>NC_045558.1:30544936-31284103 GCF_009769535.1 Thamnophis elegans
GTCCATCAAGAGACAAAACTGGGATATTCAAAGAAATGAATGGTATAATGAAATTTGGAGTATGGCAACAAATGATAAATTAACAATGGAAATTAAATTTAAAAAAGGGATGATCAAACAATTATAATGAGATATGGAGGGATTTTATAAATTCAGTGTTGTTCCACCAATGTTGGTGGAAGATAAAGAGAATAAACCTACACAAGAATATATGTTGTTTTGTATGGAATAAGGGCACAATTGGAATATATTGTATAAATATTAGTTGTTATAGACAAAGAAATATAAGGAGGAAAAACAGGGGGGTGCACTGTAATATTAGTTTGTTTTTCCCCTTTTTCTTTCTTTTTTGTATTTAGATGTATATGTACTATATTTCTATTATTAGCATTAAAAAAAGAAAGAAAAAAATTAATCTAATATAATTTAATCCACGTATCCTATTTCTGATACCTTTAAAAATGTGACACATGTGGTCTCAGGTTTGGCTTCTGTTCACTCACAGCCCTGGAAAACAGCCACATTGAAATACCTTTCAACTGAACACTGAGGTACAAATGGTTCTTTAGAATATACAGAGACCAGGTGAATTTAAAATAATAATAAATTTTATTGATTACAATGTATATATTTGTTTCCACACATGCACACCAGTAGTGGGTTTCAAAATTTTTTAGAACCTCTTCTGTAGGCGTGGCCTGCTTTGTGGGAGCGGCTTGCTGGCCATGTGACCGGGTGGGAGTGGCTTGCCAGCCATGTGACTGGGTGGGCATGGGCAACTTGTAAAATGTGGTGAATCTCACTTAACAATGCTCTTGCTTAGCAACCAAAATGTTGGCTCAGAAACTCTGGCATTTGAAGCACGCAAGTCTTAAATCTGTCAAGTTACAAGACCCTTGCACCCCTAACCCTTTAGAGAAAAACTTGAGGGGTGTTCAGACTTGACAGCTTTAAGATTTGTGGACTTCAACTCCCAGAATTCTTCCTCTCACTCTTCATCTTGATGATATGCGGATGGAGGGGAGAGGGAGCTGGAACCGGTTCTACACGGCACTGTAGATCTGTGGAACCTCTTCTACAGAAGAGGTTAGAACTGGCAGGAACCCACCCCTGATGCACACATACATCCATCCACAACTATGTTCTCAACTAGGCTGGCAAGAGCTACTCAAAGGAACAGAACCTCCAATTCTGGGTCCAAAGATGAATCAAGAGGGTGGGTTTCAGGACCCCTTTTATCCCTGAAAGTCCTTGCTTTGCCCTGATATCTGTTGATGGGACTTGGGGTGGAGTTTCCCATGTGCTCAAACCCAACTTCTTTTGTCTGATTCAAGTGACATTTTCCTTTCTTTCCTTAATGATTTAGCTCCTTCTTAAATACTTTATCTGAGGCTCTTTTCCTGGCTTTTGGCCACTTTGCTTTACATGCCAACCTTCTTGGGTATAGCAGCTTCAACTAGTCTTCACAAAAATTACTTGTACTTTTCTTTAGCCTCCAGAAGAACCAGATTGGTGTTGGCATGTTCTTGATGGCAGGTCATATTAGTGCACAATTAAGAAGCTTGTACAAGATTTAGTGGCATTTGTTGATAAGGAACTGATAATCTATATAAACGAACAGGGGTAGGATTGAAAATTTTAGAAACCGGTTTTCTGCCCGGTTGCTGGGTGGGCATGGCCTACTCAGCCCTCCTCAGGCTCCTGAGGCTTTCTTCAAGACTCTGGGAGGACAAAAATGGCCTCTCCCAGGCTCTGAAGGCCAGAAATAGGTCCTTTTCTGGACTTCCGGAACATCCGGGACGCCTGTTTTTTGTCCTCCCAGAGCCTCCGTGAGGGCCCCGCGCTTACCTGGCATCCAAAATGGGCTGTGTGGAGACTCCTGGGAGGGGCAGAGCAAGTGGGTGGGGCCAACCACTCCTTGCAACTACCGGTTCGGCGAACCAGTTGTAAAATTAACCATCTGAAACCCACCTCTGTAAATAAACCATTATACATATACTTACCGTATATACTCGAGTATAGGCCGACCCGAATATAAGCCGAGGCACCTAATTTTACCACAAAAAACTGGAAAAGTTATTGACTCGAGTATAAGCCTAGGGTGGGAAATGCAGCAGCTACCGGTAAATTTCAAAAATAAAAATAGATACCAATAATGTTTTTGAATATTTATTTCAAAGAAAAACAGTAAACTAGCAGTGTATTCAATGAAATACTTCACTCACCTCATGATGCTGATGTCCCGCTGTGATGATGATGTCCCGTGCAGCCGCGGGAGCGATGTCCCGCCTCCTATGACACACGGCACAGTGATTCCTATCATTGGATCACTGTACCAGAGGAGGTGGGACATCGCTATGTGGCTGCTTGCCATAACAAGGAGGAGGTGGGACATCGTTGCAGAGCGGCAGGAGGGGGAGGAAGGGGAATCGTAAGACAGCCCTGCATTACATTAGAACGTGAGGAGGGGGGATGGTGCGGTGCGCGCTGCGCGGCAAACTGACACAGAGGGAGGGGAAACTCACAGGGGCACTGGGCCATTCACGAGTGTCACCCAGCGGCATGGCCCCGCCCCTTTTTCTCCTCCATTTCGGGCAAATTTTTCACTGACTCGAGTATAAGCCGAGGCGGCTTTTTTCAGCCCAAAAAGTGGGCTGAAAAACTAGGCTTATACTCGAGTATATACAGTATTAAAGTTAGGCATGGCATGGGAAGTTGTTCATAAGCTCCACTGAGGTTTTTTTGGGTATTAAAACATGGCTGTAAGGATCCACAATGATGCCACTCCAGTTGTTACTCTATTCTTTATTTCTGAATTTGGTATAATCCTCAGGACACTCACAACAGGATTTGCATTGCATTTGCAAGGAGCCCTTGACAATCTTTATAGATAGCAAGGAAGCATTTTATTTAAATGGGTCTTTAGAATGTCCAAGGGCAGGTAGCTGGTGGTGCTAGTTGACTCCATTATGCCAATGATTTGGCAACAGGGCCATGTTTATTATTGTTTCACTAAATAGAATTAATCTGCCATTTCCACCCTCTTAAGTTACTTTTTTGACTTTCTGGTATAGCTTACAACTTTATAAATGTCTTAGTGTCCTCCTATGTAACTTGGTCAAATACTGTTTAGCATTTCCAAAATTAGCTGAGGTTGACTAAATGGTCAAAATCTTCCAAAATCTGCTCCTGAATGCTGCAGATACGACAAGTCAAAGTATACTTTTTACCAAAGGTGAAATTCTTTCTGAAGGTTTTCTGCCAGAGACCTTATTTGGAGCCAAGGACATGGTTGCAAGCATGATTGATAATATGGATTTGCAGCATACCACTTTTAATTTAATTAATATTTAATTTATTAAAGACATTTTTAAAAAGATGGAGCTAGGATATTGGTTGACATCAAAAGGGAAGCCCCTCCCTCCCATCATCTTCAGGAATGAGTCTTCTACTCAGATTTACAAGGATTTTTACACTTCTGAGAACATGCGTTTCCACAAAAAAAGTTGTCTCCATCACAGCCATAAAAGAACATTTATTATTTTTTTTCAAATGATTGGCTATTAGAAAGCCATAAAAACAATTGCAAATCATACAAAAATCTATTAGTAACTCAAAGACACTTGTATTTTCTTTCAGTAGTAAGTGATACATTAATTGAGAATAACATTTTTATGGAGGCTCAGGAATATAAAGAGGTTTACTACTTTAGGCTTCATTGTCTTTCATGTAGGCATCCTGGGAATATATCTGAGCACAGAAAATTAAAAGAAATCACTATAATTATTTAATAGAAAACCATCACAAATTTGTAGTCTGTTGTCACTTAGAGACAGCAAAAAATCTCTGCATTTGATACACTAAAAGGCATGAATCTAAACATGAGTAAATAATGGCAAGGTCTTTATTACCAGCCCAAACCCACCCTTCCTCTGAAGAAATTATCCTCAGTATACTTTTGTTGGTATTTTCAAGCACTCTTTAGTGTGAAAGTAGTCTGTCTTAAGATATTTTTTTCCTTACAGATAATCCTTGAGGTACGACAGATCATTTACTGATCATTCAAAGTTACAACAGATTTCCAAAAAGCTATGTACAATTATGATTCGAAGATAAGAATTTTACAAACGTTATCCAGTCATTTGCACATAGGCTTCATAACTTTGCAGAGATGTTGAAGCATGTCCATCTATCTCTCCTCCGACCCCATCCTTGCCCTGCTGGGTCCCTGGGAGATTGGGCCTGGTTTGCCCCCTGTCCACCCTTCACAATGCCTTGTTTACCTTCTGGAGATCTGCAGAACTCAGTATTGTGGGCTGTTCTTACTGGGCCACGTGGGACAGCCGTTTGCAAACTCAAAACAGCATTTCCCCCGCCTTCTTCCTTTCTTTATGGTCTCTTTAACTCAAAACAGAATAATGAGCCACAGTTTGTGCTTTGCAGTTTCTATATTTCCTTGGTTAAAAAAAAAAAGTTTTAAAAAGAAAGGGGAGAAACAAGAGCAGTGAAATGGAGAATAGAAACAATGAAGGGTTAAGTGTTAAAAGGGCAATGTGACCATTTCATGCATGCCCTGAGACAATATTTTGAGGATCCCCTGGAGGACCAGTGTACTACCACTCAAATTAAAGTCATCAGGCAAGGAAAGTGACCCATGGTGGAGTAGATTCAAAAATTCTGAAGCCTAGTTGATTGAGTGGGGGACTGGCCCCAGTCAATTCTTGATTACTTCCGAGAAGCGCCCAGAAATCTTCAGGGGTAGTATGCCCTTGTTGAGATCAATCTGACAATGTCCCACAAATACACCATACATGAGGCAAACCTCTACACCCAAGAGAAAAGGGAAACCTCAAAAGCAGGAGGGAGCCAAGCCCCTAACAGCGTCCCAGCCCGATGAAGCTCCACTGAATGCTACCATTGCCGCAAAGAGGGCTACTAAGGTGCTGAGTGGCTTTCTCCTTGACCAGCAGCACTCCCTGCACAAAACATCAAAAGAAAATAGAAAGCCCCGGCCTAAACAGAAAGGAGAAGCAGAAAGGTGTGGAGGTCATAGAGTTCACCCCATCCTCCAGTGATGGCAAGGAAACTCTAACCAAGAGAACTGAGACCATCCTCAAGAGCGATATCAGGGGAGAAGATGAACTCATGCTAAGTGAGACAATTATCCCAATAACCATCAGTATGGAAATAACAGTGACCTTTTGGGACATAGGGGTTTCCTGCCTACCTTGTTGGACTCTGGGTGCACCAGATCCCTGGTCAGCCCTGGCGTGGTGGAGAAACTGGGGATGAGGCTTAGGGAACTAAAGATACTCATAGCATTCTCCCAGCTAGATGGAACTTTGGTGGGGAGCGGGGAGGGGGGGAAACCCGGCCATATTAATGAAGCCCAAGGAGTTAAAGATAGGGACCCATATAGAAACCATCAGCTTCTTCATGAGACCAGTGAATCCCTCACTTGCAAAACTCCCTCAGGGTAAAAAGCTGCAAAGAAATTGAAGCCAAGCTGCCACTATTAAGAAAGTGAAAGTGGAGGATGTGGCAGCAGCTGATGAGCAAGAGGGGCTGATTTCACTGATTCAAAAAGAATACTGGGGGTTGGAAGAAGTGTTTATTGAGGAGTCTGATGTATTCCCCTCTCATAGCCCCACAGTCTGTACCATTGAAATAATGTTTCCCCCAAATATGACGTACCCCCAAAATAAGCCCTTGTCTGATTTTTCATGCCCCTCACAATATAAGCCCTATCCCCCAATAAACCCTAGTTAAGGATGTCATCAGTGGGGGTGGATGTGGCTCTGGCCGCTGCCCTGCTGCTGCTCCCCATCTGCCCCACACCAGGCAGGAGCCTCCTGATAAGTGTTCCAACAGAAACAGGGCCATCAGGCAGAGTGTGCAGAGGTTAGGGGGCTCTGAGACCTTGGCCAGGAGGGACTGTGAAAGCAGCAGCAGGCCTGCGGCCAAAGTCAAGGTCAGGCAGAGCAGGTTGCACAGCAGCAGCATGAACCGCACAAGGAGTTGCTCCCACCACCACCGCCTATTAGTTTGGCTGAAAAGCAGCCCAGCCCTGGCACCTCCGGCACCCAGCAGCAACAGGTGCAGCAAGCAGGGGAGATGGAGTTCGGAACGTGTCAAGAGGCTTGACCCGAATTGCAGGCAAGAAGATGGTGGGATGGAGAGGGTTGGGCCAGTGGTAGCAGCGCCCCCACTCTTGTTGGCCCCCATGCTTGCTGCCCCTTTTATCAAAAAAAAATAAGACTCCCCCGAAAATAAGCCAGTGCTTATTTTGCAGGTCAAAAGAAAATAAGACCGGGTCTTATTTTCAAGGAAACACAGGTACCTGGGGCTAAGTTACCAAAACCCAAGCTTTACTGAAGGACAACCTGGGAGTTAGAGAAGTTTTGGGCATTTATCAATACAAATTGGGCTAGCTAGGGGATTTATCCAGTCAGCGAAGTCTCGCATGGCAGCCCTTGTGTTCTTCAGAGAAAAGAAAATTGACTCCATGGACTATTGCAGGCTGAATGCAATTTGAATGGAGAATGTCTATCCCTTGCTATGGATGAAAGATATGTTGGGCTACATAGGAAAAATCTTCACAAAACTATACCTGAGGGAAGCCTACCACCAGGTGCAAATTAAAAAAGGGACTGAATGGAAGACTGCTTTCAATTGCCCACTAGGCTGCTTCCAGTTCCAGGTTCTCCCCTTTGGCTTACAGGGATCCATCATGGTCTTCATGCAACTGATAAATGAGGTCTTACATGAATATTTAAATAAAGGAGTTTTGGTGTACTTGGGTGATATTTTAATTTACATGAGACCATGGAAGAACACTTAAAGCTAGTGGGAGCAGTGCTTGAAAAGCTTCGTGCAGTGCAACTGTATGCAAGTTCCACAAAACTAAACTGGACTATCTGGGGTACCAAATCTCTCATGAAGGGGTGGTAATCGATCCAGAAAAGGTGCACACTATCCTCAAATGGGAGGTGCCTCACATATTGAAGCAGCTGCAAAACTTCCAGGGGTTCACAAACATTTACAGACAGTTCAAGCCAGCATTTGTCCAAATTGCTCTACCCATCAAATCTCTTAAAATCAAAATGGGAAGCCAAACCCAACCCAACCCAGCAATTGAAAAGGAGAATGGAATGCCAGACAACCTTTGCCGAATCTGTGCTCAAGCATCCTGACCAGCCGTTTATCCTCCAAACACCATAGATGAAAAGAACCAACAGGAAGCATTACAGTCCTGTGCCTACATCTCCCAAAAAACTCTCTGATGCAGAGCACCATTGGGTGATATGGGAGAAGGAGGTGTACATTATGCAGTGGATACCTCTTACTTGGAGGCAATTTTTAGAGGACAGCAAGAGCAAGACTCCATTTGAGATTTGACTGATCACAAAAATTTGGAAGCACTTAAGATCCCCCAGAAATTATCCCCCAAACAAGTGAGGTGGGCACAATATTTTAGCCACTTCAAATTCACCCTGTACTATTTCCCTGGAGGAAAGAATTCCCTAGCCAATGCTTTACCCAGAATCCCCAATACAATAGCACCAGAGAAGAAGTAATGAGTTCCATCATCCCATCTGATTAGATAGCAGCTCCTACCCTCATAAGAGTGCAGAAAAGCACCCAACGGCAAAATGTCCAATGAATTAATCCAAACACTGAAGAATGCTTTAGCGAGTGATAAATGGTTCAACCGCCACAAAGAGCTCTCATTGAGAGATAACTTAGCATAGATGAGGACCAGATTTTATGTGCCCTCTAGTCAATGGACCATGGTCCTACAGGAGAACCATGATTCAAAAACAGCTGAATATTTTGGGTTCATAAAGATCTTCACCTTGCAAAACACCAATTCTGGTGGACATACATAAAAGAAGATATAAGAACATTGTGGTCAGATGCCTGATAGAAGCCTTGGCTAAAAGATAGCATAGCAAACACCTGGGCTTCCTGCAGCCTTTGGTCAGTCCCATCGTTCCATGGAAATAAATTGTGGCTTTCCCAAGATGTCCTCTGCATAGACTCTGGCAAAGCTTGTTTTGGACAGAGTAGATTGATAGTCCCCATGTGTACTCATCCTGCCTCACTCGCCAATTTCACAACAAATACCCTAACAACCCAAATAGTTCTACTAACTAACCCTTGCTCTTTTTTCTTTCCTTCAGGGCTAGCCATTTTTACGAGGGGCAGAATGTCAGGACTACCAACCTGGTACACCATGCATTGCTTGCTATCAACCTGACATACTCAGCAGGGGGACTGAGACTGGAGGGTGGGATAAGGGGGTGCATAAGAGGAATCGAAACTAGGCATTGTGTTGTCTTGTGAGAGCCACTAGCTGTTCCAAAGCCACATTATGGAATACAGACCCATCCAGCCCACAAAGACAGGGGCTGTTACCCAAACAATTTGTTAGCACCAAATTGGACAGTCAAAGATAACCAGGGGGAAAGGTGGGAACAAGGGAAAAGTTAACCATATGCTTTTGGCACAAAAATTCCAGATCCAGTTTTGCTTCTTGGCTTCTTGATACTTACAAGCTGAATATTGAATGTAAAATACCAATTATTTTCTATCCCTATCAGATTTAAATTATTTTAATCTTTGTTGTATTGTTCTATGTAACTATTTGCTTTTATTAGTAGAAATATCTTGGAAGTTCAAACCTTTATTTCGAGTGAACATCATTCACACCTGTTTCTGTCCAATTTATGACTCAAAAATATCACACTTGTAACATGCTCATATTTGCAAAATTGTGGCTCAATGAGTAAGACACTGAGCTTGTCGATCAGACGTTTGGCCGTTCAGCAGTTTGAATCCCTACCTCCGCGTAACGGTGTGAGTAGTTCAAAAGCACATAAAAATACAAGTAGAAAAATAGGGATCACTTTGGTGGGAAAGTAACAGCGCTCCATGTGCCTTTGGCATTTAGTCATGCTGGCCACATGGCCACAGAGCGTCTTCAGACAGCGCTGGGTCTTCTGCTTAAAAATGGAAATGAGCACCCAAGGCCGGAAACGACTAGCATGCATGTGCGGGGGAACCTTTACCTTTACATTACCACCAATCCTCCTGTATAAATATTATTTTTTGATGTCTAAAGCTACCTGAAGCTACTGCATATAGAGACAGAAACACAGATTTAGCAAAATAATGGCCTGATACATTGGAGATCAGGCTGCTTTGCATACATTCTAGTGCAAACTCAATATTTCCGATAACAGCAAATGCCATGTTTATGTATGGATTATCACATTTTGACAAATTTTGCAAATCTTGTATATGAAAGAAATTTAAATTTAACATTTCTAAAGGGAACATTGTGGCTTTTAATTTAATTTTTTGTTTTTATTTTAATCCAATATCCTTCCTGCTTTCTTTCCTATCCAGCCTGACGATATCTACACAATTCAAAGGGATATTCACTATTCTGAATATTTTACTTGAGTCATTGCAGAAACTGTCCTGAGAGAACACTGCATTTCAAAACAGACACCTATTATGGTGTCGCTGTGTGGACAACTTTGTCATGATCAAAAGAAATGCACTGAAAGACTTCCATATGCTGCTGAACTCCACCTTCACAGAAATACAATTCACAATGGAGGAAGAAATGACCAAACAATTATAATTTTTAGATGTGTGCTTGTCAACAGGCAGGAAGATGGAAGCCTAGAAACCACAGTTTATAGGAAGACCACCAACAGTCCATGCATTCTCAGTTTCAACAATAATCAGCCACCGTCAAACAAAAAGAGCTGTATCAAAACACTATATGGCAGAATGAGAACCTACTGTAGTACTGAGCAAGCTAAACTACTAGAGAGAAGGTACTTACATGAACAATTCAACCATAATGTGTACCCACAAGCATTTATTACAACAATGAAAAGGAGAGAAAACAAAACAGAAGAAAAGGTTAAAGACCAATTACACCCTGCCATACATTTCAGAAGCAGTGGAATGCAGCTTCCAAGATCTGCAAGTGGGCATCACACACTGCCAAGAGGCTACCCTATGAGGACAATTATGTACTGTAAAGATCGCTTAGATCTTTTGGATCCTCTGCACAGATTGTCCCTGCAACTATGCAGGACAAATGGGGGGAAAGCTAACCACCAGATTGCAAAAACAGACTTGAGCTGTTGGACGAGGAAACCCAAACTCATTGGTAACCTCACATTGCAATGAACCAGGATACACATTTAATTTTGTTAAAATCATTAGCCATACAAGTACAAAGATAGCCAGGAAAATTATTTAAGCATGGGAAATGGGTCCCTTGTCAATTGACAGGAGTGCTGATTGGCAACACAAGGAAACAACAGCCAATATTCAACCATCAACACACCAATCAGTCAATAAAAAGGCACCACATAAACACAACTCAGAGAATTGCCCATATTGCAATAGAGAGAGGCTCCCTGAAGAGAGGCTCCAGCATGAGTCTGAAAGCTCGGAAGACCAAATCTCTGGTCCTAGTGACAGACCCAGATTCAACCTTGCATCATTCTCCTGGGATATATATATATATTTATTTGCCTTCATTTGTAAAGGTATTACCTTATAAAAATGCATTACCCTATTCTTTCAAGACTTTGTGTTCACTACTTGGATCACTTTGCCTGAATGCTGAAAAATTAATCCCAATCTAGTTTTTCCTTCCTTTCTTAGGCATGCATAAAGATTGGAAGAAATATCTTTCATCAACCCTGTACACTTTTCATGTAATATCTGTTGCTATAATTTGAACAAGTGTTGACACAAACTTTTCAAGCAATAACAATACAAATCATACCACCAACCTATGATTTTTCCCTCTCTTTTCTTCTTAAACATTTACTTAATAAGAGGCTGAAAAAACAAATATTACCCAGTAATTTTAATGCCTCTTTATATAAAATGGTAAATGTGTATATTCACTGTGAATGTCACAGCTTCTTTATGGTCACATGCAGAGGTATTTATTAAAGTATACACTTTATTGCTAAAGAAGCTAAAATGATACACATATAATCCAGACCAAAAGAACTTTTAAAACATTGTCTTTACAAAATGTCTGGAAGTTTGTGTATATCAGGACATAATTGTAAAATAAATCTACCACTGAACTCATATAGAATAAAAACAGTTTCAATATGAAGCTGTCTGATAACACAGTTCAGCTTTTTACATGCTAAATATTTTCAGCAGCTGTACATTAATATAAGGATGATGTGATGTTGCCTGTGAAACATAGTTAATAATTTAAAATTATTATTTTTTGATAGTTAATAATTTCTGATAGTTAATAATTAAAAAATATTGATTATAATTGTATTCCTTAATTAGTTATAACAATGGTACAAAATCATGCAGAATAATTCTAAGTATGTTAAGAACAAGTTTAAAAAATAACAAAAAACTATAGTCGAAATCAATGTCATTAGATAATGGTGATATATACTATCTCAGGCCAAGTATTGTTTTAATTCAGTGGTAATAAAATCATTACAAAGAGTAATCAGCTGTGTCATATTAGATTGGTACTTCTGTCTATTCCAGCAGCATATATAAAAGCAGAAAAGAACTTAGATGGCAATATTAAGATTTTTCCCCTTTGATACTCATGTATAAAGAACAGTGTCTTATTTCTGAAGTTAAAATGAGGCTAACTGAATCGTCAGTCTCCATTTTCACTTGTTCCTATACTCCAGACACATTTTTCTATTCCTAATACCAACATTAGAAGTGAACATGCCCAAAGGAAAAAGAATGTCCACTTTTCATTTTTAAAATGTCAGCCCAGCATATATTTCATCATTAGAATTACATTATCCTGGATAAAAGATAAAAGTTTATTATACATAAAGGAAACAATAGCAGCCTATCATAATCAGCTCAATTATAATTATTGGCCTAGCTAGTCTTTCACACTTCCATTTACTTTAATGGGGCATGCTCAGAAAATGCATAGTGGATTTCCCCTTAAATTCTTAAAGAAAAAGACTGCAGTTTATATCATGGAGAGCACAATATTAGCAAAATTGTATGCATTTGTCAAATCAAAGTATGTGCTCTAATTAACAACTTAAACCCATAAACACAAGAACATATATTACACGTATCTGAAAAAGTAACATTTGTATATATTAATGCTACGTTCCTATTCCAAAAATGATATTGGTAAACATGAAATGTCACAGGAGTTGCTAAATGATATTTAATTCTGTAGAGGAATTTTGCAAGTGTCTTTGTAATAGAAAATTAAGTTTCATTACTAGTCTGTTAAAATAAAACACCCAAATTTAACTTTGGTTTATAGATACAGGCCTCCTGATGCATCTTTGTTCACAGGGAGTTGCCTCATTCATTACAACAATGAAGCTGATTGACATCTGCATATCAGATCACATGCACATATCCCTGAATAAAGTAGGCAAAACCTTTTGGCATCCTTCCAGTTTTACTCTACTGCTCAATCATGGGAAGGGTTTCTTTCCAAAATGTCCTATTAGCTACTCGAGTGCTAAAGAGGGGTACTATATGTATATTAAGCATCAGGCAACAACAATGGCTATTTCCAGCCCAATGGTACTGGGCAAGCTGAATGTCTAGATTCGTTAACACATAGGAGAGCTCATGCAGTTGGCAGATTTTATCATAATTTTCACAATTTGCAATTCTTTATAGTCTCTATAGTCTCATTGCACTTTTGATGAAAGAAAAACTTGACTTAAGTATTTTGGATGAGAGCTTGAGCTTGCTGTTTTCTTTTTCTTCTTTTTGCTGTGCTTCTTGTGTTTCTTTCGCTTTTTTGTTTTATCCTTTAAAAAGGGAAATATCAAAAGACAATTGTTATATACTGAAACTACCTGATTCCAATTCACGTTTTGTCTCCCCACAAGCATTTTCAAGGAAAGAATTAATTAATGCCACCGAATATCATAATAAGCCCACCTAAATTAAGAATAACAAATACCACTCTACTAGAAGATTTACAGAAGGCATTGTCCACGGATTTATCTCTAGCTGTTTTTTTTCCACATGTAACATTTTAACTTTAATTCCTCATATCACATTTCATTAATCAGAAAAAAATCCAAGAAACTTAATTCATAATTTGTTGCCAAGTGATATTAGCAAGATTATATTAAATAATCTAATTTGATTTGTTAATTCATTTTATCTCTTATTACCTGCTTTGTACTATTGTATTCAAGAAAAAATAATCTTTTTTAATCTCTAGAATCAATCATTTAAATTTAATACTGTAGTGTTCATTATTTATTTATTAGATTTCTATGCCATATTTCCGTCAAGCATTCCAGCCACTGTACTTCTGCAGTCCTCCTATTTTCTGACTAATATATTTACTCTAAGGAGGATTAAGTGTTTATCTATATATTGTGTGCATTATGTAATAGTTGAAAATCAGTCAATTATTGATATAGTAAAATTACAAGAAACTAGAGCAATTGAAATAGGGAGGTTTGCCCCAGCATATATATTGTTGTTGTTGTTAGTTACAAAATCGTATCCAACCCATCACAACCCTATGGACAAAGTTCCTTCAGGCCTTCCTGTCCTCTATCATCCTCCAGAGTCCATTTAATCTCATGCCAACTGTTTCAATGACTCCATCCAGCCACTTCATTCTCTGTCGTCATATGAGCATATATATATATAGTACATGCTGATATAATATTTGGAGTTTAACGTTCTTAGACAGATAAAATAAACTTACATTTTTCTCTTTTTCTTCACTGTTTTTCTTCTTTTTTGCTTGTACCTTGTGAAGAAGCAGAATGACAGAATATACATTTTACAAAAAAGCTGAAAAACTGCAATAGCAATCACAATAGAAATGCTGCTTAATAATAATATGGAAAACTAGGACTACTTCTCCAATAGCTATTTTGTACTATCTGGCAATTTCCTGTTTTTTAATTCTGCTGCCATGCCTAAAATTTTCAAGAACATCACAGCTGACATTTTGGAGTTCTACAGTGTAAAAAGAACTACGTAAGAAAGATATTTGGTTGAGTTTCTTAATTCATAACATCTGAAGCAGCACATATGGGAAAAGTGAACAAATATTTCCACATATGTGTATGAATGGAGAACTTGGTGAACATTTTTAAATTGTGTAAATGCTTTGCTTTATATTTGGACTGACCTCCTCTGTTTCAATCGATTCCAATGAAGAATCTGATGGCAATAATTCTTCCATATGATCTGCTTTTATTCTTTTCCTAACAAGACTTTTGGAATCCTATGTAAGATAAAATATTTTGTTATGGTCACCTTTGAAAACTCACATTTTCTGTGATAAGAATAGGACCAGCCCCTCTTTCTTCAACTTTCTCGTTCTTTGCCATTGACAGGTGTTGTTATCTACTCTTTTTTTAATGTACTGACTATATAATACTTTGAAGACTAGAAAAGAATCACAGCAAGTATTACATGGCCAGCACACACACATATGCCCACGTGCATGCGGAGAGAGAGAGAGGGAGGGGAGGAAGGGAGGGAGGGAGAGAAACACAGAAAGTAGCCAATTGGGTGCCATATCAAAAAGCCTTGGATGACACTTAGAAAATCTGCCACATTAACAACATTTTCATCTGCTAATTATATAAGACCACATTGCTTGGATCTGGATGTACACTATGCTGATATATTGTGACAACCTAGGTTCTTGAAAAGAAGTTGATTCAAATGAAGGCCAACACCAACTAAAGAACTGGCAGCTATGATTTCACCTTGTTATTTAAGAACCAAATCAAAAATTGCTGATTTTGTGACCAGCTATAATAATAAAAATATACTTTACATTAAAGTAAAAAATACTTAAGAGGTCAACTGATATAATAAATGTGAAGATTTTGGAATTCATTTTTGAAACAACTAGCAATTTTAATGCTAAACAGCTGTTAATTTCAGAGCTTTTTTACAATTAGGTGATTAGGAACTTTGATTGTTATTCTATAATTAAACATTATTTTCAAGGAATTTTGAAAAGTACTATGAAACTGTTTTACCTTATCTCTTTCATAATCTTCCTTTGTCCGTTTAGTTCTTAAACTATCCTAAATAATAAAAAATTAGTTATGTTTAAAAAAACAGCATTAATGACTGTACACTTAAATTTGCTTCTGTATAAGGAAATAGTGCAGAAGTAATGGCATTCTGGAAATGAAACAATCCAAACAGTTTCAATAAAAAAATAAAACATATATGTATTATTGTTGCAATATAGCAAGTAGAGCAAACATTGCACCAGTTTAGAACAAAGAACAGAGAGGTCCAAATTTCATTCATATTCCACATATGTATTTCTGCTACTAGTGAACTCTAATCAATGTAAAAGTTTCATTCATAAATTAGGTAAGGATATTATTATTTTTTACTTTACCTTGCTATCTGAATCAGAGTCTGAACTAGAGCTTTCAGATGACTTCTGTAAAGAGTGATATTTTTTTTTCTTTCTCTTTTTTCCTTGTTTCTTATCCTAATCATGAATATGATAAGAATATTATTAGATTTTGCTCAGATTAAATCATTTCAGATATAAAGCATAAATGTATTTTCTCAACGACTAATCACATGAATAACTGAATTTTATGTTGTCCTTCCCATATCTATATTTTCAGAATAATGATAGTATTTATGTTTAATTTCTTTAATAATTCTTCACCAAATATCATTTTAATATTCTGACTTCATTGACTGAATTCAAAAATAAAAAAAAACTATGATTTTTTTCAGAGAAAAACAAATAAAGCTCAAAAATATTTTTAAATGAAAATTTTAGAAATGAAATGGTTTAAAGTTAATAATTTTATTGTTTATTCAAAAGCTAAATTATTCTGAACTAAGCAGGCATTATATTCCAATTTTTAAAGGAGCAAAATCAATTTATATTATTTTTATCAATTATTATATTACTTTGATAAAAATAAAAGGGAAAATATTCATAATATAATTTTTCATATTTTGGAATGATTTCAATCAGCACCCGAAACAAATACATTAAAAAAAAATCAAAAGTCCTGATTCATGAACAAAGTTTGCCTAGTTAATAGTTATCAGCCTCAGAGAAGTCATGCTGATTTGATGATTTTGATCTATTTGAACTAGAGCACCTACCGTATTTTCACCCATATAACCCGCGGGTTATATGCGTTTTTTACATGCACAGCGCCCCCCTGCGGGGTATAAAAGTGGGCGGGGTATACGTAAAATATTTTACACAGATTAACTAAAGGGAGAGCTTGGGTCCACCACTTTCCTCGCGGCAGTGGGCTGGCTCGGCGGCTCGGGCTCCTTTTCTCCCTTTTCCTGCTTGGGTTTCGGGACGCCTTCGTGAAAACCCCACCCCTGGCAATGGGCGAAGCGACCAGGAAGAAGCAGGAGGTGAGAGGAAGCCCGGATTCTGCAGCCCCTCGCCTTCTCTGGGCTTGGAAGTCCGGCAGGAAGGGGAGCAGGCGGCGGCGCGGCTGTGGCTCCGTTTTCACACACACACACACACCCCTCCCTTCTTCTGCTTTGCTCTGTGAAAGGGCTTCACTGCCGAAGCATTTTGGTTTAAAAAAAAAAACACCGTCCCTTTTTCTCTCCAGTTAACAGGGCCAACCCAAGTGGTGCATTTTATCTGGGAGACGCCACGCAACGAGGGAATCCCCTTTTGGGGGGTGTGTGAGACGCTGACAGAAAAAGGGCAAGCAGTGGCCGTGTGAGGCGGCCTTGAGAGCTCCAAACAACCTACCGTACTGGCTGGCGAGGTTAGTTCTCTAAAGGCCGTTGAAAGCTCCGGGGAAACCCCTTTTTCCGCCCTCGGAGCCCCCGGTGCTTCCTCAACCCCCCCACACTTTTTCCTCTTTGGTTCACCCCACCCCCGCCCTCAAGGGCCCGGGACTCTGGGAAAGTGTGCAGCTGGGGGGCTGGGGAGGAGAGAGCATCTACCGTTCCTCACGGGAGGCACTTCGAGCCTCACCGTATCTGAGAGGCTCTTAGTCGTCGGTGTGGGAGAGGAGAG
The DNA here is from genome assembly GCF_009769535.1 of Thamnophis elegans. NCBI lineage: Eukaryota > Metazoa > Chordata > Lepidosauria > Squamata > Natricidae > Thamnophis > Thamnophis elegans. The sequence continues at coordinate 30,561,978 of NC_045558.1, forward strand.
AAAGGTTAAAATGTTTTTGAAACATAAAAAGAATCCTTTGTGGGCAAACTTAAAGCTGCTGGGCTGCACGGGCTTGCTGTAAATTGAGGGCATGTTTTGCCTTTATTTATTTTGCCGCCTCCCCTTCCCTTCCTCGGAGGGGAACGCTCGGAGCAAAAGGGACCCCCGCCTCGTTAAAGCCGCATCCGACGCTTCACCTACAAACGATCCCGATTCTCCCGCGTCCTTCCTTCCTTCCCTCCCTTCAATGTACCGTACTCTTCCTATAAAGAGAAGGGAAGCGTGAACAAACTCCGGGCAGGAGATGGGCTCGCGTAGAGGTACCAGAAGTTTAACCGTTTCACCTAAGCCACAGCTCGTCCTCTCTTGGGACAGCCTTCCGCCGACATTAAAACGATGCGTGAACTTGCGAAAAACTGTGGCAGGCACGGAGGGGAGGGAGGGAGCGAAAAAAGAAGCGAGAAACGGATATTTTCTCCCTCTTGTGAAGGGGGGAGGATCTGGTGCTTTCCGGCTCGGGCTCCTTTTCTCCCTTTTCCTGCTTTTGCCTTCGTGAAAACCCCACCCCTGGCTATGGGCGAAGCGACCAGGAAGAAGCAGGAGGTGGGAGGAAGCCCGGATTCTGCAGCCCCTCGCCTTCTCTGGGCTTGGAAGTCCGGCAGGAAGGGAAGGGGAGCAGGCGGCGGCGCGGCGGTGGCTCCGTTTTCACACACACACACACCCCTCCCTTCTTCTGCTTTGTTCTGTGAAAGGGCTTCACTGCCGAAGCATTTTGGTTTAAAAAAAAAAAACACCGTCCCTTTCTCTCTCCAGTTAACAGGGCCAACCCAAGTGGTGCATTTTATCTGGGAGACGACACACACACACACACACACGACACGTGCGGCAGGAGGAGCGGCGTCCTCCGTGCTCTCGGCTGCCACAAACGCCACGCAACGAGGGAATCACCTTTTGGGGGGGGGTGAGGCGCTGACAGAAAAAGGGCAAGCAGTGGCCGTGTGAGGCGGCCTTGAGAGCTCCAAACGACCTACCGTACTCCAGTTAACAGGGCCAACCCAATCCCGCGTCCTTCCTTCCCTCCCTTCAGAGCGAGGAAGCGGCAGCTCGTCCTCTCTTGGGACAACTTGCGAAAAACTGGAGGGAGGGGGCGAAAAAAGAAACGAGAAACGGATATTTTCTCCCTCTCGTGAAGGGGGGGGGATCTGGTGCTTTCTCCGCTCGGCGACTAAGAGCCTCTCAGATACGGCGGGGCTCGAAGTGCCTCCCGTGAGGAACGGTAGATGCTCTCTCGCCTGCCAGAAGGGAGCAAAAAAATAACAAAGGAGCGGAGAAAGCACCAGATCCTCCCCCCTTCACGAGAGGGAGAAATCCGTTTCTGGCTTCTTTTTTTGCTCCCTCCCTCCCCTCCGTGCCTGCCAGAAGGGAGCAAAAAAATAACAAAGGAGCGGAGAAAGCACCAGATCCTCCCCCCTTCACGAGAGGGAGAAATCCGTTTCTGGCTTCTTTTTTTGCTCCCTTCTGGCAGGCACGGAGGGGAGGGAGGGAGCAAAAAAAGAAACGAGAAACAGATATTTTCTCCCTCTCGTGAAGGGGGGGGGATCTGGTGCTTTCTCCGCTCGGCGACTAAGAGCCTCTCAGATACGGTGGGGCTCGAAGTGCCTCCCGTGAGGAACGGTAGATGCTCTCTCGCCTGCCAGAAGGGAGCAAAAAAATAACAAAGGAGCGGAGAAAGCACCAGATCCTCCCCCCTTCACGAGAGGGAGAAATCCGTTTCTGGCTTCTTTTTTTGCTCCCTTCTGGCAGGCACGGAGGGGAGGGAGGGAGCAAAAAAAGAAACGAGAAACGGATATTTTCTCCCTCTCGTGAAGGGGGGGGGAATCTGGTGCTTTCTCCGCTCGGCGACTAAGAGCCTCTCAGATACGGCGGGGCTCGAAGTGCCTCCCGTGAGGAACGGTAGATGCTCTCTCGCCTGCCAGAAGGGAGCAAAAAAATAACAAAGGAGCGGAGAAAGCACCAGATCCTCCCCCCTTCACGAGAGGGAGAAATCCGTTTCTGGCTTCTTTTTTTGCTCCCTTCTGGCAGGCACGGAGGGAGGGAGCAAAAAAAGAAGCCAGAAACGGATTTCTCCCTCTCGTGAAGGGGGGAGGATCTGGTGCTTTCTCCGCTCCTTTGTTATTTTTTTGCTCCCTTCTGGCAGGCGAGAGAGCATCTACCGTTCCTCACGGGAGGCACTTCGAGCCCCGCCGTATCTGAGAGGCTCTTAGTCACCGAGCGGAGAAAGCACCAGATCCCCCCCTTCACGAGAGGGAGAAAATATCCGTTTCTCGTTTCTTTTTTCGCTCCCTCCCTCCAGTTTTTCGCAAGTTGTCCCAAGAGAGGACGAGCTGCCGCTTCCTCGCTCTGAAGGGAGGGAAGGAAGGACGCGGGATTGGGTTGGCCCTGTTAACTGGAGAGAGAAAGGGACGGTGTTTTTTTTTTTTAAACCAAAATGCTTCGGCAGTGAAGCCCTTTCACAGAGCAAAGCAGAAGAAGGGAGGTGTGTGTGTGTGTGTGTGTGTGTGTGAAAACGGAGTACGGTAGGTCGTTTGGAGCTCTCAAGGCCGCCTCACACGGCCACTGCTTGCCCTTTTTCTGTCAGCGCCTCACCCCCCCCCCCAAAAGGAGATTCCCTCGTTGCGTGGCATTTGTGGCAGCCGAGAGCACGGAGGACGCCGCTCCTCCTGCCGCACGTGTCGTGTGTGTGTGTGTGTGTGTGTCGTCTCCCAGATAAAATGCACCACTTGGGTTGGCCCTGTTAACTGGAGAGAGAAAGGGACGGTGTTTTTTTTTTTTAAACCAAAATGCTTCGGCAGTGAAGCCCTTTCACAGAACAAAGCAGAAGAAGGGAGGGGTGTGTGTGTGTGTGAAAACGGAGCCACAGCCGCGCCGCCGCCTGCTCCCCTTCCCTTCCTGCCGGACTTCCAAGCCCAGAGAAGGCGAGGGGCTGCAGAATCCGGGCTTCCTCCCACCTCCTGCTTCTTCCTGGTCGCTTTGCCCATAGCCAGGGGTGGGGTTTTCACGAAGGCGTCCCGAAACCCAAGCAGGAAAAGGGAGAAAAGGAGCCCGAGCCGGAAAGCACCAGATCCTCCCCCCTTCACGAGAGGGAGAAAATATCCGTTTCTCGCTTCTTTTTTCGCTCCCTCCCTCCCCTCCGTGCCTGCCACAGTTTTTCGCAAGTTCACGCATCGTTTTAATGTCGGCGGAAGGCTGTCCCAAGAGAGGACGAGCTGTGGCTTAGGTGAAACGGTTAAACTTCTGGTACCTCTACGCGAGCCCATCTCCTGCCCGAAGTTTGTTCACGCTTCCCTTCTCTTTATAGGAAGAGTACGGTACATTGAAGGGAGGGAAGGAAGGAAGGACGCGGGAGAATCGGGATCGTTTGTAGGTGAAGCGTCGGATGCGGCTTTAACGAGGCGGGGGTCCCTTTTGCTCCGAGCGTTCCCCTCCGAGGAAGGGAAGGCGGCAAAATAAATAAAGGCAAAACATGCCCTCAATTTACAGCAAGCCCGTGCAGCCCAGCAGCTTTAAGTTTGCCCACAAAGGATTCTTTTTATGTTTCAAAAACATTTTAACCTTTCTCTCCTCTCCCACACCGACGACTAAGAGCCTCTCAGATACGGCGGGGCTCGAAGTGCCTCCCGTGAGGAACGGTAGATGCTCTCTCCTCCCCAGCCCCCCAGCTGCACACTTTCCCAGAGTCCCGGGCCCTTGAGGGCGGGGGTGGGGTGAACCAAAGAGGAAAAAGTGTGGGGGGGTTGAGGAAGCACCGGGGGCTCCGAGGGCGGAAAAAGGGGTTTCCCCGGAGCTTTCAACGGCCTTTAGAGAACTAACCTCGCCAGCCAGTACGGTAGGTTGTTTGGAGCTCTCAAGGCCGCCTCACACGGCCACTGCTTGCCCTTTTTCTGTCAGCGTCTCACACCCCCCCCCAAAAGGAGATTCCCTCGTTGCGTGGCGTCTCCCAGATAAAATGCACCACTTGGGTTGGCCCTGTTAACTGGAGAGAGAAAGGGACGGTTTTTTTTTTTTAAACCAAAATGCTTCGGCAGTGAAGCCCTTTCACAGAGCAAAGCAGAAGAAGGGAGGTGTGTGTGTGTGTGTGTGAAAACAGAGCCACAGCCGCGCCGCCACCTCCTCCCCTTCCCTTCCTGCCGGACTTCCAAGCCCAGAGAAGGCTTCCTCTCACCTCCTGCTTCTTCCTGGTCACTTCGCCCATAGCCAGGGGTGGGGTTTTCACGAAGGCGTCCCGAAACCCAAGCATTTTTTTTTCTATTGAATTTCAAGATCTCTCCCTTGAGTTGAGTTCCTCCAACCCCTCCCCAGCTCGCCCAGGCTTTCTCCTCCGATTGGTTTTAATGGGTAGGTCCGATGGAATAGCGCTTATGTAATGTTTGCCGATGGCTTACTCATTGCGGGTTATATAAGTGGTCGGGGTATACGGGAAACATTTTACACGATCTTGAAAATCTGCAGGTTATTCGCGTGGGCGGGTTATTTGCGTGGGCGGGTTATATGGGTGAAAATACGGTAAGTATTTTATTCCTCATATATTTTCATACAACCTTTATATCAAATAGTTACATAACAGTTGTTTTAGTAAAAATCAAACAGGAATTTTCTTTACATTTCACAATTCTGTGCTGTGAAATATCAAAAGGGGTTGGAACTAACGTGGTTACCTTCTGTATTAGAATCTCAACTGCTACTTCTTCCCTGCCAGGGAATATCAGAAGGCAGAGGATTGACAAGGAGAAAGAATGCTTATCTTTCTGACTAACCAAATATTTCCATCCAAATTCCTCCAAATTTTTTTCTTCAAGAGATCTGTACCAGGTCCTACCACATATTCATGCTAGAATCATGACTAGGAAACCAATAAAATCTACAGTTCTCCTCTAAAAATAATTCCTTCTTCTATTAATTCATAATGATTTGTGATATAATAAATCATTCTAGCCTGAGAGTTTATTTTTTACTATGGTTCAGGGCATCTTGTCATTTTGATAAAAATTCAGTGTTGTAAGAATACTTAAACACTTGTCTACTGCAATAGGAGGGTCCTCAACAATGATGCATGGTGTTTTAGAAATTCTATTCCCTATTTAATACATGTATTAGGAGAGCTTCATTTCAACACTTTCCTTTTTTTTTTACAAAATTGTTTATTTTTGCTGGTATTCTCCTTAAGTTATTTTAATGTCTATTGAGAAATAGCACAAGTTGTTTCTGATCTAAAAATGTGTACAAAATTTCTACAAAATTCAACTTGGCAACTCCAAGGTATAATCACAATACTTCTCCGTTTCACTTCCACTGATGCATGGATGTGTATAACTTCCTCCGTTATCCAGTTACAGAGGATACAGGAAAGCTTGGATTTTAGCACAGTCAACAAAATACCTTCTTTATAAAATGTCAGTCATTAAATGAATGAACTAAATGTATTTTCAAGTAATAGATGGGAATTAGGAATAGATTCTCTTTCTCTCTTTTGCTCCTTCTCTCTCCCCCTCCCCCCCTCTTTTTAGCACCAATAGGAGGTGCTAAATGACACTGCTTCTCCTCCATTTAAACACCCATTTTAAATAGGAAATTGCAGAAAGTTACAATTCAGTCTTACCTCATCTTCAACATCAGATGAACTGCTGGAAGAATCAGAGCTTGATGAGGAAGAGGAAGATGGAGACAACTTGACCAAAGACAACAAAACATAAATTTGTGAGATGCAGAATTTGTCAACAGAATAAATTAACCCCATGACCCTCAAATTTATGGATATTATCCAAAGCTGCATCACCTGTATTTAAAAACCAATATTTAACACTCATAATAAAAATCCAAAAATCACCCTTTCCCCTTTAAACAAGCTACATGCAACTATCTTAGGTCTTAGGTGTTAAAAAACAAATGAAATCTTTGCTCACCCTACTGGATTTCTTCTTCTCTTTTTTCTTCTTCTAAAAAAAGGATTTCCCCCCATTAATATGTTTGAACGGAGTTAACATTTTTGAAATGTATTCTATTATAACAGCCAACAATAATGCAATTAAAGCAAAAACTATTGTAACAGGAAAATTTCAAATCCATAGTTCTGCATTGAATGCATATATAGGGGCATTTACCTCTTTCTTTCTTGAAGTGCTCTCATTTCCACTTAATAATTTCTCTCTATGTTTTTCAAGTTCTTTTTTCCAGTTCTGAAAAACAATTGAAACAATTATGAGTATTTTTCAAGTACCCTTTGGATTACCAAAGTTAATGGTCACTAACTTGTAAGAGCCATTTCTAAGATGGGAAATTTGTTTGAAATAATTAAATTTGAATGCTATATCCAGTCTCCTGGAAAATCCTATTGAATCCATTCATTCATTTATACAATTTATACTCTGCCAGATTCCTGTTCCCTTTTTAATAGGATTGTACTACTAGGCTTCATTATAGAGGTAATCAGTACTGCAACTTAGTCCCTTATAATTTGTTGGAAGCCACAGAAAGAATTAGGAGAAACATGTGTTATTGTTTCTGTATCTTACATAGAACAGCTTTTCTCATTGTGCTAAAACTACCTTTTTTAATCTGGAGGATTAATATGCTTGTAGCCAATATTAAGTACTTGAGGTTCCTAAAGTTCAATCACTATTAATAGATGAATATCCAACCATGTGTTTATTAATCATTAACAATATTAACAATAATTAATAAACAATATTAATAATATTAACATTATTAATCTTGGGTGTGCTATTAATATTAACATTATTAATCAATGAAAGCTAACATGGTAGAATATTGGTTTTTACTGCTAATCAAATGTTTGCTTTGGTTTGCTTTGGAGTTTTGTTATATTCATTCATTGATTCTTGTTTCTTTCTCCATCCACCTATACCATTTATCCCATATCTGGTAGACCACCGTCCAGGCCTTCCGCACAGCCCTCAAGACCTAGCTATCCCAACAGGCCTGGGGATAAGCTTCTAATTTGCCCCACCCGAGTGTTGAGTGTTGAATGCAAGTTGTGTTTTTATTATTTTACTTTGTTCACATACTGTTTATTTTTGAATTGCACCCCCTCCCTAATGATTGTAAGCCGCCCTGAGTCCCCTCAGGGAAAAGGGCGGCCTATAAATCCTAATAAATACTAAAATCAGTATTTTTTTTTAAAATATATTTTTATTAACAAACGTAAAATATACACACACACACAACTTAGACGTACACCACATTTACACAATACAATATGAACAGGAACTTCCTGTTCTTTATAATAGCAATTATCAATTGATACTGCTCACCTTATATTATTTCTCCTTCTATTGTATTTCATTTGGATTTCACCATTCTTAACCCTCTTATTTTACTCATAAGTATTATTTTTTGAGTTTTGTTATATTCCTTCATTGATTCTTGTTTCTTTCTCCATCCACCTATACCATTTATCCCATATCTGGTAGAATTCTGATTCTTCTTTTCCCTGGATTTCTTTAGTTAGTTTGTCCATTTCAGCACAATCCATAACCTTTCTTATTATTTCATCTTCGCTTGGAATTAATTTGTTTTTCCATTTCTGGGCAGAGGCAATCCTTGCCGCCATAATTATATGTAGTATTAGATGCTGGATTTCTTTTTTGTATTTCGCAGACATTATTCCTAATAAAAAAACTTCAGGTTTCCATTCTATTTTAACCCGTTATTGTCTCCAGCCAATTTTTGATCCTTTTCCAAAAAAATTTAGCCTCCTCACAGGTCCACCATAAATGGTAATATGTTCCGTGTATTGATTCGCATTTCCAACATTTTGAGGAGGTATTTGTTAAGGTTTTAGCTAACCTTGTTGGTGCCAGGTGCCATCTGTAAAACATTTTGTACTGGTTTTCCTTGTATGCAACTGATAGTATCATTTTTAAGTTTGTTCCCCAAAATTTTTCCCATTTTTCTAATTCAATATTATAGCCAAAGTTCTGCACCCATTTTATCATTTGTTCTTTCACAATTTCCTCTTCCATTTTATACTTCAGGAGGAATTTATATATTCTCCCTATCATCTTTCTATCTGAGCTTTTATCCAATTTGTGTGGTTCTGTTTCGATGTCATATAATTTAGTATCTTTATTGTATTTAGTTTTGATTTAGAAGTAAGTTAGCCAGTCAACTTTCATGTTCTGATCTGCCAATTCTTCAATTGTTTTTAAATTTCCCTTCTATCAATTAAGTTGCTGTATCTTAGCATTTTGTTCAAATCTATAAAATTTGGGTGAGTTGTTCTTTCTGTCGGTGATAGCCAATTCAAGATTTTCACATAGTGGATTTTTTTTTATTTTGAGCCATTTTTGCAATAACGCTCTTCTGATTAAATGATTTTGAAAGTATTTGTGCATTTTATTTTTATCATCCCATAGGAATGTATGCCAGCCTGCTTGCAGATCATGGCCTTATAAGGTCAAAATTCTTTTATTCTTTAGCTCTATCCAATCCTTCACCAATGTTATTGTTACTGCTGATGAGTATAAATCCCAATTTGGTAATGCTAAGCCTTTCCTCTCCTTGCTGTTTTTCATTGACTTTAGTTTAATCCTCGCTTTTCGTCCCTGCCAAATGAACCTAGCGGTTATATTGTTTAATTCTTGAAAGAATTTTTTACCCGGATTAATAGGTGTGGCTTTCAATAGGAATAGGATTCTTGGTAAAATATTCATTTTAATTGTCGCTATACGTCCCATGAGTGATAACTGAATATTTTTCCAATTTTCTAAATCTTTATTTGTATCACTAATTTATTATAATTATCATCTTTAATTGTGGAACATTTTGCTGACACCCAGATCCCCAAGTATTTCACTTTCTTAGTTATTTGCATTCTGGTTGCTACTTCCAGTTCTTCTTCTTGCTTTTTTGTCATGTTCTTGGTTATCATTTTTGTTTTGTCTTTATTGATCTTTAGTCCTGCCACTTCGCCATATTCTTCTAATTTTTTAATTAATTTCAGGCTGGATTCTAATGGGTCCTCTAGAACAAATACTAAGTCATCGGCATAGGCTTGGGCCTTATATTTTTCATTTTTGAACCTTTTATTCCATGGTCCTTCCGAATTTCATTTAATAAAATTTCCAAAGTTAATATAAACAGCAAAGGAGACAGGGGGCATCCCTGCCTGACTCCTTTTTTCATTTCAATCTTCTCTGTTAGATCTCCATTCATCAGAACTTTGGCTGTCTGAGTGTTATAAAATCCTTCTATCATTTTTACAAATTTTTCTCCGAATTTCATCTCATCCAATAGTGTTATTATAAATTTACAGATTATGTTGTCAAATGCTTTTTGTGCATCAAGGAAAACCAGTACCATTTGTTTTTCTGGATGCACATCGTAATACTCTTATTATGTCTAGGATGACTCTCGTATTATTTTTAATGTTTCTGTGAGGTAAAAATCCATTTGGTCCGGGTGTATTCGTTCATTTAAAACCTGTTTAATTCTTCCTGCCATAATTGCTGCAAATATTTTATAATCGGAGTTTAGTAATGAAATTGGCCTGTAATTTTGAATTCTTGTAGGTTGGTTTCTTCTTTTGGAATTAGCGATATTATTGCTTCTGGATCAGTATCATTTGATGCATCTACATAAGAAGCAATTAACGCTAAACTATCTATTAGTATAAAACTGAAATTGCATTAGCATTATGTTAATACTATTACTAATAACACAGGTATAAAATCTAGGCTTATCTCTACATTAATCAAATAACAAACCTCATTCATTCTTTCTTCAAATTCTGCTAAGGCCTTTGAACCTTTCTTCTTCTTTTCTAGTTGTTCTTTTACTTCTTCCCTTTAATGAAAAAAATACATAACTTGTATCTGATACTGGTACATAAGTTTAGATCTGAAAATATTAACTTAGAAGTTCTTGATGCTCTCTGAACTTGGTGGGTTTTTTCTAGACATTTCATTACCAAACCATATAACATCATCAGTACAGATATTGATTTAAAGAAACTAAAAGAAAACTTGGTCTCTTTCTCTGTTTGTGCACTTCAGGTGAAACTGTGGTTTCATGCAACTGTGGCTTCATTCATGAAGAATGTGATTTCTGTCAACTTGAAATCTGCAAAAAGCTTTGTGAAACACATCCAGATCTACATTCCAAAATTGGGCAGAAACAGTAATCTTAAGGGGTGGAATTATAAATTTAAGGGATGAAATTTTATTTACTGAATTTATAAGGGCTACCCATCTCACATGCGCAACTCTGGCCAACTAACCATAAATTATGTAGTTGAATTTCCCTCACTTGGGGAAACTGCAGGGGACAGTTCACCTGGAATGAAATTGGTGAGCCTCACCCTTTAAAACTCCACCATCGAGGATTTTGGTAAAAGCCTTAACGCATTTGTAAGTCTTAAAGAGTTTTATTTTTCCCCAAAAGACAAAACATAAAACATGACACAAATTTGGGACCTATCCACATTTGGATGAGTGCTAGAAGCCAGAAATAGGGTGGTAGCCCACATGTGGACCTCAAACTTCATTTTTCATTTCCTGATTTAATATCATATGTGAACTAGTCCATTAATTTGGGGAACAGATATTATATTAAGGCAAACTTTACTACTTCTCTTTCTTAACAAAGTAATCTTATAAAAGGAATAAAGTGATCATTTGTAGCATACCATGTTGGTCTTGGTCTGTTCAAGTAATCTTGTATCGTAGGTCCTGAAGATGGAGCAGGACCTCGTGATCTAGCCATTGCTATGGGATTCATATATGCCTTAAATATGACAAAGAAAGAGTGAGAACTTTAAATTATTCCAATCTGAAATCTTAAAAATAGCTTTTTTTTCTTTTAATTTTCAAAAATGATATATTGTCATTTAGCCCATCTACATAAATTACCACCGATAGAATTTTTAATATATTGGAAAGCGACATTACTGAGACAATATATTTTGAGGGCTTCACCTTTTGCTGATGTATCCTCCTTCCTCTCCAACTATTATAAAAAGCTAGTATTTAAATTAATATATTTACTGTCACATTTTTATATATAAATAAAATGCATTATATTTATATAAGTAAAAAAACCTCTGTTATTAATGAAATACACTAAGTTTCATATGGTTACGGCATTTGGGGTATGCTGGGATATTTCTTACTCTTAATTTGCCTCAGCAAAAGATGTGTACAATTGAACCGTGGGAAATCATTCTGCTAAAAAAATGAGTGGAACTAACACAGAAGATTATCTAATACTGTAATATTTAACATCTTATGCAAGGATAGCAACAAGATAAATATCCTTATGGTACCATTAAGACTAATAAATTGATTACTAAGCTTGCTAAGAGAATAAGGTATATAAGAGACAGAATGAATGTTGTGCCTACATTTCCTTTCACTTATGTTACTACATCATTTTTGATGACCTTTTAAAAACTAGTTACATACTTAAAACATGGGACCTAATTAAATAGTATCATATATGAAATGAAAGCTGGAGAGGAGATGACTAATTTATTATAGCATAAAATGAGAAGGGTGTAGACAACCACTCCTGTATCATTACCTCCTTTTCAAATCTCTCACATATTTCCTACCTCCCTATGCAATCCGAAACATACATTTTCATTGTTAGAAACCTTCAGTGAAGAACAGTTTGTAGTAAAATAAAAGAACAGAAAATATTCAATATTGCCATCTCTTAATTTATTTTTTTAATTAAAAAGACAGTAAAAGAACTATTACCATATTGATTTTTAATGAAGCTATTGTATGCAAATGCAATCTTGGAAACATACATTTATATTCAGGCATGCATATCTAGGGCATACTATTAGCTACAGATTTAATAGAAGGTTATCATTAAACTTATGAGAAATCACGCTTTTTTCTATCAATTCTATTACTTTACCCATAAGGCATTCATTATTTAATATAGACTTATTGTTTCCTACATACATTGTTAACATTTAGCATGTTTGACCCACTAGTCATTTAATATGAGTAGTTTGTGGATTCTACACAACTGGATTCTGCTATGGGCCTTGGTAAGCAATCAAGTTTCTTTGCTTTCTTTTTTTTTTTCATCTTTTTTCTGACTGAAATAAAATAGCCTCAAAGTGACCCTTGAAAGCTAAGGTATAAACAAACAATTTGAAGTTTTATTTTAGACAGATTTTTACTTATACAAAATTAGTCATCAAGCTGCCTATAAAACATCTCATTTATAATATTAGCATACAAATCTTTATTTTAAAGTGGCATGTTTTATAATGGATTTATTACTGCCTCTATTTATTCAAAAAACAAAGGTTATTCACAGAGAGAAATAAGAAACTCCCCGCCAAGTTTTAATATTTCACTGACAGCATACTAAGTTTGCTAAGTGCTTTTCTGGTCCTAAGAGCAACAAATTATCATCCAATGAAATGCAGTTTTTACTTAGGACAAATATAATTAGTCATTTTTTTGTCTTCATTGTATTCTTAGAAGTTTAACAAGAGCAAGGAGCATAGTCTCTTCAAACTGGCAAATAAGGATGAACACTCACCCCCCCCACCCTAAAAAGAACAGCTCAATAGATAGATGTCTTTAGCACTTTTAGCTTCCCACTATTCTTTTAGATAGATCTTACTGCTTTCTATATAAGTGTGTCCCTCAAGTCTACCTAAACAATATATACATTTTGATGTGATTCTTAATATATTATTGTAGGGGTGTGCATAAGCGCAGCAGTGTGCCTAACATCCATGTCCTACTGTCCCCATTTATTTGCACCCATTTCCTGTGTTCTCATTCATGTTCATTCTTATTCCTGTTATCTTGTACATGAGTGACAAACTAAAGAAATAAAATCAGTTCATCTGACAGCACAAAACAAAACAAAAACCACCAACATGAAAAATACGAAGAAACAATGGACGTAAGTTTTTAAATACAAAAACCAGGACACAGATTAATTTATAATTAAGGATCTAATGCTGAGAAACACACACACACACACACACACACACACACACACCATATAAGATTAGACAAAGTCCTTATTTTTTTAAAAAAATACCAGGTTACTTTTCAATTTCATCACATAATTGAGATGAAAAACTCACCACATGTACAGAGGGGCCCAACTTACTACTTAGCTTTCATGGCAAAGGGAGAAATGCTTAATGTATAAAGCCCCCCCCCCAAAAAAAAACACAGACACCCATCTTTCCCCCATTCAAACGACTACCAAGCCCATGACAATCAGAACTATTTTTAGTAGCTCACCCCTTTTGTCAATGCAATGGGGAAAGATCTGCAGGATGTCTGTGACAGACACTGGTATTCCCCCCACGTATACTCCGCTACCCACCCCACCCCCCACCCCCACCCCCCACCTTCAAAGGTGGTCGCATAACCACCGCCTCCCTCTGAATCCTTCATCCCCACCCAGGCCAGAAGGAGAGGCGCCCCTTCTTCTAAACCTTTGCCGTTTCGATCGCGCTTCTAAGGAGAGAGACTTAGTTTACGCACCACCCGGTTATCCCTCTTCCCCATGGCGGGCAGGAATCCTGGAACCCCAGCAACGAAAACCAAACCGGCCTAGCTGGAGCCCCTTTCTCTGCTACCCGTCAAGTTTTTACCATCAGATACTACGGAGCATGCTCAGTGACACCGAACATGCTCAATGGTAGCCATTGAAGCCACTTGCCCTTCCTTGTTTGCCCTCACAAGGAGAACGAAAGGGATGTAAGAAAGAAGTCGGAGTTCAGTTGTGTGCTGCTGTAGTACGACTTCCTCCCCTTTTAAAAAAATATTTAACTTCGAAGCTAATCTTTAAAGAGTTAAAATATTGTATGAAGTAAATATAGGAGAATGAATGCGACCGCAATAAGCCGAGAGCCCCCCCCCCCCCCGATTGCCAAAATTGTGGGGGTAGGACGCAATGTTCATTTGTTCTCGTTTTGTTTTGTATATTCGCGGGGGATTCAAAAGAGAGCTCAGGTCTGTAAAATGAACATCTACACTTCCCATGACGCTGGATGTAAAATAATAAAAATGTTTACGTAAAAAGCAAAGATCGTATCACATCATATACCTTTGTAATGAGGATATACGGTAAAAAAATTAATTAGCGTAAGGATCTGGGAATAAGTAAACAACCTGAGCTGTGAGCAAAACTAATAGCAGTGTTTCCCAATTTAAAACTTTTGAGATGTGGGGAATTTGTTTCCCAGAATTGCCCAGTCAGTTTGTTCACTGGAGAATTCTGGGAGTTGAAGTCCACATAACTTAAAAAGTCTTGAGATTGAGAAACACTCATTTAAAAGGATGCTTTCTAACACCCGTTGAAGCAAGATGGGTAGGCATCAGCTTCTTTCTGTACATCTAGGGAGACATAGAGAGTGGGATTAAGAATAAGATATTTTCCACATTTCAAGATATTTTTGAATTATAGACTTTAACTTTCCTGTTCTCTACCAAATGCAAATATTTAAAAGGAAAAGTTGAGGGCATTGGGTAGGATTAACCTGGAGAAGACTGCAAGGAGACATGATAGCAGTCTTCAAATATCTGAAGTGCTGTAATATAGAAATGAAGAATTGTTCTAATTATTTCATAAGAAAATAAATGCTGTAATACATTTGAAGTACAAGAAAGTTGATTTCCATTAGAAATAGATACATTTTAAAAATAAGATTTTCTGAAACTGATTGCTTTGACAGGTGATGGTTTATCCTTTCATGAAAGGAGTTTAAACAGAAACTGGTATAATAATGGATTGCTGTATTAGTGGGTGTGGGGTTTGGACTAGATAATCTTAAAGATCCTTACAAAAATATGGTTATTTGTTCTATGACTTTATGAATTCTGACAGGGAAATGTCATAGGCATTTAATGGTTTGATTTTTGAAGCTCTTGACAATTCCTTTTCAGAAGCTTCCGAGTAAAAATGGCAGTCACAAACTATTTGGAAATCATTTTAAGGATTTATATTCCTTGCATACAGCTAGCCATTTGCATCCTTTTAGAGGGCCGTTGAAAATCTTGGAGGTTTATCTGTGTCCTCAGGGTCACCTGAGAAGTGCTACTGGTTCCTGTAGTCTGCAGTTTATCCTCTGGAAATCCATTCCTACTCCCACACCATTCAGAGTGTTCCTCCCAAATTGTATACCTAAAAGTCTATAGAGATTCTCAGTTATTTGGGTTTGGTTCCATCCAACCCAACAATACAGGTTAATTCTCCCAAGAAGCTTTCACAACTTGATTCTATGAATGTCAAAGAAAACAAATTTATATTAAACAAACAGGATATTTCATGTAAGTGGACAAATATGTACCTAAAGCCCAGGTCCAAGCAGAGTGGGCTTTTTATAAACTTAGAGTGTTCAAGTCTGATAAATTCAATATTTCCAGATATAGAGATAGCCTTTTAGATATTGATCTGAGGGCTCCAATCAAATTGGTATGACAGATTTCTTTTTTCCATAAGTGTTTAAATTTGACCTCTGAGTCTCAGAATTTGTAATTTTTTCCCATTGTTGTTCCTCAATCCCAGCATCATCTAGTATAGCAACATCAATGAACCAGACTTTTTTCTTTTCAGTAGCTATTATATCAGGCATTTATTAAGATCATTTGGACTTAAAGTTCCATAAGATCTTAACCACTCATTATTAGTAGTATTTTATCCCAAGTTTTTAGCATATCTAACACTCCTTTGTCCTATTTTCCTTGCAACAGCGTGTGACTGACCCGGAGTCATCAAGCAAGCAATTGCTCCCTCTATTTTTTAAATACCTAGGGTTTGAATCATATATTTTTCTTATAAGATATATTTATATATTTTTCCTCTTTTATGGACTAATAAACTTCATGCTGCTCATTTTTCAGCCTTGGATATAGCGGACACTTGCATATTTTTTAGTCTTTTGAAGTGGAAATAGCTACATCATAGTTTACTAATAGTTCTGTCTAGTTTCAGGTTTCTTAATTTTGCAAGCTTCAGCCTTTACAATACCAGCTCCAGTACTCAGTGATCTGGAAAGCAGCAGCCTTTTGGAAGGTGCTTCCCACAAACACTGAACTGATGTAGTAGGGCCAAGGGTCAGTAGTTTGATGTCTCGAGTTTGTTAACTTCAGCTTTAGTTCTTTATTTTAAATTTTTTTATAAAGTTAATGCAGAACACAGCCCACCCATGATAATTATTACACTGCACTAAGATGCCTTCTCATGGATATTACAAGGTATTTTTCCAAATGATATAAACATAGCTTTTAACAGCATTTGCTACAATAAGAAAAAAATAAATAGGCCTTTTTTAGGGGGGAGATAAAAAATATGCGGTATCAGATTTAAAACTACTGTTTCTTTAATAACTGTAGAAAGTTGAAATTAATTTCAGATTATTCTCAGTACTGCAAGGTTTAAAAAATATAACAATGAGACACCACCTTCCCCTTTATGACATTTGATGCCATATGCAAGTAATCCCCAGTGGGTGGCAGCACCTACTATTGGCAGATTTTGAAAATAAAATGCTCAGAAAGATCAGGTGAGTGCTTAGATGGGAGTGTACGCATCCTATGTCAGATGATACTGAACATTCTCAGGAAAAAGACAAAAAACATATCATTTCTGTCGTATGTCAAGAAACCTCCATAAGCACAGCTGCAATTTTTTGGGTTCCAGAGATTAAACTTTTTTTATTTAGCATAGCTAATGAAGAGGATAAGGGTCAACCTGCTTGAGAAGGGGATTGGAAGAGAAGATTTCCAAGGTCCTTTCCAACTCTACTATTCTGATAATTAGTTTTCTTATACTATCTGCAGCCAGGCAAGTCTCCTTCCGTGGCTCCAAGGTGCTAACAGCCCTCTACTTGAATATAGAGAGACGATACCAAGAACAGCGTGCTATAAATGTGAATGGACACTCGAACGTCAGTAATCATGAAACTTAGATCCAGCATTGGGCGCCGTGAAAAAGACCGCGATCCCGGAATGGAGATGGGTAGCCACCTTCCTGAATTCCTCTACCTGCTGCAGTCCAAGGTAGGAAACCAGCCCGGGTGGCAAATGTAGAAAGCAGTTCTGGACGCCCCTGAAGGAGACTCTCGCCGCGGATATTTGAATTCTCCCGCCCGCCCCCAACATAATCGTTGAATTATCCACGCCACGGCCAGGTACCAGAATCAGCCACCTTAAGAAACAACAGAAAGTCGCGACTTTGGACTCTCATCAGACCGGCGGAACTATTATTCCGGCTTCCGCTTCCCTACCGGGCACTTTTGGAGGTTGGGGTATGTGAAGCCTGATTGGATGCCTGGCCTTTTTCCCCCTTGCTGTGATTGGATAAAGTGCCACGGCTCCACTTCGTTCTCTCGCCGGGTTCTTCATCTATTGTTACCGCCTTTCCTTTGGATTGCTATCAGCATTTGCGGGAGAGGGGGTGGCGGGAGAGGGGAGAAGGGACTTGGATGACGGTTTGAAGAGGCGGCAGAGGCTTCGGAAGTGAAGATGGCGGCGGTTGATGGTGGTGAAGGCGGTCGCGGGGACGACGTTGGTGGCGTCTGTCGGCATCACGCACCGCAGACGATACGTGCATCGCTCGCTAAGTATCGTGGAGGCCACGAGCCATGAAGGTAAAGGAGAAAGAGATATCTAGAATAGAATAACTTTATTGTCACTTTGAATGTGCACTAATCGGCATACATTAAAATGATATTTCGTTGCATACAGCTCTCACCATCTCCCATATACACTACATAAACATGACACAATGCATAATTTGGCATATACTCTATGACACAGAGGAACTACACAGTCTAGTCTGGATGTGTACATGTACATGGTGAGAGAAACGAATCTTGTGAGTTTACCAGAGGGAAGGCGTAGGGAACAAAGCTGTTACAGAACCTGGAAATCTTGCTAGAAATACTTTGAAACCTCCTTCCAGCGGGGAGCAAACAGAAACAGACCATGAAGTGCTTATAAGCAGTATCATGAATGACAGGAAGCAAGTTTCCCATAATCTCATCAGCTGCCCTTATCTCTTCTGAATGGATTTTCTATCTGAGACACTGCTATCACCAAACCAAACAACAATGCAGTTTATTAAAACACTCTCAATTGTGTCTCTATAAAAAAGTGTCCATGACAAAAGGAGAAAGATGTGCTGTCCTCCTCCAACGCAGGAAATGCAGATACTGAGATTGAGTTGTCTTTAACATTGAGTATCATGTATTTTCTCTTTTAGGTCAGCCAAAAGAAAGCTAGATGAGCAGAATTTCTCTGGCAGTTTGCTACATTGATGCCATGCTCCAATTTGAAAGTGTACAAGAGACCAGAAACAAACTAAGAGACAGGTGAAAATATATATAGCAAAAGCAGCCAATTGCAAAGATTTGTGGCTTTTATTATTTTTAATCAATAAATGGCAAGAGCAAACAACTTATGTAATTTCCCCAAAAATCTAATATTAATTTGCTAAGAGTGTTATCAGAAGCAAAACTCAACTCAAGAATACATTTACTGTTTGAAAAGTTATATTATTTGCTTTTATACTCTAACATTAATACATTGTTTGCACTAACATACTACATTTTTGTTGTTGTTTTTTATTAAGAGCACTGGAGACAAAATAGGATTGTCATATACGTTCTTCAAAGTTCAGGCAGTTGGATCATGGATCAAGGACATCTAAGACAGTTATTAGCAAATGGAATCAAGCAACATATACCCAGGACCTAATCTACCTTCCTGTTGCACATTAATACTGAAATATATTACATCTCCTTCAGAACAGCATTGCCAGAATCTCTAAGTAGCACCTCACTATTCTCATCACTATGCTACAAAATCAGCATGCTTTAGCCAAAAGATAATAATGGATAAGAAACAACAGCAAAAAGTATATAACACATTGGTTTGCTGGAACCTAGAAAGAAAGGTTCCGTGTGATGAAGAACTTGGAAGATTCATGCCCCGAATTGCTCAACTTCTGGAACGAAAAAGGAGAAGAGATGAAGATAACAAATTTGCCCTTTGGGAAGAGAACATAATGCTCATGAAATTATTTTTGGCTCAAGGCTACTAGAAATACCTAAATAGATATGAAAGATAATTCACTGAACACTGCAGTAATCTTAATTCATAATAGACTAAAGAAGATGGGCTAATAATTTTTCATTCAGTGCTGTGAAAGTATGTAGTTCTAACAACACATAGATTTGCATATATTAATTATTTATATGCTGCCTCTGTCTGAGACTTGACAACACAATAAAAGTAATGAAACAGTAATCACAAAATACAGTAATCCCCAAAGTTGTAACATCACATTATAACATCTCATAAATGTATCTCAACCATCAAGCAGCTGAAACCAATCCTAAAATCAGATACTCCAAAGTAACTTCTCCAATGCCTCTGCAAAAGACGATTATCTTTATATCTTTTGTGTTTGAATCAAAGTTTCTGATATAATGTGGAGGTTATTCAAATTATTCAAATCTTACTGAATCTCAAGTTCCTGGAAAATTTAAAACAATTCTGGTTTCAACCAAAATATAGAAATTTTATAACTTGTAAACATAGCATATATAATGGCATACACTAATAAACATCTTAATAGTTGTGCTATGTTCTCCCTCCTTTTTAAAAAGTAAAACGGTTGAACATGGTTAGCATTTAGATGGTCACTAGAAAATACCAGGGCTATGGGTTAGACTGAGAAGTTGAAAGATATCCCAGAAGTCAATAGCAAATCATTTCCATATTCACATATGAAAATCTCATGGAGTAAAGCCCAACTCCCAAGGATTTTATATTTTACACCAGTGGTTCTCAACCTTCCTAATGCTGCAACTAATATAGTTCCTCATGTTGTGGTGATCCCCAACCATAAAATTAGTTTCGTTGCTACTCTATAACTTATTTTTACTACTGTTATGAATCGTAATGTAAATATTTGATATGCAGGATGTATTTTTATTGTTATAAATTGAACATAATTAAAGCGTGATTAATCACAAAAACTATGTAATTATATTGTGAAATATTTATTTATAATTACAAATAAATGAAATTTTGTCTTGAAGCATGGTGTAATTTTGTTTTTTCTTGCGTAAGTGTTAAGACTTTACTTTACTTCTACTCCCCTCTTATTTGGGGCAGACCCTCAGATATTGGAAGACTGCTATCATCACCCTTAAATCCTTATTTTCATTCAACCAGACATACCCAGTTCCTGCAACTGTTCTTCATATGTTTGAGCTTCCAGTTCCTTAATCCTCTTGGTTGCTCTTCTTTGCACTTTTTCTAGACTAGAGTCTCCATATCTTTTTTATAGAGGTAGCCAACATCTTGTCTGCTCCTAAATTTTAGGTCTGAAAAGAACCATCCTGGAGGCTGGACAACCTCGGCTGCTATACAATCATGCACACAGTGGCTTTATTCCCACAGCCTCCTTAACTAAGTTGCCTGCAGCTGCATTCACAAACTTGCTTACCCTGCCTGGATGGATCTTCAACCTGGTTTGCGGTGGTTTGCAGGAGTGCTCTTAACCTTGGTGGTGGTGGTAAGCTTAACCTTAATTTATTTATTGGGCATTTATTGTTTATTTTTAATTTTTTTAAAAAAAGTTTTTTATTTTCTCTTTCAAGTTCATTCACAAATATACACTCATAATTACCATTAATTATATCATTTATCATTATTTTCTTACAAATATATAGAATACAGTTTGGGTCGCTTTCTTGCCACCCCATTTTATTTTGCAACAACCTTGTTCCTTCTATCTTCTCTACCTCCCTTCTCTGCCTTCTTTCCTCCTCTCCTTCCTCCCTTCTTCCCCTCTCTTTCCTCCCCTCCTCTCTTTTCCCCTTCCCCTATTTTCTACTCTTAATTCCCCTCCCTTACTTCCTCTGCTTTACCCTTTCTTCCTTTCCCTCCTCTCCTTCCTCCCCTCTTTCCTCCTCTCCTCCTCTCTTCTCCCTCTTACCCTCTCTCCTACTCTTAATTCCCCTCCCTTACTTCCTCTGCTTTACCCTTTCTTCCTTTCCCTCCTCATCTTTCCTCCTTTCCGTTGTTGCCCTTGCTTATTTACTTTCTCTGATGGGTTCTCGGGGTGGCATTTCAGGAAACACAACTTTATATTTTCATACATATCATTTTCTCTGCTACATTTTATTTCTAATAATACCACTTGTATTATGTTTTAAATTGTTTACTTGCATTGGCTTTTTTTTTTTTTTTTTTTTTTTTTTCTCTTTTCATTTGTGCTTGGTTTATGGTACTTTTAGCAAGCAGGTTTCCATTGTGTGAATGGGGCAATTCGGGCTCCTGAGCTTGGCTCTTGATGACAGGTTTGGTTGTGGATTTAGATATAGTTAAAAGTACCTGGCAGCAGCGTGGAAAATATAGCCACGTGCACGCCCTGCACAATTACAGCCTGGAGCAGGACCTAAGCCCCTTCCTCCCTCGCAGGAACACTTTCCTGCCATTACGAAGTCTCCAAGGCTAATTGTACAGGGTATGTGCATGCACCTGTTTTTTTACGGCATGGAGCCGTGGCGATGCTCTACACGGCCAGAGATGACTCCGGAGCCCATCCGCAGGGGATTTCAAGGAATGCGAGGTGGAGTCTAAAGTTTAGAGTTGCGCTGGTCTCAGCAACCCCTGTGAAACGGTTGTTTGACCCCAAAAGAAGTTGTGACCCACAGGTTGAGAACTGCTGTTTTACACCATATGCTACAGTGCTCAGTTACAATGTACATAAATAGATTAGGGTCCATATATTACTTTATGTATCTATAGCTGAAGTTTTTCCAGATCTTTATTAAAATTACAATTTGCACTTCTAGCTCTGGGTCAATATAAATAGGATTGTACTACATATATTTTACTAGAGCTCTGGCTATTTGTTACATATTGCTAATGTGGGGACATTAAAAAGGCCAAATGATATGGTAACCCAAATATTACAATGATCAAACAATAGTATCAACAGAACTCATTATGCAGAACAACAAATCCTATTCAAGGCTTATAGGTTATGAACAGTGAACTATGTTAAATAAAATTGGAACAATTTGGCCTTCAATTCAATTTTCAAAGTTTATGAATTATCCAATATCGAAATGTTTTTAAAGCTGCCTTCTGAAATACTTGTTCATAAATATTTTAAAATACAATAATTTATAAGCATTGATTTAATCTCACTTCTATCCATAAGCATGTCATCTGTCATTCCAAATGTCACATGTAGAATATTGTGAAATGAGTTGCAATCTGAGTCAATGAGTTGTTGAAAAGTTTTATGAGATATTACATTTCAAATTTATTAACTACAAAAGGAAACTGAAACAAAATCAACGACAAAGATTTGTTTACCATTGAATGTAAATATGAATATACATCACCCAGGTACTCTAATATTGCCATTCCCAACTTGATTACAAGGAATTCTGGGTATTGTAGTTTCAGCATCTGGTTGGAAAACAATCTTATTCAGTCAAGGTAACAACATAAAAACAATTATCATTTCCCCTTCGGGGGGAAAAGGGCAGCATATAAATAAAATAAACATAAAAATAAACATAAATAAACAATTCACTGATCGATTAATGAACCCAGGAGCAGCTGGGTTTAAAGAAGTTCAGAGGACAGAGTAGACTCATTTTTATTCACAATGTTTAGCAGATTTGCACAGTGACTTGGTAAGCTTCTGCAGCTTCTTTCTGTTCATTCTGAGCTATTCGGTTTCTGCTGCGCCTGGTTGTCACAAGCCAAGTTGAATCCATGGCAACAATAGAGCGAATGTTGCATCCCGGCCCAGATGTAAAGGCAAAGGCAGTTGTAGGCCAGACCAGAAGGTTCCGTCGCTTTTTATTATATATGCTTGTAGAAAGGTAAAACTCGGCTTTGGGCCTCTGAATTGGCTCATTCTTCTGATTTTCCATAAGGAGGAATCCCAGATCAGATGGGAGAGGCAAAAAATAGGAAGCTATAATGCCCCTTTCTCGATCTTTTGATCCTTCTGATAAGCAAAGTCAATGGGAAAGACAGATCCACTTAACAACCATGTTATTAGCTGCAGTGATTCACATAGCAAATATGGAAAGAAAGGTCATAAATGGGGCAAATTTCACTTAACTCTCAATTAGCAACATAAATTTTGGGCTCTATTTTGGGCTCTATTGTGGTCATAAATTGATGACTGATTAGGAAAGAGCAAAATATTTTACATTTTCAGTACAGGCTTTGTGCAGACTTGATTTTTAAAAACCAAGAAAGCTCCTAAGGTGTGATGCTGTTGGAGAGATGAGTCAGTCCTCATATGCTTTTCCATCTTGTTAGATATTTGGGTTCCAGTAATTGGCGGGGGGGGCTACTTCTGATTCTTTCCTTGCCCTTGGATAGCATTTTGGGGTGTTGGGAGTGTTAATTCAGAAGCGAACAGGCCTGTTACAATCTGGGAGCTTATTTCACAATCTGCTAGTATGGGTCCAAGACAATTAAATATTTCTCGCCTACTCAGTTTTTCTTCAAAACTTTTACAGCCTTCCAGGATCTCCCCGTAGTTGGAGATTAGTGTAAATCAGTTCCTTGTTCCTATGTTGGAGTTCTACTCTGTCTGATGATAGAGCATAAATGGAATGGAATAGAATAGAATAGAATAGAATAGAATAGAATAGAATAGAATAACAGAGTTGGAAGGGATCTTGGAGGTCTTCCAGTCCAACCCCCTGCTTAGGCAGGAAACCCTACACCACTACAGACAAATGGATATCCAACATCTTCTTAAAAGCTTTAAGTGTTGGAGCATTCACAACCTCTGGAGGCAAGTTGCTCCATTGATTAATTGTTCTGTCAGGAAATCATCATAGTCATTCTGTAAAATATCAATACAGAGTGAAATTATCCCCCTTAGATTTTCTTTTTTTTTAACTTGAAACACCCAAACATAAAAATATTATGATGATGTTCCTGGGATCTGCTGGAACCACTCTTTTCAGTCACCGCCTTGAGTGCACCTACCACTGTTGGGATTACTTTGACTTTATTTTCCACAACTTGTCCAGTTTCTCCCGCAGGGCCTGGTACTTTTCCAATTTCTTCTACTACTTCTTCCTGATGTTGCTGTCACTTGGCACCGCTATATCTATTACCACAACTGTCTTCTGATCTTTTCTGCTACCACAATGACTGATTGGCCAGTGCCTGCCTCTCTGTCTGAATCCAGAGATCTTGTAATATCTTAACTCTTATTTTCCACAAACTTTAGTGTGATCTCCCATTTAAACTTAGGAGGTTTTAGCCAATATTCTGTGCAGATGTTCCTGTACACAATGCCATCTACTTAGTTGTGTCATTAGGTGTGCTGTTCCTGCTGGGAAAGAGCCCCAGGATTCAGGGCCTCCATTCAAAGAAGAAAGCTGTCTCTTTCCAGGCTGGGAGACTGGAAAGCAAAAGAGTTTTGTGCACCGAGTGTGCGCTATCTGTCCCCTATCTGGGGACAGATAGTGAGAAGTGCATATGAACATAGCATGTTGTATGAGATCAGCAGTTTGCCTTTTCTCTGAACATGTTGTGTGAACACAGCCGATTTATGACACCAATTGTTCTGTCTTGCATCATTCATTAAAGGTCTTGTCTGCTCACACAATTTGCAAGTTGCAGCATCTATGCTGTGCTTATGCTACGGTAGAATTTCTTATAAAAGTAAGGACTTCAGGGAAATCACCTGCAATGTAGGTACTAAGATGACATCAAAATTTTTGGCCAGGAATTCTTTATTGGAATGAAAGAAATGCATTCCATTTCCTGCAAGCAGAAGGGGATCATCCTTTTCTCTCACTGCTTCCTTTCTACAGGTTGTTTATGAGGAGGGAACAGAGACTTTCCATCCTAGAACAATGAAGATTGCAGAAGTTTGTTGCAGACACTAGAAATGATCTTTGAAGAGCTTCCTCAAAGGTTAAAGGGAGTGATCAAGTGGATCACTGGGCTTTGTTTTCTTCTCTCTTTCTCCCCCCCCCACCCCCCCCAAAAAAAGCCATTTAGCACTTTGAGGACAATTTGTGTACTCAGTTCTCACTGGAGTATTTGAGGAACTTCTCTTTGTCTTTCCCCTCCCAATTTCGGCCCCCCTCTTTTTTTAAAAGAGGCTGCCTTGAGACATCTCAGACCAGGATCTCTCTCTTAGTTTGAAAACCTTTATAGTCAAAGGTACATCCTTGCTGTGGAGTATATGAGAGTGGACCCCAGCCAGGGATTCATGCACAGCTAGGTAAGAGATTATGACATAATGCAAAACATTTCCTGTGATGACATTTGTCTGTGCTATATGATGCTGCTCACCAGGGACCATGTCTGAGTGAATGCCTAGGTTTTCGGGTCAGGCATCACTTTAGGAGCTCTGTCCTTGTTTTAGGCACTGAGGATTCTGGTAAGAAAACATCTGAGAGGATGACCCAACATTTAAAAATAATTAAAAATTTAATTAAAGTAAACATTAATTTATCTTATTAAGAAGATAGGAAACCTAAGCATCCCTTCTCTTTTCTTTCCTTGGTTTCTCTCTCTCTTTCTTCCCTATGTAAATGATAGAAGTTCTCATTGAAATAAAAGTGAAAGAGGCTAGGAGGCATTGCAGCTCAACAAGATTTCAATAGATTTTTATTTACAGTATTTATTTTTCACATCGAAATCAAGGGTATCGGACCCTTTGGCGGATATCTATAGAACTCTGGTCCCCAATCCCCATCTTCAATGCAGATAAATTCTACAATTTGAATGTAGAGTGCTAAGAAGACCCCTGCTGTTCATTGATCCTAGTTCTGGTAAAGCTTAGGAAAAAACTAGGAGATAGCAATAGTTGAGTTTGTTTTTTATATGAAGCCTCTCATCATAATTGAAAGCTTTATACAATTCTGATCTCATATGACTAAACAAACAAGGAACTGCCAACACTGTGGGAAAGCAACTTGTTGGGCTACCTTTACAGATTAGCACTAGGAAAAAAACTAAAAACCTTTCCCACACACTGCATCAAAAACTTTACTTCTAAAATGGTTTGGAATTGACTTGTTTCAATGATGAAGAGGATGTAAGAGGAAAAAGGCTTTAGGGTCTAAAGACTCATCACAGGGAATATTTGTGGCCAATTGTCTGTTGAGATTCCCAATAATCTAGGTCATGGTTGTTCTAGATTTCCAAAAAGCAACTGAACTGTCTTGGGTTTTTTTTTTCCCTTTGAAAACATTTCGTTTCTTATCCTGAAAAACCTTCTTGGTGGGTCAGCAAAAAAAAAAAAAAAAGACTAGCAAGTCCAGCTGCCTTTTGAAAGAAGCTCCTTTGGGACATTCATGGGCAAATATATAGATCATTATAGATAATTCAGGAGATCCATGGTGGTGTAGTGATTAGAGTGCAATACTGCAGGCTATTTCTGCTGCCTGCCGGTTGCCTGCAATTTGGCAGTTTAAATCTCACCAACCAGGCTCAAGGTTGACTCAGCCTTCCATCCTTCCAAGGCGTGACCCGACAAAAGGGCGAATGACAAATCCGCACCCGACTAAACCGCGTCGCTAAAACCGTGATGTCATCAACACGCTGACAACAGCGCGGCAACAACAGCGCGGAGACAGAAGGGCGCTTTACAACAGCGCGGAGACAGAAAGCCAATTTAACTTAAGGTAAGGGTTAGGTTTAGGGTTAGGTTCAGGGTTAGGTTTAGGGTTAGGGTTAGGGTTAAGTTTAGTTTTACAGCGCACTTCTGTCGCCGCGCTGTTGTCGGTGCGATTCAGCGCTCATTCATCGGAGCGCTTTAGAACACGCGGTTTTGTCACTGCGGTTTAGTCGGGCGCGGTTTTGTCGTTCGCCCTTTTGTCGGTGAACCCTTCCAAGGTGAGTAAAATGAGGATCTAGAAGATTGTTGGGAGCAATATATTGATTCTGTAAACTGCTTAGAGAGGGCTGTAAAGCACTGTAAAGCGATTTATAAGTCTAAGTGCTATTGCTATCCACAGTTGTATTATCTATGTCGTGAAGAAAATCAATTAGTATTTTCAACTGAGAAGAGCTGTTACTTTTTTTTTTCTCAGTTCCAGGTGAAATAATTGAGCTTTTCTAGCATTTGAATCTAGTGGAATTCAGTATGGTTTAAATATGCTTTTATTACAATGGAAAATATAGATTATGGCTTCCACAGGCAATTTATCTGATAGAATTAACAGGGGAAACAAGAATATCTCCCATGGGGTGAATGTGGCTCTCCCATCAAAAATTATCTATGTCAATTATAGGATATTGAAAAGTGGCTTAGGTCTCCTGGCATCCTATCAGTTGGAAAATAAATATCAAACAATTAGTTTTTTTAAAAAGGGAAAATAAAAACTCCTTTATAGAATGGACAACTGGTCATATTCAGAAACTGCACTGTTTCCCTTGATTATTAAGTGAGATATATGGAAATTTCTTGTTTTAAACAGCTTAGAGCCTGGCTATCTCTGTGTTTCTGCAGATATTGAAACCTGCAGGAGGGACCAGGTGTACTGGTTTTTGAGTCAGCTCTATTAGGCAAATGGAAGATTTCCTGTATCACTCCCAGACTACCACTCTCTATCTTTAGAAAATACATGAAAGCACCTATTTCATATATACATATTTTTTTCATTGTTGTGGCTATTTCTCTAGTTCTTTTAGGGCATTATTTGGCAATTGCAACAGTTTTCCTAAAGGATCATTCAGATTAGAGTAACTAGAAAGCAAATACATTTGAAATACCATTCTATATGCTATTTTGGATAGTCTCTCAATCTTATATTCTGATTTTGTGTTTTTTTAAAAAAAACTTGTTAATGCTGTTCTGCATTCTCAACTATTAATTTTTCTTCTAGTTGCCAATGGTCACAACTGTGTGATGGAGAGTGAGTTTAAGAGGAGAATGAGAAATTTCATGAAGCGTCACCAAGATGCGGTATGACAAGTCATTTTGTTCATGGGCCATACTAAATGCTATTGTCAGCAAATATGATGGCTTGTATAGAAATATGATATATATGGATGTATGGATAATTAGATGGATGCATAAATGAATGGACAGAGAGACAGACAGATTGATAGTAGATAATTGATAAAACTTCGGCAAGAAAGCTTCAGGGATTTCCAGAATCAAACAGAATTGGACTAAATCTTTATGGGAAGTTGGGCAACTGTATGAATTGAATCAATGTAACAATGAATTTGCAGCCCTATGTCATTGTAAACATTGATTTAACACATTTAATAGGGCAGAGCTGTAAGTGGAGAGTTTACATGACTACAGAATGAGTACTATTCATCTTTTCTGCACTGTCCACTTAAAATGAAAAGGCACAATAATTAAGGTGACCAGATGTCCCGATTTTGGCAGGACAGTCACGATTTCGCACAATTTGTCCCGCGTCCCGCAGCATTCTTAAAAAGTCCCGATTTTTGTGACCAGACCTGGAAGTAAGCCTGCCCCACCCCCAGCCTTGTATACCCATTCCGGCCAGACAGTATTTTGTCCCTTCTGTCTCCCCGTTGCTCAGAAAAGCAACTTCGGGAAGGTCCTTTGCTAGCAGGCAGGTTCTAGGACGCCTGCCACCACCAAAGGACCTTCCCGGAGTTGCTTTTCTGAGCAGTGGGGAGACAGAAGGGACAAAGTACCGTCCGTTTTCCCCATGCCACAAGGGCAGCAGGAAGACTAGGACAGGGATCTCCTCTCGGCTCCAGCCTTGGAGAGAAGCAGCAGAGAAAGGTAAACCAGCATTTTATATTTTATTTGCTTTATTTGCTTTCGGCCTGAGCGGCGCGGGGAAAACACCTTGCCAGAGGCTGCTGGAGAACTCTTTCTGAAGAGAGGGTTTGGGAACTGGGCGGACGAGATTGGAGCGGGCAGGCAGGGAGCGCACTTGCTCCCCTTTCCCATGGCCTGCCTTTCCCCATGGAGCCTGTGGACGTGGCTGCTGGCTGTGCAGGTGGCCTGGAGGGAAGCCCCGAACCTCCTGGCGTGGACCTGGTGTTGGAGATCCACATTTCCAAAGCGTAGCATTATTTCACTCCTCTCCCGTTTTCGGGGGGGGAGAGCTACAAAAAGCGGATGGTGGCCACCTGGGGAATATTTGTGTCCCCGGGAGATCTGCTCTTCCCTGCCCCTTACCTCCGAAGGGGAGGCCAGGCATGGGAGAGAGTGCTAATGATAATGACCTATTCCCTCCTGTTTCTGTGGGTTTGGGAGGGGAGAGAAGGTTATTGCAGAGCCTGACTGAAGTTAGGAGGCTGACTCGCTACAATAAGCAGTGACCATTATTTGGAGGAAGAAAAAGCGTAGTCGTGAGATGGAGATTCGCTCTTTCAGAACCTGCATCATCTTTTTTTCAAATTAAAAAAAAGCCTTTTAAACATTCTTATTCCTAAAGGCAAAAAACCCCATGAGGCTTGCTGGAGAATGGAGCGGAGATGACGTGCGAGGGGGAGGCAGGGTGCCATGGTGGGGGGGAGATGTTGCTGAAATAATTCGATCTGTCAGGAACTCGGAGGTGGGGGGGAGGTCAGTTGGAAGCCTTTGCCTGCCCGACGCCAGCCGTAGCTCTGAAGTTGGTTTCCTTTCTAACTGAAGCAACAGATGTTTCCCTTGCTTAACATCTCAGCATTTTTCGCATTGGGGCAGGCTGCAAGAGGGAGGGAGTGAGTGAAGACTTTTTCTGGATTGCTGGTGGTGGAGGTGCCCCCGCTCAGCAAAGCAAGTCCGGGGAAGTCCTTTGCGCCGGCTAGAAAAGGTCTTCACTCCCCACCCTTTTGCAGCACGCCCCGATGCGAAAAACGCCGAGATCGGTGCACTTGGGGCTGCTGCTGCTGCGACGTCCAGGGAGGCTCCCCTGATCTGGAACCCAACCACGGGGGGGAGGGATCCCCCTCATGTTACTCGTCTTCCCGGATGGGCTGGTAAGGAGATAGAAAAGGTTTTTCTCCAGTCCCAGGTTTCAGCTTCTTGGCTTCATTATCTCTTTCCAGCTTCTTTTGTTGAGCCTGTAATTAAGGTTCTTTTTTATGTTTTAGGAAAGATCACCTGGTTAAAAAGAAGGAAGAGACTCCGCTGGTCCGGAGCCCATCTGCAGTTGGGAGGGAGGGAGAGATAGACAGAAAGACAAACAGACAGAGACACAGAGAGACACACACACACACAGAGTGAGTGAGTAAGTAAGTGAGTGAGTGAGTGAGACACAGACACACACACACACACATATGCACACAGAGTGACAGAGAGAGAGGAAGGGAGGGGAGAGAGATAGAGAGATAGAGAGAGAGGGAGGGAGAGAGACAGAAAGAGACACACACAGAGTGAGTGATTAAGTGAGTGAGTGAGTGAGTGAGTGAGAGACAGACAGACAGACAGACACACACACACACACACACACACACACACACAGAATGACAGAGAGAGAGGAAGGGAGGGGAGAGAGATAGAGAGGGGGGAGGGAGAGAGCTTTCAATTTGTAGGGATGTAACCTGGCTGTTTTTGTCTGCTCTCAAAAAGATGAGGAGGATTGAACCTGGCTAATAATTGGAGGGGAACCCACCTGGGAATCTCAGTACTGTATATTTAATAGGAAAATATTAAAAATTGTCCAAAAGCAACAATGACAATTTCCATACTACTGCTAAGAAAATTACGACACATCAATAAAATTATAGGAGCTGAGTTTAACTCAAGAGAAACTTTTCTAAAGGTAGACAGTTATATAACAATTCCACAATTCTGAAAGAACAAGCTTGTTCTATATGAAATTTAATGCTACAGCAGAATGAAGTAACACTGAAGATAAGTGCAGCTAGTCCTCAATGCACGACCACAATTGAGCCCAAAATTTATGTTGTTAAGTGAGAAATTTATTGAGTTTTGCCCCATTTTAGAATTTTTCTTGCCACATTTGTTAAGTGAAAAAAAAATTTTTTTAATCACCCCCCCCCCCGGTCAATGGTGTCCCTCTTTACCAATGTTAAAATCTGGTCACCTTAACAATAATCCCTCATTTTGGGGGGCACTCCAAGATAATCCAATGCTGATTAAAATATAAATTGAGATGGGAGAGAAAAATCAATCTATGCCCTTGAAATATTTTAAAACATGCATAGTTATATACACACAGAGAAAGAATAACTAGAATACAGGTAGTCCTTGACACATGACAATATGTCACAATTGAGCCTAAAAATTCTGTCGTTAAGTGAGACATTTGTTAATTGAGCTTTTCCGCATTTTACGAACTTTCTTGCCACAGTTGTTAAGTGAATCACGGCAACTGATAAGTTAGTAATTCGGTTGTTAAGTGAATGTGGCTTCCCCATTGACTTTGCTTGTCAAAAGTTTACAAAAGTTGATTAC
Organism: Thamnophis elegans; assembly: GCF_009769535.1. NCBI lineage: Eukaryota > Metazoa > Chordata > Lepidosauria > Squamata > Natricidae > Thamnophis > Thamnophis elegans. Next base: position 30,593,406 of record NC_045558.1, read on the forward strand.
ATGACCTTTGGATACAACATTGGTTATAAGTATGAGTCAGTTGCAAGCATCTGAATTTTGATCATGGAGATGCTACAAAGATTGTAACTGAAAAATGGTCATGTCCCTTTTTTCAGTGCTGTTGTAACTTTTAAGTAAATGAATTGTTGTAATCTAGGACTACCAGTAATTCAAGAACTCATCCACATTTTTCCTGTTTGAATCTATAGTACCATGATGGCAAATCTATGGCACATGTGCCAGAAGTGACACACAGAGCCATCTCTCTGGGCACACGAGCTGTCACCCATTGCTCTTCCGGGTTCTGGCATGCCGGCCAGCTGGTCTTCACGTCCGTGTGCATGCCAGAAACCGGAAAAGCAACCACCAAGTACGAATGTGGTCATCAGGAAGATGATCTTCTGGTTTCCGACGTGTGCATGCTTGCCAGCCACCTGGTCTTCACGCCACATGCATGCTAGAAACTGGAAGAGCAGGTGGCCAATGCGCATGTGCATGCCAGAAACCGAAAGATCATCTTCCCGGCATGCACATGCGCACCCGACAGCTCTTCCAGTTTCTGGAACACACGCATGCACACTCCCATTTCAGCACTTGGTCCTGAAAAGGTTGCCAACACTTCTATAGTAGAAGTGCCTTCTTCTGCTCCATTCCTCTTCAGTCAAGATTGTATCCCCTTTAAGCCTTTTGTATTTGAGGAAAGTTCTTTATTTATAAAGAATATGGTGAAAATCAGAGTGATAGGTCCAATGTTAGATGTTTCATTGAAGTATGGCAGTTTCATCCAAACTTGCCAGAGGGAAAAAGTACCAGTATATTCTGGGAAATATATTGGCAGGAATTATGGGAACTGGGTGGATTCACCTCAGTTTCAGTGCATGAACAGCAGCAAAAAATTATACACTTACTCCAATTAGGTTGGCATAGGTATATCAGAATTATTTTTGGAACTGTTTGACAGGTTATCAAAACAAGGGTGTTTCTTTTACGTGTGGTGGTCATGTGACAAAACAATATGCTTTGGGTGTAAAATGCTTGGGGAGATAAGTAGCAAGACTAAAAAAAAATTCAGTGCTCCCCAGATTTAGGTTTGTTTCACTGAATTAAATGACTAAATCTCAAGCTTAAAAATAAAGGACTCGTTCACTTAATTAACAGCTGAACTAGTAATTAGTCAACAGAACAATTGAGGAATGGATTAATCCATCTTCTCTGATTGCTACCTCAGGAAAAAATATTTAAAAAATAAAATAGTGAAATCAGAGGCAAGAGACATAATTCTATAAAATTTGGGTGTATTTTACAGTTTATTGTATTGAGAGAAATGATAAAACCCATCTAAATTTCATAAAGTTTTGACCATAATATGAAGACATGTTGGATATAAGATAAATTTGTACATACTTCATATTATTAGTTAAGTGTAGTTTAAATAAAAAACTAGATCAAGATAAATTTAATAAGTATTAAAGTCCAAGTTGGAGCTTGTTGAACTTCATTACATTTTAATATTGCAAATGAATTCAGCAAGAATAAGATTTCTTCCTGTGATTGTGGGAGAAAACCCCCGTAATGGAAAACAATAATTATTTAAGGAGTAAGGGTGCAGAATTTAGATACCAGAATTTTGGTATCAGCTGGCACATAAGATTTGAAAATGGAGAAACAATGGTTAACCCCACCTCACTCCCATTGTTTGAAAATTTAGTGTCTTTAATTGCTGATAATAAGTTTGTCTTTTTAAAACAGCAGGAAGAACTACCTTCAGGCTCATCAACAACAACGTTAATAGAAGCACGGAGACGTGTTGAGGTATATCATATTAGCAATAGCAGATTTTTATATACCGCTTCATAGGGCTTTCAGCCCTCTCTAAGCGGTTTACAGAGAGTCAGCATATCGCCCCCAACAACAATCTGGGTCCTCATTTTACCCACCTCGGAAGGATGGAAGGCTGAGTCAACCCTGAGCCGGTGAGATTTGAACCGCTGAACTGCTGATCTAGCAGTCAGCCTGCAGTGCTGCATTTAACCACTGCGCCACCTTGGCTCATATTAGCCCTTTTGATTGTATTATTTCTTTGCAGATCAAAATAGTGCCCATCTTTAAGGCATTAAAATGGAAAGCATACTTTTTACAAAATGTGTAGTGCCCTTTAATCTTATTTTTGTCACTGGTCACTTGGGGCATGTACCTGTTGGGCATCCTCTTTTGTACAGGCATCTATCTCTGCCTCTGCAGAGAAGACCAATTATTAAACCAGTGTGAGCCTTATTCAAGTATATGGAGTTTCTCAGGTTTACTGACAGTTATTACACAAATCCAGTCATATTTCTGTATCTTTTTCCAATTTGCCTGAAGCTGACACTTTCTGTTATTGTAACGGGCAATGCCAATACTCACTGTCTGTGACTATGCAGATGCTCCCTCCCCCACTTTATTTATTGTGTATTGCAGTAACTTTTAGGCAGCCATTAGTTTTGCCTCTTGTGCAAACAATAATTATTGTACAATAATTTAGTAAAACAGCTCATAATTTTAAGCTTGTGATAGAAACAGCTAACCCAGAGGTCTGTCGTATCAATTCCTCCCACCATGATGCCCCATTAATAAACCAATCTTCCTGATCTGGGGATAAAGAAATTAAAGGAGACACAAGATTCTGTGTGGTCCAAAACCTACTGCATGTTCCGTTCAAGAATGGAAGCATAAAACGTCAGGCTTGAATAAATGGTCTGAAATCTCATCTGTTTTCAAAGTGGTTAGGAGGCTACTAAAGAGCTTTACTTGTTTATTTGGAATACCTTCCTTTTCTAAGTTGCTAAAATGGAGAAGTTGCTAAAATGGGGATGTCTATGATCCCCGTTCCAAAAGTCTTTGGAAATGGATATTGTTCCTTGGGGCTACAGTGGACCTGGTGATCTTTGCCTGTGTGCTAACATGTATGTTTCCTCCCTCTGGAAATGAAGCCTCTCAGTCAGAGGTCTGTTTGCTTTCTGCCTAAAAGAAAAATAAATAAATAACAGAAAATTCAATTCCATGTCTAACAAAAGCTGCTTAGGACCTTTGTTGTCTCTCAACAGGGGTTCTGTAACATAGCAAGAAATGAACTGTGGTATTTAGGGACAGTTTGCAGACAATGGACCCAGGAAGAACAAGCTCCTGTGTAACATTAATCTTGTTCAGATTTAGGGACATTTGTGGAAGATAGCAACACCACCCCCTATATGGTTTTCACGGTCAGACTGGAAAACATGATAGTCACTTATTGTGGTAATGGAATCTCTTCAACCACGTCTTGCAGACAAAAATAAGGTCAAATAGGTAGCAGGAAAAATGCAGGCATTTTGTTTGTGAGGCTTCTTGCGTTAAGTAGCTTTCATTTAAGGTTTGTAGGGGTGGATTTGGAGAAAGTTGGGGCATGCATGCCTAGTTTTGGTTGTTGGGGGGAAGGTTGTTTGGACATACGCAAGACCATACCGTTGGTCTTGCGTTTGATACAGTGAGCGTGATAGTCAATGTATAGGTCAGTCTCTCCTTGGTCCTGGCATCTTTTGAGCTCTGAACGGAGCTCGCAGGTGTGGGCACATTGTAGTATGAACACGTCAGGTTGTGAACAAATTTTCTTATAGTTTTTGCAGCTTTTGGCAAGTGAGTTTATTGCGGAAATGAATTTGAGTTTGCTGGTTTTGCTCTTGCAAACAAAGTGTGGGGCCACCGAACCTGTTCTTGAACTCAGGGACATCACAGGAAATGTTGATGATTTCATCAGGAGAGATGGATGATGCCTGGAAATTGATGATGATGTCCAGAACTTCTGTGATATCATCGGATTCATTGGTGTCCTCTATTCTGAACAAGATAGTGTTGGGGTGCTTCTGTTCATGTTCAATTGTGTTTTTGATGAAGATGAAGATGTTACTTGTAGTGTTTGTGGTTCCTTGTGGTTGGGGTTCTTGGGTTGGGATAGGATTTCAGGATTTTGGAGCTTCACTTTTTGTGTTTTGTTTTTTTTGAGGGATGCTAATAATGCTTCTATGGTGATGACCCATTCAAGTAGAACAATAAATTTGTCCAGTCTGGGTTTGCATGATGGGCAGAATAGTGGAAACGCAAACTGGGAGTTTTAAGTGAAGCTGATTGTAGAAACTCGGCTACGCCTTTGATTAACCCCAAGCACTTCTGGTGAGCATACATGTCACATAGGAAGCACTTCATGGTACTCTCATCCTCATTGAATGCTTTTGTACAGATGAAGCACACGCAGGAGTCATATGCTCAACAGTAGCAGTCTCCTTCTTTTGGGGTGGGATTGGATTTGGATTACTCATCTCCCCCTCCACTTTCTTTACTTTACTCCCCAACACTTCCAACAGCTTTCCTCGCTTCCATAATGGGAAAAGCTAATGGATAATTTGCATCCACTTGTCCAATTCTGGATCACTCAGGGTACTATAACCCACCCAGCACTCCTTCTACAGACTGATTGTTTTAATGGTACTGCATGATGTCACCCAATGTTCTCTTTCAAAAGTTTAGTTTAGAGCAATACAGTTCATCATATATTCTACTTCCCCCACCAGAAGGAATAAACTTTTTTGTCCCTAATGTCCATCTAGAGCAGTCAATTAGGAGTTGTCCATGGCTGCACATATATTGACATGCATGGATGTAACTGATGCACACATATCAGAGTCTAGATTAACATCATCTTCTATGCTGACATCACATAGACATGTAACTGTTTTCATAACTACGAAATATTTCTCCTTTAAGAAATACTTCTTAATGAAGGAAGAATATCAAGCAAACAAAACCTTACAATTCATGTTAATCTTTTCATTGGTTTTATGGTTGCTTGCCACTCTTTGGTTTAAAAGGCATGGCTTTGCAAACTGAATCAATCAATCACTCAATCAATCAGTTTTAATAGTGTGCTCATTTCAGCTTGAACAAATTTACCTAAGACTTTTAATTTACAGACTCCATTGAATTGATCTCATCACAATTCTGGTTGGTTATTTTTGATGCCATCTTACTACCCACCAGGAAAATGCCAAAGTATATAAATCTGATATGACTTTGTGTATGGGTATATGATAACAATGAGATCAACAATGATAATGAAATGGTTTAGAGATGCAGAATCTACTTACAAAAAGTGAACTTTCCAGTATGCTTAATAGCATATTTTATTAATATTTATTACTGTAATTGCTTTTAAGCTACATACTTCGAGATCACACAATTATCAGTTTTCCAGTCATCAGGAAGATATTACAACACGTGTGATCCAGCAGGAAGTAGCACGTCGTGATTCCTGCTCAACCAAATATCTCCACCAGGTAAGCAATCTATCATGTTAGGAATCTTTTGACTATAAATAATTGACAAATGCAGAGATATTTAATATAGGACTGATTAGTTTTAAGAAAAAAATACATTTCACTTTTGGAGGGCATGTTCTGTTACCACTGTTTCCTGCAAAAAGTGGCCTCTGCAAAGAGCAGATGGCCTCACACAGACACATATTGAGATGTTCAGCTCGGTTCCACCACAAATCCGCGAAGCCCTTATCCACGGAGACATAAGCGCGAAGACTAATTCACGCCGTTCGAAGCGCTAAGGAAAAACGCGACCCTACCGCGATGACATAATCGTGGAGGGCAAATCAGTGCATTCCTAAGCACTCAGTACCCTAAACCTAACCCTAACCCTAACCCTAAACCTAACCCTAACACTTACCTTAATTGAAATCAGCTTTTTGCCGCGGCGCTGTTTTAAAGCGCCCTTCTGTTGCCACGCTGTTGTCGCAGCGGTGATGACGCGTGGTGATGACGTCGCGGCTTTAGCGACGCGCTTATATCTCCGCGGATAAGGGCTTCGCGGTTTTGTCGTGCCACGGTTCAGCTCTTCTTTCCAAAAAGCATTTTGGAGACAGAAGGAAGCTTTGAATGACTACAAATCCCAACACTGAAAATCAGTGGGGCAGCACTCGGCTTTCTAATTTTGTTTCCATTTTCCACGGAACTGTAACGGAACCTGGCTCAACTCAGGAACACAGAGATTGTAACTATCCACATATTTAATTGAACTTGAATCTTTATAGGAGATCTGCTCCTATTACTTCTAGGGTTGAAACTTGTTACAACAAAATAAGATGAAATTGCTGGCTTGGCCACATATATGGTTAATAATCCTTTCTGGTATTTGAGTAATATATATGGAATCACACTCCAGTTTAATCATGGATTTATTGTATGGCCTTAAACAAGCTGTTTTCATGGTTAATACCAATTTCATGTTGTTAATATGATGCAAATAGTGCAACCTGGGATCGTGATAATGTGAGAAGGCAAAGTCCCCACGACACCCTTCCCACCCAAACCACTCACCTTCACTAACCTATCTGAACTCTAAGCAATAAAACAAAAGACCCCTAAAACATTTTGCCCATGTTGACCTTTAGACTGAAACTGACTAAGTAGTTGCTTGCTAGGAAATTGGCAGATATCAACAATTGAATCAAAATTGATAGAAAAATCTTCTCAAGATGTAGAAAATTTTAGACTTGGAACCACCATCCAAGATCAAGATCTAGGAACACAAAGAGGTGAAGACAATCCCACAGAGCAAGAATACTGTATTTCCTCCACACCAGATTTAGCTCAAGCCCCTCCCCATCTCACAACAGATGATGATAAATAGACAAACAGATATAGATCCATGATGAAATCCATATAGATCCATAGATGAAAACATATAACTGATAAATGAATCCCTTCTTAGGTACATTATTGACAATGTAGATTGCTCATATATGATTTCCATCTTATAGGATAGTTCAGCACGTAACAATGTCATAGGTTGCACCTTGGTATACCTTCCACAAAGGTCGATCTGATGCAAATGGCATCATCATCAGTGGTTTCAATGAGTGATAACTGTGTCTGCACTTAACTGTGTCTGCACTTGTGAATATACATTATCGACTCAGAATGGAAGCATAACTGCAGCCATGTAAGGGGAAAACTAAGTAACACCCATAAAGGCTCCATCCCTACCTGATAAACATCCAACAAAGCAATCACTCTGAATTTAATTGTCCTAATGAACTAGGCCTCTCCCTTGTTTAAGGTATGTATGTATAAAACAAAAAAGCTTACCCTTAAACATCCAGAGTCTGTACCGACTGTACACATTCATTGGACACAACATAGATATCAACCACTCTGCCAATTCTTTTCCGAGCAAAAGCAAAAGCACGATAAAGAAATTTATTACCCCCAGCCAAATAAACAATTCCCACACCCAATGTTCCATAAACTAATCTAACACTGGTCTTCGAAAAGCTTGCTTCAACGGTTCAGATGCATTTGGTGATACAGTCTTTCTATAAAGATTCACAGGTCCCTTGACTTTGGAGTAATGGACCCTTTTGTTCCACATGGCCAACTCAGTTGTCAACAGTACTTGGAACAGGCCTTCCCACACTGGCTACAACTTCATCTCCACCAGAGAAGTAATCAGAACCCAGTCACCACTTCCATAACCACCACTGTGCTTTCATGAAGCCAGTATCACCTGAGGGTAGCAGAGATACTTGATCCTGAAGTGATGTCACATCAATGCTTCATATAGATATATGTGATGGGGGCAGAGGTTACTAGCACACGCCTCCCTGTTGAGCAGAACTTTAAATTTCTGCTTTGTTGCAATCAAGTAATTGAAGATGAGGAAAAGTTAACATCTTGCTTCATTGTACATCTGAAAAGTGAGCTGTTTGTCCACATTGCTGTGTCAGAGGCCATCAAGATTTAGCAGGACCAGTCCCAGGCTAGACTACATTCTTCCCATACATTACTTTGCACTCAGGATTCAATCACTAGATTTCAGTTTATAGTCAGCAAATTCAAGAGGTCGTCTCAAGAAACAGCAAACCTCCTCTCCTGAGATAGGATTTATATAATCATATAATCTTCATATAATCCCCGACTTCCGGTCCTTCCGACACACCCTAAAAAGTTGGCTTTCCCAGCAAACCAGCCTGGCCTGAACAAAACAAATTATTGATCATTGTTAATTTTAATTCAATTTTTTTAAAAAAAAATGTTATTGTCAATTCTAATTGGATTTGTTTGGGATATTTTTTTTATTTTTTTTAAACTTTTGTATTATGTGTTTCTTTTAATGTTGTACACCGCCCTGAGTCCTTGGGAGAAGGGCAGCATATAAATCTAATAAACCAAACCAAACCATTTAAACATAGGACAACCAAGTATACAGTTCTTTTACAAAAGCATCTTATGTGCCACATATGGAGTCTCCCAGTGTTGTAACTCAACCTCATCTTAAAATAAAACAATTTTATTTAAAAAGATGTAAAAAAGACAAAGGCAACCCTTCATTCATTCAAGAAACTGACCCGAAGTTTTGATTCCACTGAACAAAACTTGTTTCTACTTGGTTGATTGCTAATCAATTCCCAATTGTTCCATTATCTGCCATAAAACGTGTACCTTTATCACTATTAATGACTTCAATCAACCTGTATCAGGGTATTACCCACTCCAATATGATCTTAACAGTCATTTGAACTCTTGCACATCAGCCAAACATTCAGCCAAAGGACCCGTTGAATGAACAACTCATCAGAAATACTTCAAACTTTCCTGCTGCTGGCAATTCAGTGTAATCCATTTGGATTCCACTTGGAAAGGCCATACAGCCAATTCCTGTCCCCCAGCAACCTGCTATTTCACATTGAAATACATTGAAATGTATTCCCATTTCACAAAATCAATCAAAACTTCCATTCTGCACTGAAATCCCTCATATATTTCCTCATGATTGATTTGTTCCCTATCCACAATCCATTCCTTGTAATCCATCTCCATAAGCACATCTAAAATCTGTATAAATGTTATATAAATTCTATTCCCTTCAAACACCGGATAACCCATCTCCCCCAGAGATGTCCTCTTCAAACACCCTATTCTGGGCATTTATCTATTTTGGTTCTAGGAACCTAAATTCCAGTCAGGTCCCAGTGCATCACTCGATAATATTATCCCAATACTACTCAGTACTCCTTCCCTCTATCAAAGGGGAATAAGAGGGAATAAAAGGGACATAGAAGGAATGTCCGTCTTGCATTCCTCAGGATCCTTAACAAATCGGGCCCCATCTCATGCCCGAGAGCCTAAATCACATTACCTTCTTGAATCATTCTTCTGCATAACCTCTAGCCTGCTTAGCTGACATTTTCAGCTAAACCAGTGGAAAGCTCCAAACACACATCACCATCAAACATTCAAGACAGAAATGTAGCCACCCAGATATCATCCATATGTATCTCTTTGCATACATACATTACCTGGGTCAAATGCATTGTTCTCAAGATTTACTTCACTAGTGCTTTTCCATTGTCCAAGTCTTTTCCAATATAGATTAGGAGCTATCTCTCCAGAGAGGAACTTCAACCCCTTTCGGAACATTTCAAATGGAAGTGTGGCCGGCCTCCAAAAGTATGTCAAACCTCATCCCCAGAAGAGATATGCTAATCCCGGACGAGCTCCCAAATTGTGAGAAAAATATCCCAGATATATTATCTGCATATCAAAAAACGGTCAAGGAAACTAAACAAAAAGCATCTATTTTATTTTATGTCACTTGCACAAGTGGATCCCCAAGCAAATGAGAATAACTACAAGTTACATAGGCGTGCCTTAAATACACAAAATGATGTATCAAAATGCATCATAACTTGGATACAAAAATATAGTTGCGTGCAACAAAAAACAATGTGAGAATTACATGGAAATTCCCCAAATATAACAAATATGTTCCGAAGCCCCAAAGGACCTCGCTTTCCCAGAACTAAACAATAAGATCATTACCAGCTTCCTGCAAAATATGTTGTCACTGCCCCTTCATTTAAAAACCAAGAAAGAAATAACTCCATATTTTAGAATTAAGTGTACTTTTACTGGCTACAACGAATAGAAACAAAGCAAAGCTGAATCTGAATAAAAAGGCGCGAAAGCAATAGATATCAATACATTATTCATTCTCCTCTCCTTGGTACCCAATCCATAGTCCAATCATATTTCACCCAACTGTCAGGTGGGAGACATCTTCAAAAATCATCATCAGGATGGAATGCTGGACAGTTGGCCTCGGCGGGAAACTCCCTTCCTTCCACATGCGCAAAGAGATGGTGAGAATAACTCCCTAATAAACAGTCCTCCAATACAGAATGATTTCCCTCCCAAATACCATGCCCCCCTCCCTGTTTCAATGGCAGCCGAAAAGCAGCAGTGAAGCAGAGGCTGACACATGTCCTGTTACTCCCTATTACAAAGGGAGGGATCAGGCTATTTTCTGTTCAGGTCACTATAACTTTCTGATTATGCTCCAACCTGTGATTTTCCAGAAAAGCTTACTTGCTGGTCAGATATTCAACATGGAGTCTATCAGGTTCCTCAAATAACCTCATCTAATTTACCTAAATAATTCAGGGTCCTAGTGTTGCAGCAAATTGAGGTTTGTAATCTACTTACGAAAGACCAGGACTTGAAACCACGAAGGTGAGAGAAACAGGTTTATTGGATGCATCGAGTTCAGCGTGTTCACACACCAAAATCTGAACTGCCTTAGCTCTGCCCAGGATCCTACTTTTATGCCGTGTTCCACACGGTGCATTCTCAAGGCTTTTCCATACACGAGACAAGTATGACATTTCAAAAAGCAGAAGTTCATTTGGAATGTTACAGCAAAGGACATAGGAGAAATATAAAAAAGAGAAGTTCCTATTTCGTCTTAAGCTGTCAGCAGCTTTTACCTCTGTTCTATCTCTCCCCCATGTCTGGCTTCCTGTGCCCCTCCTTTACACAGTCTTGCCACACTGTTCAGCCCTATTTTTAATACTTATGAGGAAGTTTGGGGAGAAAGTTCACTCCAGCTAAAAGTCAACTTTGGGACTCCAGGGCACTATAATGAAAAGCCAAACTAATATGAATTTATAAGGTCCATTCTATTAAGACCACCTAACCTGGCCAGCCACTGGTGGGTTTACCTGTGCAACCCCTGCTGCATCACTAGCCTTATTCTCTCAATTGCAATTCTGCATCTATTTATTAATGCAAAATCTCCTTTGAAATCATTTGAATTCCAGTTCCTAGTATGATTTTAAACCCAGGATATTGCAGATTTACTCATTTTCAGAAACTGAATATGAAGAAAAGGAACAATGTGATGTAATATTGATTTGCTGATGAGCTTTGGAGAAGACTTACAATGCAACTCGGTATATTTTAAGATTTCAAATGAATTTACCAAGAATAAGATTTTCTCCCTTTTTGCTTCTGTGATTGTGTGAGAAAAAGGGTGTATTTCTAAGAAATAATTAGTTAAGGAGTATACAAATTTATTAAAATGACTTAAATGCCTCAAAATAGTGAGCATGCTGTTCAATATTCCATCCCAGCAGGTTATAAAAAGCAGGAGATGAAAAAGAACTAGGAAAATTATGCCAGCACACACTGCAACTACACAGTTTGTATTAAGTGTCAATTGTCGATACAGATGACAATATCAAAGTAAAATTTTTTTACTTTTAGGAAAGTGTGCAGAATTTAGGTAGCCAAGATATTGGTTGCCACCTAAGATTTGAGGACGGAGAAACATTGATTAACTTCCTCTGAACGAAGAAACCATTGTTTGAAAAAAATAGTGTCCTTAATTGCTGACAGTTAAGTTTGTCTTTTTAAAAGTGTTTTTTGTTAATATTGCAGGAAGGTTGTCTTACAACTGAACGAGGTTTGATGGAATTAAAACCAGAACAACACCTGAAGTATGCTCAGCTGCAGGACTTTAGGTAAATTTTGGCATAGTTGAAAATGCTTTATGTGGCGCCCTTTCATTTTGGAAAAACAGACTTTCAGTTGCCCAGAGTTCTTGGATTTTGTATTGTGTTACTTTACATCCATCAAACACAAAAATTTATCTTATGGTGGTCATTTATAGTGTGATAATGAGATTAAATCCATGTGAAACAGAATTATTTAATGTCTCAGGAGTTCTGAAGGAAGATATTTAACTTCTCAAATAAGTCATACTTAAATAAGTTAGATTAAAAAGAAATTTTACTCACTTTTAATACTCTGTTCATCGTTATTTATATATCTGAGTAGAGGACACTCTGAATTATATAGCCCATTCCAATTGAATAAGATAATAAATTATAAAATAATATGTAGTAATGGCCAATAATTGTATATTAAAATGTAGGACATAAATATTATAATGTAATCATTATGCACCCTCCCTCAAACTTTTATATATCTTCTGCAGAATGATTTCTGAAAAGTAGTTTATTATCTTGATTGATGAGCTGCCACCAAGTCAGTGTTGACTCTTAGTGATGGCCTAGTTTATTTTGTGAATGTGTTATCATGTGGTAATCAAAATTTCATCAAGGAAGTTGTTGTTATGAGGTAATCAAAACTTCATCATGGAAGCACTCCTTTAAATCTTGGTATAATCCTATTAAATAAGTAGAATTTGAATATAATATTCACAACAGTGGAAAAACAGATATGAAAATTAATAAATATTACAATGTGCAGGAATAAATAAATTGACAATTAAAATCAAGAAGGCTTTGAATACTTTTTCACGTGGGATTTGTTTTAGCAATTGCTAACTAATAGAAACAGAAATTATAAATCCAAAAGTATGAAGAAAACACCAATTATGTAAGGAAAGGTCCCTAAAATGTGTAAGGAAATATTACTATATCATTATTAATGCATGGATAACTGCAGGACATTACACACCCTCACCCACACAAACTATGACAGTGCCAGGAAAACACCAAAAAATAAGAATCCCTCCCCCCAAGACTGCAAATGAAACCAGTTTTTTTCCCTAACCCGAAGGACAGGAAAGACAAAGCCACTGGAATAAGAACCATCAAGGCATTGTGGGAAATTATAAAGGACAGTGCCAGGAAGCTCACAGAACCATCAACCACCTCAGAATTACCTAAACAACGAGGGTGAAACAAACAAACTGGCAAAGCTGCCTTGCACCAACCTGGCCTGCCCCTAGAAAAGTAGCCACTTTGAGACACATAAACCTGGTCTGAACACTTAAAAGCAACATGTTGCATCGCAAAGAAAACATTTGCAAAAAGGAGTAACATTTCTTGTAGTAAATATATTTTATAAACAATTAAAATATAAAAATTCCCTAAAAATAATTTAAAAAAAGATATTGTATAAATTAAAAAATATCCTTAAAAACCATTCTTAAGTATTCCACCAGCAATAATTTATACATTTTAAGGTATTGTAGTTGTACCAGCAATAATATACTATAACCATTATTCTACCAGCAATAATTTATACTGTAACCATTTCAAACTATTCCACACACAATAATTTAAAAATGAAATTATTTTCATTTTAAAATATTCCATACACAATAAATTACAATAAATTACAATAAAATGATTTTAAAATATTCTATACATGATACATTTTAAAGTATTGAGTATAGAATTTTTTTAAATGGTTTATTTTAATTTATTTTGGATAGAATCTTTTTTTAAATAGTCTAAGACAATTTAAAAAAAGAATCACACACAATAAACTGAAGTAAACCATTTAAAAATATTATATACTCAATACTTTTAAGTAAAACTATTTAAAAAAATTCTCTGCACAATAAATAAAATATTATTTTAAAATACATTAAAAAAATAAAAGAAAAAAAATGGGTCACTTACCAGCAGGCAGAGTCAGCAGTTCTCCGATGAGATGGATCTGATTCCGATGCGATGGACAGATGCAGCAGGGAGCAGGCAGGCAGCGAAGCAGCAGGACAGGTAAGACTGGACTGGAGGGACAAGGGTTGTTGCTAAGCACACTGCCTGGCAGGCTTAGCCAGACAGGCAAGGCTGGGGAAGGAGAGGCGGGGGGCTTTTGGCCATGTGCCATATGCCAGTCTGTGGCTTTGGTGAAAGCTGTGAAAGCTAGGCCACCGCTGCCGCCCACCCACTTTTGGCCATGTGATGTACACCAGTCTGCTGTTTTGGCGAAAGCCACGGAAGCTAGGCCGCTGCCGCCACTACTGCCCACCCGCTTTTGGCCGTGTGGTGTATGCCAGCCTACGGCTTTGGTGAAAATTAGACCGCTGCCGCCGCCCACCCACTTTTGGCCACATAGCATACGCCAGCCCACAGCTTTCATGAAAGCCCTGAAAGCTAGGCTGCTGCCGCCGCACATCCACTTTCAGCCCCATGGCGTACGCCAGCCTGTGACTTTTGTTAGCGAAAGCTAGGCTGCCACCACCGTCTCCACCACTTTCCACCCCCTTTCGGCCACGCGGCGTATGCCAACTCGCGGCTTTTGCGAGCTGGCACAAGCTAGCCTCCCGAGTCCTGCCACCCCCCTTGCACTTAGTTGCTTACCTGAGGGAAGCAGCAAGACTCTGGAAGGCGAAGGGAAACAAAACGAAATGGAGGACCCGGTCAGCAAGCGCAATGTGACAGCTGCTCGGGAATGAAAGACTCTTTTCAAAAGAGGAATGTTGGCCATTGGTGCCACGCTTTTAAATGGGTCACCTCCATCCCGCTCACTGATTGGCTGGACTCCAGCCAATCAGTGAGAGGTGGGCTGGGCTAGCCTAGTTTAGTGCGGACAGGTGGGGGAGCGAGTGAGCTGCGATGGGACGGCAAGGGCGATCGAATGACAGGGCCGGGGCAGTCATTCCAGAAGTTACTTCCAAGTCCACCGGTCGAACCTCCTCTCACTGGCTTGCTGAAATTCACAAACCAGTTCGCCTGAACTGGTGTGAACCGGCAGAAACCCACCACTGGTGGTTAATCAAGCCAATTCTGGAATAATGAAATAGACTTGGCTATAGTCCTTTGAATGAAGTGTAGATTTGACAAAGTTTTCTGCTCACATCAAAATAGAAATGATTAATATTTTTGGAAAAAAATAAAAATGAGCTGCAGGGTTGAAAAACTAGATGGAGAAAAGAAGGAATTTTGAAGAGAAACAAACATCTTAAAGATAATTTAACAGGTGAAAAACTTTCCGAGAGCAATCCTAACTTTCTCTTCCAACATTTTATATTTAATTCAATTTAGCATCTCTTGCTGAACATACATTATGCAATTCTCTGGGTTTAACTACATTGCTTGGGGAAATTTGTTGAAAATAAGAAGTCTCATTTCAACCTGTTGGAAAAATTCTGGCTCTCCAAGCATCTGAAATAACCTTTATCTCCAAAAACAACTCAGTTCCACTTGTTCTCTAAAAAGCTTTCATTTCCAGAGATTTTGTGTTCTATTAAAGCAATAGTAGAAAAGGAGAGGTGATCTCAGATGTGTATCAGTCATCAACAACCTCTTTACAGGGTGTCTTCGGGGCCAAATCATCTATAATTCAAGAGATCTGTGATTGTATTTCCTAATTTCTCCTCTGCTCTTCATTGAGCACAGGTCTTAGCTTCTTCCTATTTCAGCTCTTTGAAATTCAGTCTCATCAATTTTCCTGTTAACATCAGAAGAGTGGTGGTAAAAACCATACTGTTAAGTTAAGCTTTGAAAGAAAAATCTGGAAATAGCAATAGTTGATTTTTTTTTTAAATGTAACCTCTCACATGATTTCAAATTTGATTCTTGGCTTTGTACTATTTGCCAAACAAGGTACTGTCTTAACTGATGAGAAAGCAAGATGTTGGGCTAAATTGACAGCTTGGCATTTGGGAACTGTATTCTGCATGTATGGCTTCTCTTTTGGAACTTATTTTGAATTGGTTTGCACCTTTTATAGAATGTAAGTGAGAAAATGTGTTTTCATCTAAAGACTTCTTAGTGGTGTTAATAGGTGAAGTAATGCTGAAGTAATACTGAAATAAAACTCATTAGCTTGTACTTAAATAATCCAACTATTATAAATATAAAGATGCTAACATTAATTCTGAAGTAGCTAATCAAATTATTTAAGAATATAAGAGTTATAGCTCCAGTCTGGAATGATTTACTCATTTGTCACTTAACTGAGCAATTCTAAAATATCCAATAAATCATTAAAGCATAATTAACTATAAGAAGCAATTACTAATGTAATAGAAATAGCACCCCTGAATTAATTAAAATTTGAGGATATGTATAGCAAAGGGCAATATCAGGTATTTTTAATTATTTTTAATTTTAAACAGTTTGATGGCGCAAGTAAAAAAGCTAAGTGGGGTAATTTCACTCTGGCCTTGATATTTTATAGAAGGAATATATCAGATGAAGCACTGCAGGTAAACAAGCTGAAAAGAGAGAATTTGTCTCTCAGATGCAAAGTTGAAAAACTAGGTGGAGAAAAGGAGGAAATCTTGAAAGACAATAAATATCTTAAAGAAGAACTTAACAGGTGAGAAATTTCTAGAGAGCAATCCTGATTTACTCTTCCAGAATGTCATATTTAATTCTTTTTACATCTATATCTGGAGATACATTATGCAATATTCTGTTTGCCTATAATGCAAAGAGGAACATTGGAGGAAAATCAGAGGTGACTCCTTTCAACTTGTTGAAAAAAGTCTAGCTCTTCAAACATGTCAATCAGATCTCAGGGGCCTTGTTCCCTAAAAGGCTTTCAGTCAGAAAGCAACTTGTTGGGATATCTTGATAGTTTTACATTTGGGACCAAGAGAGGACTTTTCCCACAACTTCTGTCCATAACTTTTTATTGCTTCTGGAAAGTGTTTTGGATTGATTTGCACCTTTTATAAAATGTAAAAGAGAAAAAATACTATAAAGAATCCTTGCCTGTATTAATAGATTAAATAATGCTAAATTTTGAAGTAAAGGTCATTAACTTGTACTTAAATAATCAAACTCTTATCAATATAATGATGAATGCAGAGGTAGCTAATCCAATCCCTTTAAAGAATATAATGGATATAGCTATGATCTGGGAAGATTTACTGATTTGTCACTTTTACAGAACATTTCTGATGTATCAAATAAATCAATAAAACATAAGATAGACTGCTAGTTGTTATAGAAATAACAAAACTGAATTAATTAAAATGTATAAATATATATAACAAACATATACTATATAATGGCATGTTTAATGTTTTTCAATTTAAAAACTGGCTTATCAATTCAAGTAAAAATGGATTATTTTTACTATCAATATTTTACAGAAAGAAAGTCCTAATTTCTCATCTGTTGATGGACATAAAAGAGCTCCACTGTGAGAAAAAGGACCTTACTGATATTATTCGCTGCCTACGTTGGAAGAAACAGCAGTTGTGTGAAAAGTTTGAGGAAAAACTGAATAGGTGAGCCATTTTTAAATAGCAACTCTGACTTTCCTTTCTATAATTTCATATTAAATTTTCCTTAGTTCCATAACAAAACATTATATGGAGACTTTAAGATACAGTAAGCAAAAAAGGATGGAGAAGAACATATATTACATCTGGTTTCCTTTTGCTAGCTTAGACTGTTATTGGGTTTTAAAGACTATTACTGTATTATTTTAAAAGGTGTTTTAAAAGTTTTAAATATGAGAGTTCACGTTACATTTCTTTTACATTGAAGAAAATTATGATACCATTGAAGAAATAAGTGAATAAATAAAGCCAAACTTGAGATCCAGAACATAATAAACAGTTGTGTAAAAGACAAATTAGATGTTTGTTGGTCGAGATTCATATGTAACCTTCTGATTTTTCTAGAGAGAGAACACTAAGAAAGGACTGTTGTAGGTCATTGATGTATAGAGACAACTTACTATCACTTGTGAGCAAAGAATACAAAAAATGCTTGGTGACTATCTGGCAAACAAGTGCAGATGTTGAAAAAGCAGAACATCAAATGCCGGAAAATGAACTAAAAAAGGAATGGCTTCAAAATTCCATAGACAATCTCAAAACCAAACATTCCAAAGAATCTAGAAAAAAGGTACAGGAATGGCTTCAGGAATCTCTAAAAAACCTGAAAGAGAATTCCCATAAGGTATCAAGACACACCTTGCCAGAATGGCTTAAAGCTTCAGTGATAACTCTTGAAAAGGAATGTCCAGAAGTATCCAGGGAAGATGTAAAGGAATGGTTGGATACATCCATAAATTGTCTTCAAAAAAAAGGGCCAGAAACATCCCCAATGAATGTGGAGCAATGGCTTGAAGAATCTTTTAAAAGTATTCAAGATCTTCAGAAATATGAGGCAGAATCTCGAGGTAGCTTAAGAAAGGGATGGCTTGAAAAATCAATAGAAAACCTGAAGAAGCAAGGTTCTGAAGTACCTGTGAAAAATGTATTACAGTGGCTTGAAGGATCCTTAGAAAGCCTCTCATCTTCTAAAACACCTGAACCAGTTCTGGAAAAATGGCTTCGAGACTCTTTGAAAAATCTAGAAGAGGAAAGTCCTGAAACATCTAATCAAGATGCCAAAGAATGGCTTCAAATGTCTGTAAATAACCTTGAAGAGGAAGGACCTGAAACATCACATTTAAATGCTCAAGAATGGCTTAAAGAATCTATTAAAAGCCTTCAGGATTTACAGAAACCTAAGATATCTTTTCAAAATAGCCTAAGAAATGGATGGTTTGAAAAATCATTACAGAACATGAAGAAGCAATGTTCTGAAGGACTAGCAGAAAATATATTACAATGGCTTCAAGGATCCCTAGAAAGAGTCTCAGCTTCTGAAGAACCTACACCAGTTCTGACCAAATGGCTTGAAGAATCCTTGAAAAATCTGGAAGAGGAAAGTCCTGAAGAATTTAAACAAGATGTCAAAACATGGCTTGAACCTTCTATAAAGAACCAGAAAAATGTGGAAGAGGAAAGTCCTGAAGAATTTAAACAAGATGTCAAAACATGGCTTGAACCTTCTATAAAGAACCAGAAAAATGTGGAAGAGGAAAGTCCTGAAGAATTTAAACAAGATGTCAAAACATGGCTTGAACTATCTATAAAGAACCTGGAAGAGGAAAAACCTGAAGAACTGCATTTAGGAACTCAAGGATGGCTCCAAGCATCTATTAAAAGCATTCAGGATACAAAGAAGTCGAAGGTAAAATTTGAAGACAGCATAAATAATGGATGGCTTGGAAAATCAACACAGGATCTCCAGAAACAATTTTCTCAACGACCTTTGGAAAATGTATTACAGTGGCTTCAAAGATCTCGACAAAGCCTGTCATCTTCTAAATCAACCAACCTAGTTCTGGAAAATTGGCTTCAAGAATCCTTGACAAATCTGGAACAGGAAGATTCTGAGGAAGCTAAAGATACCAAAAAATGGTTTGAAATATCTATAAATAATCTTGAACCAGAAGGACCTGAAGTACCACATCTAAATCCCGAGGAATGGCTTGAAACATCAATTAATGGCATTCGGGATTTCAAAAAGCAATCCTTTAAAGCATCAAAAGCCAGTCTGAGATTCAGCAGGGAGAGAGTGATTCGGGTAGAGTCTGCTTTATCTGAAAGACATTTGAGGAATGGATGGCTGCAAGCATCTTTAGCAAATTCCAGAGAGCATGGTTCTACTGCATCCAGAACCGGTGTTCAAGCATGGCTGCAAACCTCTTTGAAAAAAATCAAGCAAGAATCTTCAGAAGAAGCCGGAAGCAACCTTGAGGAATGGCTCCAAAAATCCATTGAAAATATCCAGATGGGATGTCCTGAAGAATCCATGCCATATGTGAAGGAATGGCTTGATTCAACCCTAAATCACTTCCAAGAGCCAGGACCTGAAACAACCCATCTAAATGTGGAAGAGTGGCATAAAATATCTATCCAAGGTCTGCAGGAGGACATATTAAAAGAGATGACAGGAGGAAAAGATCCTAAAATATGGAGGACAAAAGTTTCCAAAGGAATTCCTTCTCAAGAAAAACAGGTATATGAACAACCAACATAAGTAGCTATAATAAGGATGGAAAAAATTACTCCCGGGGGGGGGGATCTCTCTTTTCTTTATATATTGAATTGAAAGGTAATTATTTTATTTTTATTTCTGAATAGCAAGCTATCTTCAAGGGGAACTTGGAGAGAAAGAAAGAGGTCATAGCAAATGTTTGCATAAAATGAATTTCAAAGAGAAAAAATGATTTAATCCAGAATTGGGATTTAATTATATTAAAACTAAAAAGTTAAAAACATAGAGGAAATAGTTGAAACCCCAAATGAAGAAGAGGAAGAAGAGTTTGAATAAGAAAGGAAGATTCTGAGGATAAAAAGCACTTCATAAAGTGAGCAGCAGCGCATGAAAGCTGATGCCTTTTAATACAAAATGTTAGAAAAGTCGCTACCAGGCTCCTCCTGATTTGTTAGCAAGAATTCAGTAGTAATTTTAAATATAGATGGCTACATGTAAACCCATCCTTGGTGTAGAGCAGGGCTGTCATGCCAGATGTGTTACACACTGGCAATGCCCAGTTTAACAAAGGGGAAAAAGTCCCGATACGTCACATAATGCTGATCTACACAATACTCAATACTATTACAATACTCAAAATGAGGAACAAGAAGCTCCCTAATATATTCCTCACCAGAGGTATTACACTGCATCTTTAGCTTTTGAACCCTAAATGCAGAAGCCCAAGATGGACTGGAGCTCCTAGACTAAGGTTATCAGACATCCTGCTTTTGGCGGGACAGTCATGCTTTTGAACAATTTGTCCCGCATCCCGCGGCATTTTTAAAAAGTCCCGATTTTTAGATGGGCTTTGCAATACTTGCAATGAGGGTTTTTATCCAGGGGTGCATCTGGCTTTTCCAAATGCCCTGGAAGCTCCTGGCTGTTTCACCCGCAGCAGCCGGGCTGCAGCTGCTCCATCCCCGGAGGGGGATGCAGATGGGGGTGGGTGGGCTGAGTGCTCTCGGTCCTGGTGCGATGCCCCTCCCTGCTCAGCGCCGAGCCCAGGGTCGCAACCTGTGGGGCTTTTACAAGACGAAGACAATAAAAGGTGCCCTTCTCTTCCCTTCCTCCCTTTCCCTTTCCTCCCCTCTTTCCTTCCCTCCCATCTTTCTTTCCTTTTGATGAAAGAAATGTCCTTCTGGGTTCGGCTCCAAGTGGGGAAAAAGACACTGGAGACATGGAGGCTGCTTGGAAAGATGGTTTATTGTTGGACAGGACCATATGGCTTGAGTCCTGAACAGAAAAGGTCATCACATGCTTCAATGTTGGTGAAGAAGTGAAGGGCTGAGGGAGGGGCTTGCTAGGCTTTTTATAACCTGTTCAGTCCCACCTCTCTGTTTCCTGTTCCTGTGTAAGAAATGTATTCTGATTGGTTGTCAGACTCCCATGGGGCCATGCAGGGGCAACTCTGAATCCAGGTTTAGTTGAGTTCTCAGATGCCATGTGGTCAGTTGAGTAAAGGGCCAGTATTATCATGCCTTTACTCCCATCCTCCCTGGTGCTGCAGTGGAGAAGTCTTTATTATGTAAAAGGGACTAGCTTGGCCTTCTTAATGGCCCATTAACAGTGGGGATGGGCAGGAAGCTACAGGCAACTATTCTGTCTTTTAAAACATGTTTCTTTCTTTTCATTTCCAGAGAAATATTCTGCCTTTTCAATATTTCCTAGGATATTTCATTTTTCTGGGAGAGGGCTGGATGATAACTTCCCACACTTTCTTTCTTCCTTTTTCTCTGTCCCCTCCTCCTTCCCTCCTTCTCTCCTTCCTTCCTTCCTTCCTTCTCCTCCCCTCCTTCCAGCCCAGAGGAGAAGCAGCTGCTTCTGGAACTTCTTGAGAACTTTCCTTGCCTGCTTTTCTCCTTCTCAAATGCCTTCCAATGACTGGTCCAGCTCTCCTCCCCGGAGTCTCTTTCTTCTGCCTGGAAATGGAATGGGGAGGGGGTGTTATTGATTAAAACTTTTGCTACCCGATGCTGCGGCTGAGGTGAATCTGCCAAGCTCCCTCCGGCACCCCCGCCCATGGCAGCGGTGCCTCCCCCTCCGCTTGGAGCACCTGAGCTGGGCACCGCATTACCCCTGCCCCCTCCTCCTCCACTGTGCTTTTGAGGAGCCATGAGGCTGCGGGAGCCAGTAGGAAGGCAGCGGAGGGGGCAGGAGCAGAAAACAAAAGGCCCCATGGCTTCTCAAAAGCACAGTGGAGGAGGCGGCAGCAGCAACAGGGATAATGCGGTGCCCAGCTCAGATGCTCCGAGCAGAGGGGGAGGGAGGCGGCACCACCGCTGCCACGGGCAGGGGCGCCAATGGGAGCTTTGGCAGCTTCACCTCAGCCGCAGCGCTGGGCGGCAAAATTTTTAATCAAGAACACACCGCTCCCCTGTCAATGGTATCGCGCTTAACCAATTTTAAAATCTGGTCACTTTATCCTAGACTTATAGAGTGTGCTTACTCTTTTTTCCTAATCTATAGGAGTGATGGAAATACCACCTTCAGAGAGCATTATTTGGCTAGCAAAAGAATGCTTTATACAACAGTAAATGTATCCTATGGAAGACATGGTGAATCCCCTTTCTGTTCTCTGGATTCACATGTAGCCACTCAACAAATAATTTTGGTTAAAAAGATTGAGAAATGCTGATATATCTATATTTATATCTATCTATCGATCGATAGAGATATATAGATATATAGATATATAGATATAGATATAGATATAGAAAGAGAGACAGAACAATGGAGAAAATTCAACTACTAGTAGTTTGTCATAAGATAAAAACAGTTTGAATGTAGAAATTGAGGAATACAAAAGCAATTTCTGAGAGATTAGAAGTAAATATCTGTGAAGATTGTCACGGGGCCTCTTGCAAATAGGTGAAATCTAAGATTCCTTGTTTAAAACATATATTTCAGAAAATGGTGCCATATATTACAATCTGCATATGACTTTTACTTGGGAAGATTCAGAAGAGTTGAAAAAAAGTATGCAACATTGAAAGAGAGCCATGTTAGAAGTCTGGAAGATACCACATTTAATAAAAGTTCCCTTTTAATATAATTTTTAGTCAGAAAATGGACTACCAGGTTGCTTCTAAAAAAGAATTGGAACTGGAAGAGTTGAAGTTGGATGAAAGATACCTATATGACTCAATGTATGTTGTAATCAGAATCTGAAGCATCAAATTATTTGCTAAAATCATGTAATTTAGGTAATGACTGTACAATCCATAATAGTTATTAATGCAATAGATATGCCTAAAAATCTATTCACTTGTTTTTATTTACCCTCATGACTTCCAGACTTTAAGGAATAAACTAGACAAGCTGATCTTGTGTTGCAGGTATGACTTATTCTAACTAATGTGGGCTGTAATCATAGATATTTAATTCATCTGTTTTGAATATATTTCTCTTCCATTCCCTCTAAATATTTGAAAAGTCCCTATCTTTTCAAATGTCTGGATTGGAAATGAAAGGTTCATTGTTAATTCATTCTTTCCTGTGAGTTATGCCACTCTATGGTTAATACCATTTGATTAAATGTTCTTTCACAAAGTGATCTGATTATTGCTCTTTGAGACCACTACCGTCCTCCTTTCAGCCTGATGATGCTTAACTTCCCATCACAGTAGATCCCAAAATATATCAGGAATGAGCTCTTTCTCTCTGATGGCCCGTTGAGAAGCATTGGATCAGACTATATTTGATGCCCTTGAGATACATTGGGCTACAATTCTTAACATGATTCAGTTGAATGCAGATGATAAAGTTTGGAAATACCCAGCCAATGAAAGGCTAGTGGGCAGAGTGAATTAGCAAAGATTTCCTAATGAGCTGTTGTCTTTTCTCTGTTCTTTTCAGAAAAAAGCAGGGACAAATATTGAAGACTTGTGGATTCATCCTCCTGGCAGTGTTCATTTTTCTCTCTATTTATGTTCATATTAGACGGTACTGCATAGTGAATAAGCAGGGCCTTAGATCTTATTAACTTTTCAGTACCAGGATGAAAAAGCTTTAGTTGGTATTATAGCGACTTTGTAAAGAATATATAATGTATAATAGTCAAAATTTGTTCTTGTTTTTATTTTTAATATAGTCCAAATCTGTCTTATGGGTAGACTTTCACAACAAAATATAGTTTTGACTGGAGGAAAGATTGATATAATAAGAAACAGGAAACGTTCCAATCTCTTTAAAAAGAGAGAGGAAAAAACTATGAGATATATACAAAAGTAAAATGCAAAATCCAGACCCAGTTCTCCACCCGCTTTTACTGAAAATTGCAATTGTCTATCTTTCTCTTCCCACAGTCATCTGAGGGTTGTCATGGGTCATTTCTAGTTGTGTCTATTTAAATTTGTTTTCAGTGTCTTCTCACTGCTACTTAGTGTTCATGATTGTTGTTGATAATGATGGATGCTAAGATTCTGCCATCTTTTCTACATGGTGGCTTTTATAGTCCTTATATTGTATGTTTGCTGTAGATGACTTTTTTCTTCTTGGGCTTTTGAGTCCCTTGGCTTACAGATAGACTCCAACTTACAATAACAAGTGTACCAGAATCTCATTTGTTGAATAAAACTCTCATTGAGATTTCATATAACTACTTTGCTCAATATCCTCAATCCTGAGGGATGTAAAGCAGACCATGCAATTTTATGCCCCTCAGGATTGAGGTTGTTGAGCAGTGTATGGGATGGGGCGGGTTAAGGCCTTGGAGCAGGTAGTCCTGGGCTTCTGCTAGGCCTCCCAGGGTGTTGTGGCCTACCAAACTCAGATGATGAGGCAGCTATGGAAAAACTTGGGCCAGTCCTGGAGTCTGGGGAAGGCTCTAATGGATGTGCTGTGTTGGAAGCAGAGAGAGAGAGCCAGCCTGTCCAGCATTTCACAGCTGCCTTTAGAGTGAGAGATAAGTGGGGAAGAACAGCTGGGGCATATTCCAGATGCGTGTATGCACAGAGCTGTCAGGAGAAAACAATTGAGGAACAGGGGCTGACTCAGGAAGAAAGGCACACATGGACGCTAAATGATCCCTCCCTGGCTAGGGAATAAATAGAAGCAAAAGGGGAATGGTGGTTGCAGGAGACAACAGTTCGTATTTCGTTTGCTGATCATGGTTATAGTAGTCTGTTAATTGTTTCAGAGATGTTTTTGATTAAACTTTTATCCTATATGTAGCTTGTTTTGATTGCCCCATAATGGGTTGAGTTGCCTGGCACTTTTTGAAAAAATGTGTGATTATCAATTTTCTTCGTTTTTCTGGTGTTCTAGGTTGCTGTGGATTTGCAGTCATCTACACAGTTCTTGTTTGGATTTGGATTGTTACTTCATTAACAGAGTACTTGGTTAGTGTATGTTGTTTTTTAACAGACTTACATTTCTGATGTGCCATCATTTCACCTGCTGATGAGGATATCCAGGCAGACTAGTATGTTGTTTTCTCCTTCCCTTGTGAATTTTATTCGTTCAAAGATGTTTTGGGTTGTTCCACGTGTCCTCTCTTCTCTGTGGTTTTTATTTTATTTTAATGTTATCCACATTTTGATTCTTTATGTAGAAGTGCTAGTTTTTAGATATTGCATTATGATTTCTGTTATGAGTTGGGAAATGGTGAATCCATGGATGTTTCTGATTTACTTATTTCTTGGATATTCTGGAGATAACTATATATTTGATAGAATTTTCAGTCCCCTCTCTGAGCTGTCAAAGCCTTTTTGTAATTGTTTCATTTTCATTTTGGGTAATGATACAATTGGATAAAGATTGGGCTTATGTATTTTGGGGTGCCCTTAGAAGCAGGGGAGGCTGGGCCCTTTGCTTTTCATTCCTTTTCTTTTGGGATTTGTAGGCTGTCTATTTGGATTCATGTTATATCTTTGTTTGTTGTTTGAATAGTTTGGAATTTTGTTTTTCTTCTTTCAGCTGGTCTTAGAAATGTAGTCTTGATGATAGTTATCAGCATTTTTGTGTTTACTTTGGTCATGGTTTGTTCCAATTGCTCCTTCAGGCTGTCTATGATGTACCAGATGGCATTACTAACTAATTAAATAGCCTAACAGGACTCATTTGCAATATACTATGTGAATACTATAAAGTCAAATGTACGACAGGCAGGAGAAAACTAGCAGAGGGCATCCATGAAAATCAGCTAGTGGTGAGAAGATGCAATGAAAACTCCTTAATCTTCCAATAGCTGGAGAGCAAAGCTGCCAAATATCCAGCATTGGCGGCAAAATCAGCCATTCTTTGATGAAAGGGAAAAAATTGTCTGCCGTTCAGCATACCATTTTGGGGGGAAGTCCAAGAGGACTTACCCGTAGTTTCAACTTTGACTATCCTAGACAAAGACAAATCCAAAAACATTAGGGAATTTCAGACAATCAGCCACCAGTGGAACCATAATCATAAATGACATTTACACACCACTCAAGAGACTATAAAAAGTTAAGAAGGAAAGAAAGACAAGAATACATTCATTCTAGCAGTCTACACTCAATATGCAGGAATTAAGACCAAACAATCCATCAGAATATAATACCCTAATTAAGCTACTAATGAGAAAACAATACCTACAACAATGGCAGTGCAAAGTACTGTATAGAAACTGGGAGCAAACCAGCTGCATATACTGGTATTGATATTATCATGTCAACAAGCAAAGAATCCAGCTCAAAGTATCAAGGACTCCAAAGTTCAAACCTGAGATATAGATATTCTCTTCTGTAGAATCTGCAGAGGAAGAAATAGTATTTTCTAGTGTTTCCTATGTAGCAAGCTGATGGTGTTCTTTCATTTTTTAAAACATCTGTAATAATTAAATATTGATTTAATACTGAATTCTTAGTCTAAAACCAGATTGTCTATGGAGACTCTGTCATCCAGGTAATAGTTGTCCCAAAGGTGTTTTTTCAAGAAACTTTTTGCGTTTTCTTTGAAGATGTTTCACTTCTTACCCAAGAAATTCTTTAGCTCTGACTAGGTAACTTCTAAAACCAGAGGTGAATGCAATTTTCCAAGAACCATCTTGGTTTAGCGGTTTATGTTTCTGCTGCTTCTACAGTTACTAGTATTAAGCTCCACAAATAAATAAATTGGAAGCATATCAGGAAATACTTTTCAGAACTTCTGCCAGTTAGAAAATAGTGATATACTGCTCTCCTAAAGGAATATGATATTGAAACATGTACTTTATAACCAATGATCACGCCATCAACAATGCTGATTATCTACATGCAGGCTTAGATTTGTAAGAAAATGGAGGAAGGGAAAAAATAGGGAGTTGTAGCTACACAAAAAGGGATTTTCAATTTAGAAAAAAAGCCAAAAAGAGGATAAATGGTGGAGATCTAAAAAAAAATATGTCTGAAGAAAATAAATATGTAATATTTGGGATTATCTAATAAATCTGAAGTCAAAATTCTGAGCTTTTCATGATAATAAACTCTGAATCTCATTTCCATCAACAACAAAATACTTCTGTTGAGATTGATGACTATGGTTAACTATGTTTTGAAGAAAAGGCAATAATTAGTTGCATATATACAAATTATTGCTATATGATTTGGGAAATGTGTGGCAAAATATATTCAGCTGGAAATTCAGTGTTTTTCACTTTGGATGTTACACTTTGAATTCAGTAAACAAGAAGCCCATGATCTCTCGTGCTCTATGTGTTTGAACACATAAAGAACTGCCTTTACTTACCTACTATAGAAATCTCCCTAAACAAAGAACAAAATATGTATTATAACATGTTAGAATGTTTCTAATTGTGTTGATGCGATACTGACTACAATTCAAATAGTGATAAAATCAGACACGGAAACTTTGTGTTGTCAATTTAATATACTTTACTTGAAGATTTTGCATTTATTTTTACATTTCAATGTTACAAAGTTTATAAAAGTAAAGCTGAGATGGGTGCCTAAAATATATGAAGACATACTTTATTTCAAAATGCTTTTCATCTAATTAAAATAAAAAATTATATTCCTGATTTTGAAATGTTTTGATAGTATTTTTTCATTCTGATACTTATCTTCAACTATATGCACATGGTTTTTGACCTTATAAACAGAAAAATATCTAGTTCCATATCTGTGTCTCAAACAGCAAATCTAAACATCTCATTTTTATCAACAATTCATCTATATTGTATTACTTAAATATAAAATCTATTTAACAAGCAACACTAACCCTCTTATTTGGCTGCTTCTTTTACACATATTTGGTGTGTTAAATTCAACTAAGGAAGGTTTGTTCTCAACAATTATTTAAAGGATTGTGCTCTAAATTTCTGTGAGAATGAAAATAAACTGCAATGTTGTATTACCCTATGTATTTGACAGAAACCACATAAAATGTATCATAATATCAATTCTCATCGTTAATTACATAATTTGAATAATTTGTTTACTGTCATATGTGTGGTATCACTTCCCCCCTGCTTCCCAATTATGTCCATTTGTTACATCAAGGAATCCTGCTTTAAAATTGACAGGAGGTGAATACATTTGCATATCTTCTTCAATCTTTTGCTTGTCAATAGACTATTTCCATGACACAGAAAAGTATGACAAGTCACACAGAACTGTATTATGATATTTCTGCACATATTTTCTTAAACATTCAAATATTTAATGAAACTTTCCTAAAATCTCTATAATTAATGACATCTACTAATAAAGACACTTAAGTAATGTTGAGATATGTATATAATTAGTCCAAGCAGCCCACCAATATTTTTATAATATATAATATTTCAAAAGTTGTAATATAAAACAAGTTCATATCTAGCCATAAATGTTATTGTTTCATACAGTACATTTCTACCCTTGCTTAACAAAATAGCAATAGCAATAGCAATAACAGTAGACTTATATACCGCTTCATAGGGTTTCAGCCCTCTCTAAGCGGTTTACAGAGTCAGCATATTGCCCCCAACAACAATCCAGGTCCTCATTTTACCCACCTCGGAAGGATGGAAGGCTGAGTCAACCCTGAGCCGGTGAGATTTGAACCGCTGAACTGCTGATCTAGCAGTCAGCCTGCAGTGCTGCATTTAACCACTGCGCCACCTTGGCTCATGTAAACTACTTGTAATAAATGTTCACAGAATTTCAGCATTGTCATTATTGCAGAATGTAGCTATAATATAGCATGGATACTCTAAAATAACTTTTTGATGTAATATTGGAAGAATATATGTAGTTTGATCCATGCTGTTTCTTTGCAAACTGATCTAACATCACCTAGTTGAATAAGAAACACAGATTCTTTAAACAGCAATAACTATGTTCCATCAATTTATGCATCTTTGAAAAACAGCTGTTGAAGAAGTTTTAGATTGATGATGCTCTTATCCAAAAAAGCAGGACATGACTGAAGAACAAAGTACAATCGCATATTACATGTAATGCTCCACTGAAAGTGCAAATTTTTAATTTGATGAAACTTTTATTGCAATTATTCAAAAATCATAAATGGATTTTGATATAAAAGTGACTTAATTGGGACAGAATC
The DNA here is from genome assembly GCF_009769535.1 of Thamnophis elegans. Classification (NCBI taxonomy): domain Eukaryota; kingdom Metazoa; phylum Chordata; class Lepidosauria; order Squamata; family Natricidae; genus Thamnophis; species Thamnophis elegans. The sequence goes on from NC_045558.1 coordinate 30,622,873, forward strand.
ATTCTGATGTTATTCATTTATTTAATATGCTGCCATCTCATATTAAGAGTTCTAATGGCTTAATTCTAAGGGTTGTGTTTAACAGAACAGAGAAAACAATTCTAGATTGAACAACATAATATAAAAGCCCCATTAAGCACATACACCAAATTGTAAAAGTATTAGATGCTATAATTCTTCCTTATATCGCACTGGAGAGTTCAGATCCATTTATAAAGTCTTGGAAGATTCTGCTCAGAAAGGTATGCATGACTTTTTCCACTCACAACACACTCAGTAGTAACAATATTTGGGGTGGAATATCTTTTCAATTGAAGACAACTTAATCTTTGGCTGGTTCTGTGATACATAATCACTCTCTTTTGTGGATTGTTTGATTTCATAGGCAAAGTTTCACTTGTTGTTTTTTTATAGCGGTGGCAATCCATGTTATCTTCAGGTCAATTTTTTTCCCCAACTGAGAATAATTTTGTGATTCATCAGATTTTGTGGAAGGCTACAATTATATTACATTGCTTTCAAATTGGGCTAATGACAAGAAAACAGAAAAAACATCTAATGATCAGAATAAAATAATTTTAAAAACTGGTCAATACCAATATTTTAAATACTGTAATACTGTAAACCAAGAGTTTAATAAACATCCATGTATCTCAGGTTTAATCAGTATGTCCTCTTAGAAAGAATCTCTGAACACATTGAGTCCCTGCTGAACTAGAATTAGGTGCAGAGACATCCAATTCATATTTTTTAAAATCATCAATGGCCCCAGTTTCTAAACCAATTTCGTATTTATTTTGTACAATGACAATAAACACTATACTATACTATAATAATTAACACGTAATGGGTTTCATCAATATTTCACTTCTTCCTCTCCTTTTAATTTATAATAAGAGAACAAAAAGAAACTAAGACTTAACAAGAACAATTCTTACCTTAATCCACAATTTTTCTCTAAAACTTTATACACAAGCAGTGGCCTAGTATTATTGTAGTATAATTTGTTATTGAAATTAAAGCATGGATCATTCATGGAACTGATGCTTTTAAACGTCAGCTCAGTATATGGAATGTGTTATTTAATTTGTAGTTAAACAATTAGGCTACTCTTTTATACTGCCTCTTGTGTTATGCTAACAACATTGGTATAACAGCGACTATCCTCAATCAAATGTCTTCTGCTGAACAAATTGTGTCTAGAAGCACAGTAGAATGTTTTTTTCCTTGGCATCCCCATTCAACAAAGGTAGAATTATTTAACCATTGTCACATAATTTTATTTTTATATACAGAGTTATCAAAGCTAAAATGTATCAGTTATCATGGACTCATTTCTAAAAACTACAAAAAAGAAAAAAAGAAAGCTTATTAAATCTAACTAATTTTCCACAAAATATTTTACATTGTATTGTTCTATAAATTTTACTCTATTTAAACTTATCAAGTTCACCTATGTTCTTTTCAAAAACAAGATCTAAAAGATATTATATCCAACAAGCTTTGTCTCTTTAGTGGCAAAATACAAATATTATACTATGCAGCTTGTTCAGGTGATTTATTTAAAATTCTATCTCTCTTTTAGTCTAATAAGATTAACAGCTCACAATCTATAATGAACATTTAAAAAAATGAAAACAATAATGCAAGAGTCCAGATCTCCTACACTTACAATTTTAAGACTATATTTTACACTTTATCTCAGCTCCAAGTAGCTGAGAGATCCACTTTAGTTAACTTGTAACGTACATCATTTAAAATAGCAATCATTTACACTGCAGATATACAATAAGGTGGAAATAAATTTTGACCCTATGAATTGGGTTTGAGTGCAGTTACTAACCATGTATCTTCATTAAATCAGCCAGTTGCTAAGCAAGAACCTGAGACTGCAATTTTTTTGTAACTGTAAAGACATTTAAAATTCACTAGTTTAGATGGAAGGATTTCAAGAGAAATTCTGCTTAGGGACACAATCCTCAAACTGTAACCATCTAATAAATAGCATTGCAATCCTGAAGAAAAGTCAGCTGATTGAAAACCCTCAGGTTTAATTCTAGGCTTGAAAGCTCAAAGCAATTGAGTTAGAGCAGGGGTGTCAAATTCGTGTCCTCACATTGTCCTCACGTTTGTTAAATCAGGGGTGGGCATGGCCAGCGTGTGACGCATCTGGGCCCAAGGTTTGTCACCCCTGAGCTAGAGAAATAGCATCATTAGGATAATTCAATCAACATTTATACCATTAAGTGAGTCAGCCAGCTGTGTTAAGACACTAGCTCATTCTCTCATTGTGCGATCACCCTATTCTCAGCGGAGTGTAGAAAACCTGGTATACATAGAATTGTTCTTTATTCGTAATTGCAATTGCAATTCACTAGAATGTGATTTCTCAAAAATAATGTCATTATCACTTACTCAAGTTAATAAGGAAATAGAATCTATGTATAACCACTGAAGTACCCATGGCCTGGAATTATGTGCAGAATTTGCTCATTCTCTTGTCTGAGGAAAGCAGCAGATTCCTCACTGTGTGAACATTAATTCCTTGCTCAGAAAAGAAAAATAAAAGGCCCATGAATGTAGAATTCCATACAGTCTCAGAAACTTAACAATGAAGCTGCTTTATAAAATTTCCACTGATATACTCTAGAACAGAAAACTTTCTTTAGGATTATAATTCAAAACAAAGTAAATATAATTTAACTTCAGACAGAAAACTGGTAATCATGTATTTTTGCATTTCCAAAATATTATGAATCATAAAAATATGATTATATAACAAAATAAAATTAAATGATGTATGCACTGACAAAAACATATTTTGATATGACAGAATATATAGACATTTTTTGCCACTTTCAAAAAATGAATTTCAAGTTATAATATTCAACCTATAGAATCTTACTGAGTAAAATATTTAATCAATGAATGGTCATATTCTTAGGAGGGCAAACTGAGACCCAGAAACCAACTTCTTTGCTCATATGGTAAGCATATACAGCAGATGCACACAATTTGAATCACTTTAGTACAATAGGGCAAATAGTCTCTATGGACTGTAGACACCTAAAAAGAAATAATTTTAGAGGTGCATTCCAACATGCAAACAATAATATACAGCAAATAGTAAAAGTGTAAAAATATAATTCACTGTTTTAGGTGTTCTACTCCATTGATATCTTACATCAGACTGATCATTAAAACAAATACACTAATAGGGTTCATATATTTTTTGAATTTGCTCACACAAGTTGCTAGTATGATTTACAAAAAAAACAAAAAAACAAAAAAAACAACCTAAAATGACTGAGTTCATATAATATGCTATAACATAACCCAACAGACTATTTTATGGATTAGCAGAACATGACGATCTAGCCACTGGCACTGTAAACAGTTTGAAAAGTATAGAACATATTTTGTAAAAGGGGCATGCTGATTTCTTATATTCACAAATCATAGGCACCTTAATAAGCCATAATGAGATCAATATTGTAAATGCACTGTTATAGAAATGATATAATGTGTACTTTCATCATGACTCACACAAATATTCACATTCTTTGATGACAATACAACTGTCATTTCCCCTTCACCAATCTCTCAACAGATACATCTGCAACTGGAAGACACTATCAATGGATTGGAGAAACAATAGATCCTAATAAATCAAAGTTTGTGATGCACAATGCATATCCTTCAAAAATGGATGTTACTAATTGGAAATTGTCAAGTTAAACCAACCAACACTGGGTTTATGAAGAATATATTGTGCATGGCATCAGCAGCCAGAGGATTTGCCATCCGGATGAGAGTTGAGAGAAAAGGCTTTATTTAGTCTTGGATAGTCACCTTTAAATGACATGAGTTAATTTAGACTGAAAAATAGTAGATGGCATAATTATCTCTGCCACTTTTCAAACATCATACCCTGTTGGTAGCCACTGGTTTTTCAATTATTGCTAACTACTTCTATCCAGGCTAACATCTGTGAAATGAAACGAAATGTTGATTTTGTTTCAATGCCTTTGTATCATTTTCTGTTTCTCCTAGGTTATGATGGTAAATTAGTTCTTCCGGACTGTCAGTTAGCTTCATCTGCCTATATTTCTTCAAGATTATTAGGTTTGAGTCCTGGTATTTCATCAAACCTATTTGTTCTGTGTCACTCATCTCTAGTACTGTTCGCCCCCACCCCCAATTCAGATCTTTCTATCCTGAGTCTTTCAGCACTTCACCAATTTTAGTCTAATTGTGATGTGAGTTGTACTTTCATTTTTCTATATGCTTTAAACTGAAAACATGCTCCTTACATATAAAATGGAAAGAAACTCCACAAATAAGTAGATAATTCACTGCAAGTTCTTCATGAATTTTCTGCACAGTGTATAATGAAAAAAATATAAATGTGAATAATATGTATGTACAGTATCAAACATTCCAATCTTGAACTTAGTACTTGAAAGGGTCATTGATTTCAGTAGGTGAAATGTCCATTTAGCAAGTGGAGGACCACAATATTTATATGAATGCAACAGCATAAATAGTGAATGACCACTTCTAAACATGTCCAAATTATGTTAACTGAAAGCAAAATACCTGTTTTATTGACTCTGATATTTGCAACTATTGGATGATTTAGACATGTTCATCAAAATGGAAGCAAGCAGCAGAACTGTAAGCATGCGCCTAGAAATTTGCAGTTCTAATTTTTATATACAAAAATTCCACTAGAATTTGTAATTAGATAAATAAAAAGAAGCAAACAGACTGCAAACTTGAAAAAACAATATTTTCCCTGCAAGATCTTTTAAAATGTATATTGAAACTATTCAAAAGCTTTTATTGCTAAATATACAACTGGCTGACTATATTAATTTTGGACAAAGCAACATTATGAACACATTGTGCTGAATATCAAAAGAAGGAAGCAAATTGTTGGATAAAAGTCAATATTTATGTATCAAAACAGTCTTCAAAATAAGGTTTTAGAGATTAGTAACATGCAAAAAAGAAGTTTATTAGCGTTTAGAAAGCTGGCAGAGGAGATTTAAGCTTTGAGTGCCTTTCAGCAGCTACAGTTATTATAGAGATTTCTAACAACCTGCTTGGTTTCTATGCTGGGAAAAGAAGGTGATAGCATATTCCCATTCTCTTCCCTACTTGCAGTTCTCTGAGCTACATGCTATTTCCTGTTCTTTGTGATCAGATGGATGCTTAAATTTAAGGGTATGCTAAGGTCTGCTTAAATATATTTGAAATTTCTCCACACTAACATACACTGTTTTCTGAAATCCTGACTCTTACTTATTCCATTTAGTTTGTCACTTTCATGTGTTCTGCAACTAAAATTATATCTATATGTATTAAGTTAAATATAATGAATACAAAATAGTTTTTGATGATTTAATAAAATATGTGTAGTTAATTTATCCTGACCTCATGTAGGGTAGAAAATTTCTAAACCACTAGCTAAAAGCTTTTTAAAAAATACTGTAAGTATGCTTAATCTTTTAAAACTCAACATGGTGCACTGGATTATTGAATAAACTTATATGCAATACAATAAAATCTATAAGCCATAAAGAAGATACTGTTAAGTGCAAAGATACCTGAGATCGTATCTTTTTGGATTTAAAGTAATTGTAATTTCTAGCAGCCAATAAATCTGTACAATGTAATCTGTGAATAATGTATGTGTATTTTATATAAACAAGTAACAAAATGCATACATGAACAGATAACTTTCAGCAAGAGGGATAGTCATGAAAATGATTGACAGCAAGCAGGACCAGCTTGAGATATATTGCTGTCCAATAGGTTAAAGTAAAAGATACTAAAGATAAATTTCAATGTAACCTTGCAATAGAATCAAAGATGCTAGAACTCATTATATGTTATCTTAGACTGCAAACTTTGAATTGCTATGCAAGCATACAGTATATTCAGGCCAAGAACGAAGAATCCTATTAAAAATTAGACTAGCTAACTGAAACAATTCTCATAAACAAAACAAACATTTTATGGTATGCTGGTGAACATATAGTTGGTGCAGGTTACAATACACACACAATACACAAAAGATTCATATCATGCTGCAAGAAAACTTTGCTGGAATACTTTTTCTCAGCATCTGATCTATTGCTCTTTAGCCCAAAGAGCTGTATGTATGGTGGGGTCCAAATGTGCAGCAAGGTTTTGAGTCACTCCCACCTCAAAACTCCTTAGAGGGTCTTCTGTCACATCCTAAGGAATTACTGTCAGAAATGAGAAAGTGAAAAATTCTCCTGGAAATTGCAAGCCCCTGTTGAGTTTTAGGGCAAGAGCCAAGGAACTGAAATGGTGGCAGGAGAGATTCTTCTGCAGGTATTCCCTGAGCTAAGTCTACGCCAAACCTAAATGAACACACATAAAGTTGAATAATTTCTATTGCACATAGTTGGTAGCATGAATAGCAGAACAAATAGTCTTATATTTCTAAAGAAAATATCTTGAAACTAATAGAAGCAATTAGATGTTCAGCTTAGAACTATATGATATAGATGTAATAACTAGGATACATCAGCAAAGGTAGAAATGTAAAGAACAGAGGATACTACATTTAACCATATTCAACTATTAATTTATCTAGTCCATACTATTTGTATTAAACCAACTATCCAAGGTTCAAGGTAGGTTTGTCCTTTCTAACTATACATCAGAAATACAATATTGGATTTTCAGCATTTGGAGCTCTGCCTTTTAACAAGTTGTTCCTTGGTATTTCTTCTGGTCAGCTTCACTGCTTCTCCACAATGTAAAACTTGGAAATATAATAGGCTACTTGAACTGCTCATATTTGCAAAGTATATCTACTGTTGCTTAGTCAGAAATAATTTCATTGATATTTCCATAAAACACTAAGCTCTCTTAAATTCAATCTGGGTTAGAATTGCACTAATAAAAACCAATAGTAACCAATGGTGTTACTCTACAGAAGTTCAAGATAATTGCAAAATGTTGGCATAGCAGAGTTTCAGTTTCTGGAAAATTATTTGAAATAGATACGCAAACTGTGAGAAACTTCTAAGCAGGGCATTTTGTTTAGTAATTTGGATGACTAGTCTTGACAGAGGACATTATATAACAAAGGGATATAACAAAGAGATAGTCACATGAGCTTACCTATGTTCCACTGAGAACAAATTATTGAGATACACTACTTAGGAAAACAAATCAAAAGCAATGCTGAATTTTTGGACTCATGCACCTTTTCACACCATATATAGGCTACAAATAAAATGAATGAATATTATACAGGAAAAGATTGACTTATTCCAGGAATTAATATTCAAAGTATGAAGAAATAGTTGATACAACTTAGTAAACAGAAAAAGATGATTAGATAGCAGAGCAACAATTATAATAGGTAAGAATACAATTCATCGATTGGTTCCAATAGCACCTGTATCTTCTGATTTGTTGCAGCCATTAATATATTGGCATTGGAGCTATATTAGATGCTACAATGTGGGACGTGGATTAAGAAGATTTAATCAAATCATACTACAAAAATAATTTTTCTTTTTAAAATTCTATTTTTTTTTACAAAAACTCTAAAACATACAGACATTTAATGCAAGATTTAAAATACTTGTGCTAACATATCCATGTGACTTATTCATTAACATTGGCTTTCAAATAAAGCAAATGTGAAAGGCAAAGCAGAGTAGAGCAGTATGGTTTTCTAATGTTTTCATATAGAAAAATAAAATCTATTGAATTATATTAAATGTCAGATTGGAAGCAAACTTGAAACAAACGTGAAGGCTATGTGGTCTGATGCCTGAGTTAATTGCAATAATGACATACAGGCTTGAATGTCAGCTATGAGCACCTGGTTTCTCATTGCATAATCCACTGCATGTTTATTCAGAAGTAAGTCTCAGTAAATTAGATCCATGTTTACACCACCATACAGTACTTTAGCATAGTACTTCCATTATAATCCCTGTGGATTTTACTCTATTGTCCCAGAGATTTCAAAGGCTTTAAATATATCTGCAGTTGAATAAAAGCACATTTTGTTCAAAATAATTTACCCTCAAGAGAAAACCATACAAGACTGCAGATTTTTTTTTAATGTGCTGTGCAGAAATTCACATGTGATTCAATGGCAGTTTAGTCTCACATAAGTGGAAATAGTTTGCAATTTATCAAATAATCAATTCTATAAACAGTTGTGCCTCACTAAATTTAACAGGGCTTATTTTGGAGATTTTTTCAGGTTGCCATTTTAGTTTATGTACACATGTGCATGTGTGAGTAAGCAAAATTAGGTGTTTATATATACATACAACTATATATGAACACTTATTTTTGTTCTTATTTCATCCTTGAATCTGAAAATGATAAATCTGAAATTCATAACTTCCAAAGTCATAGAAGTATATACTATCAGAAAAGATAAAGATGAAATGTTGTGCAGTGATTGACATAAATTTAGATGATAGGAAAGATTGCTACAAATTAATTTCTTTAAAACCAGCTGTTCCCTTTACCATATGTATATTATTAATATTTGAATATTAAGTCACAGACACAGTAAAAGTTATCATCTCTCATCTCTTATTAGGGAAGGAACCTGTGGATTATAATAGCCAGATGTATTTTTTACATTTTTCTCTTAACGTTAGGGTAGAGAGATTAATAGCTCAGTGTCACTCTTTTAAATATTACTTCAACAATATTTCTGAATTCATGATCAAGGAAATAAACAGCAAAACAAACTACCACCATAACTCCCAGAGAAGGGGCTCGTCAAACTTCAGCACCCAGAAACAGAAATCAAGTCATATTTTGGCAGAGACTCTGAATTCTTCTAATCCATGGTGGCATCGTTCAATGCTAGGAGAAAAAGGCAGCAAAACTGATCAACAGCTTCTTCATCTGGTAGATTTCGAGATAGACTAACAAATACCAAGCTACAGTGAAATCTATTTAAAGTTTTTGTATCTTGAATTGTTTTGACATGCCTAACTATGTTTTTTTCCCTTAGAGAGGCAAAGCATCATTTTGAAGAACTACATAATTATGTGGAGTCTTCAAGAAAGTTTTCAGACATACAATGATGCTTTTTACCTTTAACAGTGATCTTATCAAACTAGTTTGTTTCTCCTTAGGTTAGCTTGATAAAGCCTTACAGTGAATTCATCTCTGTGGAGTTTTGACTGGAGGACACATCAGAATCTGTATTCTCTTTGCATTTCTCCAAGTCATGAAAATAAGGATGGGTCAAGGCATCATAAGCTGATATTCTCTTCATAGGATTGAATGTCAGACATTTCTGTATAAGATAGAGAAAACAATTAATAGAGGGCAACACTGATGGATCCAGCAACTCACTTTTTCTACTGCTGATGATTTAATAAGAAAAGACACAGATTTATTAGATAATGATCTTTTTAAAGATATATTTAAAGTTTTTGTCTATATTGTCATCAGCACTGCTTTAAGAGGAGCAGCATGTAATTAGCCTTGACTTATTGGGAAAAAAGCTCTGCAAAATCAAATACAGGTATTATTTGAAAGAGTGGCCTACAGAAAATCAAAGAATCTTAAATTAGATTGGAAAAATAAATAAATAGGGAGAATAATCAGTAGTAAACTGTTTGAATACAAGTAATTCTAAATTTACAATCATTTATTTAACAACTGTTTGAAGTTACAATCGTGCTGAGAACAGTGATGATCAGTCCTCACACTTACAACCATCACATTACCAAAATCCAGGCGCCTGGCATGCATTTACAACAATGGAAGTGTCTTGGGTTCACATGATTGTCATTTATTATCTTCCTTGGAGGCTTCTGACAAAATTAATAGGGAAAGCCAGATTCACTTAACAACCATGAGATTCCCTTAATGACTGGAGCAATAAAATTACAAAATTGGGCACAACCTAGCGATGAAAGTTTCAACCCCAATTGTGATGGCAAGTCAAAGACTGCCTACATTATTATCAGGAAAACTAAAGACTCATTAGGAGTCAAATTCAGTCTGAAGATGACTATACTGCATCATTAACAATATTAATAAAGGTACTAAGTAAAATCCCTAACAAAACCACATGAGTTCCGAAATATTAAGGGTTATTATACCAGCAAGAAAAAGTTATATATTCTGCAATTCTACGGGATATATTTAATTTGCTCACAAGTTTCTTAAATGATTAATATGCATGTACTCTATGGGTAATATTTAGTTTCATGCACTATTGTAATGCACAACAGTTATTACACAGGTTATTAAATTACAATACATTTTGAATGCACAATTTGATAATTTATATTGATTGATATACTAATTTCTCAGTACTGCAATTATTCTATCTCAGATTTTTTTTTTGTTAATGTGTTAATTTGACCTGTGAAAAAGAGAACTATTTTCCTACAAAACTTGTTGAATGAATTACAGAGGTAAAATAATGGTGCCACTAATAAAGAATCTAAATCTTGTTAAATTATTTCAAATAGAGTGTATCCTCTTTTAAAATATTACTTAGGAAAAAGCAGACATCATCAAACAATTTCATTTATATTAACAGAAATCAATGGTAATAGCAACCCAAGATATGGCATTGATATGGTACACCGGGAGTCTGCTTATAGTCAATCATGATGCAAATTCTTTAAGAATGCAAACAGAATACATTCAGTTATTGATATGAATTTTTAAATATAACTAAACCTTTTAATTCAAGAAGAATTTAACACCATCTTTTATTGTGTCGCACATTCTCCAAACCCTAATAAATACTATGGGCTGCTATCAAGGGGAAGAAAAAATTCGTAGGAGGTTCCAGCAGGTGAATGCAGTTATTCTATACCCTTGACTAAAGACCCACTCCTTTGGGATAACACAGCCTAAAGTTGCCTTTAGTAAGACAGGAGGCATAAAGTTTAACAATAAAAACAAAAAAAATAAGTAATTTTTTCACAGTCTCCCTTAAAGAATTTTGTGATTGCTGGGTGTTCTTGATTTATTCTGTGTAGTGAAGATGAAGTTGTGGCTTTAGATTTGAGATTCTTATCTCCTCCCAAAATTTATATTTGAGGATATTTCTTGATATCTCCCAAGCACTTCTGGTTTTTATTTGATGCTGGAGAAGACTTCCACATTTTTTCTCACCTCAGCAACAGATAATTATACTGTGTATTGCTGACTTTTTTGGTCTGTGTTATGCTGCTTATTTCTAAAATTTTACTATGACAGATACTTACAAGTAGCAAGTCTTTGCCCAGTTCATCAATATCTGTTACAAGAAGTTCAATGGGCTGTGGGGATTGAGAAGCAAAAGCATTCCTTGGGAGGGCAACATCAATAGGCCAATCTTCTTCTTCAGGAAGACCAATTACTCTGTAGAGAAGATAAGAACAAGCACTTATTCCAGACAAAATATTAATTCTTACCATATTTGTTTCAGTCTCTGGTGATGGTTCTCAATTGTGAATTTTCATTCATTTATTTAAGAGCTGTCAATATAAAATTGTAGAAGCACCTTACATTAAAGACTTTCTTTTAAAATGACAACTGAAATGATAAAACCTCAATTAAAAAGTAAACAAAATAGATGGTTTTAGAGCACAGGTCTCCAATCCCCGATCTGCAGACCACTACTATTCTGCAGTCTGTTGGCAACCAAGTCACACAAGCACAGGTGAATGAGGGAAGCACCATTTGCGCAAGTGACTTGCACGCACACATGAACACCCCCCCCCCCAAGCTGGTCTTTGGGTTTCCAGTGCTCCAGGCCGCATGAAGACCAGCTGGCCGCTGCGAATATATGTGCTGGAAACCAGAATACCAGTTGGTGATGGTGAATGTGCCGACAGAGAGGGCTCTGTGTATCACCTCTGGCATGCGTGCCATAAGTTTACCATCATGGGCATAGATGATTCGAAGTGGAGCTGATGCCCTTTAAATAGTTTAGGAAGACCTATTAGTCTCATGTCCAAATTACTCCTCCCTGGAATGTTCAATTATTCTTTATTAGAAAATCAGTTTGAAGATTTGGAATAGGAACGCATGTAGTATCTCATAACTGCACATTAATGTGGTCAACACCATCAATATTAAACAAAATTCAGTGTACACTGCACCTTAAAATATAAACAGGGAAATGCTGTATACAGTCTAAATATATAATCTAAAATTGGGAATGGTAAAGTAATACTGGAAAAAAAGAAAATGAAATATATGTGGTCATTCATACAATTATAAATTTGCTTGAAGTTGCAATTGAGAATTTAAAGAACTCAAAAGCTTTATAAAAAGTTTTTTAAAAAAGAAACATGGCATGTAACAGATGAAAAGTTGGCTATTTAGTTCTGATTTCACTTCTTCTTAAATGCAACACATAGACTTTATAATGGCAGTTAATATAGTACAAGACACAAATTAGGTTAGATGATTTGGAATTAAAAACCTATGCCACCAGGGTGCAGCCTTCCTCAGGTTTTAATAATTTGTTTATTTTATTTTTTTCCTGAAAGATGTACTAATGACACCAGTGGAAGATTCGTCCTTTGGTAGACAATGTGCCAATCTTGACTATCGAAGAGTCACATGAGGTTTCACTGATTCTTGCCAGTGCTGAAGGCACACTGCAGGATAAGCAGGAGATTTGTGGAACTGTTGTACAAGTATTATAAAACTAAAATTTCTTTGTACCACATAATACTTTTTCTAGAAAGCATTGCTATCTACTTTCATTTTTACAGTTAGCTTTATTGTAGGAAATTTATATCAATGAAATAAATCTTAAGATTGAATACAAAATTTACTGCTGTTAGATTTTTACAGTGTATTTATAATTTATATACACTGAATATCCTTAGATCCAAGAACATTCACCATTATTCCTTTGATTAGCATATTTCAATATGCAGAAATTGTAATGAAGTCCATCTTAAAATATATTTAGCATTTCCACTCAAAAAATCAGTATAGGGGACTGTGGAAACATTTGAACAGTAAGAAAAATCACTATAAGCTTTAGAAAGCTGGAAACATTTGAGTTTTTTCCTGCAAGAAATCTATATAATAAGAAATGTTCAAATTGGCATTTGCTTTTTCTGATTAATGGATAAATTCTTTTCTTTGCAAGTAGCTGCTTTAAGTAGAAACACACAAAACAGGGTATATTCCTACTATTCTTGCTCTTGACATTTACTGACCAGAAATACCACAATGTGTCATTTTATTAACAAAAAACAAAACAAAGCAGCAAGACTGTCCTGCTTCTTGTATTATAAGAATAGAGTAAATGTAATAAAGCTAGACATAAATGAGCTATAGGATAACTGCCAGATTCTGAAAAAGGAAACCACTTGAACCTGCGTTTTAAAAAAATTGCACAGAAAAAACTATTCAGTGCATGACAAATTAACCATATTGATGATTCAGAAACTATGGTGTAAAGTGCGGAAATGGAAGCCAAAGCCAACAATTGAAAACATTTAATTCAAAATAAAAATATCTAGGAAATAGGTAGATGTGTGTATATTATACCCACCACCTTTATTATTTGTACAAATAATTCAAGACAGCTTGAGTTATTTATACAAATATACTCAAGCAAAAATATCCAAGGCACCTTCCTGTTTTTCCCACAAAAAACGGTGGGGTGCTTTGGATTGTGAGAAAGTGACTGGCCCCAAATCTCCCAGCTGATCCTCATGGCTAAGGAGAACTCAATGGTCTCATGCTTTCTAGCTTAGTGCCTTTCTATCCACTAGCCCCATGATGGCGAACCTATGGTACGTATGCCCTGGTGGCACACAGAGCCATTTTTGGTGGCGTACCAACTGTCAGCTCCAGCATGCGCCAGCTGATTTTTCGCCACTGAGAATTTAATATATTCAATGTGGAACAGCAAAAAGCGAAGCAAAATTAGGAAGAATATAAAGGTGGCATTTTTCTTTCCTCCCCCCCCCCCCTTTTTTCTTTATGCCACCTTGCTCTAATCCTATAAGGGAATCCATACATAAAAGCGAACCTCTGCGTGCATATCGTTTACTTGACCAGAAACCAGAATACTTAATTTAATATACTACCACATTCACAGCATTGCTTCATGTATATTGATACAAAGATGAAAACTTGAATGCTGTAATAGAATTGATTTCCATTTGAGTTTCTTGATACAACAAATAGTATAAATGAACCAATCTGCAATGGGATACTTAGCTTTATCATACTAGATCTTTTCTTTTGTCTTCATTGGATCTTTGATAAGAAAAAAGTGCTCCCTTAGCCTTCTCCCACTCCACTTCCCAAAACCCTTAAGAAAGATGGAGCTAATAGCAAACTGGGAGAAGGAGAAATACTTGATTTCCTATTTGGCTCAGATGAAACAAATAAATGTCAATGACTACCCCAGGCAGTACAGCATAGAATCATAACTAGATGATTGATTAATTTAGAACTGAAGAAGTAGAAGCAATAAGATTATCATTAAACATTTTTGAAATTATGAAGGATCTCTAAGAATAAGCATAACTTTTATAATTTGTAGGATTCACACTTCAGCTATGCTGGCAGAGAATGTACTTTAAAAATTAAATGAAGCAGTAAAGTTTGGTGGCCTCCATATACTCAGACTTTAATACAAAGTCTTGTTGAAGAAAGTTTGAGAAAGGAAGATCTAATTTTCTCCACTGAAGGATGTACTTGGTCAGATCCAGGGTGAGTTAATTGTATGCAGTTCATATTGAAAACAATGGAAATTATTTCTGCCTAATCATATTTCACTGCTATCAGTGGGACTTGCATGCATTGTATTCCTGATCCAATCATCTTGGAATACCTATAGTGTAAATCAGTTTAGAATCAATAATCTGGATTCCTGTGTAACAAAATGAGTGAATACTGTATTAAACAAACGAACAAACAAACAAACAAACAAAAAACAATTAATTGGCAAATGACCTTGACAGAAAATGCAAGAAGCTGGAACTTACTCAAAGATTTTTCCTAGCTGATCAACATCAGAGTTACCACGGAAAAGCGGCCTAAAAAAAAAAGAAGAAAGCACATACATTTTTAGCACAGTAATTAAAATATACTTTTAAGATCACCGGTCTGGCTTTCTTCAATTTCTCACTGCCCCAAAGCACACATTTTGAATCTCATCCAATGCACCCTGTTCCCAGAGTTCAATACTGAACTTTTAGAAAGCTGCTTTTCAGTCAACTTCCACCACATGGCAACCAAAAAAAAAAAAAAAAAATCAGTATGATCACCAAGGCAGAAAAAAAACCCATTGTTTATTATAACCCCTCTAAAGAAAATGTTTAAAAGTTTTGATTTGTTTTTAAAGTCACCTGCTTTATATATTTCTCTGTTACAATACAATACTTTGGGTTAATACAGAATGCTAATTGCAGACACTGAGAATTTGATATTAGTAGATATAAAACATCATTTTATTTTTCTGTAATTGATGGATGTTGGTTACTGAAACCATAGACACAAACTCAGGGTTAATTTGAGGAAACTCCCTAAATTCTGCAGTTAAAAAACCTCTTGTATTAAATTGGCAATTTTGCAAGACTCATACCAGTTCTTGAAGAATTATTAATCCTGAGCCAGGCATGAATAACAAAGCATTTTTAACAGATCAACTCATTGGAAACCACCTCACAGCATGACAAAATCTAGCAAATATGTTACATAGGAAAGGGAAATTCATGTTTAGCAAAGAAACATTTCTAATCCAAACAACTTTATAGAGCCACGAGAGCAACTCTAGAACTGCCAATACAGCAGCTTCAAATTCTGGTCGGAAAGGCAGATATGGAAACAAAAAAAATTAACCTCCAAAGTCAAATGTCGAGTAGCTATGTGTCATTCCAAAATTCTGTATGAGAGGACGTTTGGGGAAAATAAAACACCACCATCTTACTTAGATACCTTGATTAAACATCTGCTTGTGATATATAGCTCTGAAACTTTGTTTTTTATTTCTTTCAAAGAATGCCAGAACCTATATTATTACAGTTTGGGATATATAGAACAACTCAGAATCCAAAGGCTAAGAAAACACTTCTCTATAAAAATTTGTAATTCAAAAGTTTATAAAAGTAATCTTTTTACTGAGAAATAACAGTTCTCAGTTGCCATAGTATAGAAGAAGCATGCTGCTAAGCAGCAAGGTCAAACAAGCAGGTTTATTCTACCACCATCCCACCCCATTTAGAAAAAAGGTGGGGTGGGGAGAAGAAAGGAAGAGACCATGTTAAGAAAAGGCATAACATCATTCATGAGTTGATGGAAGTCAGAAGGAACGTAGAAGCCATGCTGAGATATATATAGAGATAGAAGAATAGAATAGAATAGAATCTGGAAGGGACTTTGGAGGTCTTCTGGTCCAACCCCTTACACACACACACACACACACACACACACAGACAAACACACCAGGTATACTATAACTCTGCAAAGTCTTAGAAGGAAACAATGGATGGCAACTAATCAAGGAAAGAATCAGCCTGGAATTATGGAGAAAGGCCCTAACAGTTAGAAAATTAACCAGTGGGACAGCTTGCCTTTAGCAGTTGTGGGTGCTTCATCATTAGAGGTTTTCAAAAAGACTGTCTGAAATGATATAGGTTTTCCTGCTTGAGCAGGGGGTTGGACTAGAAGACCCTCAATATCCCTTCCAGTTTCTATTCTGTTCATTTTCTATTCTTTTTTTAATTATATTTTTTCCCTTCCCTTCTATAACCAGGGCATAACATAAAGCAGTGAACCTGAAACTTTATGTAAACAAAACATGTGGTCTCTATTGAATTGCCACGCTCCAGATAGGGTTTAAATATTAAGCATAACGATCAAAATAAAAACAAGATAGGAAATAAAAACTAAACTAAAAATAACTTGGGTTGAAATCTGGTCAAAATATAATCCCTCTTTATTTTTAAAGCAGAAAATAATAGAATGATTCAAGCAGCTGTCTTTTGTCATTTCTCTTTTCTACCTTTGTAGAAGGTATTTGCCATTTGCCATTAATTAAGGCTTAATATTGACCAACAGGATCATTTTGTCCGATTTTTATTATTAATGCCAAGCAGTAAAGGTGCCAATTAAAGTGATAAAAAATACCGGCCCCAGTAATTAATTTCAATCTGAATGGTAAGAAAATAGAATTTCTTACCAGAAATAGATAAAAGAGGAAAGCCTACTTTAATACCAAATTACAGAACTACTAAAAGAGTATGTGTGTATCATTTTGTGCCAATGTATTTAATACACACATGCACACACAAATAGATACTTCTTTGGTGTCAATGTAACATTAAGAGATAAAAAACCAAACAAGATTAAGAAAATCTTGTTTATTTATATAATCCTAAAAGTAAATAAATGTATAAATAAATGGCAGCTGAAAATATTATGCAATTCTTTTAAAGATTTATGCTTATAGTCATACAGTCATAGTCATATAGTCAAAAGCAAACAAAAATCATTCACAGATTTTAAATAAACACATCTATAAGAATAGGATGCATACAAGTAGACTTCACTTACCAACAATCATTGGGCCAGAATTTTCATTGCTTAGCAATGCAATTGTAAAACACTACAGGTAGTACTCATTTTATGACAATTGAGCCCAAAATTTATGTGAGACATTTGTTAAGTGAGTTTTGCCCCATTTTATGAACTTTCATGCCATAGTTGTTAAGTGAATCACAGCAGTTGTTAAGTTAGTAACAATTGTAAAGTGAATCTGGCTTCCCGATTGACTTTGCTTGTCAGAAGGTCACAAAAGATAATCACAGCCTAGGGCATTGTGACTGTCAGTTGACAACTGTCTGAATTTTGATCATGGTGATGCAACAATGGTCATAAGTGTGAAAAATGATTATAAATCATTTTTGAGTGCAGCTGTAAGTTCAAACGGTTACTAAATGAACTGTTGTAGATCGAGGACTACCTGTATGTTGTGGCCTTATATCGCCTAGCAATAGCAATCCCAATAGTCCCTTGTTAAACCAGAATCACAAGTCATTAAGGAAGGATCTCCTGGCAACTACTTGCTGGCTTCCAACAAGCAAAGACAACGAGAAAGTTGGCAGGAAGTTGCAATTCTCGGGCAGTTTGCAAGCAGGCCAGTGGCAGGTAAGTGCTGTGGACTGGGGTCAATTCAAGCTGTAGATGTTGAAATATGATGTAAGTGCTGATGCCTTTTGCAGAGGTGGAAGGGCACGCCACCATGTGGCTGCCATGGTGTGAGCATAGCCAGCTAGGTAGAAGTACCGGGGGTGGTTGGGTGGGAAATAACTGCATATTGGCACTACTGAATATGAAATCCCCAGAATCTTGAACTCTGTAGCTGGGTTCAGAAGAAAAGATGGTAGGAGTGACAATGAGTTACGGTGACTTGCAACCTTCCCTGCCAGCTTTCTTTTTTCGATTTTATTGTATTTCTATGCCGCCCTATTCCCAGAGGGACTCAGGGCGGCTCACAAACCAAGTCGGGAGGGGGGGGGAACAAACAGGAAAAAAAAAAAAAGACAACGAACAACACAACACCACAATTTTAAAAACAATCAACAGCCACACCATTCGAGTGGGGACAGGAACTCATCAGCCCCAGGCCTGTCAGAACAGCCAGGTTTTTAAGGCTTTGCGGAAAGGGTGGAGGGTGGTGAGGGTCTGAATCTCCATGGAGAGCTCGTTCCAGAGGGCCAGAGCAGCCACAGAGAAGGCCCTCGTCCGGATGGTAGCCAATCGGCATTGGCCCATAGATGGAATTCGGAGGAGGCCTAATCTGTGGGATCTAATCAGTCTGTTGGAGGTAATTGGCAGCAGGCGGTCTCTCAATTACCCAGGTCCAATACCATGAAGGGCTTATAAGTGACAACTAGCACCTTGAAGCGTATCCGAAGACCAATAGGCAGCCAGTGCAGCTTGCGGAGGATAGGTGTAACGTGGGTGTACCGAGGTGCACCCACGATCGCTCGCGCGGCTGCATTCTGGACAAGCCGAATGCTCTTCAAGGGCTTTGCTTAGGGAAGCCAGCAAATGAAAATGGAGATCATGATACTGCAACTGTCATAAGTTTAAGATGGTTGACAAACGCCTGGATTTGATTGTGTGATCATATGAATATTGGGACATCCACAACATTGACAACCACTTATGACCCTCACTCGTTCAGCGCCATAAAAACTAAACGGTTGCTGAATGAATGGTTGTTAAAAAGGAAATGACTATCTGTATTGCTGCAGAAAGAATACTGAAAGAGATGTGGGCTGGAATATTAGGTTTCTCCATGGCAGAAGGGCAGGTGTGTTCTGCAAACACTGTTATACCTTTCCTCCAATACCTTGAAGGAAAGGAAAACAAAGTAAAATAGGCAAAAGAAAGATTTCTATAGTATGTAGGCAGATAATACTGAATAGGTAACCTTTTGGTGTGAAGTTTCCTGATTATTTCTGCCAGTATTGGCTATGTAAGTCATCTGATCTTAAGAGCTCTATTAAATACAATACAATAGCAGAGTTGGAAGGGATCTTGGAAGTCTTCTAGTCCATCCCCCTGCCTAGGCAGGAAATCCTATACCATTTCAGACAAATGGCTATCCAACATCTTCTTAAAGACTTCCAGTGTTGGGACATTCACAACTTCTGGAGAGAAGCTGTTCCACTTATTAATTGTTCTAACTATCAGGAAATTTCTCCTCAGTTCTAAGTTGCTTCTTTCCTTGATTAGTTTCCACCCATTGCTTCTTGTTCTGCCCTCAGGTGCTTTGGAGAATAATTTGACTCCCTCTTCTTTTTGGCAACCCCTGAGATACTGGTACACTGCTATCATGCCTCCTCTAGTTCTTATTTTCATTAAACTAGACATACCCAGTCCCTGCAACTGTTCCTCATATGTTTTAGCCTCCAGTCCCTAATCATCTTTGTTGCTCTTCTCTGCATTCTTTCTAGAGTCTCCACATCTTTTCTACATCATGGCGACCAAAACTGAGTGCAGTATTCCAAGTGTGGCCTTACCAAGGCATTATAAACTTCACCTGATCTTGATTCCATCCCTCTGTTTATGCAGCCTAGAACTGTGTTGGCTTTATTGGAAGCTGCTGCACACTGCTGGCTCATATTTAAATGGTTGTCCACTAGGATTCCAAGATCCCTTTCACAGTTACTACTATTGAGCAAGGTACCATCTATACTGTACCTGTGCATTTTTCTTTTCTTGTAGAATGTTACTTTTTTCACCTTTGAATTTCATTTTGTTAGTTAATGCCCAATGTTCAAGTTTGTCAGGATCCTTCTGTATCTTAAGCCTATCTTCTGGAGTGTTGGCTATTCTTGCCATGTTGGTGTCCTCTGCAAATCTGATGAGTTCCCCATTTATTCCCTCATCCAAATCATTGATGAAGATGTTGAAGAGTACTGGGCCTAAAACAGATCCTTGGGGTACTCCACTGCATACTTCCCTCCATGTAGATGCAGTTCCTTTGAGGACTACACATTGAGTGCGGTTGGTAAGCCAATTACGAATCCATCTGGTGGTGATGCTGTCTAACCCACATTTTTCTACTTTATCTAATAATAGGTCATGGTCTACTTTATCAAATGTCTTGCTGAAGTCCAAATAAATATTCACGGCATTCCTCTGGTCCACTAATTTTGTCACTTTGTTGAAGAATGCAGTAAGATTAGTTTGGCTTGATCTGTTTTTGACAAACCCATGTTGGCTTTTGGCTATTAGTCTGTTTACTTCTAAGTGTTCACTAATTTGTTGCTTGATTATTTTTTCCAGAATCTTCCTTGGTATTGAGGTCAAGCTGATAGGTCGGTTTCCTGGATCTATTTTTTTTTCCCTTTTGACGATGGGAACCACATCAGCTCTTTTCCAGTCCTCTGGCAGTTCCCCGGGGCTCCAAGATCTCTGAAAGATATAGTTCAGTGTAGAGGTGGGTTCCTACCAGTTCACACCTATTTGGTAGAACGGGTTCATCAAATCTACCGAACCGGTTAGAAGAGGTTCCACCAGTGGACTCGGAAAGCAGGCCACACCTATAGAAGAGGTTCCAAAATTTTTGAAACCCACCACTGGTCCTTGGATATGATTATTTTACACTATCATGCTCATATTTATAAAACTCAGTGCCTCTGTGAAAGATAAGGATGACTACTGCATTTGTGGTACAATCAGAACATTGTGTGTGTTGAAGTTGTTTTAACGCAAACCAAAGATGCCTTTTAAAAAACAAATTTACATCATATTCTTATGCATGCCAGTGCTGTGTGTGAGGTAATTTAAGGTGGTTCTGACAGGTGTTGTCGGCATCTTCATATCCGGTCACTTGGGCGGCAAGCTACTCCCACAAAAGAGACCACACCCACAGAGTAGGTTCGAACAATTTTTGAAACCCACCACTGGTTCAGTGGTTCTGAGATCTCATCTGCCAGTTCCTTCAGAACCCTGGGGTGTAATCCATCCGGTCCTGGTGATTTGAACTCATCTAGGGTAGACAGGTGCTCACTTACGATTTTCTTCCCTATTTCAACTTGTGTTCCCAATATGATTTTTGTGGTGCTGTTTTTTCCCTTTGTGTAAAGACAGATGCAAAAAATGAGTTAAATAGTTCTGCTTTTTCCCTGTTGCTTGTCACCTTCTAGCCGCTTTCTCCCAGCAATGGATCAATTGTTTCCTTAACTTTTTTCTTGTTTTTAATATGTTGGAAGAAGCTTTTTTTTGTCATTTTCTACTTTTGTGGCAAGCCTTTCTTCATTGTGAGCCTTAGCTTTCCTCACTTCATCTTTACAGGCTCGGGCTGTTTGCTGATATTCTGCATTAGTTATATCCCCCCCCCCTTTCTACTTTTTATATTTATCCTTTTTGTCCTTCAATTTGTTAGACAGTTCTTTATGCAGTCATGCTGGTTTCTTTTGGGAGCTGTTATTTTTCTTCTTCCTTGGTATTGTGCTAGACTGGGAATTTATAATCTCATTTTTCAAAATTTCCCAAGCTTCTTGAGTTGTTTTCCCCTTGAGGATTCTCATCCATGGAATCCTTCCCAAGCTCTCTCTAAGTTTATTGAAATTAACTGTCCTAAAGTCCAAGATTCTAGTTTGACTTTGTTCTACTACTAGTGTTTGCATAATGTTGAATTCCAGTAATGCATGGTCACTTGCCCACAAGGTTCCTCTGGCTTCAACACCTTCTATTATTTCCTCCCAGTGAGAATTAAGTCCAATATCGCTGATCCCTTTGTTCCCTTCTCTACCTTTTGGGAAACAAAGTTGTTTGCTAGGTTTGTTAAGAACTTGTTGGATCTTCCACTTGATGCAGAGTTTGTTTCCCAGTTGATGTTAGGGTAGTTAAAATCCCCCATTACTATTGTGGTGTGCTTCCTACATACCTTAATTAGCTGACTAGCAAAAAGTTCATCCACTTCCTCTGCTTGGTTGGGTGGCCTGTAATATAGACCTATGGCAATGTCATTCCACCCCCTTTAATATTGACCCAAATACATTCAAGATAGTTCTCGTCATTGTTATGCTCTATTTATGTAGAGATGTAGTTATTTCTTATATATAGTGCAACTCCACCTCCTCTTTTATTTGGTCTATTTCTTTTAAATAATTTAAATCCTTCTAGCTGTATGTTCCAATTGTTGGTTTCATCCCACCAAGTTTCTGTAATGGCAACAATATCGTATCTGCCCTCATTTACTTGAATTTCTAATTCACCCTGTTTATTCCTCATACTCTGTGCATTGGTGTATAGACATTTGAATCCATTTGATTGACCTTGTGTTTACTGTCTACATAACCTGTGTTATGCCTGACTGCTCCTATTGTCTTGCCACTTGTAGATTCATGCACATGGTATGGCACTCACTATTAAATGCTTGGTTTTGCTTGACAGCATGACTGATAATCTTACCCGCACAAACTTCTATGTTACATGCACTGATAACCCTATGAATTTTAGATTGCTGGGGACAGAAATGTTCTGTATCAATTAATTCTCTGGCCCCACTGTTCAGTTTAAATGTTTATCCAGAAAATCTGTGAATTTAATGCCAAGTAACTCAGTCCCTTTCTTGAATGGGTACAAACCATCTCTTTTGTACAGTTTTTCATTGGACCAGCTGCAGGCATCATGACTAATAAAACCAAAGCCTTCCCTTTTACACCACTCCTTTAGCCACACATTAAACTCTGCTATCCCTTCCCTTTTTGTTCCTTATATACTGGTATAACTTCTGAGAAGATAAGCTTACAACCTATACTAATAAGTTCATACCCCAAGCTCTGGAAATCATTCTACACAGAAAGTACATCTTTTTAGGACAGATCATTTGTGCCAAGATGTATAATAGCATCAACATCACAGTCCTTCTTGACTATCTTAAGAATACATCTCTTGTTTCTGCTGGCAGTAGCACCTGGCAGACACTTGACCTCTTTTAAAACCTCTATATCCTTTCCTAAATTTACATCCCTTATGATTTAATCACCAACCAGAAGGTGACTTCTCTTTTTGAATACCTTGCTCTTCTTGTGCGACTGATGTATGATACCTGATTCACACTTTCGCCTTTCCGAAGTAAGTTCTTCATTTTGGACCACGATTCCCTGCTTATTTGAGTCATCATTATCACAACTAACTTGGCCTGTCACTTTAGTGTTCCCATTAAGGTCAGCAAGGACGCTATATCTGTTATGCTGGGACACAGCAAAAGCTTTATGTTTATGGTTCATTGCTCTCACCCTGCCAGATCCCACAGTTGTCCAGACTGCTCTTCTCCTGCAGGATCTTTGCTGTAGAGGGGGCTGGTAGTGTGGTATCTCCATAGAGTGGAATGGCTGATTTGGGCAACTAATTTCTGCTTGGAGAGCACAGATTAGAGATTCTAGATAATGTGTCTATGTAGTCTAGTAATTTGTTTACAAAGAGGACAGTATCCAAATTTGAAAAGAGTATTGCGAAAGACAGGTGCAAAACAACTATTACATCGAACTAAGATGGTTATTTTGAAATAAAATAAAATAACAGTCTCAAGGGCACTAACCCAGAATGCATTATTGCTATTTTTGGTTTATAGATATATGATTCGCATGCCGCTAGGTGCGCTGGCCACTACCTTAGTCTTCTGTATTTCTTTGACTCCCCTCTCACAGCCAGAAGTTCCACCCACCAACCTCAGGAAAGTTCAAATAAAATGGTGGCAGTTTAACTCTACCTTAGTCCTCCGGATCTCTTTGTCTCCCCTCTCACAGCCAGTAGCTCTACCCACCAGCCTCAGTAAAGTTCAAATACTGACTGCTGGATTGTGGATGTAACCGTTGATACCTTCTTCCCACTCCTTTAGTTAGGACAGTGGTGTCCAACTGGCGGCCCAAATGCGTCTTGCGCAGTCCACACCCACTCCAGCCCAGTGAAAAAAATATGGGATGTCACATGATGACAATGTGACGGCATGAGTTTGACACTCGTGAGAAGTAATGCTGACATAGTTAATTCTGATTTCTAGTTTTCCAGAAAGAAGAAAAAATATTTAGAAGGATCACAGATCTAGGGAATAATTGAAAAAATGATACTTGAGCCAAAATTAAAACGAGCCCATGCAGATTCAAGATTCCAGAGGGATCATTTCAGATTCTATAATGGGGTATACACTGGATAGTTGTTAAACAGCATTCTTAGAAATCTAGACTGGCAAATATATAAAGGTTTTAATTATTACACACATATAGAGAGCCATGTAAATAATATCTTGAAGATTTAGACTTTTAAGGCAGCAGATGTGTTTTTTACTTTCTTATAAGCTCAAGGTGGCTTTTAATGTTGACCCTGGCAGAAATGGGTTTAATTTTGAGTATTTTAAAATCATTTATTGCAGCTATTCCTTCTTACAGCAATGCAGTAAGATGCACAGACTTCTTAAAAGGTCCACCTAAGTTGAAGAAAGAATATATGTATTATCATCTTAAAAAGTAAAGCCAGCTATGTCAAGTGGGAGAAAGGCATGTGGAATATGATGGAATTTTGCTTTGGTTAAAATGGTAATAATTGAACTCATATAAATATTGAGGGTTCAGAATATAAAACGGCTTCATTGGTTGGGAAAAAAACAGAAGCGCAGGTAAATAATTTGTTGATAACTGTTTCGGCTTCTCTATTTTTCTGATTTTGTTCATCCAATCCTGCTTCCAAATTTTTATTTAAAAAAATAAATAAAAGTGGTTAAATGGCTGCATAGTTTTGCATTTATTTCCTGACTTATCCATATCTATAAACCATTTTGCCTAATGTGTGTACAGTATTTTTCTTTTTTCAAATAATAGTTTGATAACTTTTTTTCTTAGAACTACTACCTATGGCAGTTTTTATAGTTAGCCACTAGTGGGCAGGGCAGAAACTGAAAAAAACTCTCCAAAATAGTTTATAGATGAATTGAAGCCAATACAAACATTTTCATTACACAAAAAACAGTAATGAAAACTAAGTACCAGAAGAGATCAAAGACACTCCTAAATGGGCTATGCTTGGCCTACTGCCTAAAATGAATCATGAAGAAACAAGGTGACTTTCCCTCTTCTGGAGTTTTCAAAATCCTACCCTTTTGGCATCTCAGCAGAAAAATCTCCAGAGGTATCAAGCATCTCAGAAACTGTTCGTTTGAAAAAGGAATAGGAGACCTCTGAAGTCCCCTTGATCACACATCAACATCTGACACCTTAATGTTCTGCTGCTTTTCTCAGGACAATTTAAAAAGTTTAGTGGTAAAGATATTTAGGGTAAAGATAACCTCCAAAGAAGTTACTTATTACTCTATTAATAGAGTACCTCTTAAATGTCCCTTCTCATAATGAAAGAAAAACAGCCTCAGGCTTCATATACTTCTCCTTATGACCATACCACATGACTGCTCTGCTCCCTGCAAGTCTTGGCTACAAAAAAGTTCTCTCTCTTATAGAATAAGTAAGATGTAGCATGATAAGTATTGTATATGTAGATACTCAAATGTTAACCTCAGAATTTGGTAAATATCCGTAATAAGTCTTAATTTAACCTTTCTCAACAAGTCCTGCAGAACCCCAGATTTGCTCTAAGATATTGTAATTGAAATAAGTAAATTATGGACTGGCAATTCTGGTGTCTACAATGGTGAGAATTACAATAGTTCACTTCAATAGACCATTCAAAGTTACAACATCACTGGAAAAATGAACTATAGTAGATTTTCACACTTACGAGCATTGCAGCATCCCCATGGTCACATGGTGAAAATTTGAATGCTTAACACCTGCTTCATATTTATGACAGTTGCAGGGTCCCGGGTGATCACATTTTGTGGTCTTTTCACAAGCAAAGTCAATGGGAAAGCCAGATTCACTTAACAACCAGATTACTAACTTATCAACTGTAGTGATACATTTAATAACTGTGGCAAGAAAGACTGTAAAATGGAGCAAAATTCATTTAACTGTCTCACTTAGCAACAAAACTTTTGGGCTCACTTGTGGTTGTAAGTTGAGGACTACCTATATTACATGCTGCAATTCACTGCAAGCCCATGGCTTTGTTGTTGTATAAAGACTGTACAGGTTAGAAGTGAATTATATTGTAAAGAGTTTGATTTTACTACTATTTTAATGCAGGGATTCCCTGAGATCTGAATATTGTTTCAGTGAAATATTCAGTGAATATTTTTCCAGGGTAAACAGGTTGAACAAGACTGGCTTAACCATTAACCACTCTGGCCATATTGCATAAAAGGAAAAACCATCCATATAGTTCTGCTGTAATCCTTCCTATTCTTAGTCTTTGGCTTTTGGCAGGATTCCTCAAACTATGGAACATTGTTGTAGCTTCCAAGAAAGAAACACATTTGTTTCAATGAACC
Organism: Thamnophis elegans; assembly: GCF_009769535.1. Taxonomy (NCBI): domain Eukaryota; kingdom Metazoa; phylum Chordata; class Lepidosauria; order Squamata; family Natricidae; genus Thamnophis; species Thamnophis elegans. Next base: position 30,649,793 of record NC_045558.1, read on the forward strand.
TTCAAACTGCAAAACTATCTATGATCACATGTGCATCTGGAGAATATCTAAAATTATGGATACCGCATGTCATAATACAGATCTGTATTTGGACATACAACAGATATATGAGCAGTTATTAGCCTTCTGTTGTGGTTGACCCAGGCTCCTTATTTTGGACATTCACTCTAATATGTTATCATGATAATTCAAAACATTTATTATTTATGTTTGGTTTTTTTCCCCTTTCCTATTTATAAACACCCATGTGAAAGAGTTTATGACCAGAAGAGCTGCGGTTGGAGAATACTTGAGATATCAAGCAAAAAAGAAAGAACACTAATAAAGAGATGTGGATCCAAATGATGTCTTTATAATGTGCTATTGCCTATTTATTTACTTTCTATATATGGTAGTGTACATCCACTATTCATGTATGTATTTATACAGAATGTAACAGCAAAGATTTTATTTCATAATATGTCATGTATTTATTTACATGATTTAGAAACGATCATTCAGCAAAGGGGGGGGGAAGCACTTTAAAAGTGGGGAATATTTAGCTCAAAGTCCACATACTTTAAAGGTATCCAATTTAATCCTTTTTCTAAGTTTTGATACTATGATGGGTAAGTGAGCATTCATCAACTAAGGAGTAGAAACATGATAGAAATGCCAGGACATAAATTGCTGCAGTTCAACAGAAAACTCAGATGTTGGTGAAAATGGAAACAGGAAATAAGGAGTAAGTTTTTATAACATAAATCGTCAAGCCTGTTTGGGCACTCTAGAGAACAATGTTGTACAGAAAGAACTAACATGAATATATATGCAATTTGAGTCTTGTACAACAGGTTCTGGAAGTGATCATGGGAAGCTTGAATGGAGGCTTAACTGTTATTAGGGATCTTGGAGCCACAATAATTATATAAAAATAGATTTAATTAAAGATGATGAATGGTTGCACTTGGCTTGAGATCTTAGATAGCATTTCCTGAATGCTCTAAATTCTTATCTTGACCACTACAACCATAGGCCTCAAACTAGCAACTTATGTAGGATGTTGCTTCCTACCAGGCACTAAAAGGCTTGGCAGTTGAAACCAAGCCACATAAGAAATCATGCATTTGGACTGAATGACACTTTACCAGAGAATTTTTTTAGTCAAAGAAGCCAACAAAGTAGTTCAAGAAAGGAAATTACTAGAAAATTAGAAAGAGTGCTGTTCATGATGAATGGTGAGGGGGATCAAAGGAAGCCCGATTCCGTCTTAGAACTAAGCTGGTACCCATAAAAAGTATGTACAACTAACAGTTATGCTCAAGATGTAGTAAAATCTAAGGATTATCACTTTTGCCTTATACTATGAAGATAAACTGTACATTTCTGACTATTTGACTAAGCTATGCATGATAAAAGCTGTATTAAATAAATTATCTACTTATTGGTATAAACAGTATAGCAAGTACTGCAAGGAGTGCTTTTCTGGTACTCCCATCAGGTAATACAGCAGATCTTTTAGATTTAGAATGAATCTATTTTATATCTCAAGGCTGTGGATTACTTTGCTTAAAGTACCCTTGTAGCTTAATCAAATGGTTAGTCAGGAAAGTATTTTCATGTTATCAGCAATTGTCTGGGTAAAGCTATTTTATCTAATCAATAAAGAAAATGTAACTCTGTAAATTAATCAAAGAAGAAACCACATGAATAATATGATTTGTCTCTCCCATGATTGTTAAGGGTCTCATTCATTTGTAGTAGTCTTCTAAACCCCCCGTTTGACTGTTCTTTCTGGAAAAAAATCCTGAGTTCAAATTTCATAGAAATGTAAGCAAATACAAGGATCAAATACACATGTGAACTCCTATAATAAATGGAACATCCAAGTATAAAAGAGATTGTCTCACATTTGTTTGACCATCTCAAGAATATCATGCCGATTGTCTTGGAAAAATCTAAGAATGAAGACTGGATGTGTCCTCACAATGCAGACTCTGTATTTTTAAGTTAACCCTTCTGATTGGTAATGAACCTTGAAACAAGATAAGGAATCCATGAAGATTAGAGACAGATTTGCTCGGGTTCTGTTTTTATTTGAAGACAATTTTTAAAAAAAATTCAGAAAGAATGAGATTAAATACTCTGGCCTTTATCCAAAATAACTATTTACATGAATGATAAAAAATCATGTACAGTTGAAATTTGCTTTGTAGATTTTAGGGCTGCCGCTTATTGCTATTGTTTATTGCCTATGCAGTATGGGAAACTGAAAATAAAGTTCTGCTTGCATATGTGTTTCTTTACTTTGTGGAAATGATTCTTCCGTATTACAACCACATCGGATATTTCATTCCTGAGGCACTGCAACAAAAACAGCTTCTGTGGCATGATAAAGGCATGCAGTTTATAGTTACATCTCCATATATTTGTTAGATTTAGAACCATCATATGAATCTTTGTTGTTTTAGACTTAAAAAGTATAACATTGTTAAACTCTTAATGTTGAAGTAGTATAATTTTTTTATATTCGAAGGGATCTGCCAAAAGAGAAAATGAGAACTAGATACGAATGTAATGCAAATATGCATGGAGGAAGGGGGCTGGTGATGGAATTGTAGGAACTGAAGTTCAATATATCTAGACAGCTTTTGAAAGATTGGATTTATTTTTTAAAATCATTATTCCTTGTCCATATAGAGTAAAAGGAAGAAATTAAACAAATTGTTTTATTCCTCTGACCATAAAGGAGAAATAGGGAGCTTTAATTTGGCTATGTGCATTACATTCTTGCTTTTGTCTAGCTGGGTTCCACCACAAAACCGCGGATGACAAAATCGCGGTCGACGAAAGCGCGTATGTGACGTCATCACAGCGCGACGAAAAAGCTCGAAAAATGTAAAAATAAAGCGAAAACCTTACCCTAACCCCCCCCAAACCTAACCCTAAACCTAACCCTAACCCTAACCCTTAACCTAACCCTAAACCTAGCCCTAAACCTAACCCTTAACCTAACGAAAAACCTAACGCTAACCCTTAACCTAACGCTAAACGTAATGCTAACGCTCTAAACCTAACCCTAACCCTTAACCTAACCCTAACCCTTAACCTAACCCTTACCTTTATGTGAATCGGCTTGCTGTAATTTAATTTTTATTTCAATTTTTCGATCTTTTTCGTCGCGTTGTGATGACGTCACATACGCGATTTCGTCGACCGCGCTTTTGTGGAACGCGGTTTTGACGGGTCACGGTCTAGCTGATTGGCTAAAGATCTCAATGGTGGAAATTAATTTGTGTTCTTTTTTACTGCAATAACTAAGTGAAATTTGCTGATCAAATAATAATTAAAAAATAGAAGATGTCCCTAATTCATGTATCATATATCAGGGCATTGAAACAGAACTACAATCTATAAAATTCACCTTGATTAAAATTATACTTCTATTATAAGCATATTAAGATAATTTACTTAACATTGAAATGCCTTTTACTTAAAACACCTAGCATTTGTAGTTCTGATTTTGAGCAATAAGGTATATTTGCTTTGGGCCTCTCCAACTGAAAATATTTCTATCTGACATTATGATGGGAAACTTTTGAATAGCAAATGTTTAATGCCAGTAGGTCAGTTTCTCATGGAATAAACTTTGCTTAACCAAACATACTCCTACTTGTATCAGCTTAAAGTCTTTGCACACATGAATGAAAGCATGAAGGAAGTTAACTCTTACCTACTTGAAGCCTTTATAAAAGCACTGCAAAGCAAATAAACCAATGGAAACAAAAGTATTTTACATATTGTTCAGTCAAACCATTATAATATAGGTACTTTCCTAAGGAGCAATCTCTTCTGAAAAAGACTTAAATCTGTATTAAATAACCCACAAGTTATTTATACAAAAATCTTGCAATAAGGCATGTAAACCAGGAAGAATATTAGCATTTATAAACTCTAAATACAAATAGAAATATAAAGTTTCTATTTGTATTTAGAGTATATAAATGCTTTATATTACTTTTATATACTCGATATATATACAAAGGGCCCTAAAATACCAAATCTGCTATGAGATCTCAGAAATGGCGCTCAGAAAACATTAACTTAGATGCTTGGAAAGCTTTTCCAGGTGAAAAAAAGACAGTAAGGACTGAATGGATTGATGGTTCTGACTTTTATGCTCTGCAACAAACCCAGAGCTGTACCATTTTCAAACTGAAAACATAAAAAGCAATGACTAAAGGTAGCAACTATTGAGGAGGTGGGACATAGCATACCCTAAACCTGGTCAAGGTTCTTTAATCTGAAAAAAAGAACAAATTATAACCTTAAAAACTTAAAAAACTGAAACATATAGCAAAATTGTATGTCATATCTAGCTGACCCATCAGAATGGGGAGGCAGAAAATGTTGAAGGTCTCATCCCCAAGAGAGATACACCTAGTGGGATCCAGAAGGGCGTTCTCCATGGTGACTCCCTCTCTCTAGAACATAATTCCCCCCCCCGAGATTAAAATGGCCCCCACTCTAATACTCTTCCGGAAGGTGCTGAAGACCTGGTTCTGCTAGTGGGCCTGGGGAACCCAGAGCAGGATGGAGGCCATTAAATGGCTCATGTGATCTGCTGTCGTCATGGTCGGGTGGTTGGGAGTGATTTTGTTATATTGTACTATATTAATTTATTTGATTCTTTTTGTTAGTTTTTATTGTTTTAAATATGGTTTTATATTTGTAAACTGCCTTTAGTTGCCATGGGCGAATAGGCGACAATATAAATTCAATAAATAAATAAATAATAAATAAATAGCTAAATATGACTTTGATTTAAGAAAGTTACAAATGGATTAAGGATCCAAATAAATTTGGAATATTAACTTTTACTATAAGATTTTGAAATTAATAGAAAAAATAAACAGGTTCTCATAGGAATCAGATTTATTTTGGCCATTCTGGTTATTAAAACCATAAAAAAGATATGACATGATAGTAAAAATAGACACTAGGATTAAAAATTTTAAGCAGGAAAAAAACCTTCAGAAGTTTGCTCTTGATGTCAGTACATACTAGGACTTTAAAAAGTCACAAAAATATAACACTGGATATATTAAAGATGATCTTTGAAAAATGGTGTTGATACTTTAGTATCAACATTGTCAGTAATGATATACCTTTTCCATGAACAGATCATGTCTAAAATATGGTAATGAAGGAATGACAGATGTGGAACAAATTTTATTTGACAAGACAAGAGAAAGTTCTGAAAGCAAAACTACAAGTGACAGCCAAGAGAATGATTTGGAAAAAAGATATTTTATTACCGGTAGATATATAGAAGAAACTGCCTGAAATCTTAAAAATTAAAAGGGGATTGTCAGTGATAAACCAAGAGAATGAACTGGAAAATGTTTTCTTATTGGACCTACAAAAGAAGCTTGTTAAGGACTTGAAGAAATCTGTATGAAGAATTTTAGAGAAATCAAATCTTATGACAATATTTGATTAAGACTGACTGTTAGAAGTAGAAGAAAGGAATGTAAAACTGGTTGATTTAATTAAGGTTAAAATAAGATATTTTGTTTTTTGCAATGTTCTGGCAAACCCTTTATAGAGTTTCTGCTGACACCAGGATAGAAAAGTTGATGTATTATGATTTGCTTGTAGATAAGGGATGGGATACGGGATGAACATATTTGTATTTAACTTTATAGGGGTGAGGAATTGTTTAATTTGTTCATAGTTATTGAGATGAAGATTGGAAATAACTTCTATATATAAAAGTATTAGCTGGGGAATTCTGGTAGTTGGAATCCACGCATCTGGAAATTGCCATGGTGAGAAACATTCTTCTACTGCAAGTGTTATATTGGGGAAACAGCTAACTAACAGTAACATGTTTCTTGAACGTTTAAAATTAGGTTAAAAATAGTAAATCTTATTTTAATGGAATGTCAAACAAAATGCTTAGAACTTAATGTATATTGTGTAAAGAGTGGTATCTACTGTATAACAAAGATGTTTAATAATAATATGAAGGTTTTCAAAAATAGACTGGACAACCATTTGACTGGATGGTGTAAGATTCCTGTCTTGAATAGGAGCTGGATTAAAAGATCACCAAGGTCTTTTCCATCCCTATGATTCTATGAAGATAAAAAAACAGCAATGATGGCTTGGAAAACAAATATATTTCTCTAATTGTCCAAAAATCATCAGATCCATACTGTGTTATCCATCTTTCCCTTTGAGAAAATCTGGCACAAGATATTTACTCAAAACAAGATGGCAAAGTATTTCAGGATTGTTTTATGTCTTTTCCTTTGGTTGGACTCCAATGGTGTCAGTATCCTGCTGTCCCATCCTTTTACAGATTTCTATCTGATTTTCTGCTTCCCAGCCTACATATAAACCTGATTTTAAAAAACAAACAAAACACCCCCTGAATATATTTTAAATGCTTTGATGGGAACAGACAGCATTGCCAAAGCAAAATTATAAAACTGAAGGAAACAGAAGTGCGCATGTTCTATATTTTCAGTTTATGTTAAGTTCTATATGCTCAGTTCAGATGGAATTTTGCATCCACACATATTAGCAAAATTTAAAACCGAACTGCTACTGTATTAGTGTTAATTGCACAAGTGGTAGCCTCAAATTAACTGAATGCTGAAATGCATTTAAAATTTACACTAAATTGGATATCATTTTTTTCAGACTTGCACTAATCATAATCTACTTATAAACCAATCTTCACTTAATCAAGTCAGCTTCCTGTCTTGATCCTCCCTCCTTGCCTCACCTGACAATATGCTAATACAAACCTGGGGTGTGTGTGGCCAAATATCTGAATCACAATTTGAGAGCAAGAAAAAAAACCCAGAAGGATTCCAATCCCTATGCTGCTGACAATAGGCTAAAATTGTTTGCAGGACAATATTTCCTGATACAGCAATTACCTCATATGTAAATGACAGTTTTTCTCTCCATCTAACTTCATAGAGTACTATTTTTCAAAACACCTAAAAAGAATCAATCAATCAATCAGTCTTTGCAATGTCTTCTCAAAAACAATTCTAGTTGAATGCTGTGTAGGAGGCACTCCTAGTTTAGGTTATTAAAACTGATCATCTTAATCCTCTGCCTCAAGATTGACTTCTAGATACCATAAACTTGCATATCGTCATTGTATTATACATCAGAATATCATGGGCATCATCAGACAAGGTACTCTCCTCTCCCCCGCCCCCTGCTATTAATAGAATATATCATTCCTGTTACTTCCTCATGTATATACTCCTTCACTCATCCTAATAAAGACTACACAAGGGAACTCCTCCTCCTTCAAATACAGCCATCAAAATAAAATATTCATTTGTCAGAACAAAGTTCTTAGCTTAGCACCTTGTTATAGCTGATGCATCTAATATTCAGTCTGGCTTTAACAGTCCTATTTCATTATGTGACTGATCAAGGGATATCTGCTTGCTAAGCTGGCATTCCCCCTCCTCTCTTTGTTAGGCCCTAAATAACAGTTTTTGGTTTATGGTTGACCAACCGTTTCCTTTGCCCATCATATCTACAATTGTGACAATGTCTGGCACGATTGGAAGCTTGAAGGAAAACCACAACAGAATGGCATGCCATTCACTTCCACACCCCTCTCCAACCACAGACAGATACAGTTACTGGGTTTGACTAACGGTTATCAATCAGCTGAACTGTAAGCCCTTGGGAAGATAACCAGTCAGAAAAACAGAAGGAAGAAGCAAGTTAATACGAACCATAAAAAATGTATATAATGAAATGAGCTTCTTAGCCTCCTTGAGCTTTTACAGTGTTTTTCTTTTTAATTATTTTCAGCTTTAAATTTGTCACCCAGGGTTCACTCCATTCATTTTGATTCTTTATGATACAGAAATATTTTCCCAACCAGACATGAAATAAGTAACACACATAATGTGAACTTGTGTCTTTAATAATCTACATACATACATTTTTAGAAATCTAACTGAAGTATTGACTAACAAATAACAAAGGTGCTGAGAGGAAACACAGATAATATTGCCTGCAGAAAAATTGTAATATACTTTTTACAATAAACAAATTCTTTTTGTCAATGTTACTTTTAGAATCATTTCATTCATGAAATAAGAATGTAAAATTAAAATAATAAGGGAAAAAAGGAAAAGGAAAGAATATACAGTAAAATCTGCAATTATAACCTAGTCTTAAAAATGGTTATATAGGGAAATATAGGTGACTTCAAGCAAAGAGATGAGTAAAGTCTCTATGAGATTATTTATTTTAAGAGGATTGATCCTAGACATATGACAAGATTATTGTTTATTATCTACTGGTTCCATATTTGCTAAGATAGTGAGTTATCCAACATGTGGTATGTCAAAATATCTGCATCAAAAAGACAAAAATGTGCCATCTCTATCCCATTATGGAAAGATTAAATCACCATGTAGGACTTCTCCTGAAGAAGCTCTTTTTTCCTAGTAGGTTTTTTGCTTTAGACTCCAAATCAAATCAGCTCGGGCTTAAGATATAATTGTATGAAATAAAGCTTTAAAGATAAGGATTTCTAATATAAGAATATATAGTCCCAGTTTATCTGTATTTTAATGAAAATTTAGATATAATAAAAGTGTAGAAATAATTGGGTATCCACTCTTTTTATATGAATTAAAAATAAAATCAATTGTGGAAATTTTAATGTTTTAAATCAGTGTAAATGTATTCATGGCTATGTATCATTTTTGTTGCTCCCAATCCAAGCACATCTGCAGCTATGTTGAACTTTGCCCTATTAATTTCTAAATATTTTATATGAAGAGATCGTCATCTTCTCATCCTATTAGAAAACATCTAGATAGCACTTTATCTTCCCTTTAAGTCTTTCTGTCTTATGGGTATAGAGATATATTAGAAACTGATGAGCTAATCCTAAACAAGGTTTTAATTCATCCCTAGACAGGTGGCCAGTCTATTAGATTATCTTTTTTCATTCTGATTCCAAGTTCTGAATTTCTACCATAAGTCTGAATAAATGCAGGCCTCTAATTTAACACAACAACCTCTCTATGTAATAGGATAACAATGACAGCTTGAATCATATTTGATTGCCAGACAAAAAGGCAGCAAGGCATACTAATTTGCAGAAAAGCAATATTTTTGCCAGAGTCTTAAGTCTTTGCCCCAGGGTGCACAAACAGAGCTGGAAAAGAAACTTTTAGATTCAGAAATGTAATATGAATGTGAAAGAAAACCAGCATTCAGTATATTTTGTGGGGAAAATGTTATGCCCATATTTGAGAATGATTAAACTTTTTTTGTTTACATAATATGCTTATCCAATTTCTGAATTAGTTCATTTTGATGGCGACTATCAAAGGCAAAACTTTGCTAAATCATTATGCAGTTCATCTGTCAATAAATCTGAAGGGATCTTAGACCCAAATCTGGGTCTCCCCAGTTTGATGTTACCATCTGTATATTCAAAACGATGAATTATCCATATGAGAAGCTTATAGGGGTTGTGAAATAAATGGGCATGCATGCTGTTGCTAAGTTCTTTGTTTCTTTCTCTTATTCCTTTGTTGTCAGCAAAAGTACCTGAACTCTGATGATGATATAAGTGAACCTTGGGTATCAAGGCTCCATTCCCCTTGCAGAAGCCATTCCCTTTTTCAGAGAACAAAAGTCTCTTTCAAGCTCCACTCAACTACTATAGAGAGTTCCCCTCTTCATACTCTAGTAGTCACCACTGCACTACCTGTAAGACTCTGCCTCCTGCCATTCCTTTATTCTTCCCATCTGCTAGTTTGCTGCACTACCATCATTTTGTCACAAATTCAAACCTGGCAAGTAAAAAAATTAGCTAACCAAGATTTAAAGAAACAAAAATAGCCATATTGCAAATTCGCCATCAGATCTTGAATAGTGATCTATTGACCTATGCCTTAGAATTCTGTGTGAAAATATCCAATAAATTGTACTGTCTCAGAACTTGGAATTTAAAAACTAAAGAAAATATCTAGAATAGTAAATAATTGATAGGTGCAGATCCTTAAGTCAGAAATGCTCATTCAGGCCTAGTTTTAAACATTGAAACATTTTACAGAGAGGTAGGAGAAGACATTTGGAATAGGATTCTGGCATAAATATCAACTGTTTGACTTGTTTAATGAACACAATGTCAACAGAATCAGTACTTAGTCAACACACTTAAATTATTTTCTCAGTTACCAATTTGGAATCTGGTTTGACAATGTTCCACTCTTCACTGACTCTGAACCTTTTCCTTCTAATCTTGATATGTATTAAGATTCCCTTTGCTTATTTCCCATTTCTCCTCCTAAACTTTCCTTTTGGGAACAGACTGTTTGAGATTTATTAACATTCTCCATCTGTCAAAACCTTTGCTGAAATCCAAGTAAACTATGCCTACATTATTCTGAAAATCTACTCTGCTAGCAACTCGATCAAAGGAGATAAAGTAGTATCTTACACTAGCATCAGAACATAAAATGCAACATAACCCAAGTGATAAAATGTCCTGTGGTTATGTCACATTATTCTAGTTTAGTTTGCTAACAACAAACTCATGCGGGCTCCTAATAACTGTAGCATTCCTATCCAAATATTAACAGATATGCTACTTGAATGTGTTTGAAGACCTTCTCTAATATAGAGGTCAAGCTGATTGGACTGCAGTTTCTGAAGTTCCACCTTTTCTCCCTTTTGAAGATAGAAATGACATTTGTCTTCCTCCAATATGTAAGAATTGGAATCTAGAATCTTACAAATCCTGAATTTTCAGAAATTTTGGAGAGTTGTGCTGAAATAACCTCTATTAGTTCTTTCATTATCCTGAGATATTATCTATCTAGACCTGGAGACAATTCTCTTATCCTCTTATCTCTCCTAAGTTGCAAGTCCCTCTTCCTCCAGTGTCATAACCATGATTAGCTAAAAGTCCAATTCTATTCTAAGGACAAAACAATAATACGAGTAAGCTGGCATGAAGATTAAATTAAGCTAAAAATTCCAAATAAAACATTTAATGCATATTATTTTGCTCTTGAAGCAATATATGGCAATGGAGCTGCGGTGACGCAGTAGTTAGAGTGCAGTACTGCAGGCTACTTCTGCTGATCACTGGCTGCCAGCAGTTTGACAGATCAAATCTCACCAGGTTCAAGGTTGACTCAGCCTTCAATCCTTCCGAGGTGGGTAAAACGAGGACCTAGAAGATTATTGGCAGTGATATGCTGACTCTGTAAACCTGTTAGAGAGGGCTATAAAGCACTGTGAAGATGTATGTAAGTCTAAGTGCTATTGCTATTCGATGTAAGGAAACAGTTGGTAATCATTTATGTTTGTATTATTTCAACTGCTTTCAATTCTAGCCAATCAAATTTAGTGTTTCATAAATTTAGGTTTTGTGTATTTCAGAAACTTAATTCAATTTTAATATCATAGACCAATATTTTTATTTTAATATTTGGAAATTGTTTAATTGTTTCTAAATTAAATTAACAAATACTAAAATGCTTAAGTAACAATGCTAATATACTAATCTTATTATGTAAAAGAAATCCACCATGGATTTCAATAGAAAACAATTTGAGAATCCCATGCTATGAACTCAGAAATATGTCTATCCACGATAATATATTTCAGAAATCATATCCAAAAGCCTCATTATGAATAATTCAATAAACTGGGTTTATAAATATCAACAGAAGCACCGTTTGGAACATAAAGAAAATATAAAACAACTGTCAAAGACTCAATTTCAGATCTGATGGATTTCTAGTGATCATCTGAATGTTACAAAGAAATGGATGAAAACAGAGGATAGCAGAGAGCAGAGGAAACAGGTACTGCAAGTAGTCAATATTTCTTTAGCTTATTGCTAAATCTTCTGACAATTTCATTATTTTGAATATTATTTTGGAATACCATTTTGGTATCTTTCCTATGGACTTCCCATGGCTTCTACTTTACAATTGTTTAATGCCAGGTTCTAACATTTTTATTTTCCAAATTTCCCCAAAGTGCATATATTCCAGTCTGCCTTGACATTTTTACTTGCTGTTGCATCATGAATCTCTGAACCATATTGTTTTAAATAATATATTAATAATATATTATTTCACCATCCTAAAATCTGATCTGATTAAGACATTCTTAAGTAAATTAATCATTCAATATATTAAGCAAAATAACAGTTCATATAATACTAGTATCATGTTATAATATTGATTACATAGTATAGATATACTATAAATGAAGCTATTTTTTCTCCATACAGAAAGGGTTCAAATTAGTGCTTACTTGCGACGGAACATTTCTGCAAATATGCAACCTACACTCCAAAGATCAACTGGTGTTGCATAGCTGGATTGAAGCAGAACTTCAGGAGCTCTATACCACAATGTAACAACCTGAAAAATAAAAGGTAAACTATTAGGAATATAGATTAATTATAGATATTCCAAAGAAGCAGGAAAATATCTCTTTATTTTTCTAACATATCTTCCTAAATTTCTAAACTGTAAATTTTGAAGGAAGATTTTTGTGGAAAATATCCATATATTAATTATATTATTAATCAATTGTTTGGGTTTTTAAAAATATTACATTCTATACTGCAAGTAAAAGGAAACATTTTACTGCTCAGGATGAACAAATGTCCTTCTATAAAGTTAAAAATGAAAATTTTTAGGAATGCTTCCAGGTAAATGATTTAGAGGCTGTTAAATAAAAATCATTGGACTGCAATTGTTCTATTTTATATTCCTTCGTGTATTTTTTACATTAGGAAATAGTAAAATTTAATGTTAAAGGACTGCACAATAAACCTTTGATCTGGAAGCACCACAGGAAATACAGTCTGCAACAGTTTTTCTGAGATGCACAAATAGATAAAAGTTTGAAGAAGTTACAAATGAGAAGGGAAATATATAATTGCAATCTTAAAACTTGTACTATTGAATTTAATTTTTTTTCTTGAGGATGTTACTTTTAACTAAAGCAATAGTATCAATGTCCTAGGAAAAAATATTTCTCAATTTAGAGGTCATCTGAAAGATAAAAACATGCAAAACATATGCAAAGTAGACATTATGAAGTAATAATTATGGGAAATATAAGGGTATTATTTAGACAAATGGTTAGGTTGCCTTAAAAACTTAGCATATTAGTCTCATACCTGTTTTAGAAACAATCAGTAATTTTAAGACAGAAGAAAACAGATGCTTCTAAATATATTCATGTGAGGAACTGCAAACCGTTACTGAAACATGAACAGTATAATTTACTGTAGCTAAACATGAATAAATTTAGCTTTTTTCAGTCATGTGTTTCAAATGATGAAGAAAAGGAAATAGGAAAATGGAGTTTATTTAAAACGAACAACAAGCAGGTTTTAAACCTCTGCTGAAAAACAGTTTTCTTAAGAACAGTCTTAAACAGAGAAGGCACTTCCATACCACTACAGGTTTGGAAGTGTCTTCAATTTACAACCATCAAAAATTAAAATGGCACTCAAAAGGTGTCTTTCTTAGGAAAGACAAAATGGCCATCAAGTAAGAGTTGTTGCGGTGCTACTCTGCAAAAAGAGAAAAAGCTATGCTCTGGTTTTAAACAAACTAGCACAGAATGAGAAATAAGTTGACTTGGTTCTCCAAGCCAGCTGAAGTCATGTGATTTGTAGCAGTTTCTGAACAGTATAAGCTCAAAACATGTCTGAGATTGTATTCCATAGAACTATTGCATAGAAAGCTCCAAAAGACACTTCACAGTTTTCAGTCACTGTTTTCTTCATTCCCAATTTAAAGATTTATGACCATTGCAATTAAAGTTCCTCGGAATCTCAAAAGAAAGCAATGAATGTAACAAATAGGAGAGAAAATGATTTATGAAGTGCCTAAATTTATGAAGTCCAAACACATTTTGGAAAGGGTTACAGAATATTTTACTAGGTGAAATATTGAAAATTTTCTCTTCCTCTTGAAAGATGTTCAAATTCACAATTATACTGAAGGTTTTTTTCCTGATTTAATGAAAATAAATTTGTTTTTAGAAATTTAGGAAAAGATATGTTGCAGTTTCTGCTTCCTAAAGTAAAATGGGGGGGGGACCAATAAATTAGAAAGAAAGAAAGAAAGAAAGAAAGAAAGAAAGAAAGAAAGAAAGAAAGAAAGAAAGAAAGAAAGAAAGAAAGATAACCTAGAGGAGATGTGTCCAACCCGTGGCCTGAAGACCCTGGACAGTCATGCTGCCCACAAAATATAATAAAAAATAAAGGAAGGTTGTTATTTATATATGTGTTATGTTAACTATATTATATAGTGTATATTTTATATGTGGCCCAAGATCACATCTGTGTTATTTTTCACCCAATGCTTTCCATAGATGCTGAATTTCAACAACCAGAATTCCCAGACAAGATCAGTGTTCAGAACAATTTCTACTGCAAATGCTATCTTAGCAGGGGAAAAAATGAACAATTTCACAGCACAAAATATGCATTTTAAATGCTAAGAAAATATTTCCCCCAAAATGTGTTATTCCTTAAAATAAAAAAGAACTGTATTCCCAACAAAATTGATTGAAGAAAGTGTTAACTGAAGGTCTTAGTAAAATTTTATCTTGTAAAGATTGATTTAAATGAAACTGTCCATAATTAATTAACCTTCTGAATAGAGTGGCTAGGTGTTATATTCAGAGAGCACCAAACTGAAGAAAGCTGATCATTTTTAATAAATGCAATTATCTCAGTATATATAAATACTTTATTTTCTATGTTCAAGATGAGCAAAATTGCCCGCTTAAATTCAAGGAACTTGATTGCAAAGAATAACCACAGATAAATGTTCTTGTTACTAAGAATGTATTCTTGGGGGGAAATCCCCCCCCTGCCCACAGTGATGCAATGAATATGCGTGATTCATTAAGAACATTTCCCCCTGTCTCATCCCCAAACCAAACAAAAATTTATGGATATTCCATTCAGTTACAGAGAAGCAGAAATGAAAATGACGCATAAGACAGGATATGGTGAATTCAACAGTTACCATAGAACTTCCTCTTCTGAATGATTTTGATTACATATTTTACTTATATGAGAGTACTTTTTGATAAAGGAAAGGCTCAATCTCTCCCATCCCCAAATAACACAAAGTCAAATTGAGCAATGAGAGATCTGATTAAAGACAATTAATTAAATTAAATTAAGGACAAAATTTGGACTGAAAGGGGAAAACTGATGGAATTTTTTATGAAAGTTTGCAAAGAGATAAACTCCTGTTGAATGCAGAATATGAGGGTGAAGGTTCGTTCTCCGAGCTTGTGGATTGGTTTCTGAACATTTCATTATCAGGCTAGGTAACATCTTCAGTGGAGTTTAGGGAATGTCAAGGTCAGTGTTCTTCTGTTTATAGGAGCTTCAGGTATGGGTGTGTCAAATGAGGATCTTGTGATGGGTCAGCTGTGGGTCATCAGTGAATCTTTGATAGGTCTTGTGATAAGGAGATTACATCAGATCAGGTAATCGACTTACTACAAGACCCATCAAAATGTCCTAAAAGGCTTGCTCAGGCTACACATATGCAAGAAAAATTTAAAATTACTCATCTGGATAATATAATACCAACACTATGTGAATACCTCATATAGACACATAGATATAAGCACCCCCAAACACACAGATACACACACACATGTATGTATGTATGTATGTAAATAAAGCAGCACAATTAACCAAAAGGGATTTAAGAATTATATACTTCTCTTACAGAAGCTTGTCAAACCTGAGAAAAATGTAGTACAATAGCTGATGTAGAATGTTCCTCTAAAACAGCGGTTCTCAACCTGTGGATCGCGTCCCCTTTGGAACGACTTTTTCACAGGGGCTGCCTAAGACAACTGTAAAACACATTTTTGATGGTCTTAGGAACCGAGATACATGCATGCCAGTGTTTGGAGCTAGGGGAGCGATGGCATCAGGGGCTGCCTTGGGAAAGGGAGGGGCTACCTAACAAGAGCGGCGGCATGAGGACAGCCGGCGACCAGCCAATTAGGACATGAGAGGCACTGGTAGGCAGATCGGATGGCTGCGCTTGACGAGAAGAGGGAAGGGAGGAGAATGGAGCGTCTGAATGCTGGTGAGGCAGCGCCCTGAGAGATGGCCAGGCTGAGCTTGGTCTTCCAGTGGGGAGGAGAGAGGAAGCCAGGAAGGAGGAGCCGAGAACTGAGGCAGGAAGGATGGTGACAATGTCCCTTCAGTCCGCAGCTGCCTCTTCCTCAGAGACTCGGAAGTTCACATGGGCACTTTGCAGCAGCTGGCTCCAGACCTTCGGGTTCTCCCTTTTCTGTAAAAACTTCTGTCCATTCACAAGAAGACCTGCCTTCATTTTCTTCCTGCAATATCTATGGATGAATGAGTGGTTGGAAAACTTGGGATCAAGAGGATTCCAGGAGTTTGGGGCGGAGGGGAAAAAAGGTAGCCATCACAAAACATCTTCAACAGTTGCTTTGAAAAAAAAAATAAAGCACTACATCTTTTTAGTTTTAAGCTTCCATGCTTAGAATAGAATGGAACAGGAAAATGGAATCGAATGGAATGGGAATGAAATAGGATGGAATAGAATAGAATGAAATAGGAATAGAATGAAATAGAAATAGAAATGTTTATTGATGAAGTATGATAAAACACGCAAGGAATTTGTCCCCAGTGCACCAATTCACTGTACATATAAACAGCAAGTAATAGGTCATAATAATAGTTACAATCATTGGTTACAAACAATAATTGATAAATCATAAAGAACCAGTAGGACAAGATGAAAAATAGGAGGGGATATCCAACCTAGTACTGCATTTCTCTTTGACCCATTTTTTTACTGTATTTCTTCTCTGTTTTATTTTTATTTTGTTACCAACTGAAATGTTTCATGGACTTTTTGTAACAAGGGTAGAGACTATATAATATTATATGTATATGTGTGTGTGTGTGTGTGTGTGTGTATTATATTTATGCTGATAAATAAATAAAGGGAGACTAGTATAGATCTATTTCAAGCTATTTAGCTCTCATCAGCTAGCCATACCCATACTGGGAATCGAACCTGTGCTCTATTATATATTTGGGCATACCAGGGGTTGTGACTTTAAATAAATAAATATAAATATAAATATAAATATAAATATAAATATAAATATAAATATAAATATAAATATAAATATAAATATAAATATAAATATAAATATAAATATAAATATAAATATAAATATAAATATAAATATAAATATATATTAAATATATACATTTATATATATATTTATATATATATAAATATATATATATATACACACAAACATACATACACATACATACATACACATACATACATACACACATATATATATATATATACATACACACACACACACACACACACATATATATATATAATATTTTCATTAGCAAACCATTTCACATTATATAATTACATATTGTTTTTGTAATTAGTATTTAGTATTTAATAAATTTATAGGCCGCCCAATCCCGAAGGACTCTGCTTTAATTATGTTCAATTTGTAATAATGAAAATACATCCTGCATATCAGATATTTACATTACGATTCATAACAGTAGCAAAATTACAGTTAAGAAATAGCAACGAAAATAATTTTATGGTTGGGGGTCACAACAACATGAGGAACTGTATTAAAGGGTCGCGGCATTGGGAAAGTTGAGAACCACTGCTCTAAAAGCAAAGGTTAAATAATGTGCCTGAGTCCTCTCTGGCTATCCATACTCAGGAAATTTAAATTGTTCTTAATTATTCTTTGCCTGATTTTGCATGTCACCATGCAAAACCTGGCAACCATGTGTGTTTTTTCAGGTTAATGCCAAAGTACAAATTGCTTATACAGAAACAGGTTCCTGCTTCTCACATTTCAAGAGGGAATTTCTTGCAGGGAACAACCTGAGTATTACTAGCAAGATATAATTTTTATATTAAAGAGTCGTTTTGCTGACTTTAGGTTAATTAGAACAGATAACTGCAGGGATGACAATTTATTATGAATATGTCCAATGGTTCTTTCTGTATTATTTTTATAGGGTTTTGATGTGGCAATTGCACATAGTCCTCAACTTATGACCACAGTTGAGCCCAAAATTTATGTTGTTAAATGAGATATGCTAAGTGAATTTTGCCTCATTTTATAACTTTTCTTGCCAAAGTTGTTAAGTGAATCATCAGTTGATAAGTTAATAGTCTGGTTGTTAAATGAATCTAGCTTCCCCATTAATTTTGCTTGTGAGAAGGTCCCACATAACTTTGGGAAAGAGCAACAGTCATAAATATAAACCAGATCACACGTCACACCTATCCTCTGCGAGCTGCACTGGCTACCCATTAGTCTCTGAATCCGCTTCAAGGTGCTGGTCGCTACCTATAAAGCCCTACATGGCATCGGACCTGGGTACCTGAGAGACCGCCTCCTGCCGATTACCTCCCTCAGACCGATTAGATCTCACAGGTTAGGTCTCCTCCGGATTCCATCTGCCAGCCAATGTCGGCTGGCGACCCCCCGGGGGAGAGCCTTCTCTGTTGCAGCTCCAGCCCTCTGGAATGATCTCCCTGTCGAGATCCGGACCCTTACTACCCTCCTGGCCTTCCGCAAAGCCACCAAGTCCTGGCTGCTCCAGCTGGCCGGGGGGGCCTGTGAAATATCCAGCCCCACGGAAATTGTGAATGTTGCGGTTTTGTTTTTAAAGTGTTGTCTTTGTCTAGTTTTCCCCCTTTCCCTTGTCTATTGTGAGCCGCCTGGAGTCCTTCGGGAGTGGGCGGCATACAAGACAAATAAAATAAAATAAAAATCAAATCAGATGTCAAGCATACAATTTTTGTTTACATGATCAGGAAGATGCTGCAAAGGTATGAAAGATGGTCATGTCACATTTTTCAGTGCCATTGTTAACGGTCACTAACGAACTGTTGTAAGTTGAGGACAACCTGCATTTAATAAAATAGGTACTCTTGTACCATCTTTTTTAATATTGTTGATATATTGCATTATTCAAAAGTCTTAAGTATAGCTTACCAATAGTTATTAACTGTTGTCTTGAAATACGTTGAAACTATTAATACATTGTTTAATTTGGTCAAAACCTGTTTTAGAACTAATTAACTTTTAAGCAATAATCTTAAACGTAAGCGATGTTTCGTGTTTGCATCTTTGATATGCAATGAAAAGTTTAAAGTAATATGAACAATCCTGCTGTCATTCCTAAATTTGGCGATTATAGAACAAGCCAGGCAAAGTCAATCAATATTCCAACTCCTGTGTTGTCTATCCAACAGCAAGGCATTCATAGCCAACATTTACTAAACATTCTTTTCTGTGAACAATTAAAAAAACCCTCAAATATAGCTGGTGTATTCACTTTATTTCAAGATCAAAAATGACTGAGATGCTGAAAACAATTTCCGATTAATTTTACATTCAAACTCATATTGTATCAGTCTTTTAAAAAAAGTCCAATATTGATTATTTTCCAATATCTTTAAGTAAGAAGAAAATATATTAACTGAAGAATTTAGTAATTCCTAGAAAATCTCTCTTATATGTGGAATTTCAGAAATAATAGCAATAGTACTAGTCAAAACAGCTAATGGCTTAAGTTAATAAATTGCCAGAGTATAATGGCTTACATCAAATTCATTTTTAAATTAAAATTTTTTAAAATTTTCTTTAAAATGTAATTGATTCAAATTATTATAATAAGGCACCCTGTTTATCTAAAGAATGGATTTAGGAGCTTTGGGGTAATCCCATCATAAGAAAGCTTTTAAGAGCAACAAATAAAAAACAGGTAAATCAAAATTATAACCATGGCTAAAGAATTTGTTTATGTATTTCACAGCATTAAATGCATATGTTGAAACTGATCCCTGAACAAACAGAATCTTAATATTTTAGACAATTTCTATGTGGGCAGGGGGAAAAAGACATTTTAGATTGATCTCTAAAAGGAACTGAATTCTGAAGTCCTTTTTTCTAACCAGAATCTGAAACTGAAATATCGCACTCCAACCACGTGCCAAATATTCAATATGGCATGAGTATTTATCTGAACTTCATCACCTAAATCCAAATAACTCTGGATGACTCGCAACACACAGAAAGCATTAAAAAAAGAATAAGAAACAACAACAAACAACCACATGAATAACTTAGGCTCATTTAGGCTTCCAAGGGGAATTTAAAGCTTTTTAAGACTACTTTAAGTTTCTCTACACACAGAATCGCCATAATATATCCATTAAGGCTTAGTTTGTTTACCTTCATTCTTCTAAAAATGTATGTGCCTTGAAAAAAAAAGATTGATATAAAAGAGCTAAAATAGAAACCTATTCATTTCCTTTGATGGGTAAACCAAAACACTAATCAGAATCCTGTGTTATACTTCTAGGAAATCTAACTTTCTTAGAACGTATACTTAGAAGTATAGCTCGGAGTATTTATAGGTATATCCGTTCTAGCTTTTTCTTTCCACATACACATACATAGTTGTTTTTTAATAAAGTCTCATGCACTGAACATGAGTACGCAGCTATCATTCGACAGTGCAGGAGCTCTACAGTTTCTTATCAATCAAAAGATGAACTGGCAAATCCATAGGATAGACCTGTATATCCTCCTGATGTATTAGGATACTGGCAAGCTGAAACATGTCAGGACCAGATTCTGGTCTTGATTAATTAAGCAATATTAGCATGTCTTCTAAATGAATAATGGGGACATCCTTTTAGTTGATTCGTTAACATTTCAAGAGAGATCCAATAATACAATCAGAGGGCAGACTCACTCTTTCCAATGGCAGGACCATGCTACACATCCATTCAGGATTTGAATTTTCTGTTTTTGTTTTGTGCTTATTTAGTTTTCAGGAAATCTGGATGCTTCTGTCTAGATTATTTTAGATGTTGATATTTCATTTCATTTCATTTTATTTGTCTTGTATGCCGCCCACTCCCGGAGGACAAGGGAAGGGGGATAAATAGACAAAGACAACACTTTAAAAAAGACGCAACATTCACAATTTCCATGGGGCTGGATGTTTCACAAGCCCCCCGGCCTGCTGGAGCAGCCAGTACTTGGTGGCTTTGCGGAAGGCCGGGAGGGTAGTAAGGGTCCGGATCTGGGAGGTCATTCCAGAGGGCTGGAGCTGCAACAGAGAAGGCTCTCCCCCGGGGAGTCGCCAGCCAGCATTGGCTGGCAGATGGAATCCGGAGGAGACCTAACCTGTGAGATCTAATCGGTCTCTGGGAGATAATCGGCAGGAGGCGGTCTCTCAGGTACCCAGGTCCGATGCAATGTAGAGCTTTATAGGTAACGACCAGCACCTTGAAGCGGGTCCGGAAACTAATGGGTAGCCAGTGCAGCTCACGAAGGATAGGTGTGACGTGGGTGTACCTGGGTGCACCCACAATCGCTCGCGCGGCTGCATACTGGACTAACTGAAGTCTTCGAACACTCTTCAAGGGCAGCCCCATGTATGTTGCTACAGGCCTTATATTCATACTGCTTTTAGTTAATGCAAAGGATTCACCAGCTTAGACCTGTTATCAGATCATATGCAGTACGTCTATTAACAATAAACTTAATGCCATAAAGGAAGAGTTATTTTTACATTGGTTAAACAAATAATTTCAGTTACATTGGAGAAACAAGAGTAATCTTGATCAAAAGGAAAGATTAATTATTTCAAAATTTATATTCCTTGGAATTGTTTCTGAATATGGTATGTTCAGTATGTTAAGAATTATGTATGAGATTGTTCTTATAACATCATACTTTACAAAAAAGGGCACATTTATACAAGAATGTCTCAGATTAAAGGTAAGTTACACTCCTACCTCAAATTTTGGTTTTAGCCAAATTATTATTCTCCCATACAAAAGGTAATTAAGATTTAGTATCTGACTAAACCATAACATTATTTATTTGATGTTAACGTGGCATGAAACTAGGATGCAGCAAATTTATAACTCAAATCCAAGGAAATAGCTTTTCTGAAACATCTTCTGTATAATTCTTGTTTTGCTGCCTCTAGAATTCTAAGAGTTCAGCTGCTGCTCTGAAATAAATGACAGTTCACTAATGTCTGATTGAAACTGATTATAATTGATTTCTGAAAGGTTCCTTCATTTCAAAGCTGGAAGTCAAAGCTGAATGCAAAGTTACCAATAAGTAACAAATAAAAGAACTTTTATGCTACCAATTAAGTGATAACATTCTACATATTTCCCACAGTCAAGAAAGTTTTGGCTGAAAAAGGTATGAATTTTCATGAAACAAATATAAACAAATTTGTATTTTTAAATTCCTTCATCGGGATGAGAAATTTTCTTCCTCTACCTCTTTTACTGTAACAGAAATGATCTTTGGAATCCAGAAAGTAACTTATGTGCTTATAGCTGTTTGCGTTAAAACATGTATCCTTGCATTTTGGCAAGACAGAGAAGTTTTGTAGAAGACTATGGCTGGGAGCCAATGTTTACAATCCCCTTGGTGGGAAATGCAGGGTAAAAGGCTCTTAATGGAGGCCCTGCAAGCCTTTGCTGTTGCCGCCAGCGACCTTCTACCTTAGTTTCAAAGCAATTCTCTAGTTAACCCCTTGGAAAGTATTGGCACAAGTAACTGAAGAAGGAAATACTTTTCTTTGGAAACCTAGTTGTCCCTTTCCAGGCATAACCTGTGAGATTGTGGTAGAGAGCAAACACTGAGCTTAGAATACACTGTTAAATCCTCTGTCAGGGTCACTGCAAAGAGCCCCCTCTCTTGTCCCCCAAAACCCATTTATTTAGCTATCAGCATCTCACTAGATATGCTGCAAAATATTATATACAACTCCTACCTGTAACAATGGACTTTAGTTTGCAAGTAGTAAACTGAGTCTGTAGGCGAAAACGCCCCACTCCATACAGGAAGAAAACTTTTTTTCCCTTGGATATCCAATCAGCATTGTTTGAGTTGAGAGCTGTGATTTCTCCTCCTAGTATATTTTCATCAAAAGAATCAGACTGGCTGGCATCAAGAGGAGATGTTCAGTGCCCGCTAAACTTAGCTATATCTCAAAATTTTCAGTTTCTCTTCTTTTCAGAAAACTGTTATTTTGTTAGTTTTTGATGTCTTTTCTAAATTTCAAGAAATGTGTATTCAAAACTAGATTTATCATGTTTTCCATGGCTTTTCCAAAAGGAAAGTTCTTCCACATCAATTTAATTCCAACATATTACTTTGGCCTCCACCCAGCTCCATTCATCTCTGTAGAAATTCTTGTGCCTTAAAAGCTACCTACCACATTATCTTTTAACAAATAGTTCATTATTTAATTATGGCAGCTGAAACTACATTTATGAAATACACTGCTGTTAAAGTTAAATGGACTTGTATCAGAAAATGATGTAAACCTGCCTGGTTCCTTCTTCTACCATGCTTTCTCTACAAAATTTCAACAATACTTATCATATTTCAAGGCTAATTATTTTTTTTTGCTAGTCACACTGATTTTGTTTTTGATCAATATAGCACAGAAATATTATAAATAAATGAGATATACAGAGAGGCATTAAATTTCAGCATTTGCAAATCTGCATTTCCATTTAAGATGTGCATTGTTTTGAACCTCTGAGTTTAGGTATCTCTAATTCCACTGAATCAAGCAAATATTATTGACAAATATCATACAAAATATTAATTTCTAGCTTTGATCACCACAATTAAACTGTTCTTTCAAATGCAATATTGCTTACATTGTCACCATTATGGACAACAGTTGGTCTCTAGAAGTATAAGCAAAGAGATATTCCGAAGGGTTGCTACATTTCATTAGATTTAATTTAAATCAAATTAAGTAGTTTAATTTAAACTACTGAAATACAGGTGTTTTACTGTTCATCTAAAACAATGTTTCTGCTTCTGTCTCATTGAAAATTACATCTGACTGCAAATTTTGGAAGGGTTGCAGGAATTGCATATTCACTTAAATTCACATGATCTTTTTTCCTATTTTGCAGGTTCTCTCTCCTATTTGAGAGAATAGAAACAACTCTCCAAAGTTGCCTTTTTGACATGAGGTCTCACAGAATTCTACCATTCCAAGGGAATTTTTGACATATTGTGACTGAAAAAGTATTGTTTTCAAATTTTGCACATGATATGATGCGAGCATTAGCAGTGATGGGATGTTGATCTGCTGGCTTTGCTGTTACTGTAAAAATTGTAAAACATGGATTGTGTAAATTAGAAATAAAGCTTGCATTGTAAAGTTTATCAGCTTCGCTGATAACAGGATAAGAGCCTGTGGCCTAATGGCTAAGATCTCTGCCTGGTGTGCCTAGTATGCCATATAGCCCAGGTTCAAATCCCAGTAAGGGTATGGCTAGCTGATGAGAGCTAAATAGCTTGAAATAGATCTATTCTAGTCTCCCTTTATTTATTTATCAGCACAAATAAAAAAAAACACACACATATATATATATATATGTGTGTGTGTGTATGTATATGTTTGTGTGTGTGTTTGTGCGTGCGCGCGCGCGCACACACACACACACACACGGGTTCTCTGACAGAAAATTAATTCCAGGATTCCTTCAGGGTAGAAAGGCAGAGGGCTGGGGGAGGGGGGAAGAGAGAAAGGGGAGAGGGGGGGGGGGAGAGGGGGTGTTTAAAGGTTGTGAGTTCTAGTCCCACTTTAGGCATGAAAGCCAGCTGGGTGACATTGGGCCATTTCCTCTTCTCAGCACTAGGAAGCAGGCAGTGGTGAACCATTGTCCAAAAAGCCTTGCCAAGAAAACAGTAGGGACTTGCCCAAGCAGTTGCCAGAAATCAAATCTAACTTAAAGGCATTAAAAAAATGAGAATGGCTGTTCTTCTGAGTCAAACAAAATCTTTTCAGGTCTTCTGAAAGTATTGAAGATTAAAACTGGAACATTCAAACTTTCTCCACAGCTGAGTAGCTAGATTCACTGAGATATGATCTTTAACTCCTCTTTTTACGATCAACATTGGTTTAGAATAGTGTATCTCAAATTTAGCAACTTTAACATGTCTTAACCTCAACTCCCACACTTGCTGGGGAATTCTTGAAGCTGACGTCCATATATCATAAAGTTGTTCAGTGTCAAAAACACTAGTCTAATGTATCCCTTTGCTCCTGGGGTCAGCTTATTATTAAGAAGCTATACATTCCCGGACACTATTGAAATTGGCAATCTTACATGTACTTCAAACAAGGTCTTATTAAATCTCACCATTTTAGTGGTAATCCAATCCAGATTAAACTTTCAGTTTTGTTCTTCTTCATCTAAACTTGTAGTTTAATAGCGATGCAGTATTTCAGATTTGTTCTGTGATGCTTTATGCGCCTGTTCTTCCACATTGTTATTAGCCTTGATTTTTGTGTTTGCTACAGGGTACATGATTGAGCCAAGGTGGCGCAGTGGTTAAATGCAGCACTGCAGGCTACTGCTAGATCAGGAGTTCAGCGGTTCAAATCTCACCGGCTCAGGGTTGACTCAGCCTTCCATCCTTCCGAGGTGGGTAAAATGAGGACCCAGATTGTTGGGGGCAATATGCTGACTCTCTGTAAACCGCTTAGAGAGGCCTGAAAGGCCTATGAAGCGGTATATAAGTCTACTGCTATTGCTATAAGTCTACTGCTATTCTTGTATGTGCACGTGTGTTAACGATCACTCAGCATGCTATAAAACTTTCATTTAACAAAGCTTCAATTGCTTAAGTATTAAGAACGGACAGAACAGCAGAACTGTATCAGGGCTTCTCAATTATAGTATTTCCTATTTATACCCAAAACAACCATATCACCATCACAGTCTTTTCATTACATCAGCAAACTCTAACTTATTTTGCTTCATTGATGAGTTGTTGTTGTTTTTTTTTAAAAAAGCAGCATTCATTTCATCTGGGAATCCCCTAAAGGCAGCTGTTGCTGGGAAGTCTTGCATTTTTTGCATTTTTCTTCCTTAATATTATGCAACTATAAAACAGCAAAAGCAACATCAAGTATCACTTTACCCAATTTTGCATGCATTGTACCATTTTATTTATTACAACAAAATCAACACACACACAACACACATATGTACCCATACTGATCCTCTCCATACTCTGCATATAGTTAAAATTGTATAACTGGAGCCAAAATATACACAGCTAAAAGGAATGTTACAGGGGGCCTCTCTCTTACTGAACAAAGCAGGCTCAGTTTGGCTCTTTTTCTCTAGCACTACCACATCCGCACATCATTAGCTGGAAAATTCCAGATATATGCTGTAATTTTTGAGCTCTCTCCACCCCCCCTCCAGATGCCATTCCCCTTCTCGTCTCCCCCTTTCCTTATCTGTCGCTGCTTCTTTGGTTCTTTGCCAGCTGTGATCAACAATTAATACAACCAAAGGAGGGGGAAGAAAATAGAGAACACTCCCTGGCAACTGGCACAGCCTCACAGGAAATACCAAATAAAAACTTTATTATGTATTGTTTAACTATTTTGTTTGCCTGTAGGCCACCCTGCTATTGGTGTAATTCAGCAAGACACGGTCGGTCTGGACGAGCTGCGCGCAGACTCATTGTTTGCAGGATCTATCATGCACAATTCTTTAGTTGAGCATGTGTGGCCCCACTAAAGAAAGAGGCGTGGTAGGCCAGGGTTCCTTTTCATTGCCCAGCTAGTGACCAAATGTTAAAACGGGTGAGTAACCTTTTAATATTCATGTCATTAATTTACCTTTACCCCTTTAATGATGGAGATCCTCATATAAAAAGCCACAGGAAAAGTCCATGTAGCAAAGGGGGGGGGAGTTCTCCCCCCCCTCCTCTCTTCCTCATCTGCTTGCTCTTGGGGTTGTGGAAGCTACCAAGATGACTATTATACATGGCTGTGTGAAGAGCTGAACAGTGGGGTGAATTCCAAGCCTTAGAACTATTTGCCTGAATGTATTAATTAGTCTGGTATTTTAAATAGATTTTCCCTCTTGCTTCTTTTTGTCATGCTCCAAATATAATAGCAATAAGAGATTAAAATTATTTTCATCAATATGCCATTACGACAAATATACTTCCTTATCTTAATCAACTGATGTATCAATAGCTGCATTCAGCTATTCTTTCAGATTCATAAAAGCAAGAGACTTGCTATTATCTCTTTTGGAAGCAATCTCTGGCCAATATCTAAACAGTTAGCATGATAATCTCTACATTTGAGCAACTGAAGTCATTTTAAGGATGTCCACTGTTAAGCAATGGAATATGGCTAACATTAAAGAAGAGCACAAATTATATTTTTCATCTTAATCTGCAAGGCCACGAAGCCTCTTTCCCATACATTCCCAAAGGGATATTTACTGATCTATTTGTTAGAAAATATGAGAAACACAACAATAATAATTTATAGTTTTGCAACTTCTATTCAATCACATGAGCTTTAAAGATCTCCTACCTCAGTTTGCTACTCAATTTGTGCAATAGCCCAAAAATATTAATTACTTTTCAATAAGTAAATGCTTTTCCATTGAATAATAGGAAGATGCTATTGTAATGATGGCAGTACTTAGAAAATGTAGCAAAAAAATACTGTAAAATCTCCCCCCCCCCCGCCCCCAATTTCTCTCTGCTTCAGCAGTAGAGAGCGGCAGTTTGGTTTAGTGGTTAAGGCACTAGACTACAAACCCAGAGTCTATGAGTTCTTGTCCTACTTTAGTCTAGTAAACTGGCTGGAAGGCTTTGGGCCAGTCATTTTCTCCCAGTCCTACTCATACCACTGGTTTATTGTTGTGGGAAAAATAGGACAGAGAAATTATTAGCTCATACTTTTGAGTTATTTATACAAATAATAAAGTGGAATTAAATATATATATATATATTTCTAAAAGATGAGAGAGGGAAGGGAAAGAACAGTGTAGGAAGGAGGGAGGAAAGACCAAAGGGAGGGTTTTGATGCTCCCTGACAACTTCCTAACAGAAAATTCAATGAGGAAGTTGGACAGAAGTTGGAACTCCCTCATGTCTCACTTCTTTTTCACCCACCCATGATCATTCAGGTTTTTTTAGGTAAGACATCTCTTAAACGTGACACAATGGGCCACAGGTTGTCTAATAAATGTTAAAGCTCCACCTGAGCATGTAGCACATTGTATTAGAATATAGGAAACAGTGAATCATAATAGAACAATTCATATTTTGAAGATAATTCTAAGTGTCAACCTATAAAAACTCAACGTCTTTTAAAAACATCAGAAAAAGAGTTGAAACAAACTCTTTTTTATTACAATCCATATCTATTACATCTTGTTATTTTTAATAAGCTGCCCAGGGGTATTATGAGATTGGGTGGATATAAGTTTCTAAATAAAGAATGAACAAATCTGTATTATTAGAGTAATTTATATTATTAGAATAATTAATCTAAAGAAAGGCTTTCCATTCCTCCCCTTGTCATGTACACATACACACTGCAGAAAATGGGTGGGATGGAACAGCAAAAGTTATGGATAAAATACACATATCATTTTTTTCTCCCCCACAAGTTTCCACTTGCTTTTAACTATTAAGAATGTTTTGTAACTGGGTTTAAAAATGTTTCATTAAAACAGGAAGATTCCTTGTTGTACACCCACCTTTTAGAACAAAGTACATCATCTGTGTCATTAATTGTTAATCTGAGCTACTATATTTCACATATTCACTGGAAAAGAATTTCAACTATGCAGAACAACAAGCATTAGGGATATAAAAGAATTGGGAACTTTATGAATAATTAGAATACGCATAATTTTTTAAAATTCCATATCCCATACCTAAGCTAAGAGGACAATGCCTCGACAATACTCATAACAGTTATTACTCAATTTTGTTTTAACAAAAATTAAAATTTTTCTTTTCTTTCAAGATGGTGAACTCTTAACAGAGAAAAGAGAAAGTAATTTTGCACTGACAAAGCGGTACTGGAACATTATGTGCAAATACTGAAATGTCGCACCAACTTTCTACACAACATTGGACTATTTCTTATCAACTCAACAGACAAGGTTATAGTCATACTGGCTGAGAAGAACAGATATTTTAGCCTAAAACATTTAGAAGACACTATAATAACAAAGTGACAACAGTCAATCTTGCTTGATCTCAGAAAAACTAAGCAGGGAATGGACAAATACCAAGAAAATACATGGCTGAAAAACTAATTTAGGAAAGGAAATAAAATTAAATTAAAAGTCAAGCTTGATTCAAGTAAATCTTTTATATTGCCAGAGCTCACAATGTGAGTATCTGAATGCAAATTCTAGTGATTTAATTAATTAATTAAATCAATTAGCCATTGTTTATTTAATTATTTATTAATATTTTACTTATTGCTGATTTATTTATAAATAGTGACTCATAAAAAGTGACTCTGGATAGTGTAGAGCAAAAAATATAAAAACATGTCAAAAGCAGATTAATTTTTAAATTAAAAAAATAATATGTTTTTAAAAAGTATAAAATACTAAGATTAAATCAACAGGGGATCTTGTTAAAGATCTTTAAGTCAGATGACTTAGCCAGGTTCTGAGGGACTTCTGGAAAAAAAGTAGGGATAGAAACCATCTCATTTCAGGGAAGAATAATATTCCATAAGTCAGGCGCAATGGAAGAGAAGGCCCAATGTAGTTCCCTGACAGATGGAACCTATAGCGTGTCTCGCTTGTCAGACATGATGGAATGGGCAGATGTGACGTAGAAGAGGTTATATCTAAAAATGACTTGGTTCCATGCCATGAAGGACTTTAAAGGTACAAGCCAGCATCCTGAACTGGAACTGGAAACAGACTGCCAGCCAATCATCTCACAGTACAGAGTTATAACGTATTATAGAAGCCCACATAAATGCTTGCGCTGCTGAATTTTCACCAGCTGAAGCTTTCTGATACTCTTCAAAGGTAGCCCCATGTTTAGTGCATTACAGCAATCCAAACACAAGGTGACTAAGCCAAGACTTAATGTTTAGAGTTCCTTATTCCAGGAATGAGTGTAACTCATGCACAACACAAAGCTGCGTAAATGTAATGGTGTAGTAATGGTGGCCACCTGCTCTCTTAAGTAGGAGTTGTGAGGCTAGGAGCACCCCCATATTCTGCACCAGTGCTATCTTGGACCATACAACTTTATCCAGCACCAAAGATGGCATAATTAAATAATTATATGCTAATCCATCAGTTATTTCCCTGATGTAGAAAATGAATTTTACTGTCAGATCTGCCATCACATCGCTTCAGTCCTGCTTTGTTTGATGGCATCTTGCCATAAAAGGGGTGAGGGAAGAGTAAGGGGAGATGGGGGGGGGGGGATACCAGGATGACAGGAACCAGAGGTGCCAGCCCAGAACAGAGCCTGGCAGATCCAAGGACAGAAGCCTGAGAACGGAATGCAAACCCCCCACCAAAGAGGTGCCAAACTTTAGGACTGTTACTAAAACACCTAGTCTGAATACCATTGGACATTTGCGAAAGGGAGAGGAGAGAGGGAGAAGGGAAAAGCACTGGATTTACATGGGGATATCTGGCTTTGCTTACACTGTAAGGATTTGGCTTTAGTAAAAGTATACCTTTTGCTACAAATGGAGTCGAAATCTTTCTTTCCTAAATGCTCCAGTTGGGACAGGCTTGACATTTACATAATAGTTAATTTATTCAAGAAAATAATACACCTGAAATATTCTAGAGTTCAACAAAAGGCACTGGAACATACTATAAAGCTATTGCATTGTAAGCAAACTACTAATTATCTGGGAAGGAAGAGTTTGTTCCTTGGATTTAGTCTAAGCACCCTCTTCACAAACCATTGTTTTTGTTTTCCACCATTCCTGACCTAATTCAGAAGAAACCAAAGAAATTAAGTATAAGCAGATCAATAGATTTCTTGTCTTCTATATTGTTATCAAGTTAGTATTATTATTTAACCTGCTATACAGCACACAAAACTTCATTTTTTGTATTTTTAATTAGTTTATCAACAAGAGATGTACTGCTGTTTTGTAAAACAGCCCTCTTAATATGGTGCTCTTCAGATAAGTGGTACTCTCAGAATTTCCAGTTAGCAGCAGTTTTCTAAATAAAAATAATTCATAAAACTCAAAAAAGATTCACGTTTACTCGGTTTATAAAATTAAGTTCATATATTAATAATAGGTATATTTTAATTCTTCTTTACATTCTCATAAATCTTTATTTAAACTTGGCTTGGTAAAGAAAAAATTATTTTTCCCTTTCACTTACCTGTAACCATTTTATTTCAATGCCCAGCTTTTTGTTGGATATTAACTAATTTTTTTAATGTATGTAAAATGGATTTTATATATAATTACTTATTGAACTGCTCAATGTACCTTTATTATGTTTCACATTCCAATTGCTTATGGAGTTTCCTTCCGGATAATTATTTTGTACAACTGATTTCTGCAAGATTCTGAATAACATCTTACTCTCAGTGGTCTTGGGATGTTTTGGTGTTCCATATAGGATTGCAATTGGGCCTTCAAAATACACATGTAAAACTTTTATTATTTGGCAAGGGTTAATGCAACCGAAAATGTATTTTAAATGTCTACTGTGATGCATGGCGAAAATTCCGTATTAGATGTATTAGTTCATTATAGGTGTCATGGTGGCGCAGTAGTTAAAATGCAGTGTTGCAGGCTAACTCTATCCCAGAGCCTGAAACTCAATCCTGACAGGTTCAAGGTTGACTCAGCCTTCCATCCTTCCAAGATCGGTAAATTGAAGACCGAGATGGCTGGGGGCAATATGCCGGCATTGTAAACCGCTTATACCAGTGGTTCCCAAAGTGGGTGGTACTGCCCTCTGGGGGGATGGGATGATCTAGGGGAGCACTAAGAGGCAAGGGGGTCGGCAGAGGGGGGCTAAGAGGCAAGAGGGAGTCACAGGGGGGCACTAAGAGGCAGGGGAGGGGGACAACAGAGCAGCCAGGAGGAGGGAAAAAGTTTTTCTTTTTGCCAAGCTATTTCTTTTTTTCACAAGGAGAGAGGGAGGAAGTCAGAGAGAGAGGAAGAGAGGAAAGGAGAAAGAGGGAGAGAGAAGGGGAAGACAGAGAGGTGAGAGAGAGACAACTGAACTTTACTTCAATCAATTCAATTGTCGCCCTATCCCGGGGGACTCAGGGCAGCTTACAAATACAAATGAATAAAATAACACCCAGGGGCAGATACAAACAATACAAACAGTTTAAAAACCCAACATACAACCGATTTAATTGGGGGTTGAACCTGATTTGAGTCAGCAACCCCAGGCCTGCCAGAACAGCCAGGTTTTGGTGGCTTTTTGGAAGGCCGCAAGGGTGGGCAGGGTCCGGATCTCTGCTGGTAACTCGTTCCACAAAGCTGGAGCAGCTACAGAAAAGGCTCTCCCCCAAGTGGTCGCCAGTCGGCATTGTCTGGCTGACGGCACCTGGAAGAGGCCTAACCTGTGAGTTCTTATCGGACGTTGGGAGGTGTGTAGCAGGAGACGTTCTCTCAGATATCGAGGTCCAGTGCCATGTAGGGCTTTAAAGGTAATCATCAGCACTTTGTAGCGCGGAGACTAATAGGGAGCCAGTGCAGCTCGCGGAGGATAGGCATAACACGGGTGTACTGAGGTACACCTGATATCACTCGTGTGGCTGCATTCTGGACCAACTGCAGTCTCCGAACACTCTTCAAGGGCAGCCCCATGTAGAGTGCATTGCAGTAGTCGAGCCTTGAGGTGACAAGGGCATGAGTGACCATTTGAAGTGCCTCCTGGTCCAGATAGGATTGCAACTGGTGTACCAGGCGAACCTGGGGAAAAGCCCCCCTGGTCGCAGCTGACAAATGATGTTCTAAAGTCAGCTGCGGATCCAGGAGGACACCCAAGTTGCGAGCCCTCTCTGAGGGATGTAAGCTTTCACCCCCCAGGCTAATGGATGGAAAATCCGGACTATCCTTGGGAGGAAACATCAAAAGCCACTCGGTCTTGTCTGGATTGAGTGCCAACTTGTTTACTCCCATCCAGACCCTAACAGCCTCCAGGCACTGGCACATCATTTCCACTGCTTCACTGAGTTGGCACGGGGCGGACAGATACAATTGAGTATCGTCCGCGTATTGGTAGTACTTGATCCCGTGCCGGAGAATGATCTCACCCAGTGGCTTCATGTAGATGTTAAATAGGAGGCGGGACAGGACCGAACCCTGCGGCACCCCTATTTGAGGGGCCTAGGGGTCGACCTCTGTCCACCAACCAACACTGATTGCGACCTGTCATAGAGGTAAGAGGAGAACCACCGAAGAACGGTGCCTCCCACTCCCACCTCCCCCAGTCTTTGCAGAAGGATACCATGGTCGATGGTATCGAAGGCCGCTGAGAGGTCAAGAAGCACCAGGCTAGAGGACAATCCTCTATCCCTGGCCCGCCAGAGATCATCGGTCAGTGCGACCAAAGCAGTTTCGGTGGAGTTACCAAGTCTGAAACCTGAAGACTGGGGGGAGGTGGGAGTGGGAAGGGATCGAGAAAAGATGTTAATTATATCAATGGAAGAGATAGGAAACTGCATTAGTGATATATATGTCAATGCGTTGATTTGTACTAAAAATGTTTAGCTTAAAGAAGTTATAAAGAATCACAAATATGTAAGTTAAAAGTATGAAAAGTAAAGTACGTGTGCATGACCTTTGCATGAGTTGTACTGGGAAAAATAAAAAAATTATAATAATAATTAAAAAAAAGAAAATGATTCCCCAAAGAGGTAAAAGGCTACATTTTGCTAGAAGCTCCTTGTTGCATTTCCAACATCATATTTGGTGGAATGTGGCTTCAGTGTGGTCATCCAACTTCTCTCCAAGCAAAGAAATCGATTACAGAATACTGAACGTAGTGATTTAACACTTCTGCTAAGTGACTGGTTTCACTTCATCAAGCCCATCCATCACATTAAGAATTTACTGAACAGTGAAGTAGTTACTAAATTTTACTGAGTTTACTAAGTTACTAGTTACTAAGGTTCTTGATAAATAACTATCAGACTTTGAAAACCTGGTATCACTGGATCATGTTCAACAATTTTGTTGAATTAACATTAACTAAAAAGGTTTTTAAATTGGATTTTGAATAAATGTGAAATTAATTCTTATAGTTTTGAATTTTACTATTACTATCTTCCTTCCGTCATGCAAACCGCCCAGTCACACGACCCCCCCCCCCAGCCATGCCCACCAAACCACACCCACAGAACCGGTAGTAAAAAAATTTGAATTCCACCACTGGGTGGGGGGCTCTGAGGATCAGTTTGTAGCACCAAAAGGGTGATGGACTGAAAAAGTTTGGGAACCACTGGCTTAGATAGTGCTGTAAAACAGTATGAAGCAATATATGTCTAATGCTATTGCTATTATATTGTATTTAATTTATAAATACATTTTAAATTATAAAATAATTTATAAAAATATACATTATAAAAATTGTTTAAACAATTATAATTTTTAAAATAAATTATTATAAAGATAGAGGAATCCCCTTCTAGCTGCTTGTTAGATTCTCGGAAAGAACCAGGCGGGAGGCGTCTGAGGTAACCGTAAGTATAACACGTTTATTACAGGCAAGAACAAACAACAGGAGTAGACCGGCAGCCTTCCTCTGTCTGACAGCTTTTTATATAGAGCTGTCAGACAGGAGAACCAATAGCCGTGCGTCTGACAGCCCGGCAACTTGCAGGTCGCGCCTGATTGGCTAAGGCGCGCCTGGCTGTTGCCAAGCTGTCATTCGTAAGTCCGTGGACTTACTCGGGATTCAACACTCCTTCCCCCCCAGCGAGGGCGCATGCGTCAGTAATGGCGCATGCATAGTCGCGCAGGTAGGAGGGGGGACGGCGGACATGCCCAGAACGCTGCAATTGGAGAGGCGGCGCTGGAGGGTAAGGATGTCCCCGTGAGAGCTCCTCCCAGCAGGAAGTGGAGCTCCAGGTGACGTCAACGCTGCGGCCTAGTGGAGGAGGCCGCACCCAAGGAGAAGGTAGACCGGGCGGAGGGGGCACGGCTGGGAGTGGCGGTGGAATTTGAACAGGCCGGTAGGCAGCCAGGGGGTGGGAAAGGCCTGTGAATGGTAGGCCTAACTGGGCGGAAGAGGGGAAAGTGGGGCCAGATTGAGAGGCTGCAGGAAGCTGGGGGCGGATGCGACCCGGTGGCCCGGGCAGGATGGCCTGAATCTGGGAAGGCCAGCAGAGGTGCGATGCGATTAAACTGTTGCAGGTCCAGGGCTGGCTGCGAGGCGTCAGTGGCCGACCTCTACGTGTCAGGTTGAGCTGGAACCTCCGGGAGGTGGCGGCGCCTTAGTTGATCCAGGTGGCGCCGCCACTCGCTGCCATCTGATAGGTGGGCCCTGTAGGAGATGGGTCCGGTTACCTCGGTGACGGTGGCAGGCACCCACCGAGGGTCCTCAGAGTAATTACGTGCCCAGACCAAGTCCCCGGAAGAGAAGAAACGGGAGGGATGCCCCAGGTTGCCAGGCTGAAGTCCTGAATAGAGGGGGTGTAGTCTATCCAGGGGGGTCCGCAGGCGACGACCCATCAGCAGCTCCGCGGGACTTTGCCGTGTGAGTGGGCAAGGTATGGAGTGCTGTGCCAATAGGTAAGCCTCCACCCGTGCCTGCCAGTCGCCACGGTCCATGCAGCCCAAAGCCTCCTTGCCGATAAGACCACCCTCTCCGGGCGGCCATTGCTGGCCGGATGGTAAGGGGCGACTGGGGCATGGCGGATTCCTTGGGCAGCCAGGTAGGACTGGAAGACTGCGGATGTGAATTGCGGGCCGTTGTCGGACACCAGAGTGTCCGGCAACCCATGGGTAGCGAATAAGCGTTGCAGAGTCCGCACTGTACTCTCCGCTGTAGTGGAGCGCATGAGGACTAGCTCCACCCAGCGCGAGTAGGCATCCACAGCCACCAGGAATACCTGGCCGTGGAAGGGACCCATGAAGTCAAGGTGAAGGCGGGACCAGGACCCGCGGGGCATCTCCCACTCCTGGGAGGAGATGGGCGGGATACCTGGCACAGGTCACATCTGCCAACCCAGGCCTTGATGTCAGCGTCAAGGCAAGGCCACCATACGTAGCTCCGGGCCAGCGCCTTCATGCGCGCGACCCTGGGGTGATCGGCATGGAGCCGCTGGAGGACCTGGTGGCGGAGGGCCAAAGGGATGACCATGCGGTCTCCCCAGAGAAGGCAACTGCAGTGGAGTGACAGCTCCATCTGACGCATTTTAAAAGGGCGGCAGTCAGGGGGATGCCCCCGGTAGGCCAGCCCCTCAGGACCCATGCCATGATCTGGGACAGGACAGGGTCAGCGTGCGAGTGGGTGGCCACGTCAGAGGCTGTCAAGGGAAGGTCCAGCTCTGCGATGGAGAGGACAGAAAGGCAGGGGACCTGCTGGGGTCAGAGCAGGGAAGAGGGCAGCAGCTAAGGGCATTAGTATACCCTAGATGCTTGCCCGGACGGTAGCACAGTGCATAGGAATATGCGGCTAGGAACTCCATCCAGCGGGTCATCCCGGGGGACAGGATGGGAGGGGTCGGCCTATCACCGGCCAGAAGCCCAAGGAGAGGCTTGTGGTCAGTGTAGAGTGTAAAGTGCCAACCGTAAAGATAATCGTGGAACTTTTTAACCCCGGACACCGCAGCCAGAGCCTCCTTGTCGATCTGGCTGTAGTTCCTCTCGGCCGAGGAAAGTGTCCGGGAGTAAAAAGCTATGGGGGCCTCCGAGCCATTGGGAAGGACATGGCTCAGGACTGCCCCCAAACCCACGGGGCAGGCGTCACATGCCAAAGTCAGGGGCATCTTGTCACTATACTGGACTAAGACTGCCTCTGACGTCAGCAGGGATTTGACAGCCGCGAATGCATGCGCTTTGCGGCTGCCCAATTGCCAGACCGTGGATTGGTCGAGCAACCAATGCAGCGGCTCAGCTAGTGACGCCTTGTGAGGAAGAAATGGCGCGTAAAAGTTTAAAAGGCCGAGGAACGCTTGCAACTGCACCTTGGAGGTAGGAGTGGGAGCGTTCCTGATGGCCGAACTTTTGGAGGGGGTGGGGTGGATTCCCTGGGCGTCAATCAAGAAGTCCAGGAACTCCACTTGGGGCACAGCAAAGGAGCACTTGCTGCGCTTCAATTTGAGACCCGCGCCCCTAAAACGGTCGAGGACCTTCTGGAGAACTTTGATGAGTCCTGAGTGGCTGTTTGCAGCGATCAGGATGTCATCGAAGTAAGGGACAACGCTGGGGAGCCCAGGGAGCAAGCGTTCCATGAGGCTCTGGAAGATCCCCGGGGCAACGGAAACGCCAAATTGGAGGCGGCGACAGCGGAAAGCCCCACGGTGGGTGACGATGGTCTGGGCAGCCGCCGCATCATCATCCACCGGGAGCTGCTGGTAGGCCTGCGCCATATCCAGTTTGGAGAAAATGCAGCCCTGCCCCAAGGAATGGAGCAGGTGCTGCACGACAGGGACTGGATGGGGGTTTGCCTGGAGGCCAAGGTTGATCATTGACTTGTAGTCAGCGCAGATCCTGATGGACCCGTCGGCCTTCACGGGGATCACTATTGGGGTCTCCCAGCGTGAATGGTCGACGGGCTCCAGGATGCCCTGTGCCAACAGCTTATCAAGTTCGGCGTCAACCTTAGGCCTCAAGGCAAAAGGCACCCTGCGGGCCTTCAGCCGGATGGGGGCAACCTGGGGGTCCAAGTTAAGGGAGATAGGGGTGCCCTTATATTGCCCAAGTTCCCCATTGAAAATGTCGGCGTAGTCCTGAAGGACAGCTGCCACGTCAGGGGGCGTGTCCGCCACAGCATGCACCCCTGTCAGGGATAAGCCCAGAGAAGTGAACCAGTCAAGGCCTAAAATAGAGGGGAGGGGTTTTTGAACAACTAGGACAGGGAGAACAGCACAATTGCCCCCATACTGAACCCGCCCCCATAACAGCCCAGGGTCGGAATGTTAGTCCCCTGGTAGTCCTTTAACAAAGTGTCCGAGGGAGATAGCTGGAACTTGGAGACTCACGGGACAGTCTGGTGAAGGTGTCCCAGGAGAGGAGTGACCTGGAGGAGCCCGAGTCGACCTCCATTAGGCAGGGGGAACCTTCAATAGAAATGTTGATGGAGATCTTCTGCATACCCGCGGAGGTGAGGTGGACTGACACTGCAGGGGTGGCAGGGACATCATCCGCCAAGGCATAGCAATCGTCACGGTGGGCTGGCAGGCGTCTGGCCGGTTGGTTCTAGAAAGGTGCTGGGGAACCGTAGACTGGAGGCTGGTCGGCTTGAGGCAGAGGTGGCAAGTTGGTGGCCCTTCTTGCCGCAGCAGCGGCAGACGGCCGTCTTGAAAGGGCAGGCTGCCCGGGTATGAGAGCCTCCGTAGCTGAGACAGGCGGCGGCAGCGGCAGGAGCACGAACTAGAGAAGGCTGTTGTGGCTGAGGTCGCCGAGGGATGGCCCTCAGTCGATCGACCTGCGCCTCGTAGAACTGGTCTGGCAGGGGAACCAGTTCATCGATGAGATTGGTGATATCCGAAGGTGGCGGACGCAGAGAGGCAGGAGCCGGTGGGGCAGAAAGGCAGGCTTGGCAGCCAAAGCGGGTGCGGAAGGCAGGTAGCGGGCCATCTCTATGGTGGACAGCTCTGTGAGCTCTGCGGCCCTTGCATCGTCGAAGGCAAATGTAAGCGTGATGTTGGTCTTGCCGAGAAGACGCCGTCTGAGAAAAAGGTCCTTAAGACCACAGACAAACTGCTCAGTCAAATTGTCCTCCAGGTCAGGGAAATCACACTGAGTGGCAGTGACTCGTAGGCCTGAAGAACTGATTTACTGAGTCAGTCGGCTTCTGAACGCACCGGCGGTATGCAAACCAGCGCGTAATTTTGGATGGCGTTGGGGCATAATGGGCTTGGAGCCTCTCCATCAGTTCGTCCCACGACAGATCATAGACAGCCCGAGGGGCCGCGAAGAAGCGGGCCGTCGCGAACTTTTCGGGTCCGCAGGCGGTCAAAAAGAACCCGCACTTTCTGGCTTGCGAGTATCCCTGATGATTGTTAGCAATTAAGAAACACTTGAACCGCTCTAAAAAGGCAGCCCAGGATTCGCCGGCCACTCCGAAAGAAGCGAAAGCGGGCATTCCGGCCATGTTGAGTAGCAGCTGAGGTGAAGCGAAGCACGGAAGATCGTACGGTCATTGGGCGGCTAAAAAAAAAATTGCCCTGTAGGTCGTACTCAGAGCCTGGAATCCCACCAGCTCGTCGCCAATGTTAGATTCTCAGAAAGAACCAGGCGGGAGGTGTCTGAGGTAACCGTATGTATAACACGTTTATTACAGGCAAGAACAAACAACAGGAGTAGACCGGCACCCTTCCTCTCTCTGACAGCTTTTTATATAGAGCTGTCAGACAGCAGAACCAATAGCCGCGCCTCTGACAGCCCGGCAACTTGCAGGTTGCACCTGATTGGCTAAGGCGCACCTGGCTGTTGCTGAGCTGTCATTCGTAAGTCCGAGGACTTACTCGGGATTCAACACTGGTGCTGTTCAGAAATGTTAGGTCTCTACTTCCCCAAGTGCCTACTATAACATCTGTGATGCTGGCTGCAGATTGGTAAATTTTAAAGAAATCCCAACATTTCAGGATCACATCAAATTATAGAAAGCAGAAATTTGGAATACACTGGGCTGCAGGAAACTATTTATGATCACTAGCAACCGCCCCTCGCTCCAAACTGAGTAAGAATGGGGGGAGGGGAAAAGACAGTGACAAATTAATTAGTGTTCCAATGTTGTACCACAGGGATTACTTGATCTATTCCTTCTCCCATCTAATTCTCCTTTGGGGTCTCCAAAGTCCCCAAACAAATTAACCAACCTGGTGTGTTCTTGAGAATGGCTATTATTATGGGATGAGATTATTCATTTTCATTAACACTTATTCATTAACATTAAACATTAATTATTATTAGCGCTGTATTGATAGAAGTTTTTTAGACAAAATTATCTTGTTCTAAATATAATACTAATATGCTACATTGCCTCAAAGAGAAAATGTAAAATTACAATGCATGCAAGGATTCTCTAAAGTTCCTGCTCCTTACCCCAAATCCAAATAGCAGTAATTGAAAACTGAGCTTTCTTTCACAGTCTAGTAAAAACTAGCTTTCTGGAACTGGGATATGTACGGACTTTGGTCCATTTAACAAGGTCAGACTGTTTATTCTTGACTAAATTCTTTCCCACTGTAAAAAGGTACTTTGAAATGCCACATTCCACAGGCAGCGCCAGTAAGTCACTGAAGCATATTTTCCCACAAGAACTGATACGATAGGGAGGCCTTTACTTATTTAAAATTTCTGCTGCTTCAGTGGCATAAGGTAGAGAAAACATGTAGTGTCACAAATAGTTGAAAGTATCCATGAAGTTTTTGAAATGGTGTATTCCTTAGTGAATGCAATGGAATGCCTACACAACAAATGGTGTATCTTCAATAAAAGAAAATAATAAAATGCAAATAAATTGCGTATTTACACACTGCAGCATGTATGCCATTCAGCAACATAAGATTGCCTACTAATGCTCTGTTTGATATATTTTAATTATACTGCCTTTTCAATGTTTAAGGTGCTTTGCATTTGAAAGTTTTAATATAAGTGGGTAAACCAATATAAGAAAAGTATTCACTTATTGTTTTCAATTCTTATCCAAATAAACATAAATATGCTATATGATAAAAGCCCACAGCAAGCCCAAAACAAGAATAAAATTATCCCTGCCATAAACAATCTGAATATTTTAAAGCAATATATTTTTTATTAAACCAGTATTTTACAACTGCACTGCATATTAAACTCATATCAATTAGACTCATTAACGTCTTTTGAAGTTGCATTGAAGTCTTTGTGCATAAAAGCAAACAATAACTCAGCTTTCAAAAATGAATTGAATAGCTATGAACTTTGACGGCCATGTGACTGCCTCTGAAGACACTCTGCTGGGAGATTTCTGGGTTTCCTTGTACAGTGATTTGGCCATTGTGAAAACAGACTGTTGGACTTTATAAAACAATACTGTTCTCTTACCTAGTTATGTTTCTTCTCCAAAGGCAAAATTAAATGATATAAAAATGTTATTAACCTCCTTGACTTGAACATTTCTTTATTTACTTACCTATTTCTCTATTTCTCTACCCAAGTTAATGCACCCCTAGAAATCTGGATACCTACTCAAGTAGAATACCTACTCAAGGATGTAATAACAAAACACGTTCATGATATTTGAAGATGAATGAAAGGGAGGTGAAAAAGTTTTAATAACCTCTGTTGGCATTGGGTTTTCTGATCTTAGCAAAAGAGTAAGATGATCCTTTCCCATGGATTTCAATTAAAAGGGACAAAAATTAACATTTCTACTGATATACTTTCATTCACATTTTACTCAGGAAGAATATGTGAATTTTGTGCATATGACTGACTTTCACTTATTCAAGCAATAGTTATTGCCATTTTAAATCCTTTGAAAGACAAGTTTGAGACTCCATTATGCACTTGAAGTGTACATATTGAAGATTACATTTATTGAAGATACCTCTAGACATTTATAATTAGTTTTGAGTTGGAAATACAAGCTACATCTCTATTTTTTCCCTATATTGTAGAACGAGCATGTGCTAAAATCTTGTTCAAAATCAGATGCAATGATATTATCTAGTTGGGTAAGTGAACAATCAGGCACAGAGAACACCAAGAATTCACAATAGCTAAATATATTTTCTTACATATACTCTTGAGGGTCTCCACTACTTACTCACCTCCACTGAAAATGTTGTCTATAAAGTCATGCTCTTTGCTAACAAATCGGCAAAATGAGGGCAGGTAATTATCTTGTAAGTGCTAGGTTTACGCAAAAATCTTTGCTGAATAATTCTGTCAAAGGCTGTTTGAAAATCCAAACACACCATGTTAAGAGGTCATTTCTACTACATGCCTGCTAGCATTCTTTTTTTAAAAAAACAGAAGATTGCTAAAAC
Source organism: Thamnophis elegans (assembly GCF_009769535.1). NCBI lineage: Eukaryota > Metazoa > Chordata > Lepidosauria > Squamata > Natricidae > Thamnophis > Thamnophis elegans. The sequence continues at coordinate 30,691,928 of NC_045558.1, forward strand.
AGGATTTCCCTTTCAGAATCTATGTTTATTTTTCTTCAGAAAGGTGTGTTTCTTTATGTGCCTAGTTTGATTATTGCTTCTATCAATTTGAAGAATTAATCAGTGGAACAACTTGCCTCCAGAAGTTGTGAATGCTCCAACACTTGAAGTTTTTAAGAAGATGTTGGATAACCATTTGTCTGAAATGGTATAGGCTTTCCTGCTTAAGCAAGGGATTGGACTAGAAGACCTCCAAGATCCCTTCCAACACTGTTATTCTATTCTATTCTATTCTTAGTCTATTCTAAACCAGCAAAGAAACAAAAAATGTCCCCGAATAAAGCATAAAACCATATGCCAGATGAAAATACTTCTTTTAAAAGGCCTTCTGCAAGGCCTTTGCTCCAAGCTACTTTTAAAATCCTGTTCACAAATATCAGGGTCAACATTACAAAATGTGGCAATGAGGATGTTTACAAGAATCTGATTCACGAAGCATGTAACTTTAGTATTGCATAAACTACCTCAGTTTTTGATTAAATATTAATCAGAAATAAAGAAATAGTTGATTAGCCATAAAACCACAAATGATTTAAGGCCAGTTATTTGAAGATCAGTTTCTCTTAAGGAGACTACCCCAACTATTACAACTATCTTCTTTGTCTAGGTATAGCTAGCTAAGATAAAGCTTTCTAGGCAATGAGATAACAAGATATATAGAATTCACTCTTTCTTTCTTTTTAGAGTTCATGCAAATGGCTAAGGCAGTAATGACTAACCTTTTTGGCTCCCGTGCCAAAAATGGGGGGAGTGCAGGGGGGTCGTGCATGGGCGTGTAACACCCATAATGCTATGTATGTGATATGTGACCCCCCCACACACACGCATGCGTGTGAGACCAGTGCTCCCCCCATGCTTGTGGCACTTTTGTTTGTCCTCCCCAGGCTCCAGAGGCTTTCTAGGAGCCTGGGGAGGGCAACAACAGCCCCTCCGCCCCCCGGAGGCTTCAGGAACTTCCCTGAAGCCTCCGGAGGGCAAAAAACATTCCTACGGGGAACCCAGAAGTTTGGGAACGGTGATTTCCGGTTTGCTTGTAGGGCCTTTTTTTGCCTCTGGAACCTTCAGGGAAGCCTCCTGAAGCCTCCGGAGAATGAAAACGGCTCTACGGACAAACCAGAAGTTCATTCCCGAACTTCCTGTTTTCCCATAGGACCAGTTTGGTGAAAAACGGCCTCAAAAGAAGGCCGAAGTCAGCTGGCCAGTGTGCAACGCCTCGAGTGTCCTAACAAATGGCTCTGGGTTCCACCTGTGGCACACGTGCCATAGGTTCGCCATCACGGGATTAAGGCATTCCTATTTTGCTAGACAACATTTAAAATGTGGATTAAACCTTGTAACATACCGTTACAAATGATTTTAATTGTCTGTTTAAAAGGTCTCCTTGTTCCTGTTCCAGCAGCTAGTCCAATCCCTGGCTCTCACATATGCTATCTAACTGATAATCATCTAAATGACAAAATATATAACTTCTAAAGAAACAAGGTATAAAGCTGGAACTGGCTGATATTTCAGTAAATAATTCTTAGAGCTTCTCTAACTGCATTTCTCTTTTCTGCTGTAGGAATAACATGGAGTTCTCATTTCATTTAATCACAGCAAAAGGCTTCCCAAGAGTCTTTTTATACCATCATTGTGTATGCATTCTTGTACAACAATTTATCTTGAGAGACTCACAATGTTTTATTTCTTCTTCCATGTTAAAGCAATTATTTCAAACTGTGATGAGACTAAGTTAATTTTTGGAGGAGAACCCAAAGGTGCTTTTTCAAGAGGCAAGTGGACTTTCTTTGCTTTTCTTTGAAGACATTTTGCTTCTCATCCAAGGAACTTATTCAGAAGTCAGAACTAAAGAAGCTTCTTGGATGAGAAGTGAAACATCCTTAAGGGAAATAGAAGAAAATCCAATTACCTTTTGAAAAAGCAACCATGATCTGGTAGATTGAGCATATTCATAGACATTTTGGAGGAGAACATCTTGATTCTTAAAGTTAGCATTAAATACTTTATTTTGGGAAGCTCTGATAATCTCTATTTTCAAAATGTTCAGGAAATTTTTAGAAAGGATGATGGAGAAACCAAAACTTTAAAAGTTCTTATGTAGGATATGTAATTTTACTAGATAAATATATCTGATTTATTGTTAGTTCTCCAGTTCTATAGGTTACAAGGTATAGATCTGAATCTCTGAATCAGCAGAGTTTACCACTGACCCAAATCTCTGAATTATTTATAAATGTTTGTAAATTTAGAATCAAAATGCAAACATGCAGCAGAATGCTTCAGTATAGTTTGGGATAATTTCAGCAAGTGATATGTTACACGGTTGCTTTCTAATTCCTGGATCTGATTCTGAAGAACCTAACTATAAATAGGAATGCTTTTATAATTTACAACCAGTATGCAAGCTTTCTCATCTGGAAGCTTTATTCTGTATTTATTCGGTATTCTGAATCCTGTTACAAATAGCAATAGCAATAGCAATAACAGTAGACTTATATACCGCTTCATAGGGCTTTCAGCCCTCTCTAAGCGGTTTACAGAGTCAGCATATTGCCCCCAACAACAATCCGGGTCCTCATGACTTTTATTTGCTTTTAAAACATAGTTGTTGTTTTCTAATTTTCATGTTCTTGGTCTTTTTCTTGTCTAAGGGTGGATTAGAACCTAGGCCCCCTGTTCCTATTCCACCACTTTTTCTTATCATTATTCTGCCTTTGCTCTCTAATTCCTCGTCTAATTCATGGCATATAACTCTTGAGCAATAAGTATGCCAAGAGGAAAACTCAAGCGGCAATTGGGAAAGTACACTGAATTGCACTTAAACATTTAAAAATGCATTTCTTATTAGCATGCTCACCTAAAGATTACTGTAAGACCATTTCTTATCATTCTATTTTTCTTATTCCATTTTGCTTTCTTCAGACAAATCTATAAACTCATGCATTTTATTTTTGTATTTTCTGTGTTAATCTTTTTTAATATGGTGGTTATTTTATTAAGTGTTAGAAAAAAGAAGTAGAAAGTAGAAATTGGGAAAATAGTATTATGTATATTGAACTATAATAGAACATATTATAATTACTATGTATACAAAAATGTTAGTAGTTGAAAGATTATGATTATGTATATTTTAAACTGTACTATCATTATTAGAATTGTGTGCAAAGAGCTGGGGTGGAGCAGTGGTTAGAGTACAGTACTGCAGGCTACTTTAGCTGACTGCTAGCTGCAATTCAGCAATTCAAATCTCACATTTGGTTTCCTGTGAGACTGGGGGAGGGGAGGAATATAATGTTCCTGGTTTTTAGTAAGGTAAGTAAGATAGCCCTATTGATGTTAGTCCCAATAACTGGCAAATGTAATTCTTCCTTTCCCAAGTATAGAACTACTTCAAATAAATTACAATTTTTAATATTTTTGATATTCTATCATTAGGTATCACTAGATGCAATGGATACTAATTCTCAGTTTTGCTCGATTATCCATGCTACCTGGAAATCAAGGAAGCCCAGCATAGTTAGAGAACATTGGGATAGTGTCATGGTCTGTGAGAATATTCTGGAGAACAGAAGGAAAACAGTCAGGACAATAGTCAGATAAGTGATATTTCAATCCACAGAAGGAATGGCAATATGGAATTCATGTGAAGAAATTTTCTCTAGTTCTGTGGAGAGTAAAGGTAGGGGAGAGGGAAATGCTTTCAGATTTGCAAGATTTTGTTACTGTAACTTACAATAAAGGTCCTATTGTTATTCACAGCATTGATTTCTTGGACTTTCTTGGCCTATGTTGAAAGACTGACAGATAGGAATCCTGATTTCAGTTTTCTCAGATATTTTTTCATACTGATGAAATTGCATCTATACAAAACCTAATCTTGGAATTAGATTTTAAAATAAGCAAAATACATTGAAACTTACCACAGAAGTAAGAGCCATCTGAAAACTATAGATTCGCGCAAGGCCAAAGTCAGCTAATTTTATTTGTCCACTGCTGGTAACTAGAATGTTTTGAGGCTTTAAATCACGGTGGACCACTCTGTGTGAATGTAGAAAATCAAGGCCTCGCAGCAGCTGAAACATCATATCCTAAGAGAAAAGAAGCAAAAATGTTATATTTTGGGATACCACATTTCATAAAGTAAATCTATTTCAAAGTAATGGAATTAAGTGGCAAATATATCCAATGATATTATATCTACCCATACATTTTTCAAAGGGCTCACTTAAAAAAAAAACTATTAACCATCAATAAATCCATATAACTGTGTGAAGATAAATTAATGTTCAGACCCAATTTCCATATTTCATTTTATTGATTTGGTGAAAAATTCTTTAATAATGATAATGAAATGCTTAATAGTTATATTTTCTGTTGCTTTTATGAAATTATATTTACTAGTCATTTGACAAGATAAAAGACATTTTGCATTATTTTCATTCTATGTTGAAAATAAATATGAAAATTATGGATTACACTATATTGATAATATATTCTAGTACCTTCTAATTAATGTTGCCAAATTACTCATCAAAAGATTTTTTCCTAATTTGGTTAAAGGTCATTACCGATTACATATGTCATTCTACAAATCATCTTAGCAAATAATTTTGAGAGTAACTGGCTCCATATTTTATAAATACTACAATACAATACAATAGCTGAATTGGAAAGGACCTTGGAGGTCTTCTAGTCCAACCCCCTGCCTAGGCAAGAAACCCTATACCGTTCCAGACAAATGGCTATCGAACATCTTCTTAAATATTTCCAGTGTTGGGGCATTTACAATTTCTAGAGGCAAGCTGTTCCACTGATTAATTGTTCTGTCAGGAAATTTCTCTTCAGTTCTAAGTTGCTTCTCTCCTTGATTAGTTTCCATCCATTGCTTTTTGTTCTACCCTCAGGTGCCTTGGAGAATAGTTTGACTCCCTCTTCCTTTGTGGCAACCACTGAGATATTGGTACATTGCTATCATGTCTCCCCTAGTCCTTCTTTTCACTAAACTAGACATACCCAGTTCCTGCAACCGTTCATGTTTTAGTCTCCAGTCCCCTAATCATCTTTGTTGCTCTTCTCTGCACTGTTTCTAGAGTCTCCACATCTTTTCTACATCGTGGTGACCCAAACTGAATGCAGTATTCCAAGTGTGGCCTTACCAAGGCATTATAAAGTGGTATTAACACTTCATGTGATCTTGATTCTACCCCTCTGTTTATGTAGACTAGAACTGTGTTGGCTTTTTTGGCAGCTGCTGCACACTGCTGGCTCATATTTAAATGGTTGTCCACTAGGACTCCAAGATCCCTCTCACAGTTGCTACTATTTAGCAAGATACCACCTATACTGTACCTGTGCATTTTGTTTTTCTTGCCAAAATGTAGAACCTTGCTCTTTTCACCATTGAATTTCATTTTATTAGATAGTGCCCAATGTTCAAGTTTGTCAAGATCCTTCTGTATCTTAAGCCTGTCTTCTGGAATGTTGGCTATTCCTGCCAGCTTGGCATCATCTGCAAATTTGATGAGTTCCCCATTTATCCCCTCACCCAAATCATTGATGAAGAAGTTGAAGAGTTAAAACAGAGCCTCGGGGTACTCCAATGCATACTTCCCTCCATGTAGATGCAGTTCCATTGAGGACTACACATTGAGTGTGGTTGGTCAGCCAGTTACAAATACATCTAGTGGTGATGCTGTCCAACCCACATTCTTCTACTTCATCTAGTAGTAGGTTATGGTCTACCTCAGTGTTTTTCAACCTTTTTTGTGCAAAGGCACACTTTTTTCATGAAAAAAATCATGAGGCACACCACCATTAGAAAATGTTAAAAAATTTTAACTCTGTGCCTATATTGACTATATATAAAGTGTTTTTCCCACGGCACACCTTACACTATGTCACGGCACACTAGTGTGCCGCGGCACAGTTGTTGAAAAACACTGGTCTACCTTATCAAATGCCTTACTGAAGTCCAAGTAAACTATATTGACAGCATTCCTCTGGTCCACTAATTTTGTCACTTTGTCAAAGAATGCAATAAGATTAGTCTGTCGTGATCTGTTTTTGACAAACCCATGTTGGCTTTTGGCTATTAGTTTGTTTACTTCTAGGTGTTTGCTAATTTGTTGCTTATCTTTTCCAGACTCTTTCCTGGTATTGAGGTCAGGCTGATAGGTCTATAGTTTCCAGGATCTATTTTTTTCCCTTTTTTGAAGATGGGAACCACATCAGCTCTTTTCTAGTCCTATGGCAGTTCCCCGGTGCTCAAGGATCTCTGAAAGATATAGTTCAGTACTTCTGAGATCTTATCTGCCAGTTCTTTCAGAACCCTGGGGTGTAAACCCTGGTGATTTGAATTCATCTAGGGTAGACAGGTGCTCACTTACCATTTTCTTCCCTATTTCAACTTGTGTTCTTAATCTGATTTTTGTGGTGCTCTTTTTGATAGGTTGGACTGTTTTATCCCTTTGGGTAAAGACAGTTGCAAAAAATGAGTTAAATAGTTCTGCTTTCTCCCTGTTGCTTGTCACCTTCTTGCCACTTTCTCCCAGCAATGGACCAATTGTTTCCTTAACCCTTTTCTTGTTTTTAACATGTTGGGAGCAGCTTTTTTTGTTATTTTTTTACTTTTGTGTTAAGCCTTTCTTCATTGTGAGGCTTAGCTTTCCTTACTTCAACATTTGCAGGCTCGGGCTATTTGCTGATATTCTGCCTTAGTTATGTCCCCCTTTTTTCTACTTTTTATACTTAATTTTTTTTGTCTTTCAATTTGTCAGAGAGTTCTTTATGCAGCCATGCTGGTTTCTTTTGGGAGCTGTTATTTTTCTTCTTAGACTGAGCTTTTGTAATCTCATTTTTCAAAATTTCCCAAGCTTCTTGAGTTGTTTTCCCCTTGAGGATTCTCATTCATGGAATTCTTCCCAAGCTCTCTCTAAGTTTATTGAAATTAGCTCTCTTAAAATCCAAGTCTCGAGTTTGACTTTGTTCTACTACTTGTGTTTACATAATGTTGAATTTCAATATTGCATGGTCACTTACCCCCAGGATTCCTATGGCTTCAACACCTTCTATCATTTCCTCTCTGTTAGTGAGAATTAAGTCTAATATGGCCGATCCCCTTCTACTTTTTGGGAAACAAAGTTTTCTACTAGGTTCATTAGGAACTTGTTGGATCTTCCACTTGGTGCAGAGTTTGTTTCCCAGTTGATGTTAGGGTAGTTAAAATCCCCCATTACTATTGTGGTGTGCTTCCTACATACCTTAGTTAGCTGACTAGCAAAAAGTTCATCTACTTCCTCTGCTTGGCTGGGTGGCCTGTAGTATAGAACTATGGCAATGTCATTCTCTCCCCTGCCCCCAACCTTTAATATTGACCCAAATGCATTCAAGATAGTTCTCATCATTGTTGTGCTCTATTTCTGTAGAGATATAGTTATTTCTTGTATATAGTGCAACTCTACCTCCTCTTTTAAACTAAATGCTGTATTACTATTTCTGTTTAGTAGATACATGAACACAAAAGACATTTAAAACATGTCTTAGCATTATGTATGAAGCCGGTGTGTCTTCTAAATATTAGGAGAACCTAAACTGAAGATTAATGGACAAAATGCAAAATTATATGAATGAAACATGGAATTGTATCTCTTTCCTTTTCATCCTAATTCAAGCATCATTCTATTATATATTGGTAATTTATTAATGTAAAATAACATTGGCTAATTTCATGTTACAGCTCAGAGGAACCATTCCTAGATGATCTCCCTAAGCTATAATGTTTACTAAATGAAGTTAAGTTTATATCTGAAAATGCATTTGTCGAATTGTTTTGTTAATTATTGTTATTGTTAATTATTATTATTGTAAACATTTAAGAGATGGCTTGTGCTGAAAGCATTTTTCTTATTGGAAGAGAAACACATGGTGATAGGGCCAAAATTCAGGTTTTGCTTCCTAACAGCTGTTTGTGGACATCATATAAATGTATCCACTTGTTTAACCTCAAGGACAATGTCTAGAGACACTAAACGCTACCAGCACACTTCCTCTGTCACCAGTGGTCATTTCCTCTCTGGTTTAAGTTGCATGACAGCATGTGACAACAGATATTAATGGAGGCAATGCTGTGCCAATATCTCTCAAATTGCTTTGATGGTGGCTGCAGGCTGCCTGCTTGGCCACCCAGCCAAGACCTCACATGAAACATGGCATGGGGCCACAGTTCTATTCACTAACAAGACAGCTGGTCAGTGATTAGGAAGCTGAGATAATGCTCCAAAGGGGAACATGCTTTTTGCAAGCAGCTTCAGGCTGAGGGACTCAAATAGAGAATTTGCACCACCTTCCTAGATTAAGGGAGACTTGAATTGCAGAAAGGAACAAGTTCTTAGCAGATCTGGTAAAATTGTAACCAGGTAAACAAAAACTGTCACCCTTAAAAATCTCAATTTCTTAAGACAAGCCAAACAAAAAAATTGAGCAGAACCTTTGAATTAAGAAAATATAATTGCAAAGAAATTGAATATAACACTTTTGTCTCAAGGGTGCCTAAATAGGACAATCTAATACTGACTTGCAGTATAGCCTCTGCCCTTTGAAATTATGTCTAGCTTCTTAGCCCAAGACAAACACTCCTTTCAAAGGGTGCAAGGAGTTAGCTTTTATCCATATATCCTTTTGAGGATTTTTTTTTGCCCTAATATTCTTCCACTGTCATCCAATAAATGGAGCATGGATAAATGCCTGCCCCCCTTTTTCTCAGTTTAATACCGATAAGTAAAAAAATTAAGCTAGGAAACAAACACCAAGTTCTTTCCTTCTCATGGATCTTTTTCTTGGAAAGTATAAAAAAAAAGAGACATCACAGTGAAAGAAATGAAAAGAACTCTCCTTCCATCCTTCTCAAAGAGGGGTGAATACTTACTTAGTCTTGTTTATCTAGATAACTATATCTAATTACAAATCCAGAATTCTTTTTTCCTTGTTTGCATAGTCGTGATTATTAAAACATGAAAACCATACTAGGAAAATCAAGGAATAGTTGCAATTGGTCAGAGGTTAGGATATTATCCCTCTACAAATTACTCAGTGGGAAATATGGAGGGTTAAAACAGATGCTGTATTTTGGCAAACAGCTTTAAACAGACTGAAGTACCTCTACTACATCAGAGCCTAAGTAACCTTTCATTTACTCATGCCAATTAAGAATAAAAACAACCACCCACCAATCAGAGAGTCTACCACACGAAAAGTATGCACTGTTGCAAAATGCCACTCAATGAATTGGAAGCAAATGGTATATTTAGAAAAGCAAATGAAAGGGGCCAGGCATCACTATCAAAAGAGTGCTGTTCTCTTTTGTGCTTCAGATACTAAACAGATTTACTGTGTGCCCTGCAAACTCATGAGCTTCTGCTTGGTGTAACACATTTCCATGCCATGTAAACCCCTCTTATGCATAGCCAGAAGAAAAGAGGTCTCTCTAGTATGTCTTTCCTGTGGCTAAGGAAAAGACAAGATGATGACTTTCCAGCCCATTGCACTCATATAATGTTCTCATCAATCACTCAAGGGTAGGTCTTTGTTATCTTTACTAGAAAACTGTTTTTGATTTTGCAATTCACAATGCAGTATGACTTCACTAACTACATTAGGTTTATCTTCAGCACATTTGCAACAGCAAAAATGAACAACAACAACAAAAAGCCTAAGTCTTAAGGCAGGAGTATGAAAAGCACAGGCCACATGCAGTTTCTTTCTGCTGCCACTAAAGCCTTTCTTGGGTGAGAGTGGAGTTGGGGGATTTTAAAAGGCAAAATAGGTATCTGAAGGGCTCAGGGTATTCCTTTCAGCCATTAATATCTTGAACCAAGCTAAGCCACTTTCTAGACTTTTTGACTACAACCCTGATATGTTATACCATGTACACCTGGAAAATTAACGGAATTATGACTCTCTGATTGAAGACTGTTCCATAGATTGCTCTGTAAGAAGACCTATTTTCATTCTGTGTTATACGATTCAATTTGCTAAGTAAGATACATCAATCTGGTTCTTCTTTTCAAGCAATTTTCTGTTCCTTGAGGAAGAAAGAGCCTAAACTGTATCTACAAATGACTGCTACATATAGATAAGTAGGAAACAGGTATAATTTCAAGGTGTTTTCAAAGAGTAACATTTATAACATTTTTAACATTTATATAACATTTTTTTAAAAAGAAAGGATGGGGGGGGGAGGTGGACATGTGCTTGGACACAATTACATTTTAGAAAATACAGTCCTAAAAAAAGATAAAAGATGGACAAGGATTGATCTGTCCACATTTCAAAATCCAGGCAGTTTTCAGTAGACATTTATGGAACATTATATTTAAATATGTATTAATTTTCAAATGAAGAAAATGTCTTTAACTAAGTGTTGATCCAGCTAGCTCAATAAGGTCTAATATATAAATATTTCCTCAAGGAGTCTAGTCATCTATTACAAGCATAAAAATATCAAAACATACCGAGATGGAGTATTACTTATTATATAAAGGTAAAGGTTCCCCTCACATATAAGTGCTAGTCATTCCCGACTCTAGAGGGCAGTACTCATCTCTGTTTCAAAGCCAAAGAGCCTGCGCTGTCCGAAGATGTCTCCGTGGTCATATGGCCAGCATTATTACGCACTGTAAGCACACGGAACGCTGTTACTGTGCCTTCCCACCAAAGATGGTTCCTATTTTTCTACTTGCATTTTTACATGCTTTCAAACTGCTAGGTTGGCAGAAGCTGGGATAAGTAATGTGAGCTCACTCCATTATGTGGTGCTAGGGATTCAAACTACCGACCTTTCTGATCGACAAGCTCAGCGTCCTAGCCACTGCTCTACCGTGTCCACTTAATATATAGGCAAAGGCAAATTAAATATATATTATGAATCAATATGGATTATCTGTAATCAAACATTTAAGAGAAAGATAGGAATGACCTAGAGCAGTGGTAGTCAACCTGGTCCCTACCGCCCACTAGTGGGCGTTCTAGCTTTCATGGTGGGTGGTAGGGGTTTGCTGTAACTCTGCTTTATAAATTTTATAAAGTAAAGTTACTTCCCTACTTTATAAATCACTATTACTGTGGAAGTGGTGGGCGGTTAGAAAATTTTACTATTAACAGAGATACAAAAGTGGGCGGTAGGTATAAAAAGGTTGACAATCCTTGACATAGAGGTTTGAATTGCCATTGGGCAAAATGTCCCAAAAAATCCAAAAAGCTGAATAAAATCTTCCCTGGTTAACTTTATATATGGAGAACATGTATTGTGTGACAAAGGCTTTTATTGGTGGATACACTACAAAGTAGCACAAGATTAACCATTTTATCTAATCGCATATAAATTAATCCTAGGCTGGCTCGTGACTGCCTTTTGATCTTTTTTAAAATTTTAATTGACAATTCTTATATGCTACTCTCTTCAGTTTAGCACTGAATTGAAACTAATGGGGAATTATAATTCAGCCATGTGCCCAACTCTTGCTTTATGGAAATCTTGCATCTGTAAGAAGCATGAGATCAGACATCAATGCGAGCTCCTTTGATGGAAACAAGACTACTGGCTGCAGAATAACATTTGCATCTGCTTCCATTCCTTTCGCCCAACTCTAGTCTGTAGTCACAGTGTTCTGCATCTTGATATGTGGTTTGAGGGGGAGCCTTTTTCATGGATGCTGGGAACTGGTTTTATGATGGTGGTAACTGAGAAAAGAACACCCAAAGATAATAAAACACATATTTAGGGATGGTTTGATTTCCCACAAGTCATTTCTTTCAAGATCTCCTCTGTTTCAGTCTGTGTTGTTTCTCATTGAGTGACAGACCTGTGCATGAATACTTTGGTAATATGAAGCATATGGCTCCTAGCACAATGTTGTTTGCCTTTTAGCTTCAAAATTAGTCTTTACAATTTAAATGCATGAAAGACATCTGTATACTCTTTCATTAGAGTCTTTTCATATGTCTAACATCCTATGCATTCTTTTAGAACTGGTTTGGTTAAACAGTATGATATAGAGTTGGGAGAAATACAATAAGAATTCATCCTCCTCTTTCTCTTACATTCTTGCTCCACTTATCCAACAGAGATATTTATTAAAGCTAACTTCAATATAACATATTTTATACACAAGTATAAAACCTTTGCACCTATAGCATAGAGAAGCCTCTAATCTGGGATTCTCTAAGAATTATAATCGTGATAGAACAATCATGATTAGAATGCTTAAGTCCAGCTGTTGAAAGATATAGATTAGTTAAAAGACCTAAATATGAGAATAACAATGTTGTGGGGAGATTTAGAATTGAATAAAAATCAGGTAGAGAACCAGTCAAGAGTCAAAAAGATAAAAGAAACCAATAAATGAGAATATTTGTGGTTCAGGATTGAAATAAATGGTTGGTGCTCTCTGAGCTTGGTTGTTTTCTTGCAGATGTTTATCCAAACTATGTAACATCATCAGTGTTAGTGTCCAGAGGATACTAGCAAAAATGATGTCACCTTGTTTGGATAATGAAACGTCCACCAGACAACAATTCTCAGAGAGGACCAAGGATGTTTCAGATGCAAGAAAGAATGCAGAATAAGAATAAAAAGAATAAAAAGGAGTAATTTGAAGGACAAATAAGTATAAAATATGGCCCAGAGTCATGTTTGAATTTACTTTGGGGAGATATTGAGGGGAAAAACATAGTGTAAATAAGATTCCAATTCAACCAAAGAGTGGACTTTATGCTTTGTTTTAATTAAATCATATCTATCAAATCATGATCTCGTTATATTTTATAGTATGGAAATGCTCTGCTGTTATTAGTTCAGTATCGCTGATCGTGGACTAAGTGTTATATGGATATTATCATGACACAGAATGCTTAGGTTGTAAGCATTTTGTTTGACTTGTAAAATATTCTGTTCTACTTTCACTGGCAGATTAACAATTTGGTCAGCATAACTGCTGATGCTTAATCATCCAGAAAGGGGACATAATTCAAAGGTAGAGCACACAGTGTGAGCTCCAGGGTCATTCTCTGATTTTCCACCGACAGCTGGTAGCAATAATACTAAGCTGGATAGACCAGTGATTGAACATGGTCTGAAGCACTTCCCATTCAGGTAGTCCTTAATTTGCAATCATAGTTGATATCAGAAACTTCATTGTTAAATGGTGCAAATGTTAAGTGTGGCATCACATGATTACACTCAATTTTACAATCTTTTTTGTCATTTTTGTTACGTCAATCACTGTGGTTGTTAAATAAAATGTAAAATCAAATTTGAAACCTTCCCTGCCAGTTTTCCCATTGATTTTGCTTGTTGGCAGCCAACTGGGAAAGTTGTAAATTACAATTACATAATCCCAGGACACTGCAACTATTATAAATATGAGCAACTGCTTTGATTATGATCATTTGACTGTGAGGAAGCTGTGATAGTCATGAGTGGCTAGCTATAAGTCATTTTTTAAAATCAAACCGTAATTTCAAATCTTTACTAAATGAATGGCCATAAGTCCAGGATTATTTGTAATTGTTGTTTCTACAATGTTGTTCTGTTTCTGCAACCTGTATTTTATTCAATCCTCAATCTTCTACACAAAATTGCTTTTTTTCATACTTAGAGCTTAAAGTGACCTATGCCTTCAGTTTTGACAACTGGATTTCAAACATGTTAACTATTGTTCTCCAACAATTATATTCTTCTGCATTAGAGACTTCTATGGAATTGCAAAAGTTCCTATACAGTCAAGGCGTATTATTTCTGAAGTCAAGTACAAGACTGTTTCCTAGCTATCTGTAGTCACAGCAACAATCAAAACCCTTGAAAACAAAATGTACTTGATATGTTAGTTGAGTCCAGGCATCACGATAAAAAATCCTTTAACTTTTTCTCTTTGTTTTTTCTTCTTTGATTCAGTTGTAAGTGCTTTAAAAGATTTTGCTTACCAACAACTTTAACCATCAAATTCTGGTTAATGTTAACTACTGTTTGTTGAAAATAAGTAAAACTGTGGGTTATGCAGTTGGCTTGCTTAAGCAAATAAGAAACAGAAGTTATTTGAAAACAGAAGGAAATATTATGAACAATTTCACATGACCAATGACAGAGAAACAGATTGCATAACACTAAAATATGGTTTAACATATGATACCAAATTCTTTTAAAAATGATATACATCTAAAAATAATAGAGTGATATTTCTCTGCTGAAATTATTGTATGTCTTTAGTATGTACGTGCAGTTAAGTAAATCTTTGGTTTACCATATTAAAAATAATATGATAATTTTTTCCTCATATCTTATCCTGCATGCATACTGATAGAAAGGAAAAAGGAAAAGAAAAACCAAAAATACATCAACTACCCTAAGAAAGAGAGAGAAGAGGATAGAATTTTTCCATTCTGAAGAAATGCCAGTTCATAAGAATTTTAACTGGGTGCCTTTTTTCCCTTAACTGCATGATCTTTTAGGTTCTGCAATATTAGGCCCACTTTATTGAAGTGAAAATATTTTAATCGGCCAAATGTCTAAAGGATTAATCACCCAAACAGTACAGCTCTGTATTTCATGAATGTTTCCATGCATTATTTTTTGTTTGCAGTGAGCTATATTTTAACTCTAATAATGTGTGCCTTTGTTTGGACTTCCCTTAGAAGATAAAATCATTCTCAAAATGAAGGAAGTTCTATTTGAACAGATTTGAAACTTAAAAAACCAGAAACTGGAATATGGTGATAATAGAACATAGCAAGAAAAAAAGGGGAAAGTACACATTTTTCATAAATTTGGAAAGAAACAAATCTAAGAGAATTTGCTTGGAGTTTTTCCCCATTGATATCATCCTCAGGAGTCAGTCATAGGGTTAACCACTAAGTCTATTTGACTTCAGCAGGAAAGCTATGAACTATGCAGATGCTTAGAAAAGAAGTAGTTCCTTTTTTAAAACATATTTTCAAAGATTTCTGGAACAACTGGCACAGATATGAATAGAAATATCTACATACATACATACATCTCTTTGGGAGCACTTCTTGCTTTTAAATACACTCTTAATATACAAGGGGTTATTAGGACTCTGTAACATCTGGATTCAAAAGGGAAGAGATGATTTGGAGCACATACTGATGTGCACATCATGCCTGCTGCCAACTACTCAAAGAAGCAATGGTCTGGGGGGAAAAGGACAACACTTCCTTTAAGAAGCTGTTGACAAACATGATGTGTACATCAATGTGTGCTCCAAATAATCATTTCTTTTTTTAATAAGGATAAGTTGGAAAAAGTCATGCCACCAAAAAAAATCATAACTTTGTCTCTAACATTTATCAATACAATCCCTGGAGACTCTGTTACTTGAGAAGTCTAGAATATTTTGCAGACACTTGTGATTTTCTCATCCCTATCTAGCAGTATAACTAATGTAAATGGGGGGGGGGGGGAATCAAGGTAAGAGATAACAAAATTGTAGATCATCATATCAAAATCATATGGCAGTTACTTATACTGCCTCCACTTCTTCATCTGACTCAGCATTTTCATTTTACTATAAGTAGTAGCAAGCGTTTTAAGCTATGGAAAGAAATGCCTACAAAACCTGGAATCTTCATGCAAAACATGATCTTTACCATTGAGCTGTAGTTCCTTCCTTTTAACAGCTAATAATAAACACACAGAACTTTTTTAAGCGTAAGCACAAACGTTATGGCAATCTTCTCCTCTGGTTCCTTGTCCTTTATAACTGATAGATAAAATGCACTACCAACCATGCTTGGTGAGAAACCTCAACCTGTCAACCACATGAATTGAAGTTTGATTAAATTTCTTCTTAGTCATGAAACAACTACAGCTAGTTAAGATACATTTAATTTGATACATATTTCTTCAAAAATGGTTTTTATTAAAGGTATGTTTCAAAAACTTTATACATTTAATAAAAAGCTTATATACAAATTCTTCTTCCCCACTCCCCTATTGATACCTTGATAGTTTCACTAGGAACACCAGGCTCTGGAACTTTATTCAAGTAAGTGGTCAAGTCTTGATCAACATGTTCAAACACCAGTGTTAATTTCGTCTCTCGTTCAGTTCGAGATACTGTGCATACATCAAATAACCTAAGAAGGATGAAAAAGAAAAATGCTAAGTAAAAGGGGTAGAAATCATTAGTAGAACAATATATCTTTTTATTAAAAATGAAGCTTATAAAGAAAAAGAAACTGTACTGAATTCACAACAGAACAGAACATATAACAAGGGATCCAGATAGTCAAACTTCTCTATACTATAATATTGAATTTTTATTGTATTATATTTTTATTGTACATTTTTCACACAAGGAATAATGTAGTGAGTCATGAGGCAGCCAACAATGACAAGCTCTAGGTTCTGAGTTTATTACCAAACAAACAATGAATACCAGGACAAGATTTTCATGTCAAAATGCGTTGAGTACCTAATTTGATGAGTTTCAAAGCAGTTGAGTACCAACATACCACTGTATATATTTTTAAACAAGAAGTTGTGGCAAAGAAAAATTATACTAACTTATCTAAATGTTAGAGTAGCTGGACTATTATACTTTTAGATAAAATACAAGCGTTTGGATATAGTACTCTGTTAAAGGAGGAGGAGGAGAATCATGGAAAAGAAAAAAATAATATATGATGGGAATGTCTAACCTTGATAGCTTTAAGCCTGTGGACTTCAACTTCCAGAATTCCTTAGCCAGTCATGCTGCCTGGGCATTTCTGGGAGCTGAAGTTCACAAGTTTTAAAGTTGCCAAAGTTGGGCAATTCTGAGCTAGGATAAGGATCCAACTTTCTGTTCATTGTAAAAATACACTGTAAAAATTCAATGTTCTTAACTTTTTGGCAGAAGGAATTTAAAGGTGAACAGGCTCTGCATAGCCAGACCACTTACATTAAAGTCTCTAATTAAGGTTAAATATCTGACATCTTAAAGGAGTTTAATCATTTGCAATGTTTTTATGGAGGTCATTTACTTCAGTACACACAAACATAGAGAGAGATAGGAAGATAAGAAAACCCAATATAAACATTGGAAAATATTTCCAGATGAATGTTTCTGTTTAACAATGCTTATTTAATTTTTAAACACCTTTTTTAAAGCAAGTATTAAAAACTGGCAAAGATACTCTTTTGCCTCATGCAAGATTCTTTAAAAGAATCCACCGTGAAGGACATAAATACTATCAACATTCTTCATGCTTCTTAAAGAGCAATGACAAGCCTATAACAAGCTTTTTAACAGAAAGGTTTTTATTTTTTAACTCTAGATTACAACTTGTTCTGACATTTTCTTCAAAGGAAGGATTGTGTTCTTGAATTTCTTTCTTAAAATGTTAATACATTATTTTAATGGTATGTGTTAAGTAAGGTTAGTCACGAGGATCTTGACTTCTACTAGAAATAATACGGCTCAAAAACATTGACTTTTGGAAAATATGACTGGTGTTCTTTAGATGGCTTCCTGGGTGCACCTAATTGGGCAGTACTTTTATAAAAATATATTGAAAAGCAGGAGCACTGAATCACCTCATAATATAAACTGCCTCAGCACAGCAATAATCCCCTTTAGAAACTTCTAGAAATGGTCATCCAGGATAAATCACTGCCATTCAATTACATTTATCAAGAACAGTGGTGTCAAACTCAAGTCCTGCAGGCTGGATACGACCTGTAGGGTGCTTAGATCTGGCCCAGGGGGCCAGCCTGAAAATAGCAAAGGACCGGCCCGCAGTGCCTCTGCTAGCAAAAATGAGGCGTGTGCAGGGGGCATGTGCAGGGGCCTCCAGAAGCCTCCCCAGCCTGTTACAGGCCAAAATGCAGCCTCTATGGGCTTTACTGGGGAGCATGAGGTATCTAAGTGAATTGGGGGAGGCCTTGGATGGCCTGCTCCAGCACTAGGCCTCACATGCTCTTCCCACTCTGAGATACCTCATGTGCATTTAATAACCTGTGCATTTAATTAACAAATGCATTGGGGAAAAGCAGGGAGTGATCACATTCATTTAATTTGATTCAATCAAACGAATCCTCGGGTTATGAATGTAATTGGCAGGCTCTATTACATTCGTAACTCAGGGATTACCTGTATAATCTGAGGGAGGGTCCACACCATAACCACACCAACCATGGCCACGTCCAGCCCCAGCCCTCTGAGGTCAAACACAACCCTGATGAATGAAATTGAGTTTGACACCCCTCATCTAGAAGATACTATGACCAGTGGGACCAGAAACTGTGAGATCCAGAAAACCTAAAGATTTTTACTTTATTTGTCCCTCTCCAAGAGAAAGATTGTACTTCAAGTCATTTCAAAGACCAACTGAGGTAATTTATGTTCCAAAATCAGGCTTGAATTTGGATCTTTGTTTTTTTTTATTGTTTAAGATCACAAAGAATATAGAACTATGAATCAGGAATTAGATTAACACATACAAATTACAGGTAAATTACTTATGACTGTAATTGACCCCACAATTTCAGTCAAAAATCATGACAGTCATGTTTTTACCATTTTTTGTGGTAGTCGTTATAAATGTGGCAGTTACAAAAAAAACATGGCGGTCATAAAGCAAACACTGCAGTCATTAAGCAAGCCTATTGTTCCCAATCATATAGGAACTGAAAGTAAATACAGGTTTCCAGCAAAAGAATCATAAATATCAGTCACACGACTGTGAGATGCTGGCAATGGTTACAAAAGATTGGTTGCTGAGCACTCAAAATGTGGCCACATGTGACCACAGAGAAGGCCTGGACATCAGAAGTTCAAATCCAGGTCATAAGCCCATTTTCAGGGTCTGTCATAACTTCAAACAATCACTGATTGGTTGCAAGTTAAGAAGTATCTATACTCAAGTCACCATATTCAGGCAATCATTATCTACAGAAAATCTATATGCCATCTACTCAAGCAACTCTAACAGCATGCAATAACCACATTAAATATCAAATAATAATAAAAAGATAAAGAGAAAATATGACGCTTATTGCTCTTAAATTACAATTTTCTTGACCAAACATTTGCTAGAAAAGAACCCTATTTACTAAGTAAATGATGTTTAAAAGTAACAGGGTGGGGGCTGATCTGACTTCAGGGGGTATGTTATTCCAGGGAGCAGGGGTTGCAGCTGAGGTTTTTATAAACTATGAACTTTAAAAAGCATGGACCAAATTATGTATATGCATATGCATGTAATGTGTACACAAGAAAACATTTTTCAATAGTGACTACAGTGTTGTAAGAAAGGAAAACTAAAGCAGCAAGTCTAAACTGGGCCTACATGACAAATTAATTCATAATCCTTAAGTGTTCTTCTCTCCAGGGCTCAAGAATGCATAACAAGAGAAATTTAACCCTAAATTTTCCTAAGAATGACATCCAGAAGACCCTCAAGTAGGCCGCAGACAGTCAAAACCCAAATGTTTATTTTTACAAGATTTAAGGTATAATTCCACGTATACTTCCTTGGAAATATGTCACATATCAATATAGATTGATCTATTCATCCTACAGAAATCAGCAGAAAAAACCTAGTTACATATAGATACAAAATATTGACGCTAGATGAAATATCCCCTCAGTCTCTGATTTAGATCTTTATCAGTAGAATAGAAATACTGGGTAATACACTAATATAGTCAAGTTTAATCTGCTGTTAAACAATTGACATTAAGAAAACTAAGATAATGGCATGCGACCCTCTCAATTCCTGGCATATAGATGGGAAAGAAATGCGGGTAGTGACAGATTTTATTTTCCTGGGCTCCAAGATCACCACAGATGGGGACTGCAGCCAAGAAATTAAAAGATGCTTGCTCCTTGGGAGGAAAACTATGGCAAATCTAGACAGCATACTAAAAAACAAAGACATCACCCTGCCAATAAAGAGCATATAGTCAAGGCTATGGTTTTCCCAGTTGCAATGTATGGCTGTGCAAGTTGGGCCATAAGACTGAGCGCCAAAGAATTGAGGCCTTTGAACAATGGTGCTAGAGAAGACCCCTGAGAGTCCCCTGGACTGCAAGGCAATCAAACCGGTCAGTCCTAGAGGAGATCGACCCTGACTGCTTTTTAGAAGGCCAGATCCTGAAGATGAAGCTCAAATATTTTGGACACCTAATGAGAAGGAAGGACTCACTGGAGAAGAGCCTCATGCTGGGAAAGATTGAGGGCAAAAGAAGAAAGGGATGACAGAGAATGAGGTGGCTGGATGGAGTCACTGAAGCAGAAGGTGTGAGCTAAAATGGACCCCAAAGGATAGTAGAGGACAGGAAGGCCTGGAGGAATGTTGTCCAAGGGGTCGCAATGGGTCAGACACGACTTCGCAACTATCAACAACAAACAAACAATTGAGCTGTATTTCTTTACACATACATATAACTGTTGTAATTCACGATAATAGTTTTTCCCTTTATATTTTATTCTTTTGTTTTTGTGCTTTAAAGCAATTAAAATCTAGGATGCAAGATTGGGGAGTTGTTTGTTTCTGTTGAAAATATAACACAACTAATTTTAGAACTTGTAAAATACATTAGCTTTTGTTAGCATGTACTCCAGAGTGGCTGCCATTAAAACAAATGGACAAGTTTTTTTTAAAAAAAATTTAAAAGGCTAAATGATTAAAATTAAAAACACACAATTTTGTAAGTGTTCTAAGGAAATTTAGAAATATTGTGCATTAGTTGGGAGAACAATAAAGAAGAAATTAGAACAATATTTATATATGTTTTAGTAGTTTTTCCCCGTTTTTTCATTTTTGTATTTTTAAACTCCAAATAATGAAAATTTTGGAATGTAGCTCAGATATTTCATTCTTATTTACATTGTTAAAACAATTTAATGTACATAAATGTAACTCCATGTTTTCCATTGTTAATTTCCAATCATTGATACAATGAGTAAGTCTTGGTAATATTTTTGTATACTTATAAATAATACATTTCTACATCAATTAATTTTTTTGCTTCATTTTTTTTGTTTTTCCTTTTTTTAAATGATAAGACATATTTAAAAAATGTCTTTATAAGACATTTTATGTCTTTATGTGTTTATAAAAATTATTTTGTGATTATCTCTTCATAACTTTTTCATAGTTGAATGATACATAACAAACCTGTTTTGATCAATTTTTTCTATGTTCATAGCAGCATTATTTCCAAGATTTTGAAAACATATTCAGTGAAACAGATGAAGGAGTCGAAGTGGTTGTGAGCAGCTACTGAGAATGGTAGTGGGGCTGTTTTTCTGTATATCTTATTAGTAAAGTTGAAAGATAGAAATTAAAGTTTCTATATATGTAATCCTAGCTTAATGTTAATAATTGGGACCAGAATCTTTTTCACTAAGCAATGTGATCATAAGTGCAATGTCAGCTACTTAATAATAGTTTTGGCAATCCCTGATTACCAGTAACTGAATCACCGTAGGTCATTAAATAAGGACTTCACATGATTTTTTTTAAAAAAACTTTATAGTTTTACTACTTACTTTGCTTGTAGGAAGCCGCGAAGGAAGGTCTTTTGGTCCACTTCTTGGTGGAACAGATAAGAAAAGGAAGGAAAAAGGGGGAGAGGGAAACTGCAAGGCTGGGGATTCACTTTTACAACAAAGAAGCTGGTAGTAGGAGTCTCACAGAGTTGAAAATACTCCCTTACATTAAGAACATGTCTGCTACCTTAAGAAAAGAAGATTCTGCTTCCTCCTCTAAGAGGGCTGAATAAAAAAAAGTTAATCTTCTTCTACGTTAACCAGCAAGGCCCAAATTCCCAACAATTATTTTTTTTAATTGTAAAATGTGTTTTTATTTTTCATTTTCCATTTTCATACAGTCACATATATACTGTGCATAACCGGGGCCATACAACATTAAACAATAAACACAGCAATTCCTCTTGTCAACAATACCCC
Source organism: Thamnophis elegans (assembly GCF_009769535.1). Classification (NCBI taxonomy): domain Eukaryota; kingdom Metazoa; phylum Chordata; class Lepidosauria; order Squamata; family Natricidae; genus Thamnophis; species Thamnophis elegans. The sequence goes on from NC_045558.1 coordinate 30,713,935, forward strand.
CCAAAATAGAAACCCAATGTACCTCCTAGACCCTCCATACACCTCTTTCTTTCTCCCCCCTCCAACTTTCCATCTTCCCTCCATCATTCCCCTCTACCCTACTTCCCCTCCCCCTCTACCACTCCTCAAATTCATAGAGGAAGATAAAACAGAAAAACCACTCAATAACTGTTGCATATTCAATATGCAAATACCAGCTGCGACCTGATTGGTTGGTCGTTTTGACAGTTGGTCTGAGTGCTAGTATAAATACCCTGACAGTTGCAGGGAACGTTTGAATCGCTTGTCACCTGTGTTATAATAAAGATCTGTCTTGCACATGGCTCCTGCGTGTCAATTCCCTCACAACAACAACCCACACGTTACAATACTGGCGACGAGGATGGGATTGATATGCGATTCCCGCAGAGCCTAACAACATCAGGCAACGTGAACGCAGTGAACGCAGGAAAAAAAAATTTCTTTCCTACATTGAGGGCCTGTCAGGGCCGCCGCTATGGCCAGCAAGCGACATCAACAGCAGTACCCACCGCCGTGGGCCTCCGGTTGTAGCCAACCTCAGTAAGCTCCCAGGCGCGGCCTCCATCCGTCCGAGGGACGGGCTTCCTACGCTTAACCTCGACTGGAGCCACCGCCGCTACTCAGGGACGAGCTGAGTAGACCGTGATGGCTAAACTGCGCCAGCTGTGCCTGCCTGCCTGCCTGCCACCAGCTGTTCCTACGGCATGCCTGCCACCAGCTGTTCCTACGGCACTCCAACCGCCTCGTTCCAACCGCTGCGTTCAACAACAGCCTCGTTCTCCAAGCTGCCACCTAGCACCACCGGCTACGCTCTCTCAGCCTGTCTAAAGCCTTCCTACAACACAATGAGAGCCTCCCTGCTGCAAAGATCCCAAAGGACCTGTTTTTTTTCCTGGTTCTAAAATTTAGCTACGAAGGACTCACCACCATCTTGAAGCAGCGAGGCCGGGCATGCGCAGAACTGGGGGGAAGGAGAGAGATTGAATATGCAAATACCAGCTGCGACGTGATTGGCTGGTCATTTGGTCTTTAGAACTGGGGGGAAGGAGTGTTGCATATTCAATATGCAAATACCAGCTGCGACCTGATTGGTTGGTCGTTTTGACAGTTGGTCTGAGTGCTAGTATAAATACCCTGACAGTTGCAGGGAACGTTTGAATCGCTTGTCACCTGTGTTATAATAAAGATCTGTCTTGCACATGGCTCCTGCGTGTCAATTCCCTCACAACAACAACCCACACGTTACAATAATAACCATGTTGCAGAGACTATTCCTTCTATTTTTCATTCATCTCCCCATAGAACATTCCTCAAAAACATCTGGAATGTTATCCTGCTACCTTTAAGTCAATCTGGACAAAGATTGACAATATTTCAAAGAGCAATGGTTTCTTCCTTGCTAGACTCTATTAATTACATTTTCCCATTACTTTTCTTTTTTTAAATATATTTTTATTAGAAGTTATTTTTCTTAATATAAAATACATATAAAGACCATGGAAAAAAGGGTATAGATGATATAGAAGGGGAAAGAATTTTTTTTAAATGCCAGTGGATTTTGACTTTTTTTCGGTTCAGTTAAGATACACAATTAAATTATAATATGTTCCCTCTCCTGCAGGAGCTACGTTGATTACCAATTTTCTTCAGGATGCACTTCAAGATACTGGTTTTCACATTTAAATCCTTTCATGGCTTGGGACCACGTTATCTGAGGAACTATCTCTTGCTGGTCACATCTACCTGACTCACTAGAGTGAGGAAGCAAGGAATATTGCGTGTCCCGTCCCCTAAGGAGGTACATCTGGCGGGACCCAGAAGAGGGGCCTTCTGTGTAGTGGCTCCCTCCCTCTGGAACATTATCCCTTCAGAAATTAGACTGGCCTCCTCTCTGACATTATTTCATAAGCCCCTAAAGACGTGATTTTGTCAAAGGGCCTGGGGAACCTACAGTGGGTTGGAGCCCTATAAATGGTTGGTTTAAGTGTGTGTTGTCACCAAGGGAGTGTGGGAGTTATTCTTTTATTTTTTTTTATTTTTATTTTTTCTACATTGTGTTTTTATTATCTGTAAGCCACCTAGAGTTGCTGTGAGTAGGCAGCTATATAGCTATATAGGCTATATAGTGAATAGGGAGCGAATAAAATAAATGAAATATCAATTATTTAATTATACCAAATAGTAACCTAGCCATTTCTAGAGCAATAATCCATCTAGTTGTATTTACCCAAAGTAAAAATTTCATTTTTTTCTCTCTCTTTCTGGAAAGTCCAGAAGCAGTTTCTAAGTAACTACAAAACAATTTACATTCTTGTTTCTTAATTAGTGCAGTCAATTTCACCATCTCCATCAATTTTATTATCTTTTCAACCCATTCCTCCATTGTAGAAGTTAATGCTTCTTTCAATTTCTGAGTATATAAAATTCTATTTCCCCTCACTATTTGTTTCTCTAATAGTATAGTCCTAACAGAAATTTTCTGATCTCCATTTTTCTACATTAAACCATGGATCTGTATCCTCTACCTTGTCATATATCCACCACATATGATAAAAAGTACCCTCTTTACACTTGCATTTCTAACAAATATTTGAAACATTCTTGTACATCTTTGAAGGTTTATATATTGCTATAGAAATGGCCAGTAGTTACCACAGGTACATTATTTTATAGAATGCTTACTATTTTTCTGATAGTAAATCAAAACATTGACTTTAGCAAAAGTAGAAGAGGCTGGAAGATCCTTGAATTGTAGTGATTTTGCAAAAGTCAATCAATCTTGAGAACACTCAATAATATTCCCAATCTTTTTTATTTAAGGAGTACAGCTCTGTGGATCACTGGAAATTTTTGAGAAATAATTTTGTACTGTAATATTTTCAACATAGTTAAGCATCAAAAATTATTATTTTTAAAGGCTTCAGGGAAAAACAGATATCTAAAAACTGCTGGCAACTTATTTACTGTAATGAAGACAGTCAAAGTTTGTAACAGTCCACTCTGATTGTCAAATCAACAGTTTTCGGTGAAGATGTCTACTTATCACATGACCATGCAGAGATTTGAAGGGGTTTTCTCCACTTTTTCAACTTAGTAACAGAACCAACCAACATTCCTTTAGTTTATACGACTCTCCTGGATTAGGGAGTCCTAGAATCATCCCACAAAATCCTCCATACAACAAAGGACTGCAAGTAACTTCAGGAACTGGGCTTTGGAGTGAGTGATAAGCTGGCAGCTGCTGGTTCCGAATTTATTTTTCAAACAGACAATAAGTTGTGGCTTTCATTTCTTAATCATTTTTAATAACTATTAATCTTTATTAAGCTAAGAGAGGTTCTCTTTAGGCACTGCTTGTTATTCCTTTTTGAAGATCTGCATCATTTTGGAGATTTCTTTATTGTTAGAGGAGGAAGAGGGTTGCTGAAGGCAAGTTAAAGTAAGGAAATAAGGAAGTATCTTTTTAAAAAAAACTTTAATACAGAAATTAAGGTAGAAAGCTGTGGTTTTATTTTACTATTTTTAAGTAATTTGTAACTTGATCTGTGGGTAGTTAAAACTCTTTTGATTTATAGGAATCCTTATTGGGCAATAATTTTTAAGTCATCTGCAGGAAAAAAAAAACCTCTTTAGCCAAAGAGAGTGTTAAGAAGGTGGAGGAGCAAATTATTAGAGATGTATTTGAAAAATTTTAAAATAAAGCTTACCCGTTTATAGGCGAGCTATGTTCCAGAGATGTTAAAAAAAAACCTACTCCAACTACTTCATATAAGCAATTATGTATAGAAAGCTACCATATCACTGAGACAATTTCACAAGTATCTGATAATGCAAAGGACTCAATTGCAATTTTGGAACATAAATCTGACACCAATCTTCATTATGATGGTTTAAATATAAACCTCCCAACACAATTAAAAGAAATTCCAAGAAAATCTGAAACTTTCAAGGGGATAAGTCTGGGACTTTTTCTTCATGGATACTAACAAGGTTGAGAAATCCTTGAGAAAAAGAGAAGGTTATAAGATAGATATTTGATAGATATTCCAAAGAACAAAAATTTTATTTTATGAAGGAAAGTTGAAAGCAGTGACTTAAACTTAATGAGTTAATTGGAATTAAGCTGTATTTTTATCAGTCTGATATATGTACAGTAATTGAAAGAATGTTTTAATATAAAGTGGGGTTGAAAATGCATTTCTTTTTCTTTATATATAATGCTTAAGTAATTCCTAAAGCTTGTAAAATATTATTGAAAGGGTATTTGAAAGTATCTAAATTAAGAGGAAGTTAAAAACAGATATATTCATTTAAAGCAAAGTTTAGAATCATAAAATGGGCACATACAAGAAGAAATATTTTATCTTATGAGGATAACGGTGAGAATAATTTAAATTTAAGGAATTAATTGGAGTTTTAATGAAGCTTGTGTTTTGTTTGCGTTTATAAAATAAGATTGAAAATGGCCTTTCATTAAAAAAAATTGAGTAATTTTAAAATGTTTGTAAAATATTATTGAAAATGAATTTTAAAGTATGTATATTAAAAGAAGTAAAAAGACATGTTGAAACTTATTGATTTTGGAAATGTTTTTAAAGGAAAGTTTAGTCTTTTAATATATATATGGAAAATGTGTTAAAGGTTAAAATAACTGAAATATAGTGAATTTTGTTAATATAAATGATGGTAGTTTATAAACACTATTAAGTGCAAACAGAAAAATATATTATTTCTGCAAAGATAAAAAGCAGAGATGGTTAAATTGATTGCCTTATTCAAAAAAGAGAATATATTTAATTATGTTTTTTATTTGGAAATAGTTTCTGGATTTTGAGTTTGGTTTTGCCCATTAAATGGATTTGTTATTATAGGAATGGCTAGTATATATTAATGTGTAAAAGTAAAACGTTGAGATTGTAATGTTATCTTCTACCCTGTTTCCCCGAAAACAAGCCCTCCCCGGATAATAAGCCCAATCAGGCTTTTGAGCACATGTGCTAAAATAAGCCCTTCTTGAAAATATGGCAACACAGCAGCTGCCATGAGATGTCACGCCAGCTGCCTCCTGCACCTCAATAATAATAAGATCTCCCCAAAAATAAGGCCAAGCGCTTATTGTGGAGGGTCAAAAGAAAATGAGACCCTGTCCTATTTTCGGGGAAACATGGTATGCTTTCTTTTTCCTTCCCCTAGTTTCCCATTATTTTTATTTTCCTTAGTATTTTATATTTTGATAAACTACTGAGATTTGAAACTCTTGATTAAATCAATTTCTCATATCACTGGCCCTAGGCATGTCCTTATTTGAATTTACCAGGTAGATGGGCATAATTACTATTTCACATTAGTCTACAGCATGTTGAATAATTTTATGAAATCAATGGCAACAAGCCCTGTCATTTGTTCATCTCCCTTATTGTATATCGTTATAACTTAGATGACATTGTAATATTCAGTGGCTAAATATCAGATCTGCAAGAATTCAGAAAATCCAAAAAGTTACTTATTACTTTTCAAAGAACTAAAAAAGCCCAGAATGTCTGAATATCTGATTCATATATTAAATGTATTTTAGCTATAGAAATGAAAGCAATACAAGTTCATCATCAGTGAATACGTATCACTGCCAGATTCTTAATACATTGCTTGCTTTTCTTCCATTTTCTCTTGATCCTTTCTATTTCCTTTGAACCCAGAAAGCTCTTGCATATAGCAATGCATTACTTCTATAGTCCCCCAACTTCCAGGCTAACCTCTGAATATAGAAGGGAATATGGTTGTTCTTCCTCCTCCTTGTTCGGAAAACATCTGAAATATTCTATTCTTATCCTCTTCTAATGCCAATGTTTGATTAGCACCAAAATCAACAAACCCTTTACTGCAACAGATAACATTATTTTCCAGTTTGGCTTCTTATGAAAATGCACTGGTAGGCCAAATATGTAACTTATATTAGAATATATAGAGAAGTATAATTATTTATTTTCTGAACAATTCCTTTTGAATCATTGATATTATCAGGTGGGGTTACCTTCCGGATTGCATTTTTGATGGGGTCCCTATGAGATTCAGTTTTGTGGATTAGCTTGAGGAAAAAGGACTATTGACCTTGGAGAGACATGATCTCAAACTATGTTGACACTATATTAGGAATGCATCATTAGTAGTATAATAATACTAATAATTAAAGAAAATTAAAGAACAACATTATTTGAAAATACCGGTCTGGCTCTCCACAATGGAGGCACTGATTCATCAAAATATTATTGATATAGAGAATGTTACCAGATATAAAGATATTTTAAATGAAAAGAGGGAACTTAAAACTAAGCAGGAACTGAGTGATCAAGGGATTGAGGTAACTTGGTAGTAATATGTGCAGATACAATCTAGATATGAGAAGCATGTTAAATGTATGGTTTATATAGAGAATTAACAGAATTAGATCAGATTTTAACAGGGACAGATGAAAAATTAATAAGGAAAACATAGCTACTTGTTAAGTATTAAGATGGAAGATGAACAGGTAAAAGAGACAATGATAATATGGGCTAAAATTTTTGGCTACATGATTGAGTTAGATAAATGGCAGAAACTATGGGATAGAAATTATAAATTAACAATGTCTACACTGCATACAAAGAAAATCTTTATAAAATGTTTATAGACTTTCTGCCCTCAAGGTTAGCAAAAATATTTACGGACAAATCTGTAAAATGTTGGAAATACCAGCAGACACTTGGTTCATACTATCATATGTGTCAAAAAGCAAAAAAAATATTGGACAAAAATACATACATGGCTGGAAAAAAATGACAAAACAGCACATTGATTTGAAACCATACATTTTGGGGGGCATTTTACCAGACAAATATAATAATGAATATATATTTTATTTTACATATACTGACCGCAGCTAGTATAGTATTTGCACAACAATGGAAAAGTGAAGAGATCCCAACAGATGAAAAGGTGATTAAAAAATACTAGACTGTGCAGAAATGGATAGGCTTATAATTATAATACTTATAATTAAAGAAAAGAAAGAAACTGAATATTTTTCACTTGGGACTTATTTTATAAATGGTTAGCTGACAAAAACAGAAGCTAGAAACAGGAAATATATTGAAGTACCAGTGATAAGGAAGGTATGTTAAATTGGTTAAATAAATATTGTTATTGTTGTTAATAATAATAATAATAATAATAATAATAATAATAATAATGCAACAAAAATGAAGCCAAAGAAGCTGAAAAAATTTTGCATTTACTATATATGGATGATTTGAAACTCTATGGAAAGTCAGAAATAGAAATCCAATCATTGACAAACACAGTCCGAGTATTCAGTACCAATATTTCAATGCAGTTTGGCATGGAAAAATGCGCCACTGTATCCATAAAAAGAGGCAAAATCACTGCATGTGAGGGAATTGAAATGCCCAATGGCCAACTAATTAAATGCAACAAAAATGAAGCCTACAAATACTTAGGCATTCTTCAGTTGGATAATATCAAGCATGGAGAAGTAAAAACTATTGTCAGGCGAGAGTACACCAATAGAGTTAGGAAAATTTTGAAATCTAAATTGAATGGTGGAAATACAATCAAGGCCATAAATACCTGGGCAATACCAGTTATAAGATACACAGCTGGTATAGTTAACTGGACACAAGCTGATTTGGACATTTTGGACCGAAAAACCAGGAAACTAACGGAACCTACAAATTCCATGAATATACCTTATTCGTATTCAGAACAAAGTATTCAGATGGCAATTTTTTACAATCATTAATATACTTTTCATATCTAAATATACTCTCATTCGACCTCCAAGACCTTCTTGCCTGCACTACCCTTCCCAATTCTGTCCAGACTGGGTTATGATCCAAGAGGACCCTCGCCGCAATCTTTGTCTTCTTCACCCTAGAAAATAAATCATTAGTGATTTGTATAAAATCAATCCTTGAAAGGGATTGATGTCCATCAGAAAAAGAGGTGAAGTCATATGCCTCTGCATTTCTTTCTCGTCAAACATTTCTCAATTCGAAGTTGTCCATCAAGTCTTTTGAGGGAAGGAGGTACAAAGGGGACAAAATTAAGGGTTTAGATATAGACAGATACTTAGATAAAGAGATAATACCCCTAGTTAGAGAAGAGTACAGGCAAAAGTTGAACCAACAAATAACTTCTGGGGAAAGCCTGCAGGTAATCAAATAACTAAGATTAGGAACAATGTAAACTGCTTAAAGTTTGTGTAATGGCAAGAAGCTGAGTTCAACGCAGAGATTTTACTGATTTTTTTTTCTTCTCTTTCTTTTTTCTCTCTCTTTTTTTTTTATTTCCTTGGCTTTAATATATCTTAGACTGTGTTTGATAAAAAGCTATACCGTGTACGGGCTCTGGGAAGTCGGGGGGGGGGGAAGGGAGGTGGGGTCATAGGGGGGAGGGGGGAAATATAGTATGTGCCAGATTTTAAAGTAATATGATTGCACTTGTATACTGTTGCCTTTTTAATTCTAGTGTAAAAATAAGAAGCTGAATATATTGATAGATAGTAGAAATACACCGAAGGGAGGAGCAGAGGGAAAGAAGAAAGAGGGGTAGAGAGGGTGGGAGAGAGGATCGGAAGGAGGGTGAGATGGAAGGGAGGGAGTGTATTGGGAGAAAGGAGTGATAGAGGGGGAGGGGAAGTAGGAGAGGGGAATGTTGGAGGGGAGAAAGGAAAGTTGGAGGGGGGTGAAAGAAAGGGTATATGGAGGGTTGAAGTGGTATATTGGGTTTGTATTTTGGGGAGTATTTTTGACAAGGATGGCTGTGTTTATTGTTCAATGTTATATGGCCCCGGTCATGCACAGTATATATGTGACTGTATGAAATGAAAATGAAAATAAAATATATTTGGACAAAACACTTTGACTATTATTTTCTAAAATGATTTGTACACAGACAACTCACTGTTCAATTAAAACTGGGATTTTTGTCTGTTATAAAATAAAATAAAAACTTATTTTATATATATATAAAATAAATAATTCAAAAATTTGTTGAGTTTGCCATGCTTATAAATGTAAGACTTTTATGATAATCCTCTGAGTTGAAAGAAGCAACATCATTGTGCATTTCATCTTGGATGCAGAAACAGATCTGCAATCCCAGTCTGAAGCAGAATCCAGCACATTAGGAGCACTGGCAATTCACTATTGCAGTAATTCTAGTAATTGCAATGCTCACTATTTTCTATCAGGTTCTGGTGATGTTTATTTTCAAAACCAATGAAGACTTCATACCAGTCAGACTGAAGCCCAGACCCAAGACAGACATATCTAATCAACTTCAATTTATTTGCTTATACCTAATAGACCAAATATAGCCACATGAAAGCTTTAAACTTCTACCCTAGTAGATATATTCTGAGAGGTTCTAGGGGGTAGCTCAATATTTAACTTCTTTCTCCCTCCTTCGATCCCTCCTTGGGTCGCTTAACATGGGTCTCTTTCTGGAAAACCTCTGTGTTATCAAAAGTCTCCTCCTCATGTAGTTGCACATTTCATTACATAGTAAAAAATTCCCTAGCAGGTTCTGTCAACAGCTGAAGTGTCTATTTCCCTTGGCCATATATTACAATTATATAAGGTTTCTCCTACAGTAAACTTTATAGTGCTTGCGTAGTCAACTTCCAGTTGTCTTCCAGAATCTAGTACATTTTAGAGCAATTGATGAGACATACAATGGTCATCCATTCTGATGTGTCCCAGCTATCTCATTTGGGCTCTCATAATCAGGGACGCAATACTGGTGGACTCTGCATGATACAAGACCTCCAGGTTGGAGACATGGCTTTTCCAACAAATGCTGAGGAGGGTCTGAGAACGTGAAATTTCTCCAGTTGTTTGATATGTCTTTGGTATAGAGTCCAGGACTCAAATCCATATAGGAGAAATTTCTCCAGTTGTTTGATATGTCTTTGGTATAGAGTCCAGGACTCAAATCCATATAGGAGAAAAGGGATAACCACAACTGTCTAGAATTTCAGATATGTAGAGAGACTGAGGCTGTGTTGATATACAGCTCTGATATACAACTACCCCAATGCATAGCGTGCCTTGCTGGTCCAAGAGTCAATTTCTTTGTCCAAAGACCTATATCTTGAGACAATGCTTCCCAAGTGTTTGAAGTTATTTACATTTGTCAACTAGGTGCCACCAATATTGACTTGTGGTCCTATGTGTCTGGTATTTGGCAATTTTTTTTCAGATTGATAGTCAAGTCAGAGAACATAAAGGAGTCTGAGAGGTTGATCAGCATCAACTGTAGATCAACTGTACCAGGAACATCAGTCATCAGCAAAGAAAGTTTCTTGAATAATTTTTGGAAGTATTTGATCCATGTGTCCAAGTAGCAAAGGTCAAAGAGAAGAATGTCCAATTTAGTACCTGATGTATATTTCTTCTTTTCTCGCTATTCAGCTATAACTGAAGAAGCTTCCTGGATGACAAGAGAAACATTTTCAAAAGAAAAAAAAACAAGGAAGTTCAGTTGTTTTTTTAAAAAAACTTTTCGGACAATCATGACCTTGATGATTGGGCATCTCCATAGACATTTTCTCCTTCAGACCCTGAACAACATGTGACAATATACAAGTGAAGAACAGATTGAACAGGATTGAGGTTAGCATACATGCCTATTTTACTCTATTGGAAATCGTAAATGCAGGTGATGAATCACCACTTTAAAGAACTTGTCCTTTCATTCTGTCATGGAACAGCTGAATCACCCTCATACATTTCCTTGGGCATCTATAATGTATATCTGTTTACAGTGTCAAATGCATTTGTCAGGTCAATGAAGACATAGTAAAGAGGCTTGTTCTGCTCAATGCGCTGCTCCTGGATTTGCTTGTACTCTGTTTTGGCCAAAAACCACACTACATGTCTGGGAATTGCCTTTCTGAGACAGGGACAAGTTTGTTGAGGAGAATGTGGGCAATGTGATCTTGTCTGCAATGAGTAGCAATAAGATACTTCTGTAATTTCCAGCGTAATTTGCTTCTCTTATTTTTACAGACAACCATAATGATGGCATTGTGAAAGTCATCAGGCATCTCCTCTATTGATCAAATGTCTTCCAATATGTCTTGGAATACTTGCAAGGCATTTGAATCTATATTTAGAAAGACAATAAGCTACTTTATGGCACTGAAGAACTCTCTGGTGAGATGCATATCTGCATAGCATTCTACCTACTCATCCTTCCTGTGGCACCACTTGTCCTACATTTCTCACAATTCTGTTTGCACTCAGTTCTGTTTATACTTTGCTGCAGGTAATTGGAGTGCTCTTTTTTAGAGACAGATGGTGGTCTCATTCTGCCAGTCTCCGTAGCCTTATTGCAGGGTTGCTGAAATGGTCTCATGATTTTCATCAAACCAGTCTCACACAAACTTGGGTTTTCAGTCCGAAGACAGTTGTTGCAGTCTGCATGGTGACATCTTTAAGCTGCACCAATGTTTCAGAACAGGTTCCTACAAGAAGTAAATTACCAGATGTTTTTTATTAAGTACATCTTAGAAGCACTGGACTTGGACTGGATTTTGTAGCTTGCCAATATAAGAATGCCCTTCTGACAGACCACGGTTGCTTACAATTAAACTATGTGTAGGTTGTAGCCTGTGATTTGTCCAGCAATCAGCACCTCAAATTACACAAGTAATGGTAACATCTTTAAGATTGTGCTGATGTTTTACAACATATCCATTAGGTACCAACATTTAAACCTGGGGTGGATCCAGGAAATTTTCTACTTGTCTACAAGTCTGAACATTGTGTTAGTGATGGACAGATTGTGCTCAGCACATTTGTTCAGAAAGAGCAGACTGTTGCTATTTAGTTATCCCATCCCATTACTTCCAAGAAGTCATCCCATTTGTTCCTTCTATTCCCACCCTAGTGATGAAGTCACTCAGATTGACAAATTTGACCATGGTAAGGGTTCTTTAAATGATCTGGTCCAGGCCTTATAAAAACCTTCTTTGTCTTTGAACTCAGAGTTAATGATGAGGTGCTGATAATGATGGTATATACTAGGACATGCTGAGAGAAAGAGGAACTTCATAATGTTCATTTATTCTAGTGAGTAGAATAGAGATGTTCTTCAGTGAAGATTGCAAAACTTATTCTGTGATCCTATTGTCAGACTATGGTTCCCCTTTCCAAAAGAGTGTGTATCAACTAACTGCTTCTTATAATGAATTTGCAAACCTGGTCTCCCAGTTGTGCACAATATCAAGTCTATAATGGCAAAGTTCAGCTGCTATGTATGCTGTTTGCCTTTCAGGCTTGGCCACCTTCTTTCTACCCAGCAAGGTGTGGATATTCCAGACTGTGAAAATGAATATTCTTTGTTTTTCTTGATGCTCTATGGCTAAGGAAATGATTAGCCAGTCAGATGTTATGGAGTAGGCAAAATTTAGTGTACCATTTTTAACTGCCTTCCTTTATGCAAGATGGATAATGCTATCCTAGAAAGGACTACCAGTTTCCTGGATGCTCCTGGGTGCTGAGATAAATGATCATTGATTCAAGGGCCATCTACATGTAGGTTTGTGATAACATTACCATTTGTTGTTTCTTCCCATTACTGCTAAACAAATTTGGTTTAGAGTAAAATGATTTGTAGATATATTATAGATCAAAATGAACTGTTCAATATAAAGCTATGTGTGATAGAATTCTAAATGGAACAATTATTTCACAGGGATAGTCCCACTTTCTTGGCAGAAGAGACCTTAATCCAGTGGGAAAACTGTTATAGCTGAAACCTCTCCTGGTATAGTGGGTGGCCAAGATGTCTTAAGTGTCTTGTCGAGCCTCTGCGCTCCATAATGCCTTCTGTACTTGACTCTTGGACTGTTGATCAACTGGTTTCCTCCACTCAATGTGTCAAGTCAGACTTCATAAGTGCGGATAAACAAATGCCTTTTCTCACCAAGATTTGAAGACTGCATGTGCTACAACTACTTGGGAATCACAGGTAAGAAATGAACATGGAGGGGGGGGGGAACAAAAGGTGACTGAGCAGAGCTAAAGAATACAGCAGGGTCCTCCACCAGAGGTGCTACCCCTCCTTCAGCACACAATATACCCAGCAGGTTTATTTTGTTTTATATTTATTTCATAATACATATTTATTATAAATTATAATTTAAAATTGTTTGTTTGATTGATTTCTATAATCACCTATCTCTGCAAACAATTCTGTACAGATGACAATTAAAATATATTGAAAATCTAATTCAAGAATATAATGAAATTATAAAATTTATTGTGTATTTCATAATTTAGACATAAATTATACTCTAAATTTAGTGAAACTTATTTCCAAATGTATGCATAAATGATTTTGCAGCATGATAAGACTTTAAAGGACCATATCAGCACTGGCTGCTTGCAATGTAAGAAACTATATTGCATTCCTCTAATAAAAATATGTTTCTTTAGTGTAAATTAGGTATGAACAGAGAAAGAGATCAGGAATTAATTAAAGGACTGGCTCCTGGCATTCCAAGTACGGAAAGTAAAGATGAGGGAAGGGTAATAAGTTTATTAGACAAGAGGAAATGAATAAGGGCAATATATTAAAAGGATCTGAAATGACCGTTGGCTTACCTGAATGGTCATTCTCTAGGCGCTGCGGGAGTGTCCAAGCATGGATTAACTTCAGCTTGCTGCCCAAGGACTGAGTTTAAATTTTTAGTGTAGCCACGCCTCCTGCTCCCCTTGGAGGTCAGTTTGAAAAACGAGGAGATGGAACCTAGAAGGATGTTGTAAGAAGGTGTGCTAAGTCCTCAGAAGTGGTAACTCAGGCTTCACTAGACTACCCCAGGGTGGGGTTGAACACTCCCGCAGCACCTAGAGAACGACCATTCAGGTAAGCCAACTACCATTCTCCTAGGCGCTGCTTGGAGTGTCCAAGCATGGGACATACCCAAGCTATATAGTCTCAGGGTGGAAAGAAAAAACATCCCGTTGTTCTGGAGCTGCGAGGACCGGCTGCAAGACTCTTCTCCCAAAGGAAGCCTCAGCAGCCGCGAAGGAGTCCAGTTTGTAGTTGCAAATAAATGAGATGGCGAGGACCAAGTCGCTGCCCTGCATATTTCCTCAATGGACACTTGCATTGCCCAAGCAGCTGAGGTCGCAGCGCTCCTTGTGGAACGAGCAGTTATGTGAGGAGGAACCAGTCGAGCCTGCTGCTCGTAGGCCAGCTTTATGCAGGCGCACAGCCAATGTCCTATAGTTGAGGAGGAGACCTTCCTGCCCATGAAGCGGGCTGGAAAGATACAAAGAAAGATTCGGACCTGTGGAAGGATGCTGTCCTCTTCTTTATATGCATACTGCCCGGCGTACGTCCAGCTTGTGCCAGATGCATTCCCTGGGTTGTCTGGGATGCGGGGGAAAATGAGGGAGGATCACCTCCTGTGACCTGTGAAACAAGATATTAATTTTTGGGAGGAAGGAGAGGTAAAGATGAAGAATGATCCTATCCAGATGCACAACACAGAGTTGTTATCTGACCGATAAGGCCGCAAGTTCAGAAATTATGTGAGCCGAAGTGATGGCAATTAGAAAAGCAGTCTTAAATGATAAGTGTTGCAAGGTGATGGACTGAATTGGTTCGAATGGAGCTGAGGTCAAGTCTGCAAAATAACTGCAAGATCCCACGTCGGAGAGCAATGGACCATCAGGGGACATAGGTTGGTAGCTCCTTTCAGGAAGCTGTGGACCCTGGGGTGTCTGCTGAGTGGTATAGTGTCATCTCTGGACAAGATAGTGGCCAAAGCGGCTGTCTGCCTCCGCAGTGTGTTGGGGGCAAGACCTCTGTCCAATCCGTCCTGGAGAAATTCAAAGATTTGTGGGATAGTTGCTGCAGTGGCGACAATTTGGCGCGACTGACACCACGATGAGAAAGCAGTCCAGGCCGCGTCATAGATGTCCATGGTGGAAGGACGTCTGGACGTCTGGATGGTGCGGATAACCTTGTCCGAAAAGTTGTCCTGCCTCAGGAGGTCTCCCTCAAGTGCCAGACAGCCAACTGGAGCCATTGAGGGTCCAGGTGAGGAATGGCCCCTGGCTGAGAGAGATCTGCTCCTGAGGAATGCGCCAGTGTCTGGTCACTGACAGATCGACAAGGTCGGCGAACCAGGATCACCTTGGCCAATGCTATATCAGCAGTACCTTCACACCCTCCAACAGGATCTTCTTGATCACCTGGGGATGAGGCTGAGAGGGGGGAAAGCGTAAAGAAGGCCGAGAGGCCAATGGCTTCAAAGGGCATCTGTCCCTTCTGCTCCCGGCTGGAATCACGAGAAGAACCAATGGAAACGCTTATTTGCTGAGCTGGCGAAGAGGTCTACTGTCAGATGGCCGAATCTATCTGAAAGTTGGTGAAAAAGAGAAGGATGGAGTTGCCATTCCAAGTTGCTGACCATAGTTCTGCTGAGCCAGTCTGCAGTTACGTTCTCCTCCCCCAAAGATATGATCTGCCTTCAGTGACTTGAGGTGGCGTTCAGCCCAATGCCAGAGGGCCTCTGCCTCCAACATCAGGGCCTTCGATCAAGTCCAGCCCTGATAGTTTATGTATGCCTTGGTGGCAATGTTGTCCATCAAAAATAGGATGTGTGTGCCCTCAACGTGCTGGCGGAATTGTCAGAGAGCCAGCCTTGAGCTCCAGCCAGTTTATGTTGTGGGTGAGCTCTGCTGGCAACCACTTGCCCTGCCTCACATGTGTCAGAAGGTGAGTGCCCCAGCCGTAGAGGCTGGCGTTGGTCATTATCACAAAGTGCTCTGGATCCTTGAAGAGCGATTCCCTTGTCAGCGCCAACGACTGCCACTACCTGAACAACCGAATGACCCTTGGAGGTATGCTCACTACCCTTTTGAAGTTGCTGGCTTTTCATTGCTGGATTGGAAGCACGAACCACTGAGGTTCGCATGCATGCAGTCAAGCCCAGGGAACTACAGCAATGCAGTTTTCCCAGCAGCTAGGATAGAGTCACAATGAAGGCTGACCTAGCTATCCTGATCTGTCTCATTAGGGAGGTTATGCTGTCCGCTCACTATTGTGTGAGGAAGACCTTGCAGATGTTGGAGTTGATCATCGTGCCCAGATGCTGAATTCTGGATGTTAGGTGACTTTTCTCCAGATTGACGGAGAAACCGTGCTTTTCGAGGGTGCGAATGGTGAGGCTGAAGTCCCAATGTGCCTGTGGGACGGATGACGACTGCAGGAGGATATCGTCCAGGTAGCAAACGAGTCTTACAGGATGAGATTGGAGATGTCCTGTACCAGAAGCTTTGTGAATGTCCTTGGGGCCGATGAGAGGCCCAAAGGAAGGGCCTTGTACTGGTAATGATGGCTTGCAAACTGCAACCTCATGAACCTGCAAAGCGCTGGGTGAATAGGGACATGCAAGTATGCCTCCTTCAGATCAATGGATATCATGAGATCGTCCTGTCTGATGCAACTCAATATGGTCTGGAGCGATTGCATCTTGAAGCGCTTGTACGCTAGATGAATGTTGAGTTTTATGAGGTCCAGTGTTGCTCTCACACCTCCCCCCCCAAAGACTTGGGAACTAGGAAGAGGATCGAGTAAAACCCTCTGCCCTCCTGACCCGGGGGTACCTGCTCTATGGCCGCTATGTCCAGAAAATGTCTGATCTCCGCCTGCGTCATCTGGCATTTGAGGGGCGATTTGGGAAGGGGACAACGGATGAACCTCTGTGGAGGCATCAAGAGAAACTCTAAGGTTAGACCGAACCGTGTTTAGGACCCATCATTGTCTCCTCCCATTGGTCGGCATACAGCTGCAGCCTGCCCCCATGGGAGGGGACCGGTGATGGTCACTTATTCCGTCAAAAGGAAGGGTTGGGAAAAACCCCTCAGAATGACCTACGGTTTCCCTGCTGTCTATTCTTATCCCTGAAATTGGACCTGTCATGGGAGCGGTCCTGCGACTGGGTGTAAGATCTGGTGCATCCCCCAGAGGTAGAGGGGGTGTTTGCATTACGAAAGGGCTGCCTGCGAAATAGTGAGTGACTCTTGCGGTCAGGCTTCTTGGTGACAGCTGGCAGGACCTTGCGTTTGTCCTTGGACTCGATTAACATCGAGTCCAAGGCCTCCCCGAAAAGCTTGCTGCCCTTGAAGGGGGCTGAAGCCAGTTTCCATTTTGCCTTCATGTCCGCCTGCCAGGGGCGCAGCCACAGCAGGTGGTGTGAGGTGACATTGGAGGCAAGAGCTCTAGCTGAGAATTTGGTGGCGTTAAGGGAGGTGAATATTCTATCACTGCAATTATCTTGTTAACATCCTGGTGTGATCTAGTGTCGCCAACTGGGAGATTGCCTAGTAACTTACACAGCCAGAACAAAGCTGCCCTACTGAAATAGGAGGAGGAGGAGGAGGCCTTCCTGGTCCACGTGGTGGCTATATGAGTCTTATGACAGGCCTTCTCTGCCTTCTTGTCCTCAGCTTTAGGTCCCTCCAGCAGATCAGCTGGGAGAACCAAGTTCGAGGTTAGGGCCACTATGGGATCATCTACCTGTGGAAGCTTCAGGAGATCCTCCATGCCAGCCTCCAAAAAGTAGAGCTTTTTCTCTACTCCACTGGGGTTAGCCATTGACCTTGGCTGCGCCCCTTGGCGCTGGACAACATCCAGGAAGAGCTGGGGAGCCAAAACCAGATCCTGAGGAGGGATGGTCTCCTTGAAAAGGCCCGTCTCTGAATCCTGAGATACGGCAGGTGTCTTATTGCCCTGGTCTGAGGAATCTTCTCTGATTGTGCGGGAAGTCCCATCTGAATAGATGAAGCCCTAGCCTTGTTAAGGATGGCCCGAAACATAGAGAGCTTGAACAAGCCTGAGAATGCAGGAACATTGGGGACCGGATTCTCATCTTCTGACAAAGGCACATCCTGAACACCTCCTCAGTGTCAGATGCTTCGCTGACGGCTGAGGCAGCAGGAGGGGAGACCCTGCCCAACTGTGCCTGAGAGTTAGGGACCTTAGCCTTGGCTCTGGCACAGCCTGGGAGAGGCGATGTGAGGCCCAATTGCTAGATGCCATCTGCGATCCCCTGAAATATAGCCTTTGCAACCACCTCCCTCATTGCTGGGGATAGGTCAGGAGTGGGATCCTGATTCTGGGGCAATGCTATATGGCCTGGCCTGGAGGGAGGAATTTCCTTTGCCAGCTGGGAACAAGCTCCATCCCTGTACTCTTCCTTCAGGGATGAGGCTAGAGACTTGGGAGATGCACTAGAGGGATTTGGAGAAAATCCAAAATCCTCCTCATCCACTACAATGGAGCCTCCTCTGGAGGGAGATCTGAAATGGAGGTGACAGCAGGAACCTCAGCAGGTGGAGGGAGTTCCTTGTCAGGCCCTTGGGTGCCCTGAGACCTCTGAAATTGTTTTTCTAGGCGTCTCTCTGCCAGCCTCTCTTCAGCCTTGGACACCTTTTGTGTCCTGGGTTGTTTTCCCTTTGTAGGACATGCTGCACTAACATCCTTGGCCGCAGGATTGGGCCTGCTGCGCTTACTGATGGGAGGCCCTGCCTGATCCTTGGCTTTGTCCATACTCTTGCTGGCCATGCTTGAACTTCCAGCCCAATCCATGCAATGCTAGAAAGTCACTTGGATTAGATGAGAGTTGGCTCAGTGGAGTTGGAGAGCAGAGTCAATGGGCCCAGGCAGGGAATGCAGCTATGAATTTGGTGCCAAATTGGAAGTCCCAGTCCGTGCTGTTGAGAGAAAGCAGGGAATGGGCTGGGAAAGCCAAACTCCCTGCAGCCGCCAATTTGGATCTTCCTGGGGAGGAGGAGGCCTGCCTGGAGACCCAGAGCAAGGCCACTCAATTAACACCCTTCCCAGCGGTGATCTGTGAAGGACCAGGCTGTGGCACTGAGAAAATGGCTTGATTTTTAAAAGTGTGCTCTTTTTTGTCCAAAATGGCCACCATCAGCTTGGAACGGCACCGGGGCTGCTGTCGGCAATCCGGAGAGCTCAGAGGAGCCTCCAGGGCTAAAGAAAGTCCTTCAACAGTTTTCTGGGGAACCTGCTCTTCCTAGCTTGTCCCTGAGCTCGTCAGTGGCCGCTGACAAGCCTCCCGGTGCAGCCTCTACCATATATGAACGCAAAAGGCTGATTAGCCCCAAGCTGCCAGATCCATACGTGGAAGTCAAGATTCAAAGAGAAATGCTTTCCAACAAAAACAACAAAACCTAAGGCTATCTAAAGCTACACAGTGAAACAAAAAAAATAAGAAAAGGCTACACTATTCTAATTTGGAGAGTCCAGCTTGCTGTCCAAGGACTGGATCTTCCCAATGCGTCCTTTTAGGTGACTGAGCTTTTCAAACTGACCTCCAAGGGGAGCAGGAAGCGTAGCTACACTAAAGATTTAAACTCAGTCCTTGGGCAGCAAGCTGAAGTTAACCCATGCTTGGACACTCCAAGCAGCGCAAAGGAGAAGCTCCAGTTACATTAACTTTGCTGAAACTAAACAAACTAGTACTGGTTAATTCTTCAACAGGAGGTTATCTAAGACTAAATGACTAATTCCATGCATTGCACTAAATCAGATTTGTATTATAGTTTACAAAACTTCAAATCCAAATCTATCAAATAAACCTCTAAATGTAATCTACAAACTGAGCCAGTATTATCTTCAGAAAGTTAAGCCAGACTGAATCTTAACTGGCTTACAAAGAGTTCCTCCAAACTGGAATGATTTAAGAACAATTTGTAATGTGTCCAATCCATACTATGTCATCCTAATGGACAAATAGCCAAATATACCCATAGGCTAACTAAAAGATGAGACAAAATTCTTCTACCTTAGATGTCTGGAAAAATAGTAAAATCCTGGGCCTTTAAAAAAAACATCACAGGAATAAATTACCTATTCACTATGATGATAATATGATAATAATACCACCATAGGCTTTGACAAACTTGCCATCAATTGCAAAAGGTGACTTTACTTGGAACAGCTTCCATCCTGCGAGGATATTCTGTAACAACATCAAATATCCAGATTTGGCTATCCCAGGTCCTTGGTAGGTAGGTAGACAAAAATGTCAAACCCAGTCTGAACATCTGGCTGACTACGCAATGAATCATCATCATCATCATCATCATCATCATCATCATCATCATCATCCTAGTCTTTTTTTGTAAGTGGTCTGCTTGAAGATCTTAACTACTATAACTGTTTCTTTAATACTGGTTAAGAAGAGAGATATACTTTATTAGAGTGGGTGATAAATACTGCCACATTGACGGCTCAGTCCTTTCTCTATGAAACAGCCAATGAGCTGTTGATGTTAGTTTGCAGGAAACTGAAATGTTCTCATCTAAATGGATTGGAGTACTTGATCTACCATAGGATAGAAAAATACTGTGGGTAAAAGTACTTTTGAAATGAATCAGAAAAATGACAGGTCAGATCTAGAATGATATCTATGGTTGGAATGCCTGTTAGAATGACTCAGCTATATAACAGGTGGCTTAGTAAGTACTGAAATCAATGAATATTATAACCAATGTAGGTTTCAAGAGGCCATTGTTATTGTAAAAAAGAAAATCGTGCAAGAACATAAATAAAATTTTGGTTGTTGAAACCGTAACTGATTAAACTTCGGTTGCAAAAGAAACTGATTGAACTATTTAAAAGCAGCTAAATTAGTTCACTAGAAAAATATGTTCTATGAAAAAAATTCATTATTTTATTAAAATGCAACATTCAGGAAAATTGTTCCAATCACTAGCAATATTTTGGACAATGCAGTAAGAATGAAAAGCGCCTCCATTTTATTTTATTAATGAAAATGCTGACTATAGCATGGAAAATGTCATTTAATCTGTGTCGCTGGGATGCAAGAAGTGTATGTTGGCTTATAAGGCAGTCCTAGACAGCACAAAATAGCTTGAGCAAGAATGAGCCCAAACTGGATTTTACTACATTTCTAGCATTCTGGTCAAAATATGCCAAAACTGATTGGTATTGTATCTACTTATCAAGGAAGGTTGCATGTGGCATGTGGGCAATTTACTTAAAGTCCTCCTCAGGGCAAAAGACAAAGCTTATATTCTCACACTGAATTGATTCTATGGTGACAAGACCATGCTAAAACAGTCTTCAAAGATTAGCAGCGACTTCATTAAGTCACTTAACAAAAATAATTATGCTCAACAAAGTTGAGGGAAGCAGAAAGGGAATAAAACAAATAAAACAACATGGGTAGATGGGATTAAAAAAATACGCCCACTAGATTGGAAAAGTTATAAACTACTGCTTAAGGAAAGTCAAGATGCCTGATTTATAATACTAATCAGTAGAAGCGAAAATGACTTCTTTTTCATTTCTGCACTTCTTTTTATTTTGTTAATCATTTAACCAACTGAAACAGATACAGCATATCTTTATGAGAACTTAACCTTTAATAAAAAACAGAATTTCTTGCTGGTAACTTTGACTTAATTTATTACAGACATGGACATGATATACAGACAGGGTCATCTAATCAAAAACAATACAAATGGACAATTTTGTATCTTTCTCCATTTCTTTCACTGTGTAATCTGGAATAAAGTATCCTAAAGTATATGGGGAAAAAAAGTTCCAAAGTTTATCAGAAATGTTCAACTATCTCACTTGTGAGGTTTACCACAGAGATTACTTCTGCTAACATTTCCATTATTTTTGTCATGTTGTTAAAATATTCCCGCTCAAACCCTAGGTTACGTTTAAAAAAAAAAATCCAGAGCAAACCATTCAGTAAATGATGCTCCTTTTTGTTTTTTCTCTCAGTATCGTTATCAGCCAGTACTTTCCTAACTCCCACTGCAAAGCAAAAATGAAAGCCCTCTTAGTTAAGAAATGATTGAGGTGGTTTGCTCTACTCAAATTGGAGCAAATGTTCCTTTCAAAGGTAACTGCTATTCAGCAGCTGTATGCAAACTACCAGATCAAATGTGGTGTGTGTGTATGTATGTGTGTGTGCGCGCGTGCTTGTGGGGGTGAAGGATTCAGAATCCTTCCCCATGTTCTCCCACTCCCAGCCCAAACATTACTGGTTTGGCTTGAAAGATGGAAAGAAACGAAAGCAACTGCACTCATAATATGGTTGGGAAGTGTGCTGAGTGGATAAACAGTAATCAGACACAGCCAGGATATGGCATGATAATTTTGAAAGGGGAAATTCTTAAGAAACCTTAAACAGCAACAGATACTTCGCATTATTACCTGAGTTTCATTTATAGAGTTTCATCTACATATGTCAGAAGTCAGGGCTGCCCCTTATACTTTGTGGTAAGAAAAAACAAAATCCCCTTATGCATCTTTTCATTCTGCTACATATAACTTCTCTCTTCAAAATCCCTCACTTAGCAGTAATTTTGCAATGAGGTTTAATTAAAGTTAGATTTCTTTAATAACACATATACAAACATAAGACATTTGTTAAACAACATCACTATATGTTCCAACTGCATTTCTTGTTGTGATTTTTCAGCTCATTTCAATGCTGCGATATGTCAAATTGCATTTGAAGGTGAAAAATGGCCTTTTAAAGACACGTGACTTTGAGATTACATTTTCATGCATAATTTGCATATCAGTCATGCTTCTTCCCAAATTAATTGGCAGATTCTATGTGAACTCAATACAGGAAGTGCTCAACTCAAACCATAAAATTTATGTTATTAAGCGAGGCATGTGTTAAATGAGTTTTGCCCCATTTTAGGACCTTTCTTAACACCGTTGTTAAATTAGTAATATGGTTGTTAAGTGAATCAGACTTCTCCATTGTCTCACTAAATGAATGGTTGTAAGTCAAAGACTACCTGTGCAATATAACAATTTTATTAGAATAATGGCAACTACTGGAGAACATATAGAGAGGAACACAAGTGATCAAATTAGCTGAGACAATCCTAATGCCTAGAAAATTACATTCCCACAAACACTATTTTTTAGATATTGGTTATAACCTGAAAACTGCTAAATATTGAATATACATGATTAATTTGCTATTTTTTCAGAGCCAAACTCTATATTGACTTGTGGATAACCTATCTTGCATATACTGTTATTTCAAAAATACAAAGATATTAATGTGGCTATCATATGCCCAGATGCTTATAAGAAATCCACTGCAGCTTTCTTCCTGGGAGGGTTACCTAGTGAGATAGGTGGCCATATAAATTGAATGAAGGAATAAATTAGAGACAACTTGAGAAGTTGTTTCATTACAAGCCAGTGCATTGGATGGTATCTCCCAATGGTTTCTGACAATTTTTCCCCATTATCTGCCACCTGATCCTTTTAAACAGAATTGAATTGATTGAATTGATTTGGGAATTCTGGAATGTTTTATTGCTGATTTGGGTCTATTTCCACTAGAGAGCAAAGTCTGGTTTCCAACCTATGGCAATGAGTTACTGCATATCCAAATCTAGAATTCAGTTTACAAATAACTCCAGACATTTCCAAAAATGATATAGAGAGGCATAATGAAAACATGATATGTAGATAATTTGCAGTCAAATTAATAGATTAATGCTTGAAAATATATTGGTTAAAACTCCTTTTCAGCCATGAAACCTTCTTGTTTCAAGGTAAGCTATCATGCAGTTACCAGGATTGCTTGGGAGAAGAATTCTAAGCATGCTGCCTTATTTCTCAATACATAGCTACAAAGTTAGCTAGCTACCAACACTTTACTCCTGCCAAAGACAGAAGACAAATTCATTACATCTCTTTAGTTTTAACTAAATTGTTTAAATTGTTAATTGTTTACTAGGACCAATTTTGCAATAAATACCACTTATAAACAACGCATTTATATGGCTGTAGTTTGTCAAATACACTTCTTTAGCAGTTTTGTGAAAAACATGCCAGCCTTTGTGAGTAATGACCACTAGGAGAAAAGCATCTATGTTTTAACTACAAAGATACAAAGATTTCTGCTCAAAGGATATTTTTCACAATAAGAAAACACAAAGCCACATGGCATGTATTCCAGGAAAACATGACAAAACTTTTCTTTATAGCTACTGGTAAAAAAAAAATAGCACTTGAAAATTATACCTATGTTTATTTAAATAGAACTCTTTTCCCAAAAACATACTAAGGGAAGGAGTGGGGAAGAAAGAATGATATACAACACAGGTGTCAAACTCATTGCGTCATATTGCCATCACGTGTTTCATGATGTTTTTCCCATTCGCGGAGTTGGTGTGGGCGTGGCCTGCATGTAACACATCTGGGCCGCAGGCCGCCAGTTTGACACCCCCTGATATACAGGGAGTCAGTTTCTTCTGCCTGCATCCTTTTTTACCTTAAATTTAAGAACTATGTAATCCATACAATTTCCATATAACATTCTGGACAAAGTTTGATTCTGATTTTAATACACTAGGATTCTCTGAAATGCCTTAAATATATTATAGTGCTGCTACAAATAGAATTTCACTGTCATATAAGTACAGTACATATTTCTTAAAATCACCCTTGATAATAGAATAATGGAACTGATAAAATTTTTACCTTCTGGTCCACAAACTACAAAACATATGGCAGGAGGCATAGAAGGTTACCATAACAATATTCTTTCTACAATCTAAGCATGTGTTTCTGAAACTTGGTAACTTTTAAGATTTGTGGTCTTCAACAAGCCAGCATGTTAAAGTCCACATGTCTTAAAGGTTGAGAAACACTGTTCTAAGCATATTTATATAGGAAATAGGTACATGCACTTCTGAAAAGGACTTTTGCATAAAATAAATGCATTCTTTTATCAGCTCAACATGACATGACATCTTGCACCAAATGATCTATGGTTTTGGAGCTGAAATTAATTTTCCAAAGTCAGTATCTTGGAAATTAACAGAGAGATAGAAAGAACATGACAAAGAACTTTTCCTTCAAATGTTGCGCACTCAGCATCTTTGTGAATTTAGAAACCATTGCTGCCATCAGGCACAGTTGATTTTAGCAATACCTTTTCTACAATAGTAGAAATAATTAAATCTACCAGGCTTTTGGGCAGCTGCTTAAGGAGCAGACTTAAAGCTGAATATTTATTACATGAAAAGCAAAGTTTTTGTTTTAACATTTGGTACATACACACACACACGCAAATGCACCAGTATCCATTTGATATGGGATACTTTTGCTTGAAATGCTCCACTTCTGATTCATATTCTATAAATGCAGATTCCAATAGATTCAAGCTGTTAGGTGGTGCTGGATGCAACAAATATAATCAAAATCAGAAGAATATTTACAGATGCATTACAGCAGGAAATATTCCTAATTTTACACACAGGAATTTCCTGGATTCAATATGTCATTTGTTCCTGGCAAACTCTATCCTTTGTCTGCATATACTTCATGTTTTCTGCAAGCAATGAATGTTATCTTACATAACCGGGAGATATATTTGTGCCAAATTTATATATTCTGGACAATAATGACTAATTAAACATTTAATTTTCCAACTCTGGGTACGCTGAATTTATCTTACCAAACACAATTGGAATGCCAGTATGCTTATGCACATGGTATGCTTAGATATTTATATATAAGCCTTGGCTTTTTTTAGTAGGGGAAAGGTGAAAGAGAAGTATTTCCAAGGAGTTTCAAATGTTTTAAAATTCAAGATTCTCTTACAAATAAGTAAGGATTAACTTCTGAAGCTCCTTTCAATGGATTATAAAATAGAATACAGAAAGTAACATTTCGGAGTTCTTTCTTTAATTTCAATTGTAGGTGATATAAAAAAGTTCTGATGATGTTCCTTGAAACCAATAGTTACAAGGCATATCTCATCAAACCATAATGTGATTAGAAGCTGGCTTCTCTGAACCAGGCAAACTGTTTTATAACACTATCACCTATACCATAGTGTGGTGGATGAACCCAATTAATTAAATCTTAGTGTACAAATCATGTTAAAACAAATCATGCTTAGCTGAATATGCAAACCTCAACTCTTCTTTTGTTCAATCTCGGTTCTAGATTGAAACTCCCAGCTGTTGTTATATAGTACTAGTTCCAAGTAAGAAGTTAAAGCATTATCAATCAGTTAACGAGGACTTTTAACTAAAAGATTTTTGTATCAGTTTGTTCCATCAGATTATACTAAACCTACATACAATAATTATTGAATCAACTAGCACTGACCAAGGAAAACAAGTATGGACAACTGTTATTATTTGGCTATTCAGAAGATTAGTGCAGTCCACTGAACCAAAATTACAGAAGGATAGCTGAGAAGATTAATATTATAATAAAACAAAGCTTGTTTTACATAAATATTTTTCACTGAATTTTGAATGACTGCATTTCAACGAAAAAGGAAGGAAGCTGAATGTTTATTTTTCTTTAACTGTTCTTTTCTATGGTTGATTACCTAAACATTTAATAGTGGATGATAGATCTCCTTGCCTTCTCAAACATAGTGATTTAAGAGGTTAAAACACATTTTAAAGAACATTTCAGGCAACTTTTGCACTAATTATCTTGTGGAAAGCAAGAATGGGCATTCTTCATATTATGAATAATTTATTCTGATATGCAAAATTATAAAGTGAGAGATCTGGATTCAGTATTGTTGATCAAACCAGGTCTATATGCATGTAAGCCAAATCAAGTAAAGATTACTGTAGATCATTCTGTGTGAAATCTAGATGTATAGTTTTAAACTGTAGCATTGCATGGAAAGCAGCTGCATGCAAAGACTTGATTCCACACCCAATTAATTCCTTTTGAATCAAATCGCTATTCTTTATGGTGGCAGTTCCTCATTCCAAAATGAAATGATCCATAGAGAGTAAGGTTGTTAAATTAAGATGTCTCTCTATATATAATGTCCAGTATTGGAAGGAGGGCATTTTGCTTAACATCAGATATTGAGCACCTTCAAGGAAGTTGTGCTATAATGTTCAAATCTTGATGGAAAAATATTCTAGACTAAATAGGTTTGAATTTATATGATTCTTCTTAAGGTAATTATCAATTAACAAAATGTATGATTTAAAGTATTGTAAGAGGGTCAACACCAAACTATCAAATTTTAAACATTACATCTAGTACAATAAATTCTACTATCATTAATTGTTGTATCTGTTCTATCATCAACTATTTATAATATATGAAAATATTATAACCTCTCATCATCTTTTCTTCTTATTTCTTTAACTGACAAAGTCAAAATACTGTATTATTCCATTCTGCATTTGAAAAAAAAGATATTCACCTATTACTGCATACCATAATAAACAGATATTTCCCTATGAAATAAAATATTGAAAATATATTAAAAACAGATTTCAAAAGAGAGTATATGTTTTGTTTTCTTAAAAATCATCATAACAGAAAATGACTCAAACTATAGCAGTGTTTCTCAACTTTGGCGACTTTAAATCCTGTAGACTTCAACTCCCAGAATCCCCCAGCCAAAGTCGCCAAGGTTGAGAAACACTGAACTATAGGACTATATACAGGTACATAGTTTGTTTAGTGACAGTTTGTACTTATAATGGCACTGAAAAAAGTGGCTTATTATTATTTTTCACACTTAAGATCATTGTGGCATCCTCATAGTCAGGTGATTAAAATTCAGACACTTGGCAGCTAACTTTTTATTTATGACACTTGCAGTGTCCTGGGGTTCATGCGATCCACTTTTTGCCACCTTCTGACAAGCAGTCAATAGGGAAAACAAATTCACTTAACAACCATGTTACTAATTTAACATTTGAAGTAATTCACTTAACAACAGTGGCAAGAAAGGTTGAAAAAATGGGGCAAACTTCACTTAACAAATGTCTCAGCAACAGAAAAATTGGTGTTAATTTTGGTGGGGAATTGAGGACTACCTGTACTCCTTTCTTTGTGCTATAATTTTCTCAGATTTTTACTACAGACTCCAGTTGCTTTCTCATAGTTCTTTTGCAATCAGTTTATTTTCAGATGACTATTGTTCATTCAGTTTTGCCTTTCAATAATTGAATTCTAGAAAAATAAATTGCTTAAGGCATTAACAATCAATGCATCCCGAAGCAATCACCATGCAAGGCATTTAATGGTATGAATGTTAGTTTCCAGATCAGAAACTATTACAACTAGCATGGATTTTAGAACAAAACAGTTACCTATATAAATAATCAGCGTAAGGAAATTGTAGTTGGCTTAAATTATATGGTTTTTCTACAAAAGCCTAGATATATAGAAATATATAACTATAAGTAGATCACTTTTCTCCACCCTGGTACCCTCAAAATGGGAAAGCATGATTCTCATCATCTGTATCAGCATAGCCATTGGTCACATTGTCTGGGGATAATGGAAGTTGCAGTACAATACCCCTCAAGGTCACCAGTTTGGGGAAGGTTGAGAAAGCTTCTAATTTCTTTCAGAAAGTGCACTCAATGAGTAAAAATTAAGAGATTCTAACTAGTCTTGAATTCTATTGAAATAGACTTCAATCAGCACCCCATCTAATAGACTGTTAATTGTCTTTCTGATATACTATAAATACTCAATTTTATAAAACCTACTACTTACACATAAGATAGATTCATTGTTACATCTAGAAAAGCAAAATATAAGGCTCTTTCTAAACTCATTATGTTGATAGGTATAAAATACTATATTAATGTGTAAACAAGATATCTAAAATAAATTGATATAGCACTGCAAAAAATTATTTTAGTAAGTTCCAAATATTAAGATTTATTACTTGTTTATAAACTTGTGAAAATTCTTTGGAAAATTTCATTAAAAGTTTTAATCTAGCTTCTTTCAAATTCCATCATAATACCTGTTATGCATAAGCATTTTTTTATAATTAGTCACCATGTACATTTCAACCTCATATATTATTACATATCAGACATATTACTCATCTAAAGAAACAGTATGATTAGAATTAGTGGACTCCACCCATGAAAATTGCAAATGAATCTTCGCCTACAAGACTATCATATCAGCAAGAACATAGCATAAATCATAGACATGAACAGAAAGGAGTATTCTGTTACTGATGAATGGCCTTGTATCATTTCTGAACCATTTATAAAATCTAAAACTTACAAAAACTAAAACCATCATAGATGGGAATAAATAACTCTTTCTTCTATTTTTTAAATCACATTCCAAATCATATTTTCAAATCTATTAAAAAATAGGTCAGGAATTGCTGTCAAAAATTAAACATCCATGTGACCTGAGATCAGGGGTGGGTTCCTGCCAGTTCTAACCTCTTCTGTAGAAGAGATTCCACAAATCTACAGTGCCATTTAGAACCAGTTCCAGCTCCCTCGCCCCGCCTGCCCGCACATCATTAAGATGAAGACTGAGAGGAGGAATCCTGGGAGTTGAAGTCCACAAGACTTAAAGCTGTCAAATTTGAACACCCCTGGGTTTTTTTTTTCTAAAGGGTTAGGGGTGCAAGGGTCTTGTAACTTGACAGCTTTAAGACTTGCACACTTCAATGCCAGAGTTCCTGAGCCAACATGACTGGAGGAGGAATTCTGGATGTTGAAGTCCACAAGTCTTAAAGCTGTCAAGTTTGAACACCCCTGGGGGGGGGTTCTTTTAAAGGGTTAGGGGTGCAAGGGTCTTGTAACTTGACAGCTTTAAGACTTGCGTGCTTCAAATGCCAGAGTTTCTGAGCCAACATTTTGGTTGTTAAGCAAAAGCGCTGTTAAGTGAGTTTCACCACATTTTATAAGTTGGCCATGCCCACCCAGTCACATGGCTGGCAAGCCACTCCCACCCAGTCACATGGCCAGCAAGCCACTCCCACAAAGCAGGCGACACCTACAGAAGAGGTTCTAAAAAAAATTGAAACCCACCACTGCCTGAAATGTAATATATTTAAAGGCCATGAGATGTAATATATCTAAATGCAATTGAGATGTAATATATCTAAATGCAACTAAGGCTACAATCCTCAATGGAAATTATGTTTTGTTGAATTCAATATGGCTTACTTCTAACCAAGTAGGCAAAGTGTTTAATCCTTGGAGTAGATAAACTTCTACCTTAGTGTATTTTGTTCTCCGATGTTGTGCCATGCATAATACACCCAGAAACAAACTTAAGTGTGAGATATGCAATACAGGTAGTCTTCGACTTATGACCACAATTGACCCCAAAATTTCTATTGCTGAGATGTTTAAGTGAATTTAGCCCCATTTTATGAACTTTCTTGCCACAGTTGTTAAGTGAATCACTGCAGTAGTTAAGTTAGCAACATGGTTGTTAAATGAATCTGGCTTGACGTTACTTGTCAGAAAAGTTGCAAAAGATGATTGCATGACCACAGAAGACAGCATGTGTCCATATTTATGACATAAATATGAGTTAGTTGTCAAGCATCAGAATTTTGATCACGTGACCATGGGATTGCATAAGGGTGAAAAATTGTCGTAAGTCACTTTTTTCAGTGCTGTTGTTACTTCAAACTGTCAGTAAATGAACTGTTGTTAAGTCAAGAACTACCTGCACAAAGTAGTGAGACAAGTGCAGATCTACACAATGGAAAAACAAAACAACCATTTCACAAACATATGGCGCAACACAGGAGAACAAACTTATTAGGACAAGATTCAGCAGTCCATCTGCATTTGAAAGACAAAGGTCATTCTTTTAAAGACAGCAAAATCCACATTCTGGATAGAAAGGACCATTGGTTTGAAAGAGGGGTAAAAAAAGGCCATTTATGTTAGAATTGAACATCCCTCCTTCAACAGAGGGGGGGGAGATATAACAACACATATCCCAGTCCTTTCAGCAGTTCCAAGACGATTCCACATCATGTGCACTCTAATGCAGGTGACTCTGAGGGCACAGATAAATTCCCAAATGGCCTCAACAAATCTCAGAACGCTATTGACCAGATGTTCTGCAAAGGAATATGATCCTTCCAGCCCACTCCCAACCATCCTGTTATAACTAATCTTTCCATCCCCCCCCATCGTTCAGTTGGAAGTAGATCTTCTTGGGTGAGAAGCAAAATATCTTCTTCCTCAGGAAAAGACAGTCCAGTTGCCTTTTGAAAAAGCACATTTGAGACAACCATGACCTGGATGACTGAGAATCTCCACAGACATTTACCCATTTTGAATTTTTATTTTACATGCAATTTTATTATATTCTGTATACTCTTGAATTGTTTAAAGGGACTATTTTCTAAACTAAGTTCTAATTTCAAAATTAACTTGGAGACCATATAGGATGAGTATTGCCTTAATAGCAATATTTAGTAATGCTAAAAAAAAATTATAGGTTGACTTTGGCATAACTAATTCCCAGTACAAAATACACTCTTTTTGTTTTTCCTTTTTGTGTTCCAGAAATCAATGCATACATGTGGCACGATGCCCATCCACTCAAATACTTAAGTCACACACCTATGCCTCTGGAGATGGATGTTTGAATGCGTAGGAGTCAAATCTCAAACACAGATGGGTTAGGCTGGCAATATATTCTCTTAAACAAACTATTCCATATATCTGCTCTAATGCTCAGGTTATCCAAATGCCTTTACTTAAAATGCTCAATATACACAACTAATCTCAAACATGGTTGATTACATTCTCTGCCCCACTTCCTCACCTGACCACGTTGGGATGCTCAAATGTTTCCAGATGCTTCAAGACTGCCACCTCGCGTATAGTGGAAAGCGGCATCCCTTCCTCGCTGGTCTGCACCCGCACCCTCTTCAGTGCTACAAAGCGCCCTCCATTCTTCAAGTCTCGAGCCTTGAACACTTTCCCATAGGCTCCTTCACCAATTTCCGCCACACATTCATACTGCTGGTCAGCTAGGCTCATGTTGTCCTTATCCATGACTTCACGGCTTTCCTTCTTCACAAATTGTTGCCTGATGTTCCAACTGTTGAATCTGTTGACCTGGATTCCAGTTGGCAAAATGCACTTTCTGCTACTTCAACAAGTATCCAGAACAATTAAAGATGGGCCAGTCAACAGGATGTAACATTCAAGAATTGTAGTAATAAACTGTGGTTGCCCTATTGCTTAGCTGGTCAATGGTCTTTGGAATAAATCTCTGTGTAACCCAATTCAATCTATAAAACCAAAGTGTGTGTGAAAGAGAGAAAGAGAGAGAGAAAGAGAGAGAGAGAAAGAGAGAGAGAGAATATATTATTTCTCATCACAGAATATCTTTTCATTTATTTTTCAACTGTTCATTTACTTAATAAATAATATAACAGCATTACTTTCACTACTTAGTATACATTACCAGACTACATTCCCATTATTAGTGTTTATATCCCATTCCCTATATTACTAATTTTGTCTCCCTTCAAAGAGTGCTCATTTTATTTTCTCAACAACTGTCAAGTTGGTCTAAGAGACAATAGCTGGAATTACCCATTACACTAAACTAAGGATAGTTTTGACCAGTTATGTTTACATTATCAAGTTGTAACTTGATACACACAACTAAGCCAAACAAATTCCAATACAACAAAACTCATTATATGAATTTCTTCATTGAACAGGTCACAATCTATACATTCTGAACTCTGTAGGTCAAGACTATCATTACTGAGTTGAGTCTCAAAAATATACTAGTAATCATTTTTTTTTTAAATTGAAGGTTTCTATTTCTATTAGCTAAAATTTCCAAGCATCTTCAAGGACAGATGCCCTTCAGATTTATAGACTTCAACTTCTAAAATTTCTCATTGAAGGAACTGCTTTGCTGAGAATTTTGCTGTTCCTGATAATTCTGGGAACCAAGTTCACATATCTAGACAGAGTCCAAACTGGGAGAAAATTAATAATATAAATGGAGAATTGCTATGGAATTGACAGCAACAGCCGGATAAGCAAAGCTGCAGCCAGGCAAAATAGAAAAAAAATTGGGCTTGAATAAAGACTTTTCAGTTTCTCTCTGCAGTTAGCAATGTGCAAGACAAAGCCAAGATGTAGATGAAATGCATTTTTTTTAATTTCTAAAATTGATCATATTTGGATTTTAAAATGCTGTGATTCTTTTACATGTCCAAAGAGACATCTGCTACTTTAAAAAAACAGAGACACACAGATGAGGATTTATCCAAAGGGTGATAGAAGATTCCCAAAAGTACATCTTAGGGCAAGGTTAATTTCGCTAGGCACAATGATGTTGAATGCTCTGTATGTGTAAGATGTTTCCCACTGACATTACCAGGCTTAAAAGTGCTTTCTTCACATGTATCAGTACCAGTAAAATAGGTGAATAATAGAGTTAATTTTTAATGAAACCATAAATGTTATAATTTATCAAATCCAAACTCCATAATATTTATGCCTAATCTTTTTCTAGATAGACATGTAAAAGATCCAGTATGTGAAGACAATGTGGGAATGATTCAACAATGAAAAATCAATGCATGGCTGAGAGAAGTAAGCTTTATATCTATAGTTGTCATCTACAATCAGTGATAAATTATGACTGGCTACAGCAAATTCAACCTTCAAGTAATAAGGAGTGACAAGGGCTACAAAACTTGTCTATATACAGATCACCAACTTCTCTGTATTATCCCTAATGAGCAACCAAAGCATCACCAAGAATCAAAAACTCTTTTAATTTTGTTGTAAGTAAATGTCAAAAATCAGTAATTGTGAAAAAAACAGATTTTTTCAACATAACTTCAAGATTATTAAGGTAATTGCTAGTATTTTACAGATAAAAATGGACACCAACTCAGTAAACTATAGAAAAGACAATGGGTACATTCAGATAGCAGTAAGCAAGAATTTTTAAACTATACATTTCTTGAAGAAAAAACTATGTCAGGCTCAAACAAAGCATTAAATCAAACATACACTTGAGCATAAACCATGTCTATGTATTGTGTAGCTGAGTTTATTAACAACAGAATAATTGATTTTGTACTCCAAACTTTAGAATTCTGCTTAGCTATCCCAAATATATTTTCTCTTATTGCACCTCCTTTTCTCATCCTACTTAATTCTCTGCTTCTGCCATTGTGGCTGTGTAAACCAAAAACTTACTTGCAATGTGGGTCACTGTGGACTAAGTACATCTTATTAAAGCATTCATGTTCTTTACAAAGTTTGTACAGATGGTTAAAAATCCTCCCCACAAAATACATTTCCTGGGATTAATGGTGAAGAAAAGAAACTGAGCATGCATATGTATTCAAGGACAAGACTGATCTCAAAGTAGCCACACAAGCTTTTTAAAGGGTGTGGATGCTATAATACCTTAAGAAAGATGCTCTATTTGTGTTTACTACAAATTTTTTCATAAAGCTCTATTGTCTGTACCTGTGAATTAATCTCAGAATTTCTAATTAATAAAGATGATTGGCTGGGAAGACATCTCTTGTTCAATACACTAGAATATGCTAGGTTGGACAAGACTGGATTTTTGGTGATAGCTATACTTTGGATATTCTTCTTAAAAGGTCTTTTCCCACTATATTGTCTTTCTTATTTCCCTAATAACCCCAATCATCCTTATTTTTGCTATAGCATAGTTTTCCTGTTGTTTTCCATACTTTTCACACTTTGTAGTTCTTCCATTGAATTTTCCCTCCTATCCATGCTTTTTCTTAAGCTTTCCTTCCCTTTTCAACACTAAGGACCTTTTCTAATATTTTACTCAAGAATTATGAAATTCTCTTTTTCCCAGCCTTTATGTATGTTTCCCTACTTTACAATATGAGTTTTTATTCTGCATACTTAGCCGCCTCTGTTTGTCATAACTCCATTGGTGAAAATTTCTTTAGCAGTTGAAGAGTATGAATAATTCTATTCTCTAAATCACTACTCAAATTTACTTAGTTAAAGAATGGAGATAATTTTCTTGTAAGTATAGAAATGTGGTAGAAGAATCCATGACATCACTACTTATGATTTCTACAATATATGGGAAAACAATTTATTGCATGAAAGCTAATAAATTTAGTATGACATATGCCAACCTTAATCAACATATGCTAGCTTTTCACAACCAGTATTCTATAAGCATTTCTGAAGGCATGCATATTTGCATTTTTTTTAAAAAAGATCTCTGACAACTAAGACCTCTTCTTAAAGAAAGCTCTTTAATTATGTTTAATTTTTAAATAAATACTTTACAGACAATTCTTGAAAAGGAAAGAGAGCTTACCTTCTTTTTATACCAACTATATCATTTTTATCTTCTACCAGAATGACTGATTCATATAATTATCACTCGGCTAAGTATTAAGGGTCCTTATTAAAGTCTACAATTATCTCTCTCAGATTTGTGATTTAAAGAATGTTTGGAAATATTAGTGTTAAATAAGCTAAGAACTGTACTGATACTGTTTTGAAATTGTGACTTCCAGGTCTGTTGGGCTACAATTCCCTTCAATGATGACAATTTGCCTACTCTTTTTTTAAAAAACATATTACAAAACATTATGAAAGAAGTTTTAATATTTTCAGAAGATCATTTTAATATGGAGGTGATCTTTGGAGAAGAAAAATAATTTCAAAACAATATGAACTTGTAAATATATATTACAAATAAGCAAACATGAATTGAATTTAAGATAGGAAATTTTATCTCAGAAATACACATCATTTTAATTGCTAGTAGTAACAGACTATAGTTCACTGAAGAAAGAAGATGCAATCCAAGAACAATAGTGGGCAGGTAATGTCACACAAAATAAGCAAAACTCCATCTTGCATGATTCCCACATTTGCAGAATTTTCTAAGTTTTAAGTTTCTTGCTTATAAAATGGCAAGAAATCTTACCACTTTCAGCAATGGTATCAGAAAAAAGGTTTCCCTTCTGTGTTTACTGGTATAAGGCAGGTAAAAGGTAAAGGTTTTCCCTGTTTAGTCTAGGGGGCAGAGATCCATTTGTTATGTGAGGGAGCCAGTGTTGCCCGAAGACATTCTGTGGTCATGTGGCTAGCATGACTATATATTGAGGTGCACAGAACTCGGTTTCCATCACACCAAAGTGGTGCCTATTTATACTTGCATTTACATGCTTTTGAACTGTTAGGTGGGCGGGAGCTGGGTCAGGAATGGGAGTTCATCTGGTCAGATGTTACTCAGGCTGTCAGATTTTCAGCTGAAAATATCAGCTTTAACCTCTGAGCCATCATGCCCCTTCTCTTCAGCAGCTAACATGATGCAACTTATTTTTTGAATATACTACAGTAGTGTATGTATCAATGAACTTGAAGAGAATCATATGTGTAAAACAGTATTCTACATATATAGGATCAGTAAAAGCCCTTTATCTTCTCTTAATAAATCTGCAGCAACCTTTTGTTCATTTTTTATGATATGCAAGTCTTTCCAATAGTTATTGATTTATTATAGTATTGCAAAAAGTTTCAAAATAAGGAACTGGGAAATACCTTAAGAACTGGAAAAATGATACAAATGCACTCAAGAAAATAAGAAATAAATAAAGTATGAGCTATCAGGATAGTTGCCTGTTGGCAATTCACACATTTTCATCTTGCAATCACTTTGATTTGTGGTAAGGATAACTATTATCTCCAGAAAAAAAACCCTACATCATGTCTTTGCACTATTTTATAGTATGATAAAGCCAGTAGTCTCAACGTCTGATGGTTATGCCCAATTTATTGGCAAGAAAGACAATGGCTTGAGTAATACATGAAATACCACAGATAAAAGGCAACTATCAGGTTTTTTGTGCTCATACACTAAAAGAAAATATGAATAAAAATATATCTAAACAAGAAACCTAGCTACAACTAAAATATCTGCAAATAGTTCAAAAGATATTTATGTAATGTTGGGCATAGTGTTTCATGAATTAACCCTTTCATATATATGAAATAATTGATAGAATGCAATTTATCTGGAGCTGACCTAAGAATCAGCTGCATAAACTGGTGTCAATTTTTTTCTGGAAATAATTAAAGATGCTGTTCTGTACCTACAGGTTCCTAAATAAATTGGGGCCATATCTGAAATATCATCTCCCCCAAAGTGTACCTGCTTAAAGATCAGTTTCAAGAAAGTCTATAGTTCCTATCACTAGAAAGTTCACATTGATAGAAACACAATATAGGGATTTTCTGCAGCAGCAATTGTAAACTGACATATTTTCTTTCCTAGGTTCTAGAGCAGCCTGTTCTTCATTTGCTTTTGGGAAGGTTATTTAAAAATATTTTGCTTCACTGGTCTTTCAAATGGTTTTAAATGTTTTGGGCTTTCTCCCCTTAAATTTGCTATCTGTGATACTTCAGAATGTGCAAATTGTTGGGTAAGGAAAAGATCCCAAATAAGGCATTCAGATATAATTTTATGAAGACTTTCATTGCTGTTGCCAGCAAAGTGTCTGGGTGTTAATGCCTGAAGATTTTGCATTTCAATTAAGATGCTTTCTCTCCACAAAGTTGTTTAGGAAAAGTAATACTCTTACTTCCCCAGCTACATAATTCTTAATTATGTATAATATCTATAAATGTACTAAATCAAAGAATGTATTAAATTTCAATCCCACTAACAATAGTGGAATTGGGAAGAGATAAAGTCCATAACTGTCAAAAGTAGCACCAGATATTCAGAATTTTCACTGAACTTCAGAAAGTTCTAACCCTGGCTTGTTAACAAATAAGCATTTGTTTTAAACCAATTCTCAGTTTACATACAATAAAACAAATCTAGAATTGCACTGTATTCTGATTTCTACTTCTGCCTATTACACAGAAGAACATGAAAGATGGCACCCAAAGGTGCTTTTCCAAAAAGATAAAAGGGCAAGAAAGTCTAGTTGCCTTTTAGAAAAACACCTTTGGGGAAACCATGACCTGCATAATTAAGAATCCTGATAGATATGACAGACAGCAGCATTTAAACCCCTCACTTTATATGAAATCCATCCAACTTGTGCATGATACAAAATCACATCTCAGTTCAGCCACTTCATTTTCCAAATATACTGGATTACAGGATCCATCATTTCCAGCCAACACATGTAAAGGTACAGATAAAAGGCAGCATTATCATTTTATATGAACAGAATTTCACTTCAGAAATTCAACCAGACAACAATAGGTTGGATTTTAAAAACAAAAAGTTAACAAGAGGAGGGCAAGAAGGCAAATAAGTGTAATTTTTTCTTCCTCGGCTTCAATTTCAACAAAAAACAGATCACCCACAACTGATAATTTTCTTCAAAAATCCAGAAATAATAGCTAACAATGCAATAAACGTGATATTTACTTTACCTGTTTAATACAATGCTTTATTTTCACTATTTAAAACATAAATTTCTAATTTTCACAATTTCTCTTACTCAAAAGTTACCAATTCTGTCCTGGTACCAAATAGGAGAAAGCTAATCTACAAAGAGCAGCAGTGATTCTCTGTGGCTTTTGGCATGCATTGTTGCCAGTCCTAACTGGACAAACCAGAAATTAAAGATGGGAACTTTAGCATGCCTAAAGGAATTTGGAGTACAAATTCTGCAGATTATGCTGCTAAAACAGAGGGCCCCAAAGTGGGAAAAGCAGCTCTGAAGCTCAAGGATAGTTTTTGGAATGAGGGGGCAGGCACTGCTACATGCTAAAAAGCTGTTATCCTTTTGGCCATTATATTATAATTACTTTTACAAAATGTATTTTGATCCCACCTTTCTCCCACCATAAAATTCAATGTTCCTTTTGTAGGTGTTTCAGAAAATGTCCCCAAATCCAACTGACTAGCCCAATTTAATTTCTACAAAGCTACTCTATTATTAAAATCTGCTTGAAAAGATACCTGACAATTCTACAATATGGACCCTCCTCTGTTGTAGAAATGAAAGACAACCACCCAAAGTTTACTACAAGTTGCAACTGCAGGAAAAGAACATTCCAAGCACAAGCACCACCACCACCACCCACGAAATAGAACCTTCCCTAAGGTAAGAGACTCAGTAGCCAATAGAAAATAAGAATAACCAACGAGACGGCGCATACGCTGAGTGCCTCTGGGATGGAAGTCGCCCCCCACTGTCCAGGCGGCCTCTGATGTGCGAGGTTGGAAGATGGGAATCTGGGGCAGTTTCATGTGGGAGGTCGTCAAGGGGCGGGGGCTCAGCCAACACCGTTTTCGACTGTGAGAGGCGGCCACGCATGCAGCCCGGGGATGATTGTATGATGCGGGAGCTCCATGCGGAGCGCTCGTGGCTGCTGGCGACGGGCAATTATCGTTTCAATAAAAATACACATCCTAGGGGGCGAAAAGGGGAGGGGGTGTTGTTGTCAAGGGTTAGGGTTAAAATTCCCGCTCCAAGAAATTACGTTCAACTGTTTGCCATGCATAAGTTACATGTAGAAACCATGCATCAACTTGATGCACTACATGTGCTACTAGACTGTCGGCAACAGGCTAGGACGGATGAACCCCTTCCCTTTTCTCTTAATATCCTTCTGCAGACTCCTAAAATAGAAAATAAATGAAGTAAGTGTTTTGCGCAGCAACACTTCCCCACCGTTTCTTACTTTGCCACTGCTAAAGACGGCTCGAGCATGTCCATGAAAATCCCACGCGGACACTGAACGTGGTTCTCCGTAGAAGCTGCGCCGATCGCACAAGGACCACCCCAAAGCGCTCCCCTACTGCAGCATGCAAGTAACGTGGAGAGAAGGGAACTAGAACAATACTTTTCAGCCTCTTCCACTACCACCCTTTATTTTGTTTATTATTTTTTTTGTATTTGTTATCTCGAAAACCCCATTCCAGCAACCCACCTCTGGAAATTAATGAAGCATTAAGCTACCGATCTGTTTTAAGAGCACATGGGCACTTTCATAAGTACCTGGAATTGCTCAGGCGCAGCTTCGGTCTTCTGAGGAAGTTAACCACTTAAGTGGTCTCCAGCAAGACAGGAGTTAAAAATAGTTTTTTTTAAAAGAGAGAGAGAAAGATGAAAAGCGAAGACCTGGTGAGGCAGGAAAAACAATGGAGAGCGTCTTTTTTTTCCTTTAAAAAAAAAAATCCGCTTCCCGTGAAAATGAGGAGACGCGCAGCAGAATCGATCCGGATTCAAAGCGTTCACATGGTGACAGGGGAGGGTGAGCTTCCACGAGCGGAGCCTAGCAGCCGCGACTGGGGCCACACAGGTAGTGGCAGCAGCAACTCCGAAGCTCTACCGCTGCCCCGTCTTCGCATCTTCCTGCCAGCCGGGGGGGGGGGCAGACTACACCTTAAAGCGCTGAGGATCCCCTCCCCCTCTTTGGGGAAAGAGTGAAAGAGGCGCTGCTAAATTTTCTGGGGCTGATCAAAGCCTTTGCAACGAAGAGTCTCCCGAATACAAGGCTCCGCGTTAGCTCTGCACGCCGCCGCCGCCGCCTCTCCACGCAGTCCCAGTTTCTCTCTCTCCTCGGTTCCTGGGCTCGGTTTGAGACCAGCAGCAGGAGCAAAAGAGTTTCCCCCCACCTCGCCTCTACTTTTTTCTCCCCTTGGTTTCCCACGCTGGCTGAATGTGATTTGACCCCGTTTCAAAAAAGTTTGACATAGTGCTTCAACATTTCCGCATTCCAGCCAGACTACAAAGGCAGCGGCCGCCTTCTTCTCTTTTCTGTCTCTGCTCTCTGTCTTCACACTCAATGAAATCATTCATGAGCTCCCTGCCAAAAGCAGCCGCATACCGCAAGGGTCGCATCGGCGAGCACAGCGCAAGAAACAGGCGCCCGGAGGCCGGAGGAGCAACGCAGGGTGCTTGGCGAGGCGCGGGAAGGACAACCCAACGCGGGGAGGAGCGCCGGCTGCATCACAGCGCTCCCCTGGGAGGCTTCCGTGCTCGGCGCTGTATAAATCTCAAGCAAAAACTGTAATGATGGGAACGAACGTCTTGGTCATGACGCCTATGAATAAGAATAAAATAGTCGCGGAATAGCGTTAATCCGACTTTCCCGTGCAAATCTCATCCCGCGTTGGGTACTCTTAGGCAAGAGTATTTTCATTTCTTTCATCCGCATTAGATTTAGGAATGGTATTTAATTTGTTTTAACAAAACACATAATCTACCCCACAAATGAGCCTCCATGGCTCTCTTGCATATTGCAGTTGAGACTGGCTAAATAAAATATCCATGAGGCTGATTAAAGAAAAACATCCATAAATAGCCCCTATCAGCAAAGTTGCTAGGATGCAGAATGGAGGATAGAAAAGACATAATAGGGAAACATGATTTAGAAAATAATATGCCTTTAAAAATTAACATTCTTTATAATATTTGGAATTATACCATATGGCATTAAACTATGCATAATATAATCAAGGAAGATTAAATCTCGCCTAGGCTATATCCTATAAATCCAATTGAAAATAATTCTACAATTCAAAACAGTATAAATCTCATATTCCTATTAAGATTAAAACCAAATTTTATTTCCATACTTAGAATAAACCACACTGGACCCAAGAACTCTCCCCAGAAAGTGAAATTACACTAGATAGTATTAGAGCTTTACCTTTTGACCTGGTATTTCACCAGGTAGCAGGTGTCTTGCATTGTTTAGCTTTCTCTTTTTTCTGACATCTTATATATCATCATTTAATTTTCTTCACAATAGGCGATTTTCAAACTGAATGCTGTTCTAGCCCAACTACAATCTGTCTGTGTGTGTGTGGGGGGGGTGTTAGTTGTGTACTTTTAAAGCAAATGAAAGCGTGTTTATGCAAGTGCAC
Organism: Thamnophis elegans; assembly: GCF_009769535.1. NCBI lineage: Eukaryota > Metazoa > Chordata > Lepidosauria > Squamata > Natricidae > Thamnophis > Thamnophis elegans. The sequence continues at coordinate 30,755,704 of NC_045558.1, forward strand.
CCTCGCTCAACTTATTTAATAACCCTATTTAATAATATTTAATAAAATTCTACTTAATAATAATAGCCAGAGATGTTTGAGCCAAACTACCAACAAAAAGAAATCAATTGTGAGCGTTGGAATGTGTGTTTTCCACACACAAATCTTTCCAACTTGCATTCCAATGAGTATATTGTCATCTACTATGTGGCAATATACATCTATTTCCCATTAACTTCAGTCAGCTTTCCTACGCAGAAGATAAAAAGGTATTAAGGCCTTAAGGGATATATTTTCTGCTTAGTAAATGTAATGCTGATTGAACAAAACTGAGTGGATGGAAACAAAAGTTGAGCATGTAGGAACTGCTAGGAAAAGCATTCCGGAAAAGTTTATGAATGGTGATAGTCCTTTGTGCTTTCTGAGTTTGATTATTTTCTTGAAGATGTTTCATTCCCAAACTAGGTGACATCATCAGTGCTAGTAGGGAGTGGGGTTTGCTCTTAAGTGGCTTGTCCTATTGGTGTTGAGGAAATTGGTCTTGGTGGTTCTTTGAGCTGTTATTTATTGCTAGCTTGTTTGTCTGAGTTTGTATACTTGATTGGGGTACTTTTTTTCTTTTTGATTGTTGATTGTTGTTTGCTTCTTGATAGTTTATTGGGTAACTTAGTAGCAATATAAAAACTATCATTGATAGTTCCCAATGCTTTAAGATGAACATCACCAGAGCTAAAATCATACTGTAAGCATGAAGACAGTTCCCTTGCAGAATATATTGAGGAACTTTTTAAAAATTAAATAATAAATCAAGAGTTCTTATTTCCATCATATTAATGCATTCAAATATAATGCTGTGGAAAAACTGTACAGAAACTATAAGAAGCAGACAAATACCTAAAGATAATATCATTTGCAGCTACATTCAGAAACAGTGGCCTTTCTCAACTGATTCTGAAAGCATCCATACTGAAAGCATTTGCTAGTTCTTTAACTCTTAAAAGTGAGGGTAGCACTTTCCTTGCCTTGAGGTCTAATTGTTACATATAGACTGCACTCCTGCATAATTATTAACATAACAATTATTTGTTGTGCAAGCCATTATTGCTGTGTTACCAAGGGACTTAGCTGTAACAGCTTTCAGATTCATATATCATCCTAAACCAAACATTATAGCTTTGTCTGTGTGTTTGTCTTTGTGTGTGTGTGTGTGTGTGTGTGTGTGTGTGTGTGAGAGAGAGAGAGAGAGAGAGAGAGAGAGAGAGAGAGAACTCCACTCTTTGGGTCCCAGTAACTACAGTAGTTTCCTCTCTTATGACTATAATCCATCAAGCAGAGCTGACCACAGATTGAGATGAAATACAACATCGAGAGGCATGTTGTTGCCGCGGTGGGGGGTTATTATTTTACTAATTTGTTGTTTTATTATTATTTTTATTTCTTTTATATTGTTTTTATATCTGTGTAAACTGCCTTGAGCTCGCCATGTGTGATAGGCAGCAATATAAATTGTCTAGAATAAATAAAATAAAATCCAGGAACTCTTTTTCTTGCAGAAAAGAAAGGAGTACTTTCACCAACAAATGATGCTTCAAGGCTTAACGGAAAGTATTGGGACATTTTCAAGGCCAAAACAAAGAATGGGATGGGATGGGATGGGATGGGATGGGATGGGATGGGATGGGATGGAATGGAATGGAATGGAATAGAATAGAATAAAATAGAATAAAATGGAATAGAATTCTTTATTGGTCAAGTGTGATTGGACACACAAGGAATTTGTCTTTGGTGCAGATGCTCTCAGTGTACATAAAAGAAAAATAAAATAGAATACATCCATCAAGAATCATAACAAACAACACTTAATGATAGCCATAGGTTACTAATAAGCAATCAAATTATACTAGGAAATAAATAAAACAATATAAAATTTAAAGATACAAGCAACATGGTTATAGTCATAAATGGGAAGAGATACCACAAGGCTAGGTGTTAAACCTCCCGCCTGTATGCAGATTCATCATTGTCTCAAATGAGACAAATCACTGTTGTATCATCTGAAAACTTCAGTATTTTAACAGAGGGATCTTTTGAGATGCAGTCATTGGTGTATAGAGAGAAGAGAAGTGGAGAGAGAGCCTGGTGGGAGGGGCTCTTGTGCTAATTGTATAGGTATCTCAGGTGATTTTGCCTATATATTTTAACATTATCTCTAATAGAATATGGGACAAGAAATATGGTATGTCTTTTCCCTTTCAGCAGAATGATACTACTCTACCCCAATTTAGGGGGACTGTTGCTTCCTTGTTCCCAAACACAAGCAAATCAGCAATGGGATTAGCATCTCTCTGAAAGCAATTCCTTTGATTGGGAGTTGTATTCCACAACTTCTAGAGGATGCCAGTTGATGTAACTCTAGCATTGGGATGAGGAGCGTGAGCTATTTATAGAAAATGATTTTGCATCATTTACCATGCAAAGTATTGATTATGGGGAAAGGATTCTCATAAAAAAGCTGTTAACTCAAGCCCTCCATTTAAAAAACAATAATTTTTAATTATTAGAATTTCTCCTCCAGATCTATTTTATGTGTCTCCACAACAGACACGCTACCTCAATTCAACATCAGGTCTAACACAAGACAGCCCTTTTGATATCCTTCTCACACACCACTGTTATAAAATGATTTCTTTTATCTAGGTGTTTTGACAGACAAGCACCATAATCATAAAATCAGATATTTGCCTCAGCCTAATTCTAATCCTTTCCTTCTCGGACTACATGAATGACCACGAAAAGGTCCACTAAAATGGGGAAGAGAGTTATAAAACACTTAAAACAAAAGATCCTGTAGTACAGATCTTTTGTTCAGGCAGAACAAAATATTTATTGGTTTTAGCTTTTCTCTTGCTTCTTATTGCTATCCTCTGTGGCATGACACTGTATTATTACTATGATGCTATAGCCAATAAAGAAATCAAACTCAGTTCAGTTTCTTTCCACAGGATTTAAATATATGTGTGAGGGTTAGAACTTGGAACAGTGCCCTTTCCAATAAACATTTTAATCTGTGGTAATCCATTCTTTGAATGCTGTTAGCATAAAGTACTACTTTAACACCTGCCCCTTAGAACATGATAGCATTGTAGTTAACTGCTAAGTGGCAGGTGTTCGAATATCTCATGAGAAACTGTTGTATTTTCCTTTTTCAATTAAAGAGAAACATGTTTAAAATGCCACTGTGAATGCAAATGGGGCTTTATTATCATGCTCCCTTTATTATCTCAAATTGTTTTAAAAATATGTTTGATAGAACCTTAAATTGAGAGGATTTCACAAGGGAAAGTTGTTCAGAGAGGAAACAGACAAAGCAACAGATGTTCATTATGGTTGTTTCTCACAAAACAAATCTACAGAAAAATGTTGGATATGTTTAAAATGTGTCTGTTTCACATTTATTAACTTTATTGCATCCCTGTTATTTTACTTCTTACTACTACTGACAGATATGGAAAGAAATACAAAATATAATACCATTCTGCCAAAGGAATAATTATGAAATTATTACAACATAGCAATAATTTATATATATATATATAAATAATCTAAGAATTCTGGCTCTGTGCTGGAAGAACATCAGGATATTAATTTCAATTCTTTTTTTCAACATATGTCTTTTTGGAAAAGAGTAAATGTAACATGGGAATGGGGAAATCATTACCTGATCATAGTCTGTCTACCTGGCATAGTAGGGAGACCTTACATTTCCTAGATCTATGGATGAGGGAGAAAGATTGCATGTCAGAATCTGATTGGGAAGCATGAGTTCATTTTATGTATTGTGTTTAAATTCCCATTAAAAGAATGTTGCTCACCATATAAAAGAACTGAGTAAATGAAATAAAATGCATATATTAATTAAAATATAAATGCAATTGCAACTTTTCTTTTTGTCCTTTTGAGTCAGTCTTCCTTTCTCATGACTGCATGGAAAAGTCTCTGGTTTTCTTGACTAGATTTTGGAAGTTGTTTGCCATTGTGGGCATGCTAGGGCTGAGAATGACTGGCCCAAGATCACCAATTAACTTCATGCCTAAGGTGGGAGTAGAACTCGGGATCTCCTAGTTTCTAGCCTTAAGTACTATACAAAACTGGTTCTCTAGTAAATAGCAATAACACTTAGACTTATATACCATTTCACAGTGCTTTGCAGCCCTCTCTAAGCAGTTTACAGTGTCAGCATATTCCCCCCAACAATCTGGGTCCTCATTTTACTGATCTTCAGTTGGTCAGAATCGAATTGAACTGCCGGCAGTCAGTAGAAGTAGCCTTCAGTACTCCATTCTAGCCACTATGCCACCACAGCACATTCTGATATTCAAAGAATTGGCTGTAGAGATGTAAATAAATGGAATATGTGGAAGAAAGAATGACTCATTGTCTGAAACATTTGACATCATGGTGTTTATTTTTGATATTGATTTATTATCTTACTATAATCTGTAAGTTTTGGTCCAGTGTCCTTCCAATTTAGAAATAGATGAGATATGTGGCAGTCAGGGGTTGGTTGCTGCCGGTTTTACTACTAATTCGCAACCCATGCAAAATGTGCGCTGCACGCGCATGCGTATTCAATATAAATTGTCCTTCGCGCATGCGCAGAACAATTTATAATGAACTGCACACATGCAGTCACTAAAATGCAAAATGGTGGCAGCCAGCGGCAGCAAGGGAACCGGTTTGGGGGCGTGGCAGGCCTGGACCGCTGCCAGTTCTGCGGGAGTAACCCACCTCTGGTGCCAGTCTGCAAACACAGATTCTATTATTGAAGTAGATCAGTGGTGGGATCCAAAAATGTTTACTACGGGTTCTGTGGGCGTAGCTTGGTGGGCATGGTATGGCTTGGTGGGTGTGGCTTTGTGGACATGGCAGGGGGAGGGTACTGAAAAATCTCCATTCTCACCCCACTCCAGGGAAAGGTTCCTGCAAAATCCGCATTCCCTTCTGATCAGCTGGGACTCGGGAAGCAGAGGATAGATGGGGGCAGGGCCAGTTAGAGGTAGTATTTACCAGTTCTCCAAACTACTCAAAATTTCCACTACTGGTTCTTCAGAACTGGTCAGAACCTGCTGAATACCACCTCTGAAGTAGATGGCAAGTTTGATAAAACTTTGTGATTGTGGCTAATTGGAATCAATTTCCCAAAGAAGTGATGGGCTCTGTTTCACCTCTTGCAAGTTATATAGCCATCAATCAAAGATGCTTAGATTTGTTTTCACTTAGCAGGTGGTTGGCATTGATGGTCACATGTCCACTTCCAATTCTACATGGTTCATTTAATTCAGATATTAGATATTCTTCCAATGTAATAACCCTGTGAACTTGTTTATTCACAGCCTGGGCTGTCTATCTATCTATCCGTCATTCCAATGTGTCAGAGAGAATGCTTTTGGAAGAGGCCTTGATAATAGCTCTTAGTGTCATGCAGACGAAGTTCAAATCCCCATTCGGTCAGACAAAGTGATCTGAATAGTGTGAACATGGCCTTAAGTTATTTGTAAGAAAAATATGAGAATACTGTAATATTTATAGATAAACCCTGCAGTTAATGCATTCAGAAATATCAGCTTCACATTAACAGATGTCAGTGCAGTTGTAAAGCTTGCCCTTGACCCTACAGTAGTTCAAGCCTTTTCTGGTGATCAATCCTGCCCAGTTATATTCAAAAGGCAAAGCAATCCTAAAAAGAAGTTCTGTTTTGGCCATATGATAATCCAACCTATCTTTCCAACCTGCAAGGCAACTTTTGTCTACATCTGAATTGTCAAATGACAACAAAGACATCTTCGGAGTTGGTTTCCAGACTGCTTGTTTCCTGCTGTGAGAAACTGAAATACATGCTGTCAATCTAGTGGGGGAATTCCAAATACAATGATTGCTTGAAGAGACATTGATTTACAAAAATAAGACAGCTACCTCTTACTTGAGAAAACCATGAAATAGACACTGAAAGGGAGTTCTTTTTTTCTCATCAGTAGCTCCTTTCTCTTGACCCCATAGCTTAAATAAGAAGAACTGAAAAGAAAGAGAAGTGCTTATAATTTAAATGGATGACTTGCTTTTCCCTGGCATTAAATGGTTGTCAGTACCTACACTTCTGTCTTTTGTAATATGTTCAGTCTGGGTTCAGTCTGAATATTCCTGTACACTTGGAGGGAGAAAGTTCGAGAAAAGTAAGATCAAACTACAGCTGATAAAACATGCGTGGTAAGTTTCTCCCAATCCAGGTTCTGTTCTTCAGGGTGCTTAGAATAACATTACCATCTGTCTTAATTAATCATTGCTTTACTATTTGAATAATTGGGAGCTATAGGAATGACATCCTACAAAGCTAATGATTTATTTTTTGCACTACAATCAATCTTCTGATTGTAGCCAAATAACAGATATTCAACTCTGACCAATATAAGTACATTTAGAATTCTTGTGTGCTGAGTTATGTTTGCCCAAATCAGTTCACCTTCAGCAATTACTTTGCCAGGCTAGCAACAAAGGAGATGCTGATTCCCATCATAGACCTATAGTCTAATGAGCCAGTTTTGCAAAGGCTGATAAGATTTCTCAGCAAAAGAACAATTTAAAATTCTATCACTGTGGATATTAGTTTGACATTTCCCAACTTTTATTATTAAATATTATTTAATGAAGACTTACTATTACTACTACTACTACTACTACTACTACTACTACTACTACTACTACAGCTATTAGATGACACAACCTTTGCTAATCAGGTTACATTTAGATGTGGGGAAACATGGAATGTTTTTTTCCTCATTAATACTTCTGATTATTTACCTGTAAGAGGAAATAGAAATCAGCACAATATATTCAACTTCAATTTGCTAAAGTAAATATAATAAATGTAACTCCCAAAGCTAGCAGGTGCACTATTTCAGAACTCATTTCAACTTACTGCTAGAAAAACATGCTTTCTTTTTTTCCTTTTAATTAATTACTGTTTAGAACACAACATCTTTTGTTCATATTCTTGGCTTAGTTTTCCTTAATCATTTGTTCAAAGAACACTTAAATCCATGTATGTGGTACATCTGCCAGAGTTGTATTTGTTGTCCTCTTATCTTTACAGTTTCATTATATTTTCAGCTACTTTTCTGTAACTACATCAGGAATGGTTAGTAATAGAATCTCTAAAACTTAAGTGTTTTCCCTAAAGCAAAGGATCCATTTTCAGCAGCTGCTGGTTTAATAATACATTATTGTTATGTTGAGAACATTTTTGCATTCACTACATAAATCACTCTTCTTTTGAGGCTCAGATGACTTTTTAAAAAGCAATGGGATTTTCTGAACCATTGAAAGTACTCTATACAAAATGATTAAGCTAGGTGTGGCCAATACCCTAATGATGTTCTGAAAATCCTTGAGAACCTGGCCATTCTCTCAGATCTTGGGGTAGGTGTTTACTAAGTGTTGTACATTGATTTTCGTTGGGTCTTCATTCTCTTATGAAGGCCTTTGATTTCTCACTATTTATTCTTGCTTTTAATGTGATGGTTGCTCAGAATCCCTTGAATTAGGTAGTCCATTAAATGAATAAAGTATATCATCAAATGATTACTGGGGTAAATTTTGCTACTTTGAAAGCATTCAATGTACAGTGTACAAAATCTTTAGCACTTACACACATCCTTAATCTAGTTAGCCTTTAACTCAGTTAACTCTTCATTAGTGATTGTGACAATGTAAAATTCAGCCATGCTAGCTGGATCAAAAGTTACTATTCTGGAAATACAGCATTGTTACACATTTTTTTCAGGTGACATCTCATATCCTATGAGCCTTTGGTCTGGGACAGATCTATGGCATTGCTATCCCTTTCTCCATTAGTCAGGCAGCAGGAGGCAGGATTTTGCCATTGTAGTCAATTGGTGTTTCGAAGGTCTTTTCAGTACTGCCAAGGCTGAGCAGCAAGTTCTTACATACTTGGGTTATTTATTTATTTGATTTTTATTTTGCTTTTATTATTTTTATAAATATGTAAAATGGGTTGTTGTAGATTGTTCAGCCGTAATAACTATAGAATCCGATGTACCCAATATAGAATGTATTCAATTAATTAATATATTAAAATATTGCTCAAAATACTTGAGGCAACAATTCATCTAAAGACATTCTCCTTTAACGTATCAGGTTTGATGGGAACAGATGGGGTCTATAGTTTTTTTTTTTAAACTTAGATGAACTTGGGCAGGCAATAAAATCTCTAAGACAGGGCTGTCAAACTCGCATCATCATGGCTGTGTCATGTGATATATTGGGACTTTTCTCCCCTTCGCTAAACTGGGCATGGGCATGGGCAAACATGTGATGCACCTGGCCCACGGGACTCAAGTTTGACAGCCCTCCTCTAAGAGAATGCTTTTTCTGAGACTATTAGGGCAGCAATTGGGAAGGCCATTCTCTTAAAGATGACACTGTCAAAGAGAAGGGACCAGAAAGAAGACTTTCTGATTTTGAGAAACAAACCACTGGTTATCCAGGCCGAAAGGGATTTTAAAGATAATAACTAATATATTTAAACATGCTTATAAGCAAACTGATAAATCAATGAGCTCTTGACAGTGATGCTGCATGGGTAAAATACCTTTCCTAAATGCCTGAACATCTGCCTACTAGACCAATTGAAGTTTCGTCAAGGACAGTTCTGTGTCAAACACATTGCAACAATCTAAACAAAGGAAAAGGGGGGCAGGCAGCACCAGCCTCCCCTTCAAAAAGAATTCATTACTGCTCAAGCCTCCAAGGATTAAAAATCAAGGTCTAACAATCAAAGACCTACTTCATTAACAGAGAATTTACATGTGATTCTTTCAAACATTTTATTATTTTGAAGGCACCCTGAACAGCTTATTTTGCTTGAGCATACTTAGACAAACAGGTCAGCTGATTGATTTTAAGAGTTCCCACAACATTATTGCCTGGCTAGAATTAATTTAATCCAGTACATGGCACTTGGAGTTAAATATAATTCCCTGGGAGTCCTTGGAGGACTGACTTTAGTTTTCCTCAATACACTAATCTTTGGGATATCCTACGGTTAACATATTATGAAAATAATTTAACATTTGAACCATTCTACTTAAGACCCCTAATAGAGGATCACATGATTGATGGAAAGAAAAAGATGCCTGAACTGGCTAATTTGAAATTTGATGTCCTAGAAGGTTTTGTTTTACCTGCAAATTTAATCCAGTTTTGCCAAAAGGAGTTGTTTTCCCAACAGGAGAAAGGCTTGTTTTAAGTTTTCACCTAGCTCTTGCGTTTCGGGGCCTGTAAAGGAAGGGATAGCTGGAGAAGTCTGCAGTAGTTTCTTTTGTTCCTGAATACAAAATAACAGGGGTAAAATAAGGAAAGTTTTGTCAGTTTCCATCTTCATCACTGGTGGAGCTCTGAAGGCTGATTTTTATTCCTTGTTTTCACAATTTCAAGTTGGCAGAAGCGAAGACAAGCATGGATTACCTTCAAACTGCTCCAGAGAATTGGAAATCTGCTCTGTTAGTTCTCATCTGAAAGCCAGTTATATCTCTATCAAATGGGAAGAAATCACATTTATCACCATGCTGGGATTCACCTGTTAATTTCTGCAAATCAGATTTCAACCAAAGATACAAAACAAATCAAGTTGTTCTGAGGATTCTCTAAAACATAGAGCATTTTGTAATTTTGATAAGGCTTATTCCTGGCAAATCTGTTATTAATGGTTCAATAAATTGCTTTCACTTTTTTTTAGGTCTCAGGTTGAAAACTTGATGCAGTTAGCAGTGTGTCCAAATTTGTTATCCGAAATCCAGAACAAATATAATAATTAGTTTATTTTTTAAACAGATCCAAAATTAACCAATGCTCCTATTGAATTATTAATATATTTTTTATTGTTGAGAAATAGTTTCAGAAGTAGTGTATATTTCTTAACATTATGTAGAATTTGTGTAGATTGCAATGGAAGTGAGAATTGGGACTATGAGTATAATAAATTCCTTTATTTGTCAAATTTATACTGTATAGCTAACCATCTCATAAAATAAGTGATTCGGAGCAATATACAACAAAGCTGAAAAACAGTGGATTAATAAATACTCTAAACCACTATTATTAAAAATATTTAAAACTGTTTTTTTAAAAAGTTTTTAAAGTAGAAATAATGGGCAAAGGGATGTTAATTATAGTGGAGCCAAGAAATGCCAGACTTCATGGTCTTAAAGATAACTTAATGGAAAACGGTCTGTAAGATGTTAAAATGGACTTGTGTTTCAAAGGTTGAGTTTAAATATGGAGGCAATTATATGTGACTGCTCAGGGTGACTTTGTAAAAATAAAAAGTCTTCTAAAAAGGTTTAAAAGAATACAGATAGATGTTCTATGCATGATGTGGATCTGAAAGGCTTTTTTAATCTTTTCCAGATAGGCCTTTAATAAATTTGGAGGCCATGGTCCGATTCTAAATAATCCTTTTCTTTGATTATTTTATTTTTGTCAGTAACAGTTAAATATATTGTTACTAAAACATAACTAGTGATTAAAAAATTAAGCAATTGCACAATACAATAAATCTTATGAATAATTATTTTATTACCTGGAAGTAAGCAATAGTCTTATAAAGAACAAATACTTATTCCTATCATTTGCAACTGATTCATTCTTAAAAGGTGTAGTGTAATAAATGTTGGCATTAATTTAGCATTAGGTCTGACACAGTTGTTCAAAAACTGGTTGATCACCTAATCCAGTGATGGCAAACCCTTTTCGCACTGAGTGCCGAAAAGGGAGTGTGTGTGCTCGTCTGGGCCGCAACCAGGAAGAGGAGCTGCCCAGGGGGCATGTGTGTGGCAGAAAATGAACTTCCGGCTACTGCTGCACATTCGCACGCACTGATCAGGTGCCTGTCATGTATGCTCACGCTGGAAAACGGAAGATCAGCTCTTCCAGTTTCCGACACTGCCACACGTACAAGGGCCAGCCGATCAACGCGTGTGCATGTGTGCCAGAAACCCGAAAGAGGAACAGATGCACGAGCCAGATATACAACTAAGGATCCGTTTAACTGTGATTATAAATGTAGCCTGCAAAAAATCTAGAAGGAGGAAGGGTTCAGAGTTTTCTCTTTGTTAGTCATCCAGAAGTGCATTCTTCTAATCTAAGTATAGCAGAATGTAGTTCAGACAGCACTTTTTCCTTGAGGTAGGAATTCTCAAATTGTGTGGTTCTATGGCCTCCTAAAATAATGAATAAATGTAAATAAATACATAAATGAAACTTTATTTATAAAATACAATTTAACTTGGGTTTCTCAAACTTGGCAAATTTAAGGTGCATGAAAATCAACTCCCAAAATTCCTACGGCTAGAGAATTATAGGAGGTGAAGTCCAAATATCTTAAAGTTGACAAGTTTGAGAAATACTGATTTACACTAATAAGTAGTACAGATAGTGAAGTGGGATGGGAGGAGTGTCATAGAGATAAATGAGGTTCAGAAGGGGACCTGAGTAAAAAAAACAAAAAAAAAAAACAGTGTGACAATCCTTGATTTAAGCAACAAACCCTTGATCTCTATAACATTCCCCTGAAATGGGCTGGGTAAGTCACAGCTAACATGTTTATGCATAGGCAACAACAACACATTTATTAGACTGTTGCTCCAGATGCTAGGAACTAGCAGCTATCCTAAGAGTCAAAAGAAAACAGTCAAGATGTGTATCCTCCAATCTAGCATTAAAATTATAAGACTGTAAGGCCGGAAGCGGCTCCTGTCCTTTAGGTAGCAGCCCACCAAGACTGAGTAAACAAGGTGAGGGAGCTGGCCAGTTACTTTTTTTTCTCAGAGAAAGCAGGGTTTCCACCTGATGATGTTTGGAAGTCCTGCCCTGTATGTCTTTCTCCTTTGGAAAATCCTGGTTGCCATTTCCAGGAAAATGGGACTTCAATTTGACCCTGCTTCATTGATCTGGACAGCCATGCAGCCTCATGAAAAAGTTTTAATGGAAGGAACCTGGCTGCCAACCAGAAGACCCAAGTATTTTCTTGAGTGTAATAGCAGAGACTTTGTTCTCAGTGATGCCGGGTGGCCCATGGCAGGATGGGATCTGAGGAACCATTCCTCTTGCCGTTTTCCTAGAGGAACTCAGACTCGGCTCTTGGCTCAGAACCGTGGCTCTGAACACAATGGCTATTGAAAAAAAGCCTTGATTCCTGAATCTCATGAATGGCTTGATGTAGGACTCTTTCCTTGACAAAGGCAGAATGTGAACAACTGCAAACCCCCCAAATGTCTCTGAGTGGTTTGGGGATTATGGCTCAAAGTTTGAGAACCCCTTCCCTACAGCTGGGAAAGTTGGAAGCAAGGTTTATGAAGCTTACATTACAGGTAGTCCTCAACGTATGACCACAGTTGAGCCCAAAAGTTCTGTTGCAAACAGACAGTTATTAAATGAGTTTTGCCCCGTTTTACAACTTTTGTTGCCGCAGTAGTTAAGTGAATCACAACAGTTGTTAAGTTAGTAACATGCAACATGTAATCTGGTTTCCCATGGACTTTGCTTGTCAGAAGGTCCATGGTATACTGCAACCATCATAAATACGAGACAGTTGCCAAGCATCTAAATTTTGATCATGTGATCATGGGGATGCTGCAACAGATATTAGGAGTTAAAAATAATCATAAGTTATGTTTTACAGAGCCATTGAACATGAATAAATGAACTGTTGTAAGTAGAGAACTAAATGTATATCCTATATCAGTGATGGTTATCCTTTTTGGTGCCTAGTGCCCAAAGCGTGTGCCCAAAACCCCACAATGCAATATGAGTGACCCCCCCCCATGCCCATTTTTGCATGCGTCCTCTACATGCCATTTGCTCCCCGCGCATGTGCGGCAGAGACACAAAAGCCAACTGGCCTGCGGGAGGTACACTTGCATGTGAGGTCGAGCTGGACTGGGGTGACGGCTGGTGTGTCATAGGTTTGTCATCACGGTCCTATATTATTTCTTATCATGAACAAATCTGGGCTTACTCCCAGATAAATGAATACACAATTGTAATCTTATAAAATTACTATTTCTTTAGATCTATTTAAAGAGATATATATGGCTTCCTATACCAAATTTGCATTTAATTGTAGAACCGTTGTTTTAAAAAATCGTAGAACTGTTAGTGTATTGAGCTGCTTGAGAGTTGTACAACACAAACCAATTCATGATTACTCAAAAACAATCCCACGATGGGGAGAGAAAACGACATAGCCGAAGCCTTCAGTTGAATATTGTGACAAAAAAAGATTGTAAAATATTAGAGTAATACATAAACCAACTTTATGACACTTACTTATAAGCATAACAAAAGAATATCTAAGCACACACAATTAACTGCTAGTTATTTCCAAGCCCACAAACTGCAAAAGAATTGTATTTCTTAAGCATTTTCACTCTTTTCCTAAATGCAGAGAGAAAACAGAGCCCTGGGAATCAGGATGGGCTTGAACACAAATAACTTGCTTCCTGTCTTGTGAAGTCAGAAGTTGGGATAGCTTTTTAAAATTATTATTTATGATTTATTTTTTCTGCATTCCATTTGGCACTGTAACATAAAGACGTTACATCTCAATTCTCATCTCCAGATATAAGTTCGTTATTTCAAAGAGCATTTGAGCTGGAGCACGTTTAGTTGATTATGTCTGGGATGATGGGGAACCCTGCGTCTTATTGGTTATGCTCTGATTATCGGATTCTAATTGTTTGACAATTGTTTTACTTTTGTACAAATATTGCATCTGTTTTATAATTACTACATGCTATGGCATTATTGCACGGTATCTTGGCTCTGAGTTGCTTAGAATCAGGATGATATAAGTAGCATAAAACACCTGTAATAAATAAATAAAAATCCAGAAAGTCAATAAATTACGACTCCTAAGAGATTTCAGTGCATTCTAAAACCATTCTAATGTAATATTTGATAAAGTGCTTGGAATTCAAGAAGTAACAGATATATTATGTGGCATGTCTCATCAAATCCCTTTAATTTTTTTCCAGGAAAAGCAAGAGTCTGAGAAGGTGGTCAGATGCCTACCAGTTACCTTAATTTTATTAGCCACCTTGAAATTAAACATCTCCTGGGACATAAATTTCATGATATGGTTGCCTTCATACTCATCTTTACCGCTGATTCAGTCCAGAGAGCAGCCTGCATGGGCCATACAGATGCACTGTAGGGTTAAATCAATAGGAACAGCATCTTGGTTAAATACCCCTAAAGTCTATACTTAACAATTATTTTCAGTTTTGGAATAAAATTAGGCATAATCCAGCTCCCATCAAATCCCAATTGTAAAATGAAGCAGGGATCCTATGCACTGTATCTTTAGATCAAGTAATCTAGACTGTCTTCCATTGCTGTCCATCATAAATTCTTACTTAGTTCTTCCCTGTTCCTATCAATTTATATATCACATTTAGGTCTATTTTTTGGTATGTGGCATCGAAGTCAAAAGCCAAATGCAATAGGAAGCTAATCACAAACAGCTTGACTTAATACTGTTCATTAAATTAAGTCTTTAAAAAGCAATTTGCAACCTATTTTGAAGTTATGACCATGGCACCACTCCAATGGTTACATGATCAACATTCTTTGCAACTGGTTCATATTTGTGATGATTGAAACACGTTTCAGTCACATGATTGTGGTATGCAACAAAGTCAATTCAGGAACCTAGATTTTCTGAACAATTGTGGTAAAAATGGTTGTGGTTATGACTGCACCAACTTACAATGGAAATTCTCCCCTCCGTTGTGGTTGCCAGTCAAGGACTACCTGTATACTTCTGCTCTAATAAGGTATCAAAGTACTGCTGCAGTAGAAATGGATAAAATGACAATAGAACTAAAAGAAAGAGAAGAATCGGACTTCTATAAAGTATGGAATAAAATGTATGTGGCTAGAACTCAGAAGCCAAAACATAAAATAGAGAATATATGGTGCTACAAATAATGAATATTATTATAAGTGTTAATACTACCTTTGCTACATTATAGGATAAGGTTAAAGCAATAGGAAGGCAATGCAGAAGGGAGAATTATAAAAGCTAAGCAGGAAAGCCGATACAGAAGGCTGTAAAATTACTGTATATTGTTATGTATGTTTTGTTTTTTGTTTTTTTCTTCTTGTGTCTTCTTTACTGTTTTTAAAGATTAAAACATTCAATAATTTTTTTTTTAAAAAAAACAAAGTTCTGCTTTGTTGTAACCTGCAGCCTATTATTTCAGATGGCAAATAGGGAAGTCTAATTTTAAAAGTTTTTCTGCATCTGAGTGCTTGTCTGTGAATGTATAAAACTGGTAAATGTGGTAAACCATCATTTTGCAGAGAAACTTACAAGACTCCTTTCAAGAACATTCACGGGGGAAATTTAACAGTCAAGGCGGTAATTGTGACCATGTGATCAAAGTTCTGCCATTTTTTAATGTTTCTTTACTGTGTTCAAGTTAAAAAAAGATGAGGCTTCAAAGAGTCATGACTGCCATCTTGACTTTTTTGACCCCCTGCACCTAATCCTTCTTAAAGACTTATTTTGTATAGTGTCTGCTCTTCGAAATAATCTAGATAGGAAAGCAAAACCATGGCACAATAAGAACTATTTTTATTATAAGGTTACAGGAACAGGATATTGCAACTCCAAAAGCCTCCTCTCCTCCCTCTCATTCACCTTCCTCAGGTGTAGGGAGTATTTCCTTTGAGATACCTTCTCCCTTTGGAATCAGGCGTCTCTTATTAAACTGCTGTCTACACGCTGGCTTTTTCTCCTGTCTCCTATGAGGGTTGTCTCATAACCTATTACAGTGATGACAGACCTTTTTAGCACCAAGTGCCGAAACTGGAACGTGTGTGCATGTGTGTTTGCGTGCATGCACCGAAGCCTGGAAACCGGAAGATCAGCTGGCTGGCATGCATGTGCGTGCCAGCCAGCTGGTCTTCTCGTTTCCAGTGCAAGCATGCACGCCGGCTAGCTGGTCTTTGGATTTCCAGCACTCCGGCACACATGAAGACAAGCTAGCCTTTGTGCATCTCTTCCATTAATTCATATTAATTCAAATATCTTAACTCAAATGTTTACCATATTAACATCATCATACCTCCACTTTTAGTTGACTACATTTGTTTAAACATCCTTCATCCTTAACTACGCCAAAGATTTAATCCATAACCACATGCTAGCATTTCATTTACTTGTTTATAAAATCCTCCATTAACATCAAATCCTCATATCCACAAAAACATGTTGTAACCAGCTGATATACTTTTTTATAACATATACTTGTTGTGTTTTTGTTTTGTTTTGGTTTTTTTTTCTCTGCCTTGTTTTTTGTTTTTTGTCTTTTTTGTGTTTTGATTCCCCCCCCCCACTGTTGTGGGCATGTGTTGTTTATGTAACAAAAAAATTATTATTATTATTATTAAATTATTAAAAAAAAAAGACAAGCTAGCCTGCGTGCATGCAGGTGCTGGAAACGGGAAGAGCAGCTGGCGATAGCCCATGTGCCCACAGAGAGGGCTGTGCATGCCGCCTCTGGAAAGTGTGCCATAGGTTTGTCATCAAGGACTTATTATATCTAGATCAGTGTTTCTCAACCTTGGCAACTTGAAGATGTCTGGACTTCAACTCCCAGAATTCCCCAGCCAGCATTCGCTGGCTGGGGAATTCTGGGAGTTGAAGTCCAGACATCTTCAAGTTGCCAAGGTTGAGAAACACTGATCTAGATTGAAATGGTACAGGCTAGAATGCTATCATCCTATTCTACTAAGGATGTGGCCAAAGATTTTCTGTGGCTTGTTTTGGTTCAGAAAACCAAGAGATGGCCGATCGGTCATAGCAGATGACTTATCATTTTGGGACCAGAGTAGATCATGTTTAAATCCTCTTTAATGTATTGCTCAGTCTAACGTATCATGGAGAATTGTAGTGAGGATAAGATAACCACTGACCTCTAGGTGCACCATCTTGAATCCCTGTGGGGTATATTAATGTAGCTTATAAATAAGAAAATAAGCTGGCAGTTCATGCCTGTAGATCAGGGGTCCCCAACACCTGATCTGTGGACCAGTACTGGTCTGCACCTTTTGGGAACCAGACCCCCCCCCTCCCAAGCAGCAGGCGAGCATGTGAGACTTCATTGTACATGCACAGGATCTGGTTGTGTGTGTGAAGCCATGGAGCCAGAAAGGTTGGGGACCACTGCTGTAGAGGACGTAGGCAATGGCTTTGAAAGACAAGAGGAAGAGCTGCTACCAGCAATCAGACAAGCAGGACTTTTCCATGTTTCAATAAATTAATTGGAATACATGTATAAGAGAGTCTACTTGTAGTTCACAGAAAGATAAAAGGAAGAAGTGTTTCCAGACTAGCAGGGTTTTGTTAGCTTTAAAATAAAAAATAGTATTGCACGGCATTGGTTTCCTAGCTAGATCTACTTGAAGGTAGACCAGGGGTGGGTTTCAGGCGGTTCGCGGCGGTCCCCACGAACCGGTTGGTCGGCGAACCCGGAAGTAACTAACTTCCGGGAACACCGAAGGATCCACCCGCCCGGCCGCGTTTCTTACCCGGTTTTGATGAGTTCTGCGCTTCCACGCATGCGCAGAATGCTTACAGCGCCTGCGCGATCCTCCAGGAGCAGCTGGAGCATCGCACAGGCGCTAGTACGCATGTGTGCACTGCGCGCGTACACGAGGACGCCGCCGGCCCCGTTCCAACCGAACTGGTTGGAACGGGGCGAGAAACCCACCCCTGAAGTAGACCATGACTTGCTGAGAAAAGTAGGCTCCAATACTGTTTTTTTCTCTAGCGAATGCAAAAACCAAATGACTTCATTTAAGATTTTCTTAACTGGAAACTTGCTGCAGGAGAAATTACTGGGCTACACATTTGCTGAAATCATTTATAAGTTTTCCCAAGAGATGGTTATAGCCAAAACAATTGTAATGATGAGTCTAGTATAATATGTGATTGTTCCCACATGTTTTTGGGAATAATGCAACCTGTTAACTGTTTGTTTGGGATATAAATTCCCCAATTCATTATCACAATATAGTAATATTAACAGCAGGTAGTATGACTGGTCAGAAAATTGTTTTGTATGATTGCTGGCTTCACATATTGTGATATAGTACTTTTTTTTTTTTAAAGGTCTCTTGATGGTGATTAAATTCACACAACATGCTAAGACAAAAATGAATGTATTATGGTTGAACATAGACAATTAAATTACACATTTGTCCGCTTAGCTCTGAAATAAAATCACCGAAGCCTTTCCTCACCATTGAGTTAGAGACATCTACCAATTCTTTGTTATAAAACAATGCTGATATAAAATTGGTTTTCCCCACAATCAATCCCTATCCTACTTCTGTTTGCAGAATCATTGCCGAAGGGCATCCTGGTTTATGAATGTGTCACTCGAGGCTGGATGATTGGTTCTTTTTAAGCATGCCATAAGCCAGTGGGAAAACCCATCAATCTGGCAATTAACATTTAATTTCTCTAACCTCGTTTGTCTGTGAGTCTTCCCACACCCCCATCTTGGCTATCTTCCAAGTCAAAATAATGGTAAATAAAGAAATCCATCAGAAGTCACCAAGATAGAAATAGTTTATAGAAGAGAAAAGCAAGGCTTGTCATGATTGTGCAACTAACCGTGACTTGTATTATTAGAAAACTGAAACTGACTAGCTGATACGCTGTAAATTCAATGCAATGTGCAACAGACAAATATACAGAAGGTGGCGTATATCCTACAAAACCAATGCAATATTCCTCGTTCTGAACTTGCAGTACAAAAAAGAAGGGCTATTACATTTTAGGAGTAAAAATAAGATTCAATAAACTGTTAATACACCCTCTGTTGTTCCTTAAATGAAGCCTGGAAAGAATTTGGTATAAAACATGCAAGTGTAACATAGACAGTGTCATTTGCTTTGCTTGTGAATAGAGCTATCTAGATACTTGTATTCCTCTTTCAATAAGCTCTTTATCTCTTAAATGTTGGAACAGGAATAAGCATGGAAGAAACCTAGGAAACACTGCCTAGGATAAACTGAGAAGAAAAAGCTGAAGTAGAGGCTGACTAACAGTCATAAAAGAGGGAGCATGCAGTGACTGTCCACACCACTGGTTGATCCTAATTCCTAGTCCCCTACCTTTGCCTCCTAGGGATCAGATGACAAAACAGAACACATTTTTTATATGTTGCAGGTGCCCTTTGATGGTGTTGGGAGTTTGTGGGGAAATACTTTTTTATCACTAGTAATAATGATGACTTAAATCTGTTTCATTTTTGGATAGGACACAATATAAGGGCAATGTTATAGAACAAAGCGGGAAACTGTCCCTGCCACAGGGATAAAGAATATGCAAGTTCCCTCATACTATGCTAAACTTTCAGATTCAGATTAACAGAGATGGAAGGAACCTTAGTAGTAGAAGGTAATCTACTCCAACTTCACACCCAAGCAAATGGCAGTTCAATCTCTTCTTTAAAGTCTCAATTGATGAAGGCAGGAATAGCAATAGCAGGAAAAGTAAAATATATAGAACCTGAGAAAAAGGTGGGATATAAATCAAATAAACAAATCAAATAAATGCATTTATTTAGAGGGTTGCATTACGCAGTAGCATTGTTCTACTCATCCATTTGAGAGTATTTCTCTCACTAGTGAAATTTGACAAAATAAATACATATACAGTAAAACTTTGATTTAATAGGTGGTTCAGAGGAAGAAAACATTTCAGAGACACTTAGATGAGTTAGGCAATGTAGAAATTTAATGAATAAAAATAAAATATAATATGTATCATATTGTATAATTGATGCAAATGACATCATTTGCATTAAAATGTCAATGTTATAGACAATGGGAATTAAGCAAAATGAAAAAAAACTAACTGTTATATCTCAATTTATTAAACTGAGGGTTTATTGTATTTCTTTTGGCTATGTATTTTTGGCAATGTAATCTAATTTTGCAGCATTCCAAGTAGTTGTATTGAGTTTTATTTCATTACACACACACACACACACACACACACACACACACACACACACACACACACACACCAGACAAATATATTGAAACAAAGAAATGGGTACAGGACAAACATTTGGGGAAAATGGTCACTGTTGGACTAAAGAACATTTAGACATTTCTGAAGTAAGATAATTTATGATTTATAAAATAATGGGCTACTATTTATGGACTATTTTGTGAGTATAGCTAACTGTGGATTATTCAACAAATTATTGATAAATAAAAACAGATTGGCATAAAAAACTATGTATGCTTGCAGAGTCACAATATGATAGGCATGATACAAAATACATTTCATTTTTGCTATTAAAATAATCAAGGCCATACAGGCAGAGCTTTTAGGATGCAAAGTCTTCAAATAAAGGAGGGAAGGGGGAGAATGAGAAGGAAAGCAACTATTGGACAGTTTCTCTCTTACCAGCCAATCAACATGGCCAAACTGATCACCAAATTACAATATTCATTATAGATGGGCAGATGCAAAAGTTAGAAAAACATGTCAATCTCATTTCTAACTCTGAGTTTCTTAGTTTTATCACCAAATGTTGATGTTTTGGAAAGCCCTCCGCACAATTACTTCCCTCATGCAAAACTCTTCTGGGTTTGCGGGCATCAAATGAAGACTTATTATATTTGAAATAATGGCCAGACTCTCTATATATTGCTGAATCATTACTCTTAGCATGCCTCACTACTGAACAAATTGATTTGAGCTGGTAGGTGTATACATCTGGAAGACTGAAGTTCCTCACCTGAATAAAAAATTGAAACTTACATTAAGTAAAATATAAGTGTGCGGATAATTTTTACAAGTTCAACTTTAGCTGAACCAGCCTATCTCCATTTTAGATACAGTAATAGATGCAACAGATGGGGGGGGGGGATCACAATTTTCAATTCATTTCAATTTCATCTCACTAGGAGAATTAATTGCCAGTTTCCCATTATGCATCTCAACTGTCCCCAAATGTGGCTTTCTCACAATTAATTACAACATCAAAAGAATTGTTAATTTAAAAAATTGAACAAAACACTTCAAAGTTAATTAGGAAGCATTTCTATGGGTTAAAGTAGTAGTATTTGAATAAAAAGAAACATGGTCTTAATTCACACATCAACAAGTAAAGCAGCTTTTCCCTCCTGGGATTTACTGCATGCATGTATTATTCTAAAAGTAACTGATATTGCGTCACATGACTGTATTGTTACAGCTGTAGGATGTAGTATAACAGTGGGTAATAACTAATTGCCTTTTTTATTCCCTCTCTTGTTTTCAGATACTTTTTATGACAGTGTGCTAAAGTGATATTTTAAGACCAGGTCAAAAATACAAGCTGTTACCTTGGCTCCAGCAAAATAAAATACAGTAAACAAAAGTATAAATAATACAGCAGTGCTGAAGTAATGGGACTTCCAGATAGGTATCAGTGAGGAAATAATGACTCATACTTAATCCTCTGGTCATCCAACTGGCTTGCTTACCCGAGATCCATCACTGCACTCTTAGGAATCATGAAAAAGAGCCATAGCCAGTTTAATAATCATAATCTCCTAATATATATTATCTAGTTACAACAAACCTACTGTTCCCTACTTCCATTCAACAAGGAGGTATAGATCATGGCTTGGATAGTTTAATTGGGCATATTGTCCAGGTTGCCAAAAGGTGCGCCAGAAAGACAGATCAGAAACACACATTAGAAATTAGAAGTTTAATTTCCACTGAATCACACCATTGATCCACGCAGTCAGGAGTGTTTACACTAAATGGCAACATCTGTGAAGAATTTCAATCATGGGTCTTTCCATTTCTGTTTGGAATAAACTAGGAATTGAACCTGGCTCCTTCTGCCTGCAGACTGTGTGTACTCTAGCACTGTTGCCAGTGTCTGGGAATAGATTTGAGCAAACAAGCTAGTCCTTCACTAAGAATCCCAGTTGTTTACAATTTATTTTAAACAAATTGGAGATACCGTGAATAAGGACAGCAACTGCACTTGGTAGATCTTTTCCAAGTGGTCCTTGTCAGAGTTGAATTCTTGCTGAAGGATTAGTTAGCAATTTTTCTGGATTTGGCATAGATTAAGGTGAAGGAAATATAGTAGCTGTAGTTCCTTGTTTTACAATTAGAATGATACACCAATGGTGGTCTTGTCTTCACAAGATTCCCTTTCTCAGTCTGGAAAACTAGCATTTTAAGCATTAGAATTTAGAAATTAGAATTTTCCCACTTTCCACTAAACTTTCTTTTGATTGGAATATTATATTACAATCTAATAATTATAAATCTGCTAATTTAGAATAATTAAATAATTATTAATTTTGTAACCTAGTTTAGAATGGCATAGAAATATTATTGGAAAGCATTCAGATGTATTATTTCTCCCATCTGTTATTTGAAGAAAAAATTGTCCCAGGAGAAAAAACTCACCCTAGCAACTGAATGTTAACTAGTGATGAAAACAAAAAATGTCCTAAATTAAGTTTCTGAGTATTTGTGTTATTATATTATGGTTTCAAGTAAAAAAAAAACTAGAATATGCAGATCAAAGGTAACTAAGATAATTTAAGGGACACAACAAATATGCTATCTGCAAAAATATATAAAATCCATTAAATGTAGTTGCTAAGTTATTTTATTAACACAATTCTTCCTTTTTCATTATTTTTAAATAAATTACTTATTCCAATCTGCTTTTTAAAACATATGTGGGTAAGTACTTATGTTTCTCCACATCTTATTCTAAGAGTAATAAGATCAAAAATCGAATAATCTTATAAAACACAATGCGTTAGATTTGTCAGATTATTATTTATACTGCATTTTTCAATCTTAGCTTATGAGGTTGTCTATAGCCAAAATTAATAAAGAAAAACCATAGAAACGAGATCAAAATATAAAGTAAATAGTGAAAACCAATGAGAATACCAGAAGCAGAATATGCAGAAAACATATTAAAATATATCTATTTTTAGATTCTATTTCTATTATTTTAAAAGCAAGTGATAAATGGACAGTGAAGGAAATACAGAGTTGAAGTATCATTACTGAGAAGGCCTTATCTTTTGTTCATAGTTACTAATTTCTAGATATTTCAGCATTCTTAGCAACATTCCAAATAACATTTTTGAAAAATAAATAAAAATTGGAGGTAGTTTGGGAACTTTCAGGGGCTCAGATCCTAGGATATTATTGGATTTGTGTATTCTGTTTAGCCATATCACTGTCTACCATAAAAAAATTAAACTGCATTCGAAAATCCAAGGGAGAGAATACATTAAATTAATATTGGGGAAGATATTTATTATTCTCAAATATAAAAGCCTGATAATAAGCAGTATTGATTTTGAAATTTTATAATTATCAAATGTATTTTCATAACCAAAGTTATTAATCTATAATTTCCCCTGTGATAATGTTATTTAACATTCTTTTCTACCACATACAAAAGCAACTATTTATAATTCTGTTCATGTAAAGGTGAAAAAAACTCATGAGAACCACAGTAAATTTTGCTGTTAGAATTATTGCCAATGTTTTGAAGTCTACAGACCTATTTTGTTTAAGCCAAAAGATATAAGTTTAGTCATTATCTGTTTTAAAAGAACAAACACTACTTTTGTGCTAAATTAGACTTCGTTGATCCCAGCCAGGAAATTGGTTTGCTTTGTTTTGTTTTAAAAAATAACTATTAACCCTTTTTTTGTATTTTTGAGGAATACTTCTATTTAATTCAATAGTTAGTATACTGTTAACATTTTATTGAAGCCACACTAAGCAAGGGTGAGAATGTTAATGTCCTCTCACATTGATTTATTTGTGTTAGAAACATCACAATTAAAATAAAACATGGTATACAACATAAAATATAAAATACAAGATTAAAATATGTACGTTAAACAGATCTTGCCCAGAAACTAGCAACATTGTGTTCTGTCACATTGCCACAACGTCCTCAAGTATACACTGATCAGGACCCAAAGGACAGATGTCTTTTGTCTGTATGTGACCACAATTGCAAAGGACAGAAGCCACCAAATAGCCCCATATGATTAAAGATTAAAGAGTCTCTGGTTCTTATACCCATGTACAGTCTATTCAACAATTTCCATACTTCCCAGCCAATGGGATAATAATTTAACAACCGGTTCTCTGCCCTCATGACCAGCTGGGTAGGCAGAGCTTGGCAATCATGTGACTGAGTGGGCATGGCCAACGCGACATCAGTCACGTCAATGGGCGCTTTGCTTAAGTGTTACAATGTAATAAGGGTTAACAGGAGAAGCAGTTTCTGTAAGCAGGGCAATGAAGATTAGGCTAGAAACAACACCAGAGTGTTCCCTCCCTGTCTTCCTTACAGGATTAGCCCTGTAAAGTGGAAAAAAACCAATATGAGATTTCTTCCTATAAGCGGTTCTCCCAACTGCAGGAGAACCAGTTGTTAACTTTCTACGCTTAGAAAGTTAATAACCGGTTCTCCTGTATAGGTGCGAACTGGCTGAATCCCACCACTGTTCCCAGCTTTCACAGATCTGGATGCCAGCTCCTCCATTGATTTCATCCAGTCCCAGATTTGGGTCTTTCATCTGTCATGATCCCAGAGGTAGGGAATGATCATGATCTTCACAGAAATATTTCTGGTAATCAGGGGCCTTATTTCCAAGTTAGTGTATAAAAGTGACTGTAGGTAAGGTTCGACTGAAGGAATAAGTCAGTGGTCTTATGTGCCTTAGCACCTGGACTTAGTGGTACCTGACTTTATAAACATGCCCAGAGAGAAGATTCCAAGAAAATCTTAGGAAATAATGTCCATTATGCTAACCATGAAAGGTATGCCAGGTACAGTGGTGGGTTGCAAGTGGTACGCCCTGGTATGGGCGTACCAGAGCCTGTCTGGAGCACCAGGTACTGTTCCGGTACACTCCTTACCTGTCTTTGAAGTCTTTGGCGCTTCCGTGCATACACATGGCAAGTACAGCGCCTGTGCGACGCTCCCCCGAGCAGCTGGAGCCTCGCGGAGGCATCGCTGGATAGTAAGTCACATGCGCATGCACCACACATGTTCATATGGAGGACACCGGTCCCCATTGCAACCAGTATGGATCTGGAACCCACCTCTGGCCAGGTAGTATTGGCCTGATATATCACGGCTGTCATGTGTTAAATCTTGTGTTCATCTTAGCGTGTATGTGATAGTGGATCAGGGAATTACTGTGTAATTATTGTGTAAATGAGTGGATCAGGGACATACTGTAGACATAGTTTACATAGCTCACATGAAGTGCAAATAATATTTTATACTAGAAAGACCACACTTGGAATATTGCATTCAGTTCTGGTCACCATGATACAAAAAAGATATTACACACGAGAAAGAGTGCAAAGAAGAACAAGAAAGATGGTCAGGGGACTGAAGGCTAAACTGTATGCAGAAACTAGGCATGTCTAGTCTAACAAAGAGAAGGACAGGAGTCACACGGAAGCAGTCTTCCACTATTTGAGGAGCTGCCACAAGAAAAGGGGTTCAACCTATTCTACAAAGCCCCCAAGGGCAGGCAAGAAGTAATGGATGAAACATTATTAAGGAGAGATCCATTCTAGAACTAAGAAATTTCTTGATAGTGAAAACAATTAATCTCCAGAAATTGTGGATATTCCATCAATGGAGATTTTAAAGAAGAAATTGGAAAGCCATTTGTCAGGAATGGTTAAGTAAGGTGGAGGGGACTGGACTTCCAAATCTGTTATTTAGTATTCCAATTGAAAACTGAAGGATCATAGAGCGAGTCCATGATAAGAGTGCTGTTATATTTCGCCTTTGCAGTTAAGTTGGTTCTTTTGAGGCATTTTTGGATGCTGCAGACACAGGGCCGTCTTGACAGCATTATAAGCCCTGGGCAAAGCAGTGCACTGAGACCCCTAAACAATGACTCACAGGAATAAAAATGTAAATGATCAATAAAATTAAACATATATTTATTTTATTGGCACTTCCAACAAAATCGATGTTGAAAACACAATAATACTCAGTAAGCCATACAGTTGCTGTATTTATATGATACAAATTGCATTGAAGGGTTAATATAAACAGATTAGTATGGGGTCCCTATGCTCATGGGGCCCACGGGCAAGTGCCCATCAGGGCCATGCCTTAAGACAGCTCTCGGAGTGTTACGATTCCATCAGGTGCCTGGTTGAACTTGCAATTGATGATATCATACCTGAGCACCCTCTTCCTGTTTGTCAATCCCAGGCAGCTCTCTTGATTTACTGAGGAATTGTTATGTCAGAATGACTTTAGGAGACAGGACAATGAGCCTCAGCTAAAGGCACAGTCAAACAAAAACAACACATGATAGAAATTTGGGCAGTGCAAGAAACTCACCTGAGTTTCTTGGGCTGTAAAAGAGACGGCGGGAGATATGTACTTTCAGACTTTCAAATGTATGCTAATGTAATCTTACAATACAGCCAAATTAGCTCATTTTGTTATGTTTCCTGTCTGGTCTTTCTCAAGCAGCTGACAGGAACTTTGTGACATGAAGCGGCAGAAGGAAGGTATGGGGAGGAACTTGGTTCCTCTGCATTTTGGAACATCCTTTCCCTGGACACCTGGACAGAGGCCCTCTCTAATACCCCTTAGGAAAAGAAATAAACTGTAACAGTTTTGAAGAATATTCTATCTATAATGTTGCCAGGAGTTGTCCATGTAAGAGGAACTTATTGTAATTTAACATAGTAATTATTTTATATTTGAAGTCAGTACTGTAACTTATAAACTGTAAAGAGTCTATATAGAATTGTTAATATGATAATTTGTACCTCTTTGCATGCCGGAAATTTTGACCTTGAATGATGGGTCCTGGGAAACCTAAGTATATAAGGGATTTCCATATCTTAAAGGGGTTTTCTTTATGATTTTGATTCTTAATATTTGCCAGTTTCCTAGCAGGAGATGTGCTTAGTCAGTTTTAGCCAAAGTATCAGTGGAAAAGATTAAAATGAATTTTGTTCTATTGCTTCATATTAGTTGACAGATCAAGGACAGTCTCGTTTGGCGAGTGGTTTGGGTGACAAGGGTGACATAGGAATAGTGCCTTACCGGGATGGAATTCTACTGGTTCAGGCAAACTGAACCAAATATCAACTTGGAGCAAACTAGTTCATTCCCACAAGCAAGTGGGTCCTCCTGCCCGCCCCTGTGGGTCAGCTGCCAGCAGAGTGTACAATCATAGAGTGTACACCCAGAGCGGCCACTGCTGGAAGACTCGGTTTGGAAGCCACCGAAAAAGCCATGCGGTGTTGGCGACAGTGGAGGTGCTCTTTCTCTGCAGAGAGAGCTGGCCAGGACATCGTGAGGCTGGGAGGCGTGTGAGTGGCAGCGGAACAGCCGCTCGCGCAACTTCCCTCTCCAGCCGTGCAGAATACCTTTCAGTGGCCTTTCAAAGGCACTAAGCCACGGAAGCCGGGCGACAGCGAACAGGTCCTCACGTGGCTTGGCGATACCCCATGGTCAGTGAATGGCGCTGCATCCGGCTGGAAAGGGAGTTTGCCAGGTGGCTGCTTGTGAGCGTGGTCGCTTCATAGCTGTTGTGTTGTGCTGCTGCGACAGCGCAATACAGCCATTTGCCCCTGAGGCTATGCCCGAGTCTTTGGGAGACTGCTCACAAGAGAGCAGCCGCCCGGCAATCCCCTTCTTCAGCTGGGCACAGTGCTGCTCACCAACCTAGCGGTATCCTAAAGGCGCCAAGCAATGTGATCATCTTTGTCTCCCCCTGGTTCCTGCCACTTGACACCTTCGGGATACCGCTAGGATGGTGAGCGGCGCTCTGCCTGGCCAGAGGTGGGGGATTACCCAGGGGACTTATTTTCAGGGGAGGGCTTATATTTTTGCACACAAGAAAAAAATGTGGCATGGCCTTATTGTCAGGACATGTCGTATTTTCGGGGAAACACGGTAATTGTCATATTGGGGTTTTTTTTTGCCTCTTTCCTTTGCATACTCTTGAGATAGTTAACGAGAAACACTAACACAGAGCATCTTCTTGGACATGCATTTATGTTAAATTATCTCTTTACACTAAAGTGATATTTTAAGTAGAAATGGTTGTGCTTTGTACAGAATATCAAAGTGTTTCTAAGATAAATAAGAGAGATGGAAATATTGTCTTAAGATTAATTCTTTAATTCTAAAAAATGAATTTGGAAAACATTCACATGTATGTTTTTGATAAGATGGCACAAATGGCCTAACACTTTTGACTGAGTGAGCGAGCATAATTCTTCTTATAGACGAGGAGGAAAAGAACTCTTTTCTAATATCATCTCAATGTTACTTTTAATACATAAGAGACATAAAGCCTAACAATTATTTCATTTTCCACTCTATCATTCCTTAAGAATCCAGAAAGCTCTGAAGCCAGATTACTATGAGAATGCCTTTTTGTCCCATGTCCACAATTGTGGACATAAATAATGAGTGATTAATTCTTTGGGGGTTAAAGGTTTATTTAAAAATGTCTTGTGTTACATACTTCCAAGAGTACTATGTAAGAGCTGGGATATGCAAGTTTAAATGAGACAGATATGAAACTCAATTACAACTAAGCAGCAAATGAAATCAGTTTTACTACTGAAATTAAACAAAGAAAAGAAATGGAACAAATGAAATCTGTTTTTATACTGACTTATAGTAACAGGGAAATAGAAGATAAATTGTTCAGGACTATTATTTTTTGTATAGACATCTATGTGTTTGTATTGATTAAATCAAAATATCAATTCAGGACTTAGCAGCTTGCTTTACTGAAATGTGTAGAAGAACTAACTTTTCAGTCTGCCAAGAGTTATAAAAAAACAGGCAGCCCAAGATAATTGAGCTACCACCCAAGATTACACTTAATCAGACAGTAAGAACCGAATCTCAGGTTCTTTTTATGTTCAAAAGAACACATTTTAAGTAGTGGTGGGTTTCAATTTATTTTACTACTGGTTTGCTCGACATTTCTGCGCATGCACAGAAGCATCTGATGGGTGGGTGGAGCCTCCCGCCGCCGTCACTACCAGTTCACCCGATCCGGGGTGAACCGGCAGAAACCCACCTCTGATTTGCAGATTGAAATCCAAATAGAAATACTGACTAAAATACAATCTGTTAAATAATTGTCCAAGAAAAAGAGGACATTAGGAAAAATATGTTTTAGGGGAAAAAATAGGAAAATATAAATGAAACATCAAAAGAAATTATAGTTAAAACAATGGGATCTAAGCAAAACTAAAGTTGGTATTTGCCCACAACTTAACGGAAATTCCATCAGGCTTTATATTTTGCATGCAAAGAAGTCTACATTTAATCTGTGGTATATTCAGTCCAGTGATGAGGAAAAGTTCTGAGATGTGACAAGTGATGACAACTGATAATCAAATGACTTGTGATAGTGATAGACTGTGGTTGAGATTTTATGACATGCTTCTTGTAACTCATTAACATTTTCTTGGTTTATATGACACATTGAATATAAACCAATTACACAGACTATGTTGACATAGCTCACTAGGATAAAATAGTTTATGATACAGTGTGTCTCATTGTTCCCAGGTAGAATAATATTCCAATTTCTGAAAGAAAAGCCTGTCAACATTACACATGTAAGCCTTTAAAATAAATGTATGTTTACTGATTTGGAAAAGGTGAGTGATGAGATGTGACAGGTTTCAATTATGGCATATTTTGCATAAACATGGAGTTGAAAGTCATTGTGAATGAGTAAGTTTCGTATATGATGGAAGTAAATAGAAATTTGAAAGTAAATGGTATTCTTAGTTAATGGTTCAACACTGATCATGATGAAGACAAAATTATATAATGTCACCTTGGTTGTTGTGTATATATGGATAAATGTAGTGTTTGACATAGCATTAAAGATATGTTGGTTGGGGATGTGAATGTATATGTGTTTTGAATTCAAATGTTGTTGCCAAGCTGTTGGCAGACAATTTGAATAATTTGCAACAATATTACAAGTATACCAATGTAGTGGTAAAAAGCAAATACTTGTATATATCCTGATAGAATATATCATAAATTTGGGGAAATTAATCCTGAAATTTTGAAGTATGCAAATGCTAGGAAAAAAAGTAGATAGCTTTTGATTTTTTATCAAGAACGAATGCTTGAAGAAGTAAAAATGGCTTATGTAAAAACTTACATAAGTTGGAGTATGTTAGGAGAAACCTAAACTGCAGTGGGATAGGGGGAGGAGGAGGAGGAGGAGGAGATTGGTACAAGAATGAATGGATGTTGAAAGATTCTGGATTGAATACATGAAAGAAGTTAATTGAATTAGTCTGGTCAGCTAGAGAAAGAATGGGCATCAAAACATAGGAAGAACAGTTGGGTATGTCTGCTTTAATGAAAATAAGGACTAGTGGTGACATGATAGCAGTGCTCCAATATCTAATATCAGTGTTCCCATATCTCAGGAGCTGCCACAAAGAAGAGGGAGTCAACCTATTACCCAAAGCACCCGAGGGCAGAACAAGAAGTAATGGGTGGAAATTAATCAAGGAGAGAAGCAACTTAGAACCAAGGAGAAATTTTCCTCCAGAAGTTGTGAGTGCTCCAACGGTAAAGGTTTTTAAGAAGAGATTGAACAACCATTTGTCTGAAATGGTATAGGGCAGTGTTTCTCAACCTTGGCGACTTTAAGCCCTGTGGACTTCAACTCCCAGAATCCCAGCATAGCTGGCTGGGGGATTCTGGGAGTTGAAGTCCACAGGACTTAAAGTTGCCAAGGTTGAGAAACACTGGTATAGGGTTTCCTGCTTGAGCAGGGGTTTGGACTAGATAGAGGAACTCCAAAGTCCCTTCTAATTCTGTTATTCTGTTAATCTGTTAAATTGCAAATTAATATGTGAAAGAAAATGAATGGGTCAAGAGGCAAAGCAGGAAAGCTGACATAGCATAGTTGATAATATCTTCAAAAGGAGGCAAAAAGTGTAAAGAAAATGTAGTATATGAAATGATAACTGTGGTGAAACAAGGATAGTTTCTAATGATCGAAAAATATGGAAAAGTATGCTGAATAATGGTAGTATAAACTTTTCTTTTCTAATATTATTCCTTTAATTTGTTTAGCTTAAAATTTCTTATTCTTTTTAAGCACTCTATGTTATAAGTTGGGGGGGAAACCCATGACTTTGTATATGTTGAAACTTTCAAAGATTAAACTTCTGAGATTTCTTTACTTCCTACGAGACAGCTTTCCTATATAAAAGTAAATCTGTGTTGTAATTATGTCATCTAGCAATATATTGTTTTTTAAAAAAGAGTAAAGCATGTATTTCTACCATGCCACCCAGTTTCTCAAAACCAGAGCTATTTAGTTTGGTTTGGCTTAAAGACAGCAGTCTAGGTTGTTCATGTGAAGATTTTCCAAACACAACTTTTGAAACAAATATTCAATAAGCAAAAAGCAAATTTACTTGTAATAGTATGTAATAGAAAGGAGAATTTGTAGCATTAATATATAAAAGCTGACATAGTAAATCTGTTTCATAAATTATAAGAATCCTTCTCACAAAATATATTTTAAAAATCCGAAAAGGGACTCTTGCATCTTGTTCTTCACAAATGTTTGTAATCGATTATTTCTACTAACTAAAGTTATAATATTTTAAAACTAGTTGTATTATTAAAGGAAATCAATATATTTGTATTTCTTTAAGATCATAGTGAATATAAGAAGTTGGAGAAGAATTAATCTATTGCTTTTTTCTTCCATGGTGGCTCCGTTGGGTGGGAACAGGGGAATCCACAAGGAGAGGTGTTTTTTTTATTAAAAAAAATCTAAATAGTATTCACAATTACACAATTGAAACTCCACTGTTTTTAATGTGTGTCACAGACAGCCATAGGCAACTCTTCACATAATTGCAATTGCTATCTTGATATTTTGGGCTTATCTGTTGACAATCTTCATTAAAATATTTGATTAATTTCATAATGCTAAATGGCTTTTTATAAAACTTTGCACTGCAGAATTATTCAAATTGTATAATTGAATTTTGATCGTTGCAAAATTGTATGTAAACTTCAATGTAAGCATAAAAAGGGTATTAAAAGGCTACTTTTACAACTCTAAAGAAAAAGTTGGACCTGCCAAACTGTATTATTCAATGATGTGGACAAGGGGATAGATGGGGAACTCATCACATTTGCAGAGGACACCAAGTTGACAGGAATAACCAACACTCCAGAAGACAGGCTTAAGATACAGAAAGATCTTGACAGACTTGAACATTGGGCGCTAGCTAACTAAAGGAAATTCAGGGGTGAAAAAAGTAACATTCTACATTTAGGCAAGAAATGTGCACAGTTAGTGTATATTTGGTACCTCGCTCAATAGTAGTAATTGTGAGAGGGATCTTGGAGTCCTAGGGGACAATCGTTTAAATATGAGCCAGCACTCTGCTGCAGCTGCCAAAAAAAGCCACTATAGTTCTAGATTACATTTAACAGAGTGCTAGAATCAAGACCATGTGAAATGTTAATACCACTTTATAATGCCTTGGTAAGACCACACTTGGAATATTTTAGTCACCTTGACGTAAAAAAGATGTTGAGACTTTAGAAAGAATGCAAAGAAGAGCAACAAAGATGATTAGGGGACTGGAGGCTAAACAATGGTTGTTGGAATTGGGTATGTCTAATTTAATGAAAAGAAGGACTAGGAGTGACATGATATCTCAGAAGAGGGGATCAAGCTATTCTCCAAAGCACCTGAGGGCAGGACAAGAAGAAATGGGTGGAAACTAAACAAGGAGAAAAGCAACCTAGAACTAAGGAGACATTTCCTCACACTTAGAACAATTAATCAGTGGATGAAGTTGCCTCCAGAAATTGTGAACACTCCAACACTTGAAGTTTTTAAGAAGAGATTGAATAACCATTTGTCTGAAATGATATAATGTTTCCTGCCTAAATGGGAGCTTCGACTTGAAGGTCCTTTCCAATTTTGTTATTCTATTATTTTGTTATTCTATTCTGTTCTGTTCTTGTTCTGTTCATGCATTATAAAGATTTAATCATTTACTGTGCTACCAGCCAGTTCAAATCATGAAAATTCCAAAAAATCATCTGCTAGAACTTGGTCCTTTCAACGGGGCTCAATGAAAGACTGAGCGTGGAAGATGGGAAAAAAGGCAATTAACTTGGTAGAAATAGAATTGGATCAAAAAGATCTGGTGAGGCTAATTATTATTAGAGTGCATTGTTGGGAAACAGCTTCAGGCCTTTATATATATTACATTTTAGTAAAAATGGGCATCCTAGTATTTCATGGAAGAAACCAAGGTGAGAAAATGAACTTAGCATAATAGAAGTTATGAATCTGGAATATAAATTCACAATAAAAGAGTTCCAGTGGCTACCAATTCTTAAATATTACTCTATTGAGATTTTAATACAAAATGATGAAAACTAACATAAACTAATATTTAAATGGAAGCAAGGGAGGGAGAGAGGAGAGGAAGTGTAAGAAAAAAGAAATAAAATATAAAGATATAGCTTCTGGTTTGTTTTATAGTAATCAGAAATATAAATTTGCCTCTTATTCTATTATTACAGCATCACTTTCGTATTTTCCATAATTTATTTTTTCTAATTATAAATTCTTTTTTTTCCTGCTTCATGCAAAAAGTCTAGAAGGTATTTCCAGTTAGCAATAAATTTTTGCTAATATCTTTTCTCTAATCAAAGATGTCAATTTGGCTATCTGGACAAATTTCATCATCATTAGAATCCATTTTTCTATTGTGCATGATCTTGAACCTTTTCACTTTTGTGTGCATAATAATTGCAACTATCATATATATCATAAGGCCGTTACTTAATTTTCAAGACTAATTCCAGGTGATGGGGTTGATTTTGAAAATACCAGAAGACTTGGTCTTGATGTATAAAGCATTCACACCCTCGTATAAGTTTGTCCAGATATTAAGTTTGTTTAAGACTGTCTCTGCAAACTATCCTATTAATAGAAATTAGATGAATTAGTGCACCCAATTTATGTAATTGTCATCAGAAATGTTCAACTAGAATGTATTTTAGAAGCCAAAAATAAGTTATTCTGGAACGCCAGTTTGTTGACTTGGTTATTATGAATATACTGCAATTTTCATTTTAAGATTTTTAAAAGTTATTACCTTTATGGATAATTTCTGATGAAGAATGGCATACAAATAAACTTTCAGCTTGTGACTGCTCATTTAATAATAATTCAACCTTCTCAGAAAAAGTAACATACAACCAGCCTTTGAAGTTAAATTAGCACTGGACATGTGAAAGTTCACTTTATTACCACACTGAGGACAGAAATTCTGATCCCAATTGTGATTGTAAGTTGAGGCCTTCCTGTATAAAACAACAAGCAAACAAAAGTGTATATTCTTGAATTATTACACTTGTGTAATTCTGAATTTTTGAAAAACTGGACCATAATCCAGAAGAATATATGCCACAAAATAGTATTTTGTGTTGTTTATTCAATTTGTATTTCACTTGATAACAACAGTGTTGACAACATTGAACAAAACGAAGTGTGACTACTTTTATTTGGATACTAACAAAAATCTGTGCATGCATAATAGCACAATAATTATACGAAGACAGCATGAAGTAATTATGTGAAGTTCCAAAATGTTCTCAATACTATTGGTTTCATTTCCAAGTGTTTTATATGGCTGACATGTAATGAGAATCAAAACAATATGCCAGTAGATATGGGAAAGCCTTGTATTAAAAACTGCTTCCCTCTTCTAGGTTTTATCCTATTAGATAAGTAATAAAAGGTTTCCCTTTTGTTTTAATGAAAGCCAAATGCAGAAATAGAAATTGCACTGTTTGCAGTAAGGTAAAATTTCAGATCTGCACATGGCAGCAATGCCCTTCAGGTTTTGATTAATGGTGGTCAAACCACACAAGAGGCATTTCAAGCAACCACCCACTGCAGAAATCCAAAAACTGTCTTCCACTGTTCTGTTTACATTCCTCTCTGCTAAATTGCACACATGTTATAAGGAAATAGTCACTTGTGGCTCTTGATGTGCCTTATATAACATGGAATTAAGAAAAAAAAACAGAATTGGTTTTAGTTGTTCTGAAATACGAGTTTTTATGATGAGTTCTTATTTCCAGATTACACTTTTGAAAAATGTCTCCTTATTTCTGGTCCTTTCTTCTCTATTTCACTGTCTTGAATAGAGTTGACCTTAGAACTGGGGTGTCAAAGTCAAGGCCTGGAGGCCGGATCCGGCCCACAGGGTGCTTAGATCTGGCTTACAGGGGCCCCCCTGGAAACAGTGAAACTGGAGCTCAGGAGGGTTGTGTGCGACTGAGGTCTGTTTTTGGCTGGCAGTGGGTTGCAGGAAGCCGTTGCAGCCGAAAACACAGCTCGGGAGCCCATTTTCACATTTTCACTTAAGCTGCCACAGGTGCCCCCGACATGAGTGACGTCGAGTTGGCCATGCCCCCCTGCCCTCCCCCCGAGTTCAAACACAATCTTGATGCTGCCCTCAATGAAATTGAGTTTGACACCCCTGTCCTAGAATATTGGACTCTAGGAGTTCTGCAAAATCTTGTCTTCAGAATGATTCTACTTGCACTACAGCTGCAATGGAAGTAAATGGCAGAGCTGATCAAAATAAATGCTGGATAGAGTGAGCAGCTGATTCAGGAGCAGTGGAAATGTTGTCTGGATATGTTAGTCCATTTTCTCAAGATCACATACATGTAGCACATATATGAATCAGCATACAAATTCCTGTAATCGAATTTCTAACAAACCCTGAAAGCCTGGAGTAGGAAGTAAGGAAGAAACGAAGTATAATAGAAAATCTCCTGAGTCTAGGTGACGGGGAAAAACATGAGAGAGAGAGCAACCTTGTCTTCATTATACTAGGTATAAACTGACTTGAAGAATTGCTTTGACAAACATTAACAATTCTCTTACCATATTCTTCTAGCAATAAAGCTTTTTACAAAAATCCCTGGTTATTTTCCTTTCCTAGATTTTGTGGGAAGAAAGTGACTTTCACATCCCATTTAACATGTTCTAGGTCAGTGATGGTGAACCTTTTTGACACTGAGTGCCCAAAACCGGAAACCCGAATACCAGCTGACCAGCATGCACATGCCTGTTTTTGGCCTTTTTAGGTGCTGTTTTTTGTTTTTCTGCCAGATTGCCAAAACCAGACTAAAAACAGCTTAAAAGCGGCCTCCAAAATGGCCCAGAAATGGCCTGTTTTTTGGGGTGTTTTTGGCTGTTTTCATGCCATTTTCCGGTGCTGACAGTAGCATGCATGTTCACAGAGAGGGCTCTGCGTGCTACCTCTGGCACCTATGCCATAGGCTTGCCATCACAATTCTAGGTCATTCGTGCCATCCACATCACTCACTAGCCAAGGCCATATCTGAGCTCAATAAACCTCAAATAACAAACCAAGAACAGCTTAAGCCTTAAATTGACACTTTGGATTAAAGTGATAGGAAACTTGCAGATATCAGTAACTCAATCAAAATCTCTTCAGGATATGGAAATTCTTTACACACACAACAATACTCAGACCCATCACCCAAAGTCAACATCTATACACACAAAATGGTTGATATTCACCCAAGGTGACAAGCCTGTTTAGGTAAATATTCCTTTCAAGATACCAGAGATTATACCTATTACTTATAATAAAAAAGATCCCTTCCTTTCTGCGGCTGCCACTTCTAACCGCAATGTTAATTAAGCAAGAAGGTAGTTTACAAATGTGATTTCATGATCCTGGGACAGCGTCATAAATATCCAACAGTTGCCAAGCTGCCAAATTATGACCATGTGACCATGGGAATCAGTGTTGGGATTCAACTGGTATAAGAACCAATTTGTTGAGCACAGGTTCCACAGTGCATTTGGAAACAGCTCTAAAATTTACTTTCTACTGCAGCTCCAGTGAGTAAAACAGCTGAGGCACAGCAATCTGCTCTGCTGTGCCTATCAGCTGGGTTCAAACAAAGGAAATATAGGACAAACTAGCGCAGGAGCAGGTGGGCGGTGCCAACTGATTGCTGGAACTACAGGTTCTCCCAAACCGGTCCGAACCGGATGAATCCCACCCTTGCTGCAACAAACAGAGATGTGAAAATTGATCATAAGTCCATATTTTAGTGCCATTGTAATTTTGAACAGTCACTAAACGAACTTCCTGTATACATTTTCCTCAGAGCTGGAGAAATAACTTTTCCTCAATAAAAGGTCTTGCTTTTTTTACCTATTGAAAACAGTAGAAGTACTGTTTGTTCTCTGCTTCCATTTCATTCCTGAAGGACTTTGAGGATTTAGCTCCTGCTCTGGGAAAGCCCATTACTGACTACACATGCGTCACAAGAAAAATATTTTAAAAATAAAGGAAATCCAACACACATATACATACACACACACACACACACACACACACACACACACACACACACACACACCTCTATATATTTGATATGAATTCCAAGACAAATCTTTTTCACTCAAGGTGGGCCAAGGAAACCAAAAGGTTGGATACTATGCAAAAGTGAAATTGACATACTTCCTTACAAGTACAGACAAGTCAATTTAATTACAGAGGAAAGACTATTTATAGGTACAACATTTATTTTCATTTTAACTACTTAGTTAAAGAATGAAAATGGAACAATTGAGTTTTACTTTCATAATTGATGTTTAAACTACTTAGCAGTAGTTTCGCACTCTAAGCTGACTCGCTAAAATATCTTAGTTGATCAGAAATTGAGGGAATCTTTTTTGTTTGATTTTGAATTAGTAAGATGTGGTTACTGAAGCCAGATCTTGTAAATGTGATTCACTAAATTCAAATTCTGAATCTGGACTACAATTCTCAATATTCCCAACCAATATGGCACTGGCAATAATTCTGCAAGCTGACATCCACACATCTGGAGGGATCTTTTCATATCGACCTTTCTTATACATATGGATCTTTTCATATTTGGAATGGTCCATCTAAGTATTGGAATAATTGAATCACAAAGCTCAAAGTGATCATTTCATACACTGAACCCTCTGCTCAGTGCAGAGGTCTTATAGAGGAAATCAGAATTAATGTTGATGAATGCAAGTGTCATGGCCTCACCGGAGCCTGAGTCTGCAGAGGCCGAGTCGGAACTGGGGCCTACAGAAGTATAGGGGGCAGCCTCATTGCCTCCAGAGGAATGCAGGGAGGAGAATGATGAGCCAGCACTGGGTCCTTCGGGCCTGGGACAGCTTGCCAGCAGGGAAAAATGGGGGCAGGATGACGGAGAGAGTGAGGAAGAAAGGACAGGCAGTGGAAATGAGAAGCAACAGAGTCAGGCGACCAAGGAGTCCCCTCTCCTGATCCCTGAGCATGGAGAGTGGAGATGAGGTGGGAGCAGAACAGGCTGACCCGATGACTTGGGAGGAGAGCTTCCCTCCCCTCTTCACAAGGCACACCTGGGGACTGAGACTTAAGGAGATGCTATAGGGAGGGGCGCTTGTCAGGAACAAGCATTGAATTCATGGACTTTTGTGTGCTGTTGTTGATGTCTGGAGTTCACTGGACATATTGTCTTCGTTGCCTTGTTCCCTTCCTTCGTTGGACTTCGTGCCTTAAAGCCGTTATGCTAACAGTGTTTTGCCTGACTACTTGCAGCTAGAGGCTGCTGGAGGTCTGTGTGTGAGTGCTTTGGGGATTGCCATAAATGTGGGAGCATTTGGGGGAAAGTTGGAGTAATAAAAGGAAATTTGAACTATCAGCTGGCTGTGTTGCCTCTGTGCCTTATCTCAGGTCATCACAGCAAGTATGTTATTGGATAAAAGAGACAATAAATAAACATCTCAGTTTGGGAAAGGTGGGAGTGTGAGAAAAAGACTCAAAATAAGACTGTTATTATACCCTACAAAAATAAAATTTAAATATTCTTGAAGGGCTGATGAATCCAAACAAAAGTTTCTCTGACAAGTAAGTATTTAATTTCTGCTTCAGTATTTTCAATGAAGGGAAGCCAAGGTGGCGCAGTGGTTAGAGTGCAGTACTGCAGCCACTTCAGCTGACTGTTAGCTGCAGTTCGGCGGTTCAAATCTCACTGGCTCAGGGTTGACTCAGCCTTCCATCCTTCCGAGGTGGGTAAAATGAGGACCCAGATTGTGGGGGTGATATGCTGACTCTGTAAACCACTTAGAGAGGGATGAAAGCCCTATGAAGCAGTATATAAGTCTAACTGCTATTGCTAACTGCTAAGCCCACCCATCCCTCTCTAAAAATCACCTTTGGATAATTGCTATTGCTGACATCCTTTAAGGAGTCCATGGTCTGCCACCTTCTTAAGAAGCCATCATGAGATTCCATCATACTGGACAATTTTTATCCCTTTTCCCACCTTCAAGAGGTTGTGCTGCAGCTCCAGAGAATCATGGATGACATATGTAGACTGCGTTTAATCAGGCTTCAGCTTATAGGGTAGAAACAGCATTGGTTGAACTTGTGGATGATATCTAGCAAAAGCAGGATGGAGGGAGTGAATCCATCCTTGTGTGTCCAATCACACTTGGCCAATAAAAAATTCTATTCTATTCTACTCCATTCCATTCTATTTCATTCTATTCTATTCTATTCCGCATATAAAATATTGTAACAAGTTAAATTAAATAAAATTAAAAAAATCTAACACACAAGGAAAGTGCTGAAAGATAAATCTGTTTATATTCTCAAGTAATTTTGAGAATTGAGTTCCACTTCTACTTTACTCTGAGTCAGATCTAAGTCTAAGTTTGCAGAGAGCTAGGTTGATCAAGCAGTTACGGCACCAGACTAGAAATCAGCAGACCATGAGCTCTAATCCTGCCTCAGCATAAAAGCAAACTGGATGACCTTGGCCACTTACTTTTTATCAGCCCATCTCACATTACAAGGAGTGATGTTGTCAGAAAATAAAGAAGAGGAAGGAATATTAGAATAGAATAGAACAGAATAGAATAGAATTCTTTATTGGCCAAGTGTGATTGGACACAAGGAATTTGTCTTTTGGTGCATATGCTCTCAGTGTACATAAGAAAAATAAAATACATTCATCAAGAATAAAAAGATACAACATTTAGTGATAATCAAGGTTACTAATAAGCTATCAAATCGTACTAAGAAATAAATAAAAACAATATAAATTGAAAGATAGAAGCAACATGGTTATAGTCATAAGTGGGGAGAGATAGACATTAGGAAGGAAAAGAATAATAATAGTAATACAGTCCTAGTAAATTATTGACAGCGTTATAGGAATTAGTTGTTAAGCAGAGATATGTTCACTACTTTGAGTTGTTTATATTAATAATAAAGGTGGAATATAAATAGATAAAGCATAGATGAGAGGAAGAATCTTATTTTTATGACACAAAAATGTTAATGCATGTCTCCCCCCCCCCCCCCTAAATTTTGCTTATCTTAAAGCCAGGCATGTTTTTGTTCTATGACCTTTGAAACTCATGAGATTCGTCCATCCTTACTACTATATTATCATTTTTATTCCTAAATGCTTTCGCTGGGTGGGAGGAACCATGGTAAAAATTCAAGCAATCTTGCAAGCAATCCTAGATGTTGAAATATCGGGAGTTTTGGCAGAAGGAAAAGTGCTACAATCCATGCTAACTCCCCAATTATTTCATCAAAGAACACTTCTACACTGTAATCATTTGCTTATCAAGGACCTGCCAATTCAAGAGATTGATTGGATTTAATCTTATCTAAGAAAACAAAACATGGGTGTTTTCAAGGACCAAATGCTTGAAATGTTGAACTTCTGTGCTGAAGACAATGTATCTTTAAACACCCAGTGCTGGGAATTATGCTCTGTGATAACTTCTGCTCATAACTACTTGGAATATTTGATTAGTTCCCTTAGAAACAGTAACTGGATGCATGCATTGTTGTTTAACCGCAGTTTGTTGAACAAACCATAAATGACCATGCTTAGACATCTTGTTAAATTGAAGGATTTATTGCATTCTAGGCAATTTTGACTAATGATGTAATATCCCACTGATGCAGTTTTGCATTTTTATAATGATTTAGATTGAAGAATGGCATTTGTGCTCCCTAAGCCCTTGGCTAGTGTCTGCCTTGGCTTAGTCTAAGGTGGTATTGATGCCAAGTTATATTTATGGTTTATAAATCACAATATCACATAATATATCATGTTTTGCCAAATCAAACTAACCACAATAGGATCTTAACACGATATTTAGATGGATTTTTGGAAGTTTCCAGTTTTTTTTTTAGCTGCCTATCTTATTTTGGAATTTACAGTGAAACCATATTTATTATCTTTCACTTCTAGTCTTCCAGTGTGTGGAAATCAGTTGAAAAGAAAGACATTTCAACTTTCTCTATGTATAAAAAAGCATGGTAATCTAAACAAGCAGGGTTCATTAAATCTGTCCAGATCTGTCACAAAATTTTAAATGCATTCATTTAATCATCCTTATTCCAGCAGAAATTTGTTTAATCTGCATAGAATTGTAGTCATTTGACATCATCTGGAGAGAAAGCAAATATATTGTAAAGCTACCTCCTATCATTTTTCAAGGCATTGTACTTTTTCTTTTTGTTTTAGATGAATTTAGTTGTTGGTTCTTAAATGGAAATTCCTATAACCCATGTCTTAAAAATATTATGGGCATATTAGTTTTATTTAATACTTAAATTGCCAATAACAAGAAACAATAAATTTAATTGCAGTGAATTTTTGTGGATATATTTTAAAGGGAATTCAGATATCAATTGATATTTTATGTTATTTTAAAATTATTTTAAAAATACAATTAATTAGCATTACTGATGACTCACCATCCATTTAATAGTTGCTGTCAATACCATATTAAATGCAAAACTTTTCTGACAATTTCTTGAGGGAATACTATGGCTTTCAAGAACAGCATATAGTTTTGGAATCTCAGGTGATATATGCCTCCACTTTATCCTGCTTGTTCACATCTGATTCACTAAATTTTGATTTAAAAAAAAATGAAATAAAATGTAGCATTCTGCTAGATTTCCCAACCCTATCCGATTGGATTGGATTGTTTGTCATTAAGTTGATTTCAACTTTTAAAACACCATAAATAGATTTCCTGCATAATACCTTTTTCTACCTCAGTATCTCCAAAGAAGGACCCATTTCTACTTCCTTGTTGCTAGTTATTCTCTTTTTCACTTTCCTTCTACCTTTCAAATCATGGAGCTTTGACCAGAGAGTTAGGATTTTGAATGAAGTATCTGAAGTAAGATATTTTAAATCTCATGTAAAAACCTGGGCGTAATTTTGAATGGTCATTGTCAAGGACTACCTCTACCGAATTTTTTTATACTCTGGCTTTCTCAATTATTCATCCTCCATCAACAAATGATCTCTTACGTTCTTTGGCCTTTTCTAAAGTCAGCTTGAACATCTGGCACCTCTTTTACTTAATTGTCACGGATAATCTTAAACATTATTTTGCTAGCATGTGAAATAAGGATTTGCACAATCTGTTAAGTCTCCTTTATTTGGTTTTAGAATTTAGACTGACCTTTCCCAATCTCTTCGCCTCTTTTTAATTGTCCAGATTTGCTGGAAAAGCTCAGTTAACATCTTT
Source organism: Thamnophis elegans (assembly GCF_009769535.1). Taxonomy (NCBI): domain Eukaryota; kingdom Metazoa; phylum Chordata; class Lepidosauria; order Squamata; family Natricidae; genus Thamnophis; species Thamnophis elegans. The sequence continues at coordinate 30,798,538 of NC_045558.1, forward strand.
ATTGATTCTTTTTCTCTTGCTTATTAAATTTCTGTAAATATCCCATCAGCCTTTTAGCTTCTGACTTGCTAAAAACTGGAGGGCTAGTTCATATTCTGGTAAATAGGTTCTTAGAAGTATTTTTTAAGGTATCTTTGGGAGTTGACATCTGCACTGTACATTATTTCAGGACGTTCCCTTCAGTAATTATATTCAAATTATGCATAAAACTCAATTATATCATTATGAATTATGTTAGTAGTAGCATTGTTTGGTTTTAAAATGAATGTTATTAGGTACAGTGTTATTTATATTAGAGTTTATCTATGTATATTGTTAATTATCTCCAAATCCTTAAATATGTTTTCTTTTTCTTAATATGTTTGAATGGTAACTTTTTAATCCTGATTGAACATTTGCTAAACAGCTAGTTGCATGCTACTGAAAAGTAAACTTCCGTATATCATCCTTCAGAGGATATCTTATTGTTAATATGTCAGAACATTATCATCACATAATTATGAAATGATTAGTCATATGCATTGTTCATTTTCTAATCTTTGCATACTTTGTGTTTTTATCCTTTTAAAGTATTTGAATTCCAATTCTCTGATTCGCCACAAAATGTGATTATACTGATGAGTATTCTTCTTATGGAAAACATAAAGCTTTATGATATAACCTATCCAGCGGACACCAAATTGGATTGCTGCCAGAAATATGATAGAAATACTCACCTGCAGCTAAATGCTGAAAAGATTCAGCGGTCCAGTTAGTTTATGCTGACTTACAAGAGAGCTCAGTGTTGTTGATCTTGGGGAGGGGGGGAGATGTAATGTGACCAATTAGAGTAGCGAGAAATCCATGGTTCAGTATTTATTTAATTATTTCATTAACAGTATTTATAACTGCCCAGTCCCAAAAGTCAGCAAGCAACACAAATAAAAAAAGAAACAAAAACTATACAACTAACAAGGAGTAAGAATTATGAAAACAAAACACTTATAAGAGCCAAGGTGGTGCAGTGGTTAAATGCAGCACTGCAGGCTACTGCTAGATCAGCAGTTCAGCGGTTCAAATCTCACCGGCTCAGGGTTGACTCAGCCTTCCATCCTTCCGAGGTGGGTAAAATGAGGACCCAGATTGTTGGGGGCAATATGCTGACTCTCTGTAAACCGCTTAGAGAGGCCTGAAAGGCCTATGAAGCGGTATATAAGTCTACTGCTATTGCTATTGCTATTGCTATAACATACAACCTCAGTCTAGTCAATTGGAGTTGAAGTCTCATAGAAATTATCATATATTTCAATACTTTTCAAAGTGATTAAAAGAATAATGTAAAACATTCCTACTTTCTGGACATTTGACAACCAAAGGACCAAAATAAAAAAAAAAGCCTACAAGGAAAACATAGGAAAAAAAGAGAAAATTCTAAGAAAATTCTAATTCTATGTACAATAATTTAATGATCAACTAAACATCTATTTGTAAAATTTTCCTCAAAAGTTGTGTATTTATATTGATCTCTAGCTTCCTTATAGGATCATTTATACATTCTATGCCAAGTCTCTCTCTCTCTCCCCCCCCCTGTTTGTGTGTGTGTCTGTGTGTGTCTGTGTGTGTTTGTGTGTGAAACGGGGGGCGGGGGAGGGGAGAAGGACAGAAACAGAAAAAAGGCATACAATAAGCATATTAAAAAAAGAGCACAAGAGATAAAAGTATGTAAAAATTGAAGTCCTAAATGGAGTTGAAGTAAATGCATTATAGACTAGACCAGTGGTGTCAAACTCGATTTCATTGAGAGCCACATCAGGGTTGTGCTTGACCTTGGGGGGGGGGAAGAGGGGGCATGGCCAGGGTGGGTGTGGCTGGGGTAGGCATGGTTGGGCTGGGGTGGACATGGCCAGTTTGACATCACTTGTTTTGGGGGCACTTGTGCTGGCCAAGTGCTAATGCAGGACTTCCCTCAAACCGTCCCTCCCTCTCATTATAATCTTCCTTCCTTTTCTTCTTCTTCTTTTTTTTTAAATATAATTTTTATTAAACATTATTACCTTTAAAAAACAGAAAAAACAATACAGCGTCATAAATACAACGACATAAGCAAGACAAATAATACATAACAATATAAAGTAAAACATACAGATACAAATGCCGTTTTAAACATACAACCCCCCCTCCCCCCCCCACGGTGACAGTCATTCACAGCCCAATTTTTCTTTCTTTCCTCATTATTAGGTCTCTAAGCCACATCTTCTCATTGCAAGATTCAGGGATCTATTACGGTACCTATGTTAACTTTCCCCATTTTAAGTCCCTGCTGTTCTCCTAGTCGCCCACATATACCATAGGTTCCAGCTAAGATAATGTTCTGTTTCTCCTTTGTCCCTCAGCCAACCCGTCATTCTGTCCATTTCTGCACATTCGTAGATCTTTTTAATTAAAGCATCTTCCGGCGGTATAGTGGTGGATTTCCAAAATTGTGCATAGGTTATTCTTGCGGCCACAATTATATGCAGGCTCAAATGCCATATTGAACTGCTTATGTTATCTGGTTTGATGCTTAGTAACAGGTTTTCAGGTCTCCATTCAATGTTTGCCCCAGTAACCTCTTTTAACCATTTTTTAATCCTTTTCCAATATTTCGTGGCTTCAGTACAGGACCACCAAATATGGTAGAATGTGCCCTCCTTTCTTCCACATTTCCAACACAATGGAGATAACCCAGGAAACATCTTAGCTAACCTCGTTGGGGGGAAGTGCCACCTATAAACCATCTTGTATATGTTTTCTTTGAATGCAGTAGATGTTGTAAGTTTAATGGTCTTACTCCATAGATCCCACCATTTGCCCATTTCAATTTCATAACCTAGGTTTCTCTCCCATACTGTTAGAAAGCTTTTGTCCATCTCTTCATTAGTGTCTTGGCAGGTCAAAAATTGGTAGATCTTCGATAACATTTTTTTGTCTCCACCAAACAAGATCTTATCTAGCCCCTGAGGGTTTGGGTAGATCCCGAAACGTGCCTTATCACTTTTAAACCTGTTTCTAACCTGTAAATATTCCCACCATTCCAAATTCCTGCCCTGTTGCTCTAATTCCATCTTTGTTTTTATGTTGCCCTCTTCTGTCATGATATCTTCCTTTTCTTCTTTTTCTTTCCCTCTTCCGTCTTCATTCTCCAATCTTCTTCATTCCTCTCTTTCCTTATTTTTCCTTCCTTGCTCTCTTCCCATCTTTCTTTCTTTGTCTTTCCATTTTTCCCTTTCTCCTTTCCTGCCCCTTCTTGGATGCTCAAATGCACAAAGGGGAACATTTCTCATTTTGTTTTGTTTTCCGTTTAGTTTATTTAATTTGAGGGCTAGACCTCTACCCTCAAACATGGAGCCTGGGGAGGGAGGCGTACACGGCCCTCCCAAGTTCTGTTTTCACTGGCAGAGGCACTGTGGACCAGTCCATTGCTGTTTTTTAGGGCAGCCATTTGGGCTCGATCTAAGCACCCCATGGGCCAGATTCAGCCTGCAGGCCTTGAGTTTGATACCCCTGTTCTAGAATATAATTCCAAGGACTTTATTGAGAAGTAGATGGCAATACCAACTGGTGATTTTTGTTTCACAAAATAAATTGTTATCACATTTGGATTCCTGCTGCTTTTTAATTCATCTTTGTAGATATCATGTATGTCATCCCAAATCAACCTGTATGTAGAAATCTGTTATCCTTCTAACAGCAATCAATGGTGTATTCAAGCTAAACATTTTCATTGCAAAAAATAGTGAAGTATACGGGGAGGGGGGGAGGGGAGAATGCGATGAGATGGTTTGTAGGAAAATAAAAGAAAAATACATAAATGTTGTTGCTTCTTTCCTTAATACTGAATGTTGGTAGCTTTTTGTTCTCAGTACCTAAAAAGCAGATCTATTATTACCGTTCTGTTTAGAATTTTAAAAATCTGTTTCTTCTTTTTTCATTCATCGAGTCATGCTAAGCAATATTTTTTATTTCTCTGTATTCTGTTTTGGTCTGAATAATAACTAAGTAGAACTTTAAAAAGGAAAAGAGAAAGTCCATGACATTTTATTAAGCATGAAATGGCGCTGGAGCAAAACAGAGAATTGCTGAAGCAAATGCTGCAGTAAGGAAGGAAATGCCATTGACTTTATTACAGCCGCCTAATGTTTTCCATGAACTGCAGAAAATAATTCATTGTATCTTAGTGACCTACAATAACAGCTGACGGCTTGCACTCCATGGAAATGTGATTTGTGTGTTCCAAAATTTAACTATTTAAAGTTTCAGGGCTCATATCTTCAGAATTTCAGAAATATTAATGTCAGTGGGATTATGATGAAAATTTTGGTGTAAACAGTTTGCCTATGCCCTGCACTTTGTTGAACACTTTTTGCACATTTAAACATGGTATCCTTCTGTCTCAAAAAAAAATCTGGATATGATTCCAAGTTTTACCACACTTGTTGCAATGCAAAAATGACCTTTTTGGGTTTTTAAAAAAAAAAATCATATTGCCATCTTGTATTCCTTATATATTAAATTTAGAATATAATCTTATACTAGGTTCTAAAGATATATGGATGATAAAATTCAAGAAGAAAATACTGCTTTGTTTCATTTTATTTGTAGCCGTGTTAGTAATCTAATTTGAATTTGAATTAATGTTACAACTTTATAACTTTACAACTTTATAAAAATTAGAAACTGAAATCAATAAATCAGTATTCAAATAAACAACTGTACAGAAAATAATTTCAGGAGCTGAAGCCAAGGTATTGGTTAAAAGTTTTATAGTTTATCAATTAATATCATTAAATAAACAGAGAAGCATCATTAATTCTATTTCTAACATGCTTTTTAGCTGGTGTTATATTCCATTATAATTTAGTTTTCTGTATCCCATTCTGATAATTAGTACTTGTATCTATCATTCTTAATACGGAGAAAAATCATAGTAGGCTGAGATTTAAATGGTCAAAATATATGACTGCAGGGTAATTGTGTAATTTTAAACATTATTTAGAAAAAAAATACCAATGATTAATTAAGATCACTAATGTGACCTTAACACCCCCCACTCTGATATTTGAAATGTACTAAGTTTGTACTAAGTTTTAACATGGAAAACTCTCTTTATGTTCTTCAATTGTTTACTTTTAACCTACTTCAGTGAATTATACAGACATGCAGGAATGCAAGATTTGCTATGCATGTTCAGACCTTCTTGTTTTTAGTCATATATCCAACAGTAGCCAGAATCAGATATTTTAGAAAATAAAACACCCACCATTGCCAGTTATGCAATTGTTTGCCTTGAACACAGACCCACATGTAATTGCAAGCTTTTCTCCAGAATAATTTGAGTTGAATGCAGATTCCTTAAACGACTATATGATAGTTTATTTAAACTGAAAATATTTGCATGAGTCATAAATAGGTAATTCTTTAAAATGAAAAAAAAAATCCTATCAAGTTTGGCATTGGTGTCTTGTAGTGGCAAGTTCCAAGGCTTTGTTATTTTCTTTATGAATTACTTAAAATCAGTTCTATTGCTTATTTGAAAATTAAATGTTACCAAACATATTTTTCATAGTTACTGAAATGTAAGTGCAGAATTATACCAAAGGCATACTGACAATACATTTGGTTTCACAACACTGATGTTATATATCCTGTTTGATCCATTCAATCCTTATGTGTAAAGCAATCAGCCTGAAAAGAAATGCATATCTACACAAACAATTGTATCTTTCCTTTTCAGGACTTTGTTCTGGGTACAGTGGAGAGGAGATGGAAATCTCTACCTATTTCATCCCAAATCTGGATGAGATTTAATTCATTTGTGGAAAACAATAGCTAGAGCAAGCAATGTGCTACACTATAATGTGATTTGTTTTGGTTAAGTCTGCTGATAGGATCAGATAGTAAAGCATGATTAAGCAAGTTAATATTATTTATTGTGATGTGTGATTCTAGTCAATAATACTATCTGCTAGAGAGATAGAGTTGGAAGACAGGTAGTCCTTGAGTTATGATGACACTTGGGAGCAGAATTTCTTTTACTCAGCAAGGCAATTGTTAAGTAAGTCACACTCAATTTACCTTTTTTTTTCATACACTAAGCAAATCATTGCAATTGCCAGGTGGGCAGTTGTTAATCAACCTCCTTCATTGGTTAGAAGCTAACTGAGAAGGTTGTAATGGAGATCACATAATCCTTTGGCTTGCCAAGTGTTTGAATTTTGATCATGTTTCTATGGGGAGGCTGCAGTCATAAGTGCAAGGACCAGTTCTTATAACTTTGTACTGTTGTTAAACAAATGGTGGTTTATTATTATTGTTGTTGTTATTATTGGTTAATCTTCGGTGAAATTCACAGCCTTTGGAGCTGGTTGGTAGCTCAACTCCTTGATTCCTAACCAAGGACTTAGGAACTGTTAAGGTAACTTTGGAGAATTGTTGTTGTTGTTGTTATCATTGTTGTTGTTGTTATTATTTATTCATTAAACATGAAACTCAGTCAACTGAACATTCAAAAATGTATTACAAATACCATTGACTGGTAGTAATGGTTGATACGGGTTGCTGCCAGTGTCCTAGGTATTGACCAAGTACTTCTTTAAGCTGTATGATGTTCTGAGTAGTGCACTTTTTTGAAGTCCCGCTGGTGTTATTGCAGGCAGTTGCAATTTCTTGATGTATTTTGTAAAATTCTTGGACATGGTATCGAGTGTCCCGATGACAATGGATGTTGCTGTTACATGTTTCATCCATAATCACGTAGTTTTGATGGCCAGATTATGATATTTTGTGATTTTTTCCATTTTTTTCTTATTATTAAATTTATCATTATCATTAGGCATTGTAACAATAGTCAGGAAATTACAATGTTAATACAGACTAGTTTGGCTGCCTGTTTCCCAGCTCTGTTATGTACATGCTTGTGTTCTTTTCATGGTGCACCATAGGAGGGCGATCTAGCTTTGTACCAGAAAGAAAGACAAATGGCTTTTCCTTCAGCATCATCCAAAGCCTTTTGGCCTCAACCAAACCTGCCTTGCAAATCAGCATCACAACCAGGAAGGTTCAGTATTGGCAGGATTCTAACCACTACATGAAGCGCCATCTAGTGTCCCCAACAAAGTGGTAACTATTTATCTATTTGCATAGTAGCTTATTTTCAAACTGCTAGGTGGCTAAAGCCTGAACAAGTAATGGGAACTCATCTTAGGACACAATGCCTGAACCACTGGAGGAGAGACAATCTCCAGAGCCATTAAAACATTGAGTCACCGTGTCTCTATAGTTGCAAGTTGAGAACTATCTGTACCTGTCAGTTCCCTACATAATTTTCCCTGCTAGAATTGTTCTTCAGGACGTTTAGGTTTAAAGAATTCCTGGAATGCATTATTCTCAATTCACATGAAATACCATTTGAACTTTATTGTAACATCATCAAGGGAAGCACTCCCCTGCTGGGGATCTCTATCTTTTGGCAAGGTTGAGATCCCATTCCAGAGCCAATGATTTTATTTTTCTTCTTATCTAAGGAGAAATATGACCTGGAAGGAGAAACAATGGAAGGCTACCCTATAGAAATGCTTTTCTCTTGGTCATGTTGGAAATGTGCTAGACACAAAAATCTTCATTCTCCAAGGTAATAAGAATTTTTGCATGTTTATGCCTGCCACTGGTATCATAAAACAGCTCTGAATTCTCCAGCTGTTAGCATAGGATTTTCCTATTAGCAGTCCTCATGATCAGTGCCAAATCCAAGCACCCTTTGATATGTCTTCTATGAAGCCTTCCTTATTTCTGTTTCCTGTTTTGACAATATTATTAATGTGAAAGCTGTCATTTCTGTTTTGTCTGTTGTTATGCAAATCCTTCTACTTTGAATTCTCTTTCCTCTGTTAGTTAACTCTGATTTTGGATTTCTCCCAATAGTAGAACTGAGTTGACCCAAATTTTCATGATTGTCAAAATACTTTTTTTTTTTTTGCTATCAAAATGAATTTCAAATATATGTTGTTTTATTCAGATAGAGTGAAATAATTTCAGGTCAATTGTTTAATTATTTTCCTGTCAATATAATGATTAGATATGTTCAATTGCAAGAAAACAATACAGCTGTCCCTTGCTAATGTTTGGGCTGTGCCCACTATGCTTATTGGCATTTTGTTGGTTATTTTCTCTTTATTCCGTATGAAAGATGACTCTGAGTCTCTGATGGAATTTGTGCAAGGAAATGGGCCCTAAATGGTATATTGGCTCAAGTGTAAATTGACCATGAATCAATTTCAGAACATTCAAGGCTTGGAGTCAGACAAAAGTCTAGAGAGGAGTTTTTCCTTATGACTAAGCAGGAAGCCCAGCCTCAAGGGGGGGTAGGGAAGGTACATTAAATACATTCCAGTGGTTGGCATCTCATCCCCATGACTGTCAGGCACACCCATAGTGTGGTTCTTGGTACTGGCTCTGGTTCTAGAACATAGTGAGGATAAGGCCAAATAACCACTAACCAACAAGTCTACACCAAAGAAACTGAATAAATTAAGCTCAAGTGTCAATTAGCTTGTGCTTTTGAAAATGACATTTTTATGTCAGAATAAAATTCCTGATGACATTTTGCAGAGATATGCTCAGGTTTGTCTAAGTGGCAGTGGGGCTGGGGACAAGCAGGCACACCTTGTGGCAGTTTGAAGATACTAAAGGATTAACTCTCATTTCTATTTAATTGTTTCTTTTTATTTTGAAAAAAATAATAAAAATCATTTAATAAATTCAGGCTTCATAACTTGAAATCTATATTGTTTTTGTTACAATCACTTGGTTTCCTCCAATGGCTTTGCAGCTATCGTACCTTTTGGAATTTCTGGTTCCCATAATAAAAAGTTCATCTTCCTTTTTTTTCTTGTCATGGTTTGTTCAGCATTTTCATTTTGTTAGACAAAATAAATTTATTTTTGTTCTACTTTCAAAATGCTTCCTAGTCATTTCTAGTTTTGTATTATGTGCGGATTTTATAAATGGAATTATGCACACTCAGTGTTTTATAAATTCATAGTTAACTCTTCAAGTTAGACAAAGTCAAGAAACAGGAGCAGCAAGGGATTAAAAAAAATTGTTTACTGTTGCTGGCTATTGAGGTATATAGGAAACCTGTTAAGTTTCTCTTGACCTCAACTGTCAAAAGACAAAATCAAAGCTGGGTTATTTTAAGGTTTTTTAAAAAATACTTTCTTCTTTCCCAGAAATATATATATATATATATATATATATATATATATATATATATATATATATATATATATATATATATATATATATACTTAAAGTCACAACCCCTGGTATGCCCAAGTATGGGAGGAAGGTCACAAGTGGAAGTGTGACCTTCCTCCCATACTTGGGCATACCAGGGGTTGTGACTTTAAGTATATACCTCCCACCCTGGCTGGCTGATAAAGGAGTCGTTCTCTGTAGCTCAAAAGGTTAACTCCCTGCCTGGGAGGCAATGGAGCACAGGTTCGATTCCCAAAAACTTGGGTATGGCTAGCTGATGATAGCTAAATAGCTTGAAATAGATCTATACTACTCTCCCTTTATTTATTTATCAGCATAAATATAACAAATATATATATATAAGATATATATATATATATAAAGAATATATATATATATATATATATATATATATATCTCCTAATTTTTCCTCAATTCTTTTTTACTATAACAAATTTGTTAAGGTGGGAAAGATGGAATAATTGTGCAAAGCTTTTGCTTGAGTAATCAGAAAATAACATTAAAGTTTGGCTATTACCTATAACTGAAAATCAGTGTAGTTCCTTTATAGATTATTTCAATGCTCAATTAAAAAGATAGGGATATGTGTCTGGACACTAGCAAAGAAAATTCACAGAAAGAAAATCCATTTCTTTATCTTTTGTAAATTATGGGCAAGTTCCTTTGTAATCAGGGTAGGAAAGGGAGAGGAGAGTATGTGTAATCTTTGGAATTTCATATGGTGTTCTACAGTTGACCTTTGCCTGAAGTAGAGGCAGGAAGAAAGAAATAATTCAATGGAGAATATAAATCAAATAACCATCAAAGGATCTGAAATATGTGAGAAAATTAGAAGGTGGAAAATGCATTTTTCATGAGCCTTTGGTCTATATGAATCAACATTTTGCAGAACTGTATTAAGTTGGATTGAACAAACTATTCAGTTCAAGGTGATACCTCAACATAGAAGTCAAAGCATTGTGACATGCTGCTGTACTTGCCTGTTTTAAGGATTCAAGCTGATGAAGCAGGAAACACTGATGATCAGGCCAGACAAAACTTTTTCTGTAAACATGAAAAGAGGGTCTCTGACATTCAAGGCCAAGAAAAGAACAATCCAAATATTGATTTGGAAAGGCACAATGAAAGGGTTCACGTATATGTATATATAGGATTTTCTGTGAATATATGATTCCTTTTTGTCTGCAAAAAAGCAATGTACGTAGCTGTCAAGCTTTAGAAACCTTTGCTGCTACTAGACTGAGTTTCTGAAGATGGTATTTTATTGCCACATCTGGTGTGAATTTTGCTTTGCCAGAAATGCTGGTAGAGGTGTCTTCAACCCATCTGCATGTATGCACAGAAGACAAAATCTCTTGAAGTGGTTACTTTGTGGAATAGCCTTGAATAGGAACTTTCAGGCTTTGCATAGACTTAGTGATTACTCACTAGATCTTGCCTAACAGACGGAAGAAAGAAGCTTTGAGGATGTCCAAACTGTTTAATGAGTGTAATACTAGAGGATTTTTTCCAAGTCTGGGAAGAAATGCAACAGAGAGGTCTTAATCATAGGTTATAGAAAGCTTGAGGGGGTTGACATAAATTCCAGTGTTTCTGTAACCAACTAGGGTGGAAAACTTCAAAGCAGATAACCTTGGCCAGAAATTAAGATCAACATCTGCAGTGTGTGACTTAATTCATTTGCTTCAGTCATCAAAAACATATGAAAACATTATTTGTTCCCTCTATTTCCAGTGTTGGGCTTTTGTGGAAATTAGTGGAATGAACAGAGTAGTTTTATGTTAAGGCAAAATATCATAATGACTATAGCAGATTTCAGTAAGGTCTATGTCAAGGAAAAATCAGAAAAAAGATTAAAAATGACAGCTTTGGAAGATGAGAAATTATCCTCCTCAAAATTTGGTACCTGAAATGAATTATTTTGCACTGTTTCATGGTAAATTTGGCCTTTAAATTCCTCTGATCCTTCTATTTTCTGAATTCAATTCAATATTTAACCAGCCTTTTCAACTGAGATGCCTCTTCCTCGTGTATTCTGATCATATCTGTCTGACAGAGCTCACCTTATCAGTTTCTTAGTTCAGACCATTTGCTTTACCAAAGTTCTGCTGTTATACATAATATATCACATCAATCAAATTCCACCTCTTTTCTACTTTCTTCTGTTCCACTTCAAGTTCTCTCCTGAACCTAATGCTTTTTCATGCACCAGCGACAAGGTAGTTCTCTTGCAAAATGGAAAGGTTGACTAAAACGATCCTTGAGCAGAAGTGAAAACAAATTTGGGGAGACCTCCTGAAAACCAGAGTTTTCTTAATTTAATTCAATTATACATTTTAAGAAGCAAACTTTTCCTTTCATCTGAGGAAGCCACTGTGTTCCAGTTCAGATCAGCCTGCAAGGATAAACTTTTAATATTTTTTTTTATATTCCCTCAGGTGAGAGTAAATTCTACAGCTGAGCCCAGCTGCATTCCTCTCATGGCTAGGATTCTTAGCAATCCCAGAATAGAAGAAACAAAGCTGTGGTAATTTCTGACTGCAAAGAGGAGCAGTTAACTCTTGATTAGACTAAACATCTTGATGATAATAAGGGTCTCTTCATGATGAAACTTATTGCTAAAATATTTGGTTATTGCCAATAAATTTGTGTTACTATTGGCTGCTTGTTTTGGGTGAGAAGCCTGGAACAAGTCCTTTGTATAAAGTTGTTCAAATGCCTTATACTGCAGTTTAGTTACCATCCATCCTTTTTTCCTTGATGTTATCTCCATTCTATGGAAGAAACTGTAGTGGTGCAAAGCTTTGTCCTAACTGGAATTCCAATACCGGGATTATATCTTTCAATTTTCAGAAATATTCCTTCCTCTTGCAAAAGGTTCCAGGTGCTCCAGGAGTTTTCTAAAATTCTCCTTTTGAGCTGACTTTTTATTGCAAGGAGGTGAAAGATGAATCTGCAACTTCTCAAGAGACAGACTAAACAGGTACACATAGTTCTTGCATAACTACTGGTCATTTTATGACTGTTCAAAAATTAAGATAGCAATAGTGCTTAGACATATCTACCACTTCACAATACTTTACAACGCTCTCTAAGCAGTTTACAGAATCAGCATATATGACTGACTTACTTAGAATGGAAGGCTGAATCAACCTTGAGCCAGTGAGAATCGAGCTGCTGGAAGTTGGCAGAATTAGCTTGCAATACTGTACTCTAACCACTATACCACATGGCTCTTTGATCATGGGCAGCCTATAAAGCACCTTAAGGACATGTTTGTTTGTCCTTCCCAGCCATGTGACTATATGTTAGAAAAGTTTTAAGACTGGTCAAAGTATCCCATAGACACTTGACAATGATTTGCATTGTTCAAATGCATGTATTTGTTTAACAACTGCTATATTCACTGAACAATTACTGCTAAAAAAAGCTGTAAATTGCTTCTGCCTCAACTTATGAAAACAACAACTTACAGTGTAATTATGGGCTCAATTGTGGTTGCAAATAGTGGACTACTTGTAGATAGAGAGATGATTTTAGTTTAAGGACAGGGCATGATAAAATTTCACAAAAGCTGTTAGCCACTTTGAATGGAGAAAAAAATAAACTGTACCCATCTGTGAGAATTTAATTAATTTTCCTTCTCACTTGAAAACAGACGGAATTATTTCCTTTCCATCAAACCAGTGAGAATAGCTGAGAAGAAATGAAAAAGGTTTTGGGGTGGAGTAATAATTGAAAATTGTGCATGTTTATTTTTGTGCCCCAGCAGTATAAAAATAATAAAATCATTATACTTAGATATTTATCCTAGAGTTCTGGCTAGCAAAGATATATCTAAACTAACATTCCAGGGTGAACAAGAAGGATAAGGAAGCATAAATCCATACGCTCAAGACTAGATAATTGAAAGCAGCTAATTTCTGTTAGTTAAAACTCTCTTTTGAGAGTCTATTGCAAATTCTCTCCTGACCTGTATGATAAGCTTTGAAGACCTGCCTCTGTATTACAGTATTAAGTGGAATAAGATATGTGGTGGCTCAGTGGCTAAGACACTGAGCTTGTCAATCAGAAAAATTGGCAGTTTGGTGGTTTGAATCCCTAGCGCCGTGTAATGGAGTGAGCTCTCATTATTTATCCCAGCTTCTGCCAACCTAGCAGTTTGAAAGCATGTAAAATGCAAGTAGAAAAATAGGAACCATCTTTGGTGGGAAGGTAACAACTTTCTGTGCACCTTCAGCATTTAGTGATGACTGGCCACATTACTACGGAGACGTCTTCCACTAGTGCTGGCTCTTCAGCTTTGAAACAGAGATGAGCACCGCCCCCTAGCATCAGGAACAACTAGCACATATGTGTGAGGTGAACCTTTACCTTTTACTAAATTGAAAAACAGTATAAGGAAGATGTCCTTGGGCACAGCATTCAAGATTTTCTATGGTATGTTTTCCTTGTGAAAAATCACTCAACACTCTCTCTGTTAAATAGTGATTTTTAAACATTCTGATGGGATTTTACTGTCTGGATCTGCTGCTTTCATTGTTTCAGTGGTTGTTTTTAGCTATGTGGCCCTTAATACTGTCTTTCTTTAATGGCTTAATTTGTTATCCCTGCACCCTTTGCATATTGTTTGCTAAAGTACTGAAATATAGGGGAAAATTAATTTCAACAATAGCAATAATAGCAGCATTGCTATTGTAATATCTCTAGGTGGCAGTATAAATGTAGGTATAGATTAAAAATAAAAATATCATTGAAAGAAAAAGAACATTGATTATTTTTTTATTAATGCAACAGAAATTTAACGTTTACGTAATATATACTTAAGCAGGAAATGAATAATTAGCATTTCAGTTTATTTAGAAACCCATTTGGATATCCAGGAACTACTACAATAGCATCAAACAGCCTAAATTAGTTCATGTTCTTCAACGTTGGATAAATATCTAATGAATATTATGTTGGTATAATACATATTCCTATACTTAAGGCAATATTTAATATTCAAGGATTATGATTTATGATTGTATCTTATTATTTGTGATCTATGAATTATCACTTTGTTGTTTGTATGTACATATAGTGTTTATTGGAGACAAATTCCTTGTGTGTCCAATATACATTCTGTTTATGAAGTGGGGAAAAAAAGATACTTGGGCTTTCAGAATTAAGTACTTAAATTGCATCACTGAACTATTGCAAGTTGCATCACAGATGATTTTGTTTTGTTCATTAAAGGATGATTACATAAATAAATGATCCCGATATTAAGGAAATATATATTGTTTATATAGTATAACATTATTAACACAATTTCCCCCCCCCAACAAATGCAGTAATGGTCACAAAAGCACATGGACATTGAGGAATTCAAGTATATAGACTGATAGTGACACCTGCAGGAGCAATGTGAGTGTTTACGGAATTGGATAGATTGGCACGCCAGACCTGCATATGTTCAGGACAGACACTATGGTGCAGTGGCTGAGAATACTGGAATCAAGCAGATTCAAGTCCTTTGCCAGTCATGGAAGTTTGGGTTACTTTGGAGCAGTTCCCAATCTTCAAACCAACTACTGGAAAGTATGTGAGCAAATGAAGTGCTTTGCTTACTTGAAGAAAAACTAGAAATACATAAATAGAGTATTCAGGCATAAACTGCAGTGAGCTTGTTTTTGGACAAATAGTTAAAAAGGTCATATTCACAATGGAAATACAACTTCATAGAATTCATTTGGCAACTCTAATATTCTGCAGCAGTGAGATTTGCTATCGATACTGTTGAGTATTAAGATGTTGATTGGTTGTCGTTTTGGCGGGAGAAACGCTTGTTGTTGATTGGGCAGTCGCGGTTGACAGCGGGGTATTTAAAGGAGCTGTCAACCGCATTTCTCTGGGGTTAGAGTTGTAGTTCTCTGTTGATGAATAAAGAAGTTTACTTAACCAAGCTATTGCCTGATTATTGCATCCCAAACCTTTTGTTATACACAACAAAGTAGTGACAAGGGTGGGATCGCAATAATCGGATGGTTAAGCAGGAAATTAGTGAAAGTGGACCCATTTAGAAATAATTACCGCCTGAGGGAACAGCATTACCTCAGGTGCTGGTGGTGATCTAGGAGATCGCTTTACCAATGGTTTTTGCGCCTTTTAACCCAAATGGGTTAAAAGAGAAATGGGAGTCATATACAGCAAGATTTGAGTGTTTCCTATGGGCACATGAGCTTTCAGAGATTACAGATGAGCGGAAATGTGCTTATTTTTTTAACAGTGTGTGGTGCTGAAACATTTGACACTGCCAGATCTTTAATGGCACCCACCTCTATTCATGAGGCATCTTGGGAAGCTCTGAAGTTAAAATTAAACAACCACTATGCCCCCCCACCCTCTAAGATAGCTCGTAGGCATGAGTTCCATAGGAGAAACCAGGCTGAAGGGGAAACAATTAATAATTACGTGGCTGTGTTGCGATCTTCTGCCCTAAATTGCGAATTCAAACATTTTAATGATGCCCTGTTGGACTGCCTGGTTGTAGGGTTTGAGATTTCAAATTACAACGTAGGTTGCTAGCAAAACCTGAGTTAACATTCCAGACAGCTCTGGATGAGGCTAGGGCGGCAGAGATGGCACAGAAATCATTAGCTGCTATTCAAAATAGTCAGAGCCAGCCAAACAACAGGGATTTAGTTTCCGTGCCTAGTGCTGAGGTTTATCAAAGTGAGGGGATTTGTGAGGCAGACGAGGAGGAATTAGATGAAATGAACCGAATAAAGGAAAACAGAAAGAGAATTTGGAAGCCTGGGGGAAATTCACATTCTGAGCAATGTTGGGCCTGTGGGAAAATCATTCCTGAAGTAATTGCCGTTTTAAATTAACAGTCTATCAGAGATGCAATAGGACGGGGCACCTCGCCTGAGTATGCAGGGCATCGCAGCCCGCAAATTTTCAAATGAGACGATGGCCCTCAGCAAAGAAGCCTTGGTTAGGAGATGGCTGCCACCCTGTCCAGACTGGGTCAGAGGATGTAATCAGTCAAACTAAACAAGAAAATTCAAATAACACTAACCGTTGAAGGAAGGGATTGTGTAATGGAAGTGGACACAGGTTCTGCCACCTCCATCGTATCATGGAGTACCACAAAAGGGCTTGTGCCTTTGATGTCCAAATGTAAATTAAAAGCAGGAGGTTTGAGTTTCAGAGACTATCAAGGGAATGTCATTCCTATAATAGGCAGTGGATATTTCAGGGTGGAATACAATAAATTCCGGGGACGCCTTCCTTTAGTGGTGGTTGAAGGAGCGTTGCCTAGTCTTTTGGGACTAGAATGGTTTGAAGCATTGGGGTTAAGGGTTAGTGGCATTCATCAAATACAGACCTCTGATTTGAACAGGTTAGAGAGGGAGTTTCCTGAGGTTTTTGATGGAAAGTTAGGCACTTATACAGGCAAGCCAGTGTCATTTAATTTAGACCCCAGTGTGGCCCCAGTGCGATTGAAGCCGCGTCAAGTACCATTTGCGCTCAAAGCTAGGATTGATGCAGAATTGAATAAACTGTTTGAGCAGGGGATATTAGAACCTGTAGAGCATTCAAAGTGGGAGACCCCCCATTGTGACCCCAATTAAACCAGATGGGTCCATTCGATTGTGTGCTGACTACTGTTGTACTTTGAACTGCGCCCTGTCTGCCCATGCATACCTTGTGCCAGTGGTCCATCATTTACTCCATTCCCTAGGGAGAGGGAAAATATTTGCTGGACCTGGCCCGGGCATAGCAGCAATTGCTGGTAGATGAAGAAACAGCAGAGGCTCAGACTGTAATAACACACAGAGGCGCTTTTAAATGTAAGAGGCTTCAGTTCGGAGTTAGTGTGGCGCCAGGGCTCTTCCAGAGTTTAATGGAACGGATGTTAATATAGGGAGTCCCTGGTGTCATGCCATACTTTGATGACGTCTTAATATCTGCTACTAGCAATGCAGAATTGCTCACCAGATTAAGGGAGGTGCTGAGACATTTTAAAACAATGGGGCTTAAAGTGAAGCGGAATGAATGTCATGTGGCAGTGCCGCAAGTAGAATTTTTAGGGTTCTTAGTGGATAGGAATGGAATTCACCCCACACCTTCAAAGACTCAAGCCATCAGAGATGCCCCTGCACCCACTTGCAAGGTGGAATTGCAAGCGTTTTTAGGACTTCTTAATTTTTATGCCATTTTTCTACCTCATAAAGCTTCAGTGGCGGAACGGTTACATGAGTTACTGGATAAAGATGCCCGTGGAAATGGGGACTGACAGGAAAGGTTGCTTTTAAGGCTGTTAAGGAATTGTTACTATCTAACCGAGTGCTTACTCAGTATAGCGAATTACTTCCACTTAGGTTATCTTGTAATGCTTCCCCATATGGCATGGGGGGCAGGGTTAAGCCATATTTGGTCAAATGGAAGGGAAGTCTCCATTGCATTTTGTTTGAGAACTCTGGCGTCAGCCGAACGTAACTAGAGCCAATTGGACAAAGAGGCACTGGCTATAGTTGCTGGCATGAAGAAGTTCCATGACTATGTTTATGGCCGTCAGTTCCAGATTGTAACACACCATAAGCCTCTATTGGGATTGTTAGCAGGAGACAAATGAACTCCCCAGGTTTTATCACCTCGGCTAACCAGGTGGACAGTATTCATAGCAGCATACCATTATCAACTCTTTCAACAGCCTGGCAAACACCTGGCCCATGCAGATGCCCTGAGCAGATGTCCATTGCCAATTATCCTTGAAGACCCTGCACCAGCCTCGCAAGTGCTCTTAATAGACAATAGTCCCTTGCCAGTGACTGCTGCTGATATTGTCAGATTGTCAGCTAGGGACAAAATGTTATCCCAAGTGTTAGATTGGGTCAAGAGGGGTTGGCCACGAGATGTTTCTAGCCTTGTATTCCAACCTTACATGAATCGTAGATTGGAATTGTCAGAGCTAAAGAGTTGCCTCTTATGGGGGCAGCGAGTGGTTATCCCTCACCCTCTAAGAAACACGTACTGGCCACATTGCACAGCGCACATCCTAGAATAGTAAGGATGAAGGCATCTGCTTGAAGTTATCTATGGTGGCCGAAAATTGACAAAGCCATTGTCCAGTGGGTAGCTGCCTACAACCAGTGACAGGTGGTGCGAGCAGCTCCACCAAAGGCCTCTCCCCGAACATGGGAGATTCCCACATCCTCTTGGGCACGCATCCATATAGATCTGGCAGGCCCATTTCATGGGAAGGCATTTTTAGTGGTGGTTGATGCTTTTTCGAAGTGGGTGGAAATTGCTATGATGTCATCAACCATCTCAGAGGCTGTTAATAGAGTATTATGGAAGTTATTTGCCACCCATGGGCTGCCAGACCTTTTGGTCTCGGATAATGGACCCCAGTTTACTTCTGTGGAATTTGAGGATTTCTTGGCAACCCTGGGCATATGCCATGCACTAATTTCTCCATTCCATCCGGCCAGCAATGGCCTGGCGGAACGCATGGTATGAACAGCGAAGGACGTTCTAACTAAATTGGCTCCAGGGAATTGGCAGGATAGGGTAGATCAATTTTTGCTCACACAGCATTCCACCCATTGTCCTTCTTCTAATAAAAGTCCTGCAGAGTTACACATGGGCGCAGGTTAAGGATGGTACTAGATAGGCTAACACCCTAATTTTTCCCCCGGTGAAACCCTTGACTCTATAGAGGACGGTGGTGTTTGCCTTAGGGAACCTGGTTATGCAAAAAGTTTGGGGGGCAGCCTTTATGGCTACCTGGCAAGATTGTAAGAATAACTGGACCCTGTTGTTATAGGGTGGACCTTGTCGGTTGGACGGATTGTGGAGATGCCACATTGATCATTTGAGGAACCGAGGAGAACACCAACAAATATGACGGGGAATGAGGATAGTGGCGTAGAGATACAGAACCCTAAAGCGAATCCAGAGGAACGATTAGCAGCCTACCCAGGCCATGGGAAGGGACGAAGCGCACATCCACTGATGACAATGAAGAGGAGGTGAATGGAGACTTACCGTTTGATGCGGGTCCAGGTCTAGAGGAGTTGAGGCTGCAGGATGGAGTTGGGGGGTCAGCAGGAGTCGAAAATCTTCAAATTCTGGAAGCAGGTCAGATGCCGGCAGAGTTGGAAGTGCGGCTTAAGGCACCTAACTGGGACGTCAACCCGCATGAACCATTCCCAGGCCCGGCTGGGCCCAGTGGCGAAGATAGACTGCGGAGGTCAGACCGAATCAGGCACCAGCCAGCATACCTTCAGGAATACGTTTGCACGAACTTAGAGGAAAGGAGTGTTGAGTATTAAGATGTTGATTGGTTGTCGTTTTGGTGGGAGGAATGCTTGTTGTTGATAGGGCAGTCGCGGTTGACAGCTGGGTATTTAAAGGAGCTGTCAACCGCAAATTGCGCTTCACATTTCTCTGGGGTTAGAGTTGTAGTTCTCTGTTGATGAATAAAGAAGTTTACTTAACTGAGCTATTGCCTGATTATTGCGTCACAAACCTTTTGTTATACACCACAAATACAACTAGAAATGATCTGCTAATTTGGGATAAATTTATATTCAATAAATTGTTGTTGTGTGAGGACCTGCTCCTGCCCCTTTCTGAATTCCATGGGGGGTAGACAATATGGATGACTTCCTTAGTTTAGGAATTCTTTTCCCCACAGAGATGCAAGATGCTCTCTCGCCCTGGCTTTTTATAAAAAAAGGTTTTATTTAATCCTAACTTTGTTAAGAGAGCCAGTTTGATTAAAGCATTTTGCTAGAAACTGGAGAGTGTGTGTTTTAGTCCTGCTTTATGTATGAATCTAGCTGGTGACCTTGAGCCAATCCTTCTCTAAGTCCTAGGAAGGCAACTCACTTCAAAATCGGTGTAGGGGAGAGGTAATGGAAGAAGGAAGGGAAAGGAGAGGGGGAAGGAAGAAAGTAGAGAGGGAGAGAAGGAGAAAGAAAGAAAAAATAAGATGTGTTAAAACAGGCGGATGTGATGGTAAATAAAGCAACGCAAACTATATATTAGAACCTTTTAAATGGAATAACAAATGTATAAGAATGACAAATGTAAGAAGGAGAATAACTATGTGAATGTTTACCTATAATTGTATGTAAGAGAATAAAAAATAAAAAATTAAAAAAAATCTTGCCAAGAAAACTGTCCACACAGTCATGCAGAGTAAAGCTAACTCAAAGGCCTTCACACACTGATACAAACTGATAAAGAATGCCATGTTGTTGTCAATAGGAAATTAGAAAGGGACAGTTTAAAATGATGCAGATGAATAAATAAATGATTTATTTGAACAGGGATTTGAAAACTATAACTTGATGGCTGTATGAAACCAGGACTATTATTGTAGTTTCCTTCAAACTAACCAGAACCAGGAGGAGAGAAAATCTGGCATGGTAGATGGGAAGAGGATATTTAGGGGCAAAATGTTTAACTCTTTAATAATCTATTTTGCCTCATAAATCAGGTATGTGGCTCTTAATTCTGTTCACCACCCAGAGATTCAATAGACTAATCACATCTGTCTCTTGCTCCTATTTTATTTTGATTTTGGTCATGTTGTTGGTCTGTTTAGATAAAGAAATATCTCTGAAACAAGACCAACAGGTTTGGCTATGGGCACTTCCCAGTGGTGGGTTCCAGATCTCCGTTCAAACCAGTTATGGCGTTGCCCACATGGACGCACGCAGTGCGCTGCATTGCACATGCATTGTAACTGCAAACATTTCCGCAAGCCTCCGCGATGCTCCAGCTGCTCGGTGAGCGGTTGAGCAGACACTGTACAAGCCATGCGTGAGTGCGGAAGAGCCGAAAGCTTTAAAACACGGTAAGGAACTCGGGCGGGCAGGTGGGTCCTCTGTAGCACTGTACCAAGAACGGTACCCGGTGCTCTGGGCAGGCTCTGATACGCCCGTACCAGGGCATACCGCCTGCAACCCACCACTGGCACTTCCATATTGTCACTGCAGTGCTCAAAATAAGGAGAAAAAAATCATTGCCCCATCTTCATTCTCAGAGTCTTGGTAGTTCTTTAAAATCCCTTATTCCATTTCATGCAACATGAAATAAGATTTAATTGCTTGTATTTTTCTACCATTCATTACCTTATTTTATGTTGCATGCATTTGTCTAAAAATTTGTCTGAATGATTTTGGGAAGAAGGTATATTTAAGGCTTTTGAACTGAATATATGTGGAACTGTCCAGTTCTCTTGACAACTAAATTATTGGTGAGTTTTTCTTAATTGAATTTTATTCACTGATTTGAGAACCATTCTCCCCTGACTTCACATTTCAATTTTATTTATTCTGTTTTTCAATTGCAAAGAAGTGTTAACATTTAGTACACCAATCCCTAAAAATCTGAATGGCAAGATACTTATTTATTTCTTAAACTTTCTTTCATTTCTTTTTCAGAATCCACTGAATACCATCTCAAAATTATTTTACTTATTCCTGTTTCTTTGATTTTTTTTCAATTAAATCAATGTTTCTGTACAATCCCCATGTTCCTTTCTGTGTCTTTTCAGCTGCATGCTTTCCACGTCTTGCTGAAATTTATTAGGCCAATGCCATAAAATAAGTGTCTTTTCAGTAATTATCTTATTTTAATTAGCTTAAATATTTACTTACATACATACATTAACTAGCCCATAGGCCTTATCAAAGTGCAGAGTTCCAAACACAAACCTTGCTAAATCTGATAAAAACAATTTAAAATAAATATAAATACAATTTTAAATGAAATTGGAATAAAATACAATTTTAAATGAAATTGGAATAAATACAATTTTAAATGAAATTGAAATTAAATACAATAATTAAATATTTTGGTAATTAAAATATAATATTTTAATATCACCCCTACAATCTACCCCAATCGGTTCCATATGCCAATCTCAACTGAAGCATTTTGCTTAGATCCTGTGCCATATTAAACATTGTTTTCATATTCTGACCACACATAAGGTATGGTAAGTTGTTTTAATATGGGGTTCCCAATGGGTCATTTATTTAGTATATGGGCCATTAGACCTGTCTCTCACCCTATTATGCAGGCAACAGTCAAATAGGATGTGAGACAGATCTTCTACCTCTGCCGCTCCACAAATGCAGAATGTCCATTATAGGGTACAGAATAGTATCTCTCATATCTGAGCATTGTGTCAAGCTGTGCGGAATTCGCTTGTGTAAATATCTCCCTAAGATATTTGGCAATTGTAACTTTAAAATTTACTTAAATTCTTCATGGCACTCTTTGGGAATCAGTATGACGCACATTATATCCTTTGATACTATCTACATGCTTGCACTTCACCTTGCGTTATAGTATAATATTGAAACTATTTCCCATCTTCATATCAAAGCTTCTAATACGCCACAGGGATTTTGCAGTTACCTTTTTCCTTTAATATTATTTTCAAACTACTTTGTATTGTGTTACAGAGATAATGAATTCTCTATTATAAGAATCTAACAGTGCTAGAAAGGAAATAACTTGTGCCTCCTCATTTGCAACAGTGAGATCTTTCAGTGTGTTCCTGGACTATATTCTCAATGATTTTTTTCATAATTATAAATGAATAGAAATCTCCAGGAAGTTCCTACATTATATTTGATGTTTTCCTCAAAAGCTCTTTGTTCCTCAAAGTTAGGTTTTGTTCCAGACCAATAGTTTTCAGATTCTGAACTTTCTGCTACAAAATCTTTTCATAATCCAAATTATGACCAAAAGATTTTTTTGTATATAATTCAATTTTCTGCAGTAATAGTTGAATAGCATACTATAGTTAGCAGACATTTTTTTTTTGCAATTCACTGCCACTGTTGCTAAATGAATCATTGAAGCTATTAAATTAGTAACATGGTTGTTAAGTGGCTTACCCATTGACTTTTTTTTTGTCAGAAGGTCACAAAATCTGATCACATGATCCCCAGGACTCTGCAACCCATCATAAAAATGAACTAGCAAGAAGCTGAATTTTGATTATGTGGGGTCCATGGGGAGAATGCAATGGGTGTAAGTGTGAAAAAACAACCACAAGTCACTTTTTCAGTGCTATTGTAACTTTGATCAGTAACTAAACAAACTGTTGTAAGTCAAGAACTACCTGTATATTCTGTTATAGACTTTGGATGTTTCTGATGAAGCTTCCTCAATAGCTTGGATAAGTATTGATGTATATTATGGTTTAATAGATATATGTATTTGTAAGGAAATACTTAGAATGACAAGTAGCATACTTTGGAACTGCCAACTTTAATAATAAATATTTCTGAGGCAAGATTTTTCGTTGAAATACTTCCACAAATCTAGGTTTATAATGCAAATACGGGCAAAATTTGCAAAACGTTGCTTTATTATGTCAAAATAGTTAACATATTTTTCTTTATTTTTCAATATTTTCATGAAGATTTCCCATATACCTAAATATAACTACTTGAATCTCCTTAGTATGAGAGGTCATGTAAACTCCAGCAAATGTGAAAATATCATTACCAAAATTTAAATTTGAATTCTTTTCATGAAATTAGCTACAGTATATTTGTTAAGAATTTAAATTCAAGGATTAGATCAATGAGAGCAGTGGCCCTGTTTTCATAATTTGAAGAGTAATATACAGAATGCTGAATTTCTTTAATCTCTCTTCCACTTTTATTTTTGCTGCAACATTTTAACTTTATGGAGCCCTATGCTGGAAGGTTGCCCATAAATCTTGCCATAAAGTTTTGCTGGAAGCTGCCCATAAATCCAAACCTTCATCTTTACTGCTGGATCATGAGTTATCCCCATTGCTATAAAATCTTATTCTGAAACATCTTTAAAAATAGAGCCTGTTTCATCTTGATGGAAAATATTGTTATATTTTCTTTGTGTTTAAGTACACTGGACAACCATAGTTTGACCTACTTTTTAAAAATAAGTCAGGTGTGTCAAACTCAAGGTCCGGGGGCTGGACCTAGCCCGCGGGGTGCTTAGATCTGGCCTGTGGGGGATGCACTGAAAACAGCGAAGGATTGAACCACGGTGAGCTCGGCAGGGCGTGGGCAGTCCTCCTGAGCTCTGTTTCACTGGCAGAACGTTGCAGGAGGCTATCTCAGCTGATAACGGAGCATGTAAGTGGTGGTAGGCAGCCCTACTGAGCTGTTTTGCTGGCAGAGGGTTACAGGAGACTGTCACAGCCGAAAACAGAGCTTGGGAACCCACTTTAACTGGCAGAGCACTCGGACCACAGGCAGCCCAACACGAGTGATGCTGAGCTGGCCACATCTACATCTGCCCTGGCCCTCCAAGGTCAAACACAACTCTGATGTGGCCCTCAATGAAATCGAGGTTGACACTCCTGAAGTAGGTGCTCTCTTACCTCACCTCTTTAAAAAAGAGCAGATAAAAATTAAAATTTATCAAAATATAGAAAATTATACAGTGGTCAATATATACTTCATATGGTTCCAATACAGTACCAATATATACTGTGTGTTAATAATATTTCTTCTGTTTAGTTGTTGCCAATTCTCAGACGCTGTCTGGAACAATTCCTAGTTTTCTTAGCAAGATTTTTTCAGAAGTAGTTTGCTATTGCCTCCTTCCTAGGACTGAGAGAAAGGGACTGGCCCAAGTCATCATCTGGCTCTATTGCCAAAAGCAGGACTGGAATTTCCCAAGTTCTATTCTGACACGTTAACCACTATCCCAAACTGGCTCTCGCATGTTAATAATACCAAAAATCAATCTAAATAGTATCTTGAGATACAATATATTATTGTAAAATATACCTCAATCTTTATCTATCTTTATCTATGTTCAAACTACCCCTTCAAATGTTGAGTTAATTGCAGTATTATTGCTAGTTACCACATAATTCATATTTACTAAATCATAAATTATTCTAATTTTTCCAAAAAGCAGTTACAGTAATGACCACTGAATCATCCAATTGTTCAGTGAAACATCATAAGACTGTTTACCATACAGCCATGATATTCCATACCGTATGGAAGAGAAAGTTGGTCATTAAAGAAGCAGGATAGGAAGACTAGTGATGCCTTGAACTTTGGTGTTGAAGAAAAATCCTGGAATACTGTGGACAGCCAGAAAACAAACTGATGGATCAAACAAAACAGCCTAGATTTGTCATTTGAATCACAATTAACTAGGCTGAAATATAATCCATTCTGGACGCATATGTGACTCAGCTCTCTGGAAAGATTCTAATGCTGGGAAAGATGAAGAAATGGAACACCAGCAGCTGTGTGGCTGTACACTATTACAGTATCATAATTACATTGAGAGCCAGTTAAGAATGCATCAATCTAAGTCAGGGTCGTCAACATTTTAAACAGAGGATCAATTCATTGTCTCTCAGATTGTTGGGCGGGGGGGCGGGCTGGCTGGCTGGGCATGTGACTCAAAACTCAAATTTTGCAACAATTCTTCTCATCTCCACGGAGCTTACATCAACAATACTCTTTGTCTAAATCTCTTTATTTCTCTTTCTCTGGGGCTGGGGGGAAGAACCCATGAACTGGTGGTGGGTGGTAAGGCACCACAAACAATCTGACGTCCAGACGAGCAGCGCACCAACAATCACCTGGCTGGCAGAGAGCCCAAAACCAGTGGGGAGGCTAGGCATCACAACACAGGTGAATGCAGGCTGTGCAGGAAAAGTGACATCCGGGAGGGTAAAGCAAGCCGCCCTCGATTAGGCAGGGTGGCTTCTGGAAACACCTTGTAAGGGCTCTGAGTGTGGCGCTCTCCCATGTGCTCTCCTCCCTCCCCGCTTAGGCAGGGGAGCTTCTGGAAACACCCAGCAATGCAAGGAGTGAGTGGAAGGTGAGGTACATGGCTTAATCCCACCACTGTGCAGGCTAGATACTTGTGTCATATCCGGCTTGCAGGCCCTAGTTTGAGGACCCCTGATCTAAGTAGTCACTAGGAGTCAAAAATGATTTGATGGCACTTAATTTTACCATTTTAGACTTAGTCCCAATCCTTTAATATTGAAATGAATTTCCAGAGTGATTTGTATAATGTCTAATTTTAAAACCACATAAGCTTTGAAGCCCTTTTCAGAATGTGTTGGATGCGATATAAAATACATTGTCAGTGTGCCTGTTGATTTTATGGCATCTGAAAATCCAATTTATTTTGAAATAAGAGTTTGTGAAAAATTACTTTACTGGATTAAAATGTTTAATTATAAAAGTGAACAGAGCAACTTTTTCCCAGAGGAAAAATAATCGATATACACTGTTGCATATTTATAGAATTTTTATTTTTTATATTCAAAATCATATCAAATGGATAACAAATTTATAACTCAACAAATGAACTAGATATATATATATATAAACCATCATCCTGACAGTGATATAAATAAAAACTATAATACTTTGGTTTGATTAAATCATATTGTATCTACAATACAGATAAATAAACCTAATCTTAGATGCTCTATTGCATAAAGACACATTTCCACATCATTTTTTCACTCTTTAATAATCAGAGTGTTAATTTGTTACACAATAAATATGTAACATATGTATGGTATATAGGCATTATTACTTTGGGACAAATCTTTGACCCAACAATCTGATAAAGAACTTCATTTTGATGCACATAAAATAAACTGGATCTATCATAACATAATAAGTTTTATCAAAATTATTTTTCAATTATGCTCAAGATGCACTAAGATGGTAAGAAGTAAGCAGCAGGAGACTACATAATAATGTTCCTTTTCCCAGCAGGTTTCCTGAGCTACCTGGCTTTTTAAGAAGATGCTTATATTATTATTATCATCATTGGAAACTAGCATGCTGCCAAGTAAACAATCCCCTCCCACTTTTATTTACAAAAATACTCTGAGCGTAACAGGTATTTTAGGAATGATGTCTGGCTATAACTCAAGTGTTTGGATTTGGAAATGTACTTTTCTGCCGGGGGCAGGGATATATTAGAGATGAATATGCATGATAACATTTAGGGGGACTAGGAATTGGGCAGAACTATTTTGTTCAGGTGCCTTCTGGTAGGTGTGGCCACCATAACAATCTATTGTGGAAATGGTCAAATTCTCCATTAAGGCTGGTGTTTTGTAAGAATTCCCAGGATTTGCTTTCATGATTATAAATGCCACCCTGGTGCTCAGAAACCGACATCTAAAATACTGGGGCACCGAATGCTGGAGGAGGATGTGCATAAAAACATACACCCAAGGATTTTTTAAAGTTAACCCTACTGTTTAAACCTAATTCAAAAACACAGGCCTTCGTTTATTGAGCAGGCCTGAAATGAAGGTGGATGTTGGCAAAACACACCCTCAAAGACACACACACACAAAACCACTGTTGTTTTAAGACGCTGTTTAGAAAAAATAATTTTTAAAGGATAGCGAGTGTTTCAAAGTAAACAAATGAATGAAAACCAACCAGACATTTAGAATATGGATCGACTGTGTTCATTTAGTCTCAAACAGACTTGAGATTCCTAAGACAATTGACAATAGCGAAATTAAATTAAATAGCTCCTCCATTCTTATCCCTCCCCCCCTCTGCTGATTAGAATTTTAGATACCATGTTTTCCCGAAAATAAGACTATATATATATATATATATATATATATATAATATATATATATATATATATATATATATATAGGAATATATATATATATATAGATATATATATATATATATGAATGACCGGGTCTTATTTTTGGGAAAACATGGTATCTAACATTCTTATCCCTCCCCCCCCTCTGCTGATTAGAATTTTAGATACCATGTTTTCCCGAAAATAAGACATACATATATATATATATATATAATATATATATATATATATATATATATATATATATATATATATATATTATATATATATATATATATTATATATTATATATATATGAATGACCGGGTCTTATTTTGGGAAAACATGGTATCTAAAATTCTAATCAGCAGAGGGGGGGGGAGGGATAAGAATATATATATATATTGCCATCAAAAAAGGCTCCAGGTCTTATTTTGGGGAAATGTTTCTCAGTGATTCGCCTTGTAGCAGCGGCCCCACCCAGCAGGAGAGCTAGCTGCTGGCCCACTTCTGTGGCCACTTGTCACTGCATGTGCGTATCACCCGGCCCTCTGTTTGCCATCAGAGGCCCTCAGGAAAGGACTCTGCAGTCGAAAAGTGCAGTGCCCCCTGGCTTCCGTTTCGCCATCAGAGACCTTTCAGCGGCATACATGTCAAGCTAGTTTCTCAGCTAGAGGGACCTTTCCTGAAGGCCTCTGACAATGAAACTGAGGCTGGGGTGACATGCATGAGCAGTGGCAAGCGGCTGCAGAAGAAGTTAGCTGACAAGGCAAATGTCAGGGAATATGAGGCCTGGTTGCAACTGCCTGAAGATAAGTAGGGCAGCTCCACACCCAATAGCTTGATTTTTACCCATGTGCCTTGTCCCACCCCGTGTACCCAAGTGGCCGGGTCATAACCAGGGCTTATTTTGGAGATAGGGCTTATATTGGGCGCACGGATAAAAATCACAGTTAGAGCTTATTTTTGGGATAGGTCTTCGTAGAAAACATGGTAGCTGAGATTGCAGGAAATTTGAGAATGATGATCATAACATATTTCTCCTTCATATTTTATGCTGACTCTAGTCACTGCTGGTAGTACTATATTTATACTCTGTGCATTAAATGCTAGATATAGAAAAGTATACTATTTACAATATGAACTGTATCAGTTGACTTTCTGGATATTATTTAATGGCAGGTAAATCCTTAGTTGGTGCTGGTGTTAAAAAAAAATCAGAATTTATTAAATAAAATACTGCAGTTAGTATTGCTAGCATACCACTTTTCCCTTTTTAGAAAGTAGAGGCTTACGCAAAACAATAAGGAACAATTATTGCATTAAACAAATAATGAAACTGCCAATCTCTTTAGGCAAAATGGGCAATCCCCCCATTCTAAAATAAAATATTTAAACACCATGTCACACATTAACATTTTGCTCTAGCTTTGGAGCGATAACATTAATAGTCTTGCAGTAATTATAAGCTATTTCTATTAGAATGCAGTCCATGAGAAAATGTTTTGCTTTTTAACTTTGGGTGGCATTTGTATTTATATCATTTTTTTTTCCTGCAGGTAATTGTTGGTTTTCTACAGAAACAGATGTAATAATTTGGCTTCCACTTTTCTTTTCATGCATCACTAAGAGGAAAAAGAGTATTATTTAATCACAGCTTTAAGAACATAAGAAAAAATATTATCTTTCCCTTTCCAACTCAGGAATGAATATGAATTTCGTGTGTGTGTACACACCTGTGTGTTTATGTGTATGTGTGTAAAATAAACAATAAAAGTGAAGTCTGAAGTTGTTCCAAGTAACACTATCAAACCTCACAAGTCAATTTGGGACAATTTTACTCTGAAATCTTGTATGAAAATGCACAATTATTTCATATTAAATATGAGGGAATCCATGGGCTTCATCTGCTGTTCTGTAACCTCATACCATTTCAGGCAATACACTTTCTGAATAGCAATATTACCAAATATTTTGTGATAATCAGACTTCTGGCTTATGTGTTCTTTTGGTTTGATTAGAATCAGAAGAAAAATCAACTAGGATTTGATATAAAATATGTATGTTTATATTGTTATAATCTAAATCATAGATTGAATAGATGGAGTGGTCTCACAAATAATACTAAGCTATAAACCATGTTTAATAAAAACACAGTTTAAGTTGTCATCTTGAGAACAAAACAACATTTTTGGTGATGCATAAATATAGCCTGACTTTCTGAGGTCAGAATTATTTATTCCAGGGCTATATATAGGAATATGCTGTGTCTGCCAGAGTGTTTGATAACAAAAAAAAAATATCCCAAGGTTTACTCCCTTCCCCAATATAATTGAACTTGGCAGCAAATTCCAATCAATTTATTGTAATTAGTAAACATGCACAGAGAGTATATTGTAAATCTCAAAGAACTTTGGGAGAGAAGGGGAGTGTTTGTGGAAGAGTACTTGAACGCTTTTAATTCATTCCCTGTTTGACGTAGGAAATATAGAATTAAACATCTTCAAGATGGTAAAGTCAATTCCTAATTCTAGATAATTAGCAATATTCTCAGACAATATTGTTATAAATTATTTATCTGAGCACTGCTTAAACCCACTATATTTAATCATTCTCCCTACCTTAACAGAGAATAAGCATTCACTTTGTGGCAGTCCTTATGATATTTAAAGAATATTATCATGCCTTTTGTATAGGAAAGGTGAAGGCAAGTTAAGAGGACTATCAGCAACAAGGTTGATGGACTTGATAAAAAAAGATAGGGATCACTGTTGGAAGGTTTATTTTTATTTTTGTACCCCTTCCCTTTCTGATTGTTAGCCCCCTGAGTCTTCCGGGAATAGGGCGGCATACAAACCAAATAAAACCTTAAACCTTAAGATCGTAGGGCCAAAACAAATACCTTTCTTAACATATTAGCATTATGAACTTACTCTGTTGTTCTTCATTTTGTTCAGGAACATGCTGGACAACATCATAAATTGTAACAGTATTCTGACTCTGCCCAACATCAGAGTCAGCAGCACCACGCCGTCTTGGTGGCTGAAAGAAGCAGATTACAATTTATTTAAATAAATAAGCAAGATCACAGTAGAAGCCCATTTATCCATCCATCCATCATCCAATTTCTAGTTGCCCAACTCAATCAAGTGATTTTGGGTAGCTCACAATAAAATGATAAAACAATTTAAAACTGTAAAAACATCCACAAAATAAAGGAAGTACAGCCAATGTGGAAAGTGGTAAAAGTGATGGATCAGGACAGAGGACTATTTCTTGCACTCCGTGAATCTCAATGAGATGTTGTAGGTCAGTCGCTTTTCCAGCCTAAAATACCTAACAAGTTTTTTTGCTATGAAGATAAATTGGGAGGCATAGAAACTACAGGTAATCCTCACTTAACAATGGCAATTGGAACTGGAATTTCCATCGCTAAAAACTGCAGTTACAAATGTCATACAACTAACCCACTAGTTAGATGATAGTTTCAGCAGAGCCTAGATACCAAAGTTAAGCAAGGACCTCACACTACCACAGTTTCCAACTTCTTGCTGGTTCCATTGACTCTGTTTGTGGGAAACTGACAGGGAAGCTTGTGACCAGCTGGAACTATCACAGTCAGAAATCTGGGTAGATTGCTGAGCATTTGGATTGCAATCACATAATATGAGAATGCTCCAACAGTTGGAACTCTTGAGGACCAGTCATAAATAGTACTCTTTCAGCACCATCACAAGTTTGAGAGGTATTTAACTCCTGTGATCTTGTAGGGGGAAAAACTGAATATGCAAGTAGAAAATAAGCTTTCAAAACATGAATTTATAGGAATTCTAGTTTGGGGAATCTACATTATTTTATAATCCTATTTTACAGACACTTATTCTTCAAATATGTCTTATTTCATTATATAAAAACTTACCCATGGAGTTCCTCTAGAACTTGTATATTCAATAAATTCATATACTCCAAAATCATCTCCTGCACTTTGATGTCCTAAAATATATATGTGTTTAAATAAAAACATGAATTGTGATGAATTTACTATATTATACTCCAGGCTGAAAATTGAAATAACATCAATGAAATGTTAAGAAAAGTTGATTGCTGCAACATTTGAGTAAGGGAATGGAAGTAACAGACCATCATGGATATTCATGGTTTCAAGTAAAAGATTATAAGAAAAACAGAAATTCAGAAAAGAAGTTTATACTTTCCCCACAGAGTATATATATAAAAGTGAATAAAATTCATCCTTATTTGTCCTTAAACACCAATTTTGTTCTAAAGTAAATGAAGTACATAGAAACTTCATAATTTCAGATTCAAAAGAAAAAGTAATGAATGACCATCAGAAATCCCCCCCCCCCCATATCTGTAAGAAATGGTGCATGTGTGTTTGTGTCCATGTCCCTGCACTTACTTTCCTTGGTATCCTCCAAATTGCCTGACTTCTCTATTTGAATTTTTGCATATTAATGTAAAAAATGGGAATCAAGCTTGCTGCAAAAAAAACACTAGTCTCCAGCATATTCTTAATTCCAAGCGTATCTCTGGTCCAAAAAGTTTTTTTTAAATAAAAAATTATGAACAGCTATAACCCAGACCTTTGTTCCAAAGTATATTCATCTGTTCTCCTCTCAAAAGGATAAAGATAAGAAAATTGTTGTCACTAAGCTGGCATCCCTTGCGCTTATATTGTAAAGTGGGCCATAGCCCATTCTATCCATCTGCCTGTCTATCTGTCTGCCTGTTTATATATCTATCTTTCTAGTTTATGATGGATATGTCTCCATTTTATGCTTGCCTGTCACAGATTGTCCTTTTCGGTAACGTGCTTTAATCCTGGGGGCTTTTCTAAAAAAAATGGAAATATTTTAAATTTCATGTAGTATCAATACCATATAGGAGAAGACTTAAAAAAAAAAGTTTATGTAGAGTTCATATAAAAACAATAATTTAGTTTTCTACCTCCTCAATTTCCGCTGCAATGCTGCAAAAAAAGAAGAAAATTAAAATTTTTTAAAAAGTACAATTTATAGAAACTTTAAAGACCATATGACTTAATTTAACATACCTTTATATGGCTGAAATCGTTTCCATAATACAAAAATACAGATTGCTACTGTCAAAATACTGAAATTCCAGTTTTACTGCCAGGGGATAAATGTTTCCCTTTCTGAGCTGGCTGATCCAGTCCTATAACAGAAAAGGATAGAAATTAATCTTTGATTGTTAATTGCATATAGTATAAAATTCATATAAAATTTCTTTAATTTTTTAAAATCAGACATTATATACAAAATTGCTTGATTTAGGTGACACTCCCCCGCCCCCGGAACATCTAAGTTAGTATCTCTTGTTGATCAGACAAACCATAATTTTAATAAATCCCTTCTTTAAGGTTATGTATAGATTAAAGATGCTTCTAATGGCATCTCCTCCCAATCTTGTACATTCAGATATTGCTGGATCACATGTTCTATCATTCTTAATAAAAATAGCTAATGCCAACCATTGATGGCAGTTGTTCTTCAACAAGAGGAATTCAAAGCGGCTTCTGGTTTGGGCAATGTCTGTGGGGAGTTGTTGTCACTTAACGCTGCCATGACACTATGAATTTGACACCCCTGCTCTACAGGTAAGTCCTTGCTGAGTGAATATAATTGGGACCAGCAATTCAGTTGTTAAACAAAATGGTTGCTATAGTAAGTGAAATGGAGACTGTGTTTATAATTTTAGTTCAGCTTTCTTTTGCACTGAAGACCCTGCAAAGATCATGACAGAATTGGTTGTAAAGTTACTTTTTCAATATAAGTTGTGGTCGATTATTTGAGACAGTTGCTAAACAATGACTATGTGTTCAGTATAATTTACAGATATGGTTGCAACTCTTGGACAAAATGTTTGATTGCAAACAATTATGTCATCACCAGAGCTTTCAGGAAAAATGTAATGTGCAAGAAGAACAATATTTGGCCAGTAGCTTGCCCCTTCTATCATCAACTTATATTATTTTTATCCCTGTTTTATGATGTTTTGCTACCATAGGTTATACTAAGACATTGTGGTATTAGCTAAATGGCAATTGATTGGCTAGAGCAGTGTTTCTCAACCTTGGTGACTTTAAGACCTGTGGACTTCAACTCCCAGAATCCCCCAGACGCAGGACTTAAAGTCACCAAGGTTGAGAAACACTGGGCTAGAGTATTGTCAAACTTGCATTGTCATGGAGTTGTTACACAATGTATTGTGACTTTTTCCTCCTTGTTAAACCAGGCATGGGCATGGTGAGTGCGTGACACATCTGGCCTGCAGGCCACAAGTTTGGCAGCCCTGGGTTATAGGGAACATCAAATAGCTATCAGGGTCCCCCATTTGTTCTTAACATCCTGATGTAAGTGACTGCACAGCTAGTTTCAAGCAGTTTCAGAATATTCTCTAAACCAGGGGTGTCAAACTCACGTCGTCACAGCAGCGTCATTGTGACTTCCCCCCCTTCAATAAACGGAGTGTGGCTGTGGCCAATGACCGTTTGACAGGCCTGCTCTATGGGATTGGGAAGAAGAAACAGTAAGGAGTACTGTCTCACCAAAGGCTCAATATTCATAGAAATTAGTTAATAGAAATACCCTAGGTCTCTCACCAAAGAGACCAAAGCACA
Source organism: Thamnophis elegans (assembly GCF_009769535.1). Taxonomy (NCBI): domain Eukaryota; kingdom Metazoa; phylum Chordata; class Lepidosauria; order Squamata; family Natricidae; genus Thamnophis; species Thamnophis elegans. Next base: position 30,833,120 of record NC_045558.1, read on the forward strand.
AATACATATGGTGTCATTTGAATTGCTAAACTTTCAGTCAAGGCTGTTCAACTGATTGAACACATTTTATGGAACACATTAGTTGTACAGTGGTGGGCTTCCATTTTTTTTACTACCGGTTTGCTCAGGCCGCACGCTTGCACATGATGCTTCTGCAGATGCACAGAAGCATCAGGGCAGATCCTTCCGCCGCCGCTACTACCGGTTTGCCCGAACCCGGTGCAACCCACCTCTGCATTGGTTGCATGTAAAGCTGGTGATTTACCTAAACAAATGTTGATTTGTATTTTAGTACTCAAGTTTATGTATACTATTTTTCTTACACCATTTTCTATTTATTTTCTTATATTTTAAGTTTTTTCATTTTATCTTATTTATTCTATTTTGTTGCAACCCATGCCCATTGTTGTTTGATAATGGCTAACTGACTAATCAATAAAGGTAAACTTGATATTTGAGTACTGTACAGGAACAGCAAGAGATGATAGAAATGTAGTAAGTTTCTTTCTGCAGCCATCTCTAATCCAGGGAACCTAAGAATTGCCTTACATTAATATTGCCTTAAATGACTACTTACCTCTGGGATTCAAAAAGGATATATTCTGCTCCACCCGTTCGCTGAGGTGACAAAGAACATGTATATAAAAAATCTAATTTCTTTTACTTGAACAGGAAAATCACTTTATTTACCCAGTTTAGATATTTGAAATTATTACTTTCAAAAAGTTTCTTGCCCTCATTTTTGCAGATAAAAGTATTAAAGGGTGATATCATATCATCCCATAACAGCATTTGCTGTACTTACAGGTGGCCATTAGGGGATGCTCACACTTCATCCCTACTTCTAATAGCTTAGAGAACATTAAAAAATCTCTTTAAAAATCTATAGGAATGAAAAACAAATACTGGAACATTATTAAATATTAGATGTAGCCTAAATAGGTAGCCAGTTTGACTATGAAGAAAATAATGTAAGATGGAGAAGCATTACACATGAAAAATGGTAAAAGACCTCCATAAGACTTATACATAAGTTTGATCACTCAGTTGACTTCGTACATAATCTGATTGTTAGGTTTATTCCTGACAACATAACTAGGTTTGTTCCTTAAGCCATCCTGGCCAGCTCCATACAGCATCATAAACCAAATCCGAACTAAAAGCTACATCCAGAATGCATAGTGCCTTGACACAGTTTATTGCTGACATGTCCTCTTGCAGGATGTCTCTTTTTAGACTTGAGAGGCAAACAGAAAAATAGGAACAAAAATAGAACAGCAGGAAAAGGAGCTAGAGAAAAACATGATTCCTGCATCAAAAAGGAAATTGAAATTCTTGTTGCTATTTTTTCTGAATTAAACTCAAATGTCTGCAAGTCTACAAACTAGATTTTGATAAATGAGACAAATAGACAAAATCCTGAAGCATTTATGACCAAAGAATATACAAAATTAATCTTGCTATAGAAGAAACAATAGCTTTTATTTGTTTCAACTACCATTCTTTCATTTCCCCCAAATAACTATAGTTTTTCTTAGCAGCAAAATCATCAGAGATTTTTACCAATAGTTGTCAAGATTTTTGCAGCCCAGATATCATTCCCTTAGCAATGTTAAAGGCATGAGACATGAAATTATGTATTTCTACTGCTGCCTTTTTGAAGGAATAAAATAAAAACAAAATCCATAGTAGTTAATTCCCTTCTTAAGACAAACTAAATGTTTCAATTATTGTAAACTAATTGCAAATTCTTCATTGATCATTGGAGATAATTGGCAATAAACAAGAAGGATTTTAAACTTTAGAATATCCCCATAACAATTTTAATTCAAGTGTGGGAGATCAAAATAGAATCCACCAGAAGTTACATCATGTACTTGAGTTCCAGCAACAATAGTTTGCTGGACCCAAAAGCATTTTTAAATGTTTAATTTATACAGATGTATCTCCAAAACTACTGTAAAACTAATCTACATTCTATGCAAAATTCAGAGACCATATTTATTAGTAGCAAACAGAATGTAATCATTAGATACAATTACTGTATCCATACAAAACTGGATACAGTTTAACACATCACTATGGATGAGTCAATGAAATTGCATTATACTTGATTCAGTTCTGTTGCTGATTCACACAGTACATTAAGTTAATAACTATAATTTACTGATTACATAAAATTGCCTTTATTTATTTACTGTGGCTTATATCCTTCAAAGATACCAAGGAAATATTTATAGTTCTGCAATCTCTTCTATTTATTCGTGCAAGAGTCCTGCAGCTGGGTTTTGGCTATATTTTGTGCAAACTGCCAATTGTGGTTGTTGTTTAGTGGAATACATCAATGCATTCAGCTCGTTAATAAGTCAAATTTATGTAAAGCATGGTTTTAGCATGATATATGAATTGAATATGTTGGTTAAATTAAGATGCCTTAAAATAATCCAGTGGGTTTCATGGTTGAAAGGAATTTCCAAATCAGATTTTTTAGTCCAGTATCCTATTCCTACATTATGCATCCTAATCCTTGCCACATATGGTTTATTAAATAAACTATGGCTGTTTGCATGAACCTAGCAGATTTAGTTTAAGGTCTGTATAACAATTTTAAAAAAATAAATACTAAAAAATTGCCTAAAGTTACTGCTGTAACTTCTCAGAAATCATATTCTGCTGTCTCGCTGATAGATCTGGTTTTTCCTGGAAAATAATAGATATATCTAGTAAAACAACATGGTGAAAGTGCATTCATAATAGAGCAACTTATTTCTGTATGCTTATACATCCAAGAGTTAATTTATGGTGCCTATTATGTATATATTTTCTTCATGTTGAACATTTTGCCTGGTCCCAGAATAAATTGTATTTGTTTCCTAAAATGCCTATCTTTAGTTAAATAATTTAATCCCCTAATTTAGTACATGTAAATATGAAACAGATAAGATGTAGCCATGATTTCAGAAATTTGTTTATTTTACTGATAAGGCATCTGTGTGCTACAGATAAAGTCCAGGACCTCTAGTTTTGGTTCTGCTAATCAAGTTTAGAAACTTCTCACAATTCTACAGAAGCTTCCAAAGTGAATATGCAATTTGTTCAAAAATAATTTTCATACTAATTGAATAGGGTTGAGAGGAAAAATATTTAATATAGGTGCCAGATTAGCAAACACAGTTAATCTGTTTGAATAAGAAAAATAATTTATCACTACAGGTCGTCACTAGACAAGTGTTTTAATTCATGTCTCTTGACACATTTTATATAATACTTCCTGCCATGCTTTATAGCAGGCAGGAAAAAATGTATTGATCCCTTACCCTTTATAATAGGTGTCAGTCTGGAGGGAGAAAAGCTTTAGAAAAAGAAGTGATGTTCAGTTCACTTCTTATCTGAACTGAGATGGAGCAAGTAGTCAGAGATAGTTGTTTTCAAAGGGATAAGATACTCATCATACTGAACCCCAAACCTCACTCAGCACTCTCATGTAGATATTGAAAAGGAAGGGAGAGAGAGTGCGCTATGAAGTGACGCCCCTCCTTAAGCAACACCAACTGGAAATTCCTGACTGATGTTACTGACTTTTTTTTTTAATAGAGAGGAAGAATGCAATAAAGAATCCACTAGATTTGACTGGCTTGTTACTAATTGGTAAAGAAGCTTTGGTTTGCGAAGTGGAAATAGAAAAACTAAATAGAAGACATAAGTAATCATATTAAATTGGAGCTTTTGATTAGAAGAAATACTAAACTGAATTTAGTTCAATAAATGTCAAAATTGGATGTTTTAAATTCAGAGCATTTAAAAGTAGGAATGCACATTAAAAAGAAGCTAATGGGAAAATGATCTCATGTGAGTAGAAATCCCTGAAAGTGAGGGCGCACATTGGAGAACAGATTCCAAATATAAACTATTTTTAAAAATTCTATCAGTGTGAAGGAATTTGACAGTGAAATTGGAGAGAGGATCAGCTTTCCTTCACTGATTTTGTTCAAGGCTAGATAATCTTGTGCTGAAGGATTATCTTTTAATAAGAGTACTTGCATTGGGCAAGGGTTTGGAGTTAACAGACCAAACAGGGTCTTTCAATTTTATGAATCTTTGAGGAGGAAAGGAAACAGAACAACAAGACATAACATTTAAACATGGCTCAAGGTCTCCCAGCTAACTTTGTGCCTAGGGCTGGACTAGAATTCAGAGTCTCCCAACTTCTAGTTCAATGCCTTAAGTACCACAGGTTACCTTTGATTTACATCCATTTTAACAAACATTCAAAGTTACAACAATGCTGAAAAAGTGACTTACAACTGGTCCTCATACTTATGATCACTGCATGTCCTTGCAGCCATCTAATCAAAATTTGGTCATTTGGCCACAAGCACATATTTACAATGGTTGCAGTGTTCTGATCACCAATTGTGACCTTTCCAGAAAATGTCAGACAAGAAAAGTCAATAGAAGCCAAATTCATATAATGACCATGGCTAAAAGATCGTTAAACTTGCGTGTGATTTAGTTAACAACTGTACTGCTGAGCAATGGAAGTTCCAATCCCAATTGTGGTCATATGTGAAGGACTATCTCAACAGGTTTTCTCTCAAGCCCAATACCAGTATTGCTTCTCCTATATCAATTCCAATTTTTTTTCTCTCTTTTTGCAATACCAAATCAGACCTATAACTGATTCATATATACACTGAGAGAATTTTTGAAGATTAATATACAATAGATCCCAAGGCTTTTGAGACTGATGCACAACAAAGTCATAGAGCTTGGCTTTTGTATGATACAGCAACATTATTGCATAAAAAGATGGAAAGAACTTGTAAACACCAGTGGAGCAATGGTTGATGAACATGGAGAAATTAATTGAGACTTCTTTGATTAGAGAAAAAACAGTATCTACATTTATTACTGACTGGAAGCCCCTAATGGATTTGCATAAAACAGAAACGTAAACATTGTGTTATGATTTTGGTGATTAGACAGAAAAGATTATAAAAAGAGCTGTAATGAGAAAGGGAAATCGTATAAGTATACTTGTATTGAACTTTACTGCTGTGAAGAAGATTGAAAGTCATTTCTTATATCTCTTTTCTTTTCTATTTTTCTTTGACCTTTTCTTTCTTTCTTGCACTTTTAGCTTTTTCTTTGATTTTTTTTCCTTTTTCCTTTATGCTAGTTTGCATTAGTTTTTTTATCTTTGCTTTTAATAACTTTTAATAAATTACTTTAAAAAGATAAGATATTTTCTGCATAGATGCACAAATTTCTATTGAAGTATCTTTGATGCTACAAGATGCCAGTTATTTATGACTAACATGTTTCTGGCATCTCAGGTTTCACAATGCAAAATAAATATTTTTATAAGTTTGCTAATATTGACAGCAGAAAAATCAATAATGCAGTTAGTCATAATTTGTAAACATCTAAAGGTCATCAATTAGAAGAATCACATTGTCACTATTTCAGTTTACTAGGTAAAACTTTGAGCAAATAGATCATCTTTACTTAAAATAGAACAGTATTTTCTAAGGTAAAAGGGGATTCCAAACTGAAATATTTAGGGTCAGGTTTTTTTTTTTTTTTTTTTTTTGCTTTCCTAAAATCCATTTTGTCATATTTCCCCTTTACACTGAAAAGAAAAAGAAAGGAATAAATCACTATTGCTAGAAATTTGAACTGTCATGCAAAATGTTTGACATTAGATTAGTGATATGTGGCTCAATTTTCCTCAAATTAGATAATCCTTGCTTTTTAAAAATAAAGTGGATGTCAACAAAAACAAACAATGTCAGCTGTTCATAGTGATTAATAGTCAGCTTCTCTTATTACAAATAAAGAACAATATTGTAGCTCAGGGATGAATTGAGGGGTCTTTGATGTTTTCTGAACTTGGTTGCTTTCTTGCAAGAAAGAAGGAGAGGACCAAGAACCACCCAAGGCTTGCTTTCCAGTTAAATCCATTTTTTTCCCTGAATTTTTCCTACCATAGAAACTGGTTCCTCTATCTCCTAATCACATAGCAAAACAATATTCCATGTGTAATAACTTACAATATGCTTTCTTTTCTGACAAGTCAGTCTGCCTAATGGTAAAGACTCTTGTTTAAAAATGCTAAATGTTCTACCAATGCCAAACTTATCTTTGGTCATTTTCTTTTTACTCTGTAATACCAATTTCTCTGTCTGTCTGTCTCTCTGAATACACTTGTTCAGCCTAATATTGGTTTCACTATACAGTTCTAACCGTTATTCTTTTAACATGTTTGCATTTTTTTCCCCATGTACTATTACACTAAATCCCTCCATACAATAGAGCCGGTGTGGCGCAGTGGTTAAATGCAACACTGCAGGCTACTTCAGCTGACTGCAGTTCGGCTGTTTAAATCTCACCTGCTCAGGGTTGACTCAGCCTTCCATCCTTCCGAGGTGGGTAAAATGAGGACCCGGATTGTTGTTGGGGGCAATATGCTGACTCTGTAAACCGCTTAGAGAGGACTGAAAGCCCTATGAAGCGGTATATAAGTCTAACTGCTATTGCTATTGCTACAATAGGCAGTTGCTATTTACAAATGGCACAGAGCTTTGTGGTGCAGGACACAAATGAGCTTGGGAAATGTGCTGTAAGGTTTCATACTAACTGAATCACTTCAGAACTGAAGTTTTACTATCAAAAGAACTAAAGATAGACTAAAGGTTGATCTTGCAATGATATGAGATCAGATGAACCTAAGAACCCTCCTCTTAAAAAATAGTTAACAAGATATGTTTATGCCACAGTAAGAGGGATAAGATGATGAATCTCTATCATAATTCTACCAAAATTTACTGATGTATTAACTGAAGAGACTGAGAGAAGGAGAAGGAAGAAAGGCTGCGTGTTCTGTCTATTTAAACATGGGGTAGGTGGGAGGAAGACAATACAATCTACAGAATTGGATGGGAACTTTAAAGATTTTTACAATTTGTCACAAAATTGCAATCATTTTAATAAATAATAATTAGAATCAATTGTATCAATTATATTTCATAAATATGATTTAAAATGAAACCAAATGTTTCTTCAGAAGGGACCTACTCTATTTCTTTCTTTTAGATGCCATTGCCTTCTTTCATTAGATGAGACTAGACAAAGGGTAGGGAAGTTCTCACCATTTAGAAATTACCATTTTTAATTATTGGCAATACTGACACGGACACTGACACTATAGGGATCAAAAAATGGAAGGTTTGAACCACTCAATATGATAATATATCATAAAGCAATATACAACTGATTTATCATTGTTGATCCATTTTAAACTTCAGAAATACAAATGGATAAATTCTAAATCTTAATATGCTGGCACAAACAACCATCAAACAACTACATTATACAGTGTGATGTTAAAAGGGAATATGCAACCCTACTATAACACATAAAAATAATATTGCGATGTGGGACATGAAGAATATGTTTCCAACCTCTGCTTAGCTTCTGTTCCTAGGCGAATGTCTTAACCACATCCAAGGGTAAGAAATATCTTAAATGACAATAACTTTTACATATGCACTGAAGAAAAGAAAATTTGAAACATTCCACATATGACAATATGTATTATGTGGAATCATGTAAGATCAGGATGTTTTCTGAAAATGTATTACATAACTTTCCCAATTGGTATGCTCTACACCAGTGAGGTGAACCTTTCAGCACCCGAGTGCCCAAACTGGAAACTTGAATGCATACATGCATGCTGGAGTTGCCGGAAACCCGAAGACCAGCTTGCCAGCACACACATGCTTGTTTTTTGGCTGTTTGGGGGGGCGTTTTTGGCCCAAAAAACTGTCCAAAAGAGCCAAAACCTGGCCTGAAAATGCCCTCCAAAATGGCCTGAAAACAACCCAGAAAACACCCTGTTTTTGGGGGCACTTTCAGACAGTTTTCCCAGTGCTCTGGTGGCCGCGAAGACCAGCTGGCCGGCATGCATGTGTATGCCACAAACCAGAAGAGCAGCTGGCGACAGCACGTGTGCCCAGAGAGAGGGCTCTGTGTGCCACCTCTGGCACGCGTGCCAATGGTTTGCCATTACGGGCTCTATACTGTAAACCTATATCAATTGTATACTACATTAATTCATTCTTACCTTTTGGTATACTATCACCAGGATGTGGGTTCATCATAGGTTCCAGTCATGTGTTGTAAAGCAGTGCATATATATTCTGTTTTCTGTGTCACCTTCTCAGATGCAATTTCAAGAAGTCTTCCATATTGTAGTGGATACATGGAGTTGTTTGACTTCAGGATCCATGAATAAATGTTTGGTGGATTGGAATCTGCTGAGCAGTATCAGCTGAACAGCATCACCTTTATCCAGCGTGAACACCTTTCCTACTTTCTGGCCTTCGGCAGTATTATATGGTAATCCCATAGGGTCCATCTTGATAAACATCAAGTGACCAGAGAGAAAGAAAACAAATTCAACAGATGGGACATGCATATATTCTGCTTAATCCATTGCAAACATAGTCCACTAACTGCTGCTAAAATAACCTCAACCCATTCCAGCCTCTTGCAAAGAAAACCTCTGCCTGTCTTTTGTTGTCCATTACAAAACTGGAACTCCTTGGGTGAAGAAATGCACTCATACTCAATTCAGAACACTATTGAAATACAGAAAGAAAAAGGTGCATGCAGTATTCCTGGCATTAGCAATGAATATTTTGATACATCAAGCTTCTCAAGAGTGTTTTAGCATTTATTATTAAATACAGCCACTCATTTCATTTCAAGGAATTTGAGCAGCTTACCGTATAAACAAATGTATAAACACGAAACATTAAAATAACAAAAATTGAGTAAGGTAGGAACCACTATATCAAAGAGGTAAGGTGGAATCTTCTTAGTCAACTAACCACTTGGCAGGTACTACTAGCATTATGGCATCTTGCTTTGCTGTCAAGAAATCTTTTGCTTGATTAATGACAGTTTCAACCATTAAACCTAGACTATTATGGTTGTTTTGATATGATTTTGCTTGTGAATATTTGTGTCCACCTCTGGGTAAGGTCCTAAAAAGCATCATTCACTGGATCACGGAGAGTCTTGAGGGAAAGTTAGAGTTGGGCACTTGGGATAGGAAAAGCCATGATTGGCCTAAACATGGTTTTTCAGTTGTTTGGATTTCACTTTGACACAAACTTTGCTCTATGTGCTTTCTCCATCTATATTGAGATCACACAATTTCTAGAATTATCAGATGTCTGTCTAACAAAGTATTGAGGAGTACCGTAGTACAGATAGGGAAGGTGACTGGCATGTAGGGAAGAGGTCAAATGGGTAAGATATACAGATGGGTAAGTTTATAAATTAGAGTTTGGATTCACAAAACTACAAGCAAGTATAATTTAATATTTGTTGAGAACCATTGCCTAAAACAAGCAAGTATATGTATGAGTTTACATACATTCAGGAAACCAGAGAAAGATTGACTAAAGTTGTATTATTTCCATTGTGTGGTAACCAGAGTTTATTTTAACAAGGTTTGCTTAGGAAGCTATAGACTGAATCCACACTACACACACACTACACTTTTTAAAAAATCAAATGTACTAAAAATCCATTTAGATTTATACAATACACTAAGCCCAAATTCTAGTTAAAACTGCAAAATTTATTTTATACACTGTGCTAATATAAAACTAACAAACCATGTCATTGCTCAACAGAGAACAAGGGACATTGCCAGACCAGCAAATCAGGAAGCTACAAGACGTATAAATGGCTGGTACAAATATGGAGGAGTGCTATAAATCCTATTGAAATCATTAATTTGAGAATAGCATGCAGAAAATGATTTTGCCACAAGAACAGCTGAAGGGAAGAAGTGGAATAGGATTTGCTCTACCATGTTGTGTGCTGTTAAAAAAAAAACATTCTTCCCCCGTTTCTCCTTTTTGTCTTTTCCCAATTTTTTGCTAAGGAGCATCAGGTACAGTGCAGTCATGGCTAATTTAAAAGCACTTTTGCTGTGAATTAGCTTTGATTGATAAGTTTGTAACAGAAATACAGTAACAAAACATAATTATACTCTCTCCTGATTGCTACTGCTGACCTTTCCACTTCTTTTTCTTAGGATTATCTTTGGCCAATTTGTATCTAACATCTGTCATGACAAAGGATATTTATTCTCTTGTGAAATATTGTGACTTCATGGTTTCCATCACCTGCGTTTCACATTGTGATAAGGGGTGTAATTATGCATCAATAACACAAAGCATGATAAGATAGTATCTGTGGCTCACATAATGATGCCCATGTTCACAGGCAAGGATGTATTTGGAATGTGTTTATATTTCTGAGTATGAGACTTGAAATAATATGTTGTATTCCATTAAAGCATTCTAGTAGTATTTTGATATTAGTCACGTTATACTTATAATTTTGAGAAATTTATTCTTGAGTATGGGATTACTGCACTGTGAGTGGATTTAATGCACTTGAGAGAATTTATCGTTTTTTTTTTTGTCTTAAGGAATCCAAAGGCTCTTAAAACTCAAGTTCCATGGGCGGCTGCTCTGATTGGCACAAACTGGGATTTGTGCTGATAGTGATCCAGTTATGCAAACTGGGTGAGTTTAATCAAATGTAAATCCCCATAATGCTCCCGACAGTACTTGATCAGGGATACTAGTTTAAAATAAATTGTTATTAAATCCATTCACTTGCCACTACAGCAGGAGTGAAATCCAGCAGATTCTGACAGGTTCTGGAGAACTGGTAGCGGAAATTTTGAGTAGTTTGGAGAACCAGCAAGTACCACCGCTGGCTGTCCCTTGAATGGGAATGTGGGTTTGCAATATCCTTTCCCTGCCACGCCCACTAAGCCACGCCCACAGAATGAATTTCACCATTGCACTACATGTATTGCCAGGTCAAAATAATTAGGTTGGAGTTGTGACCAAAAAATTAGAGCCCTCTATCAGTTGTGGGTTCTGTTTAGAAACTGGATCCTTAATGTCTCCCTAAGGACGTCATTTTCTGGATCTGATCTTGGGCAATATAGAATCATAATCATTCTGTCTATAAAATTAGCCAATAACTTGCTCAAACATGTACTTAATCTTCCCCCCCCCCTTTTCTAAGTACCATGAAGAGCTTGTGGTGGTCAGTGGTGGGTTTCAATTTATTTTACTACCGGTTTGCATGTGTAGAAGTGTCCGGGTGGGTGGAGCCTCCTGCCACTGCCACTACCGGTTCACCCGATCCAGGGCGAACCGGCAAAAACCCACCTCAGGTGGTGCTGGTGATTAAATGCAACTGTATACAAAAAGTTTAGTGGAAGAAAAGATACAATTGAAAAGATAATCATTACTTGTTCTGCCCTGATGTATTTCAATATAAATTAGGTGTCTAGTAAACCTGTTTACAATTTTTATTTTTTATACAAATAAAAAATGGATTGTGGCAGGATTTTTACTAGTGACTTTCGTCTTCCGGAATCATCCATTATTTTTTATGCTGTGGCAACAGAAATACTACACGATGATAAGCCTTGTATCTCTGTGAATGTCCCTAAGAAGGTGTAAGTCACTAGAGGGTTAATGGTATGGGAATAGTCCTCCTGGGAAATTCTTTCCAAAATAATTTTTAGATGTTTCTAAATTAAAATCTATTTCTAATTAAAGGTCTCTAGTAAGCCACTACCTCTTTTTTGATATCATTCTGAGCAAGCAGACCTTTTGCCTCAGTAAAACCTATTTACTAATGACTTGTAAAACAATAAATCATCACTTCTTAGCAACTATTTACTTCTCAGTGGGAACATAAGCAATTGTATCTGTCACGAGGAAACTGTAATCCATCTTGTTTTTGAACAGATGGTATTTACCGTGAGTGACCTTTATTATTACCCTAATTCCCCAGGCAGCAATGGCATATGGTCTTTGTAACTTGTAGAGCCATTACTTGATTGTTATTGAGAAAATTGGCAGCAATAGACAGAATTTTAAATACCACTTACAAGCGTACTTTAAATTATGTAACTTGAAAGCAACATTTGAGGAAGTTGTGGATATATGGGCTTCTCTATTATTGGGGGGTGGGGCTTACAAGTTCTTGAAGTTTCATGCAAACCCTCTTTTGTAAAAAGAAACAAAATTTTGTTAATATTTGTTTAAATATTAACAAGGAATCAATCCACAGAGTATCCCATACCATAAAATTATTTGCTTAAGTTTCTCTTAGGGAATCCAGCCATATTATACCAAACACTATTATTATTACTGTTAGATATTGTTTTATCTTTTAATGTTTACTAGTGTTAATGTTTGTCAATCAAATATTAGTCACCTCTAGACAGAGTGGGGGGATACAAATCAAACAAACATATATACCACTGCAATATTATATGCAAATTAGCATTGATGGCTTAATTAATCATATTTGAAAGAAAACCCTAGCTTACGAGTTTACTCTTGTTCATTTTAAGGCAAATGATAATCTTAACTAACATTTAATAAGCCCGGCCAGTCCATAAGTCTATTCAATGAATCATGGTTTAGGTAAACAATGGGTAAACATGATATATAAAATCAGCTAACATGAATTAAATTATGTATAATGTAACTTAGATTTATAATATTAGTTCTCAGCTGTAATGAGAAATACCTTCTATTTGTGTTATGATTAATGTTTATAGCAGTAGTGTAGTATTCTAGCAATCTCACTAGATGGGACAACTCAGTCAGTTTTTCAGGGAATTTCATTCATTCATTCATTCTCTGCCTTTGTTATATTTACAAACAATTCAAGGTGCTGACCACATCCAACACAACTTCCTCCTATTTTTGTATTGCTCTATAGCAACAACCTTTTGAAGTGAGTTAGTGAGACTGGCTGGCATAAGATCCCCCACCTGGCTTATATGGCTAAAGTGGGACGATCTCATGGTCTCCCACTTCTAGCCTGCTGCCTTAACCACTAGAACAAACTGGGCTCTCTTAATTTGCTATTGTTTTAAACTCTGTGTGTTGGGGTGGGGGTGGGAGTTGGAGGAGAATGAGCTGACTGAGCCTTCCCAGTCTGGTAAGAACACTAAGCATTCTGCAAGCTATATGGTACTTTTTTTTGCTCAAAACATCTAGGTTTTTTATTCATTATTTCCTTCATGAATTCACAGTAAAATGACAGATTTACAGTTATCTTAGAATAAGAGTGAATTCAGTGAAAATCTATTGTTCAGACTTGAACAGTGGAGTTCACAGAGCCCTCTCGGAGCTAGTTGGTTGCCTGCAGACATTTCATTACCCAACTAGGTAACGTCATCAGTTCAAGTGATTCAGGATTTCTCCTTGGTAGTTCTGAATTATTCAAGACAATTGCTCAAAAACATCTACTTTTGAGCCTTATGAGAAATTCCCTACAATGCTTCTAATATTACTCACTCTGAAACCACTTAGGACATTGAAATGGCAGCTTTTAGCTGGCTGCCATTGTTATTACTAGAGTGTGAAGTTCTGTCACCAGCAAAAAAAGGGGTTGGCCACATTTTTATCAATTGTAAGGGCATTACAATTGATAAGGCTGCTATTGCTTTCCTCAAGCAGATTCTCACATAGTTCTGAATAGGTTGGATCAACAGATGGAAATCCCTAGAGATTAATTCCAACACTTTTGGAAAGGACCAGTTTGTAGTCATGGTTATAAGGCTGAAAGGCATAAAATGATCACTGATGAATGACAGTTTGAAACGTATAATTTAATGCAATGACCCTGACATGATTCCACTTGACATAACTTGTCTGATAACTAGATAAGTGGCTGAAAAAAGAAGGAAAGCAGGAAAAAAAGGTCACAAAAGTCATTTCAAGTTGCAGGCAATCTCATGGTGAATTAGTGATAAGAATTTTAATCAATGAACAATATGTAGCTTATCTGGAAATTAATGAGCAGTAGGTCCAATCAGGTTTTTTAAAAACTTCTTAATTTCCTCTACATCTTCTCTATTTGACTACATTCAATTTACTTTTTATCATGTTGCTTTAATGGAATATGCTTCCAACATCTTTAGAGTCAACAAAAATGTTGGAAGCATTTGTTTGAGTCTTTCTTTCAAAAGAGGATCGTGTGAACCGGTTGGCTTACAGCTTTGTAAAGGCATTTTTCTAAGCCTTTTTCCCTACTGGTCAAATCCCGTCTGCCTCCAACATACTGCATGGAGCTAATGCATTGAACCAACCTGGGTTATTTTTATTATACATTTCTTAATGCTTGCTGCCTTATTTTGTGCTACTGTTTTATGTTGCATTTTTTATTGCAATTTATACAAATATTTTTCTAGAATAAACCATCTTGAAATGATCTGAATAAGATGACATAAAGTTTCAAAATAATAATAGGACAATGAACAGTTGCCATAATGGCATCATTTTCAATTGTATATTGTTTCACAGATATCAGCTTAAGCAAACATACCCAGTGTCCTACATTGATTCTGCACATACATTAAAATGTTAGTGATATGGACTTTAGGATTTAATGTTTTTGCTTGCCTAGCCTAGACCCCACTATGGATTTGGATTTTTTTCTCTAACATCCCACCATGAAGCAAAACAGAAAACCCTTCTGAAAAATTATATGTAACAACAGTGAGTGGCCTATGAGTGGGCCTTAACACAGGAAGCCAAAATACAGGTTAGAAATGCCTATTTTCCCTCTTTCTTTTCCCAGCCTTCAAGGATGGCTTTTTCCTGTCATCAGGAATAGTCAAAGAAGTGTGAAATTTGGATAAGAGACATTTTATAACTTTTTCAGCTCATCATCAGATACTTAATTTGAAAAAAAAAATCTTATAGTAATCTTCAATATAATTTATAACATTTATTGTAATTTTTTTCTGGAAAGGCTTTAGGAGTCTGACAGCTTTGTAGAATAAGATTTCCAAGAACAGATTTTGGATTTACCTGTCCATTTCAGGAGTGCTCTGCCATGGATACTGGGGACAGAGACTATGGTTTGATTCCATATACAATCATGGAATTCAAAGTAGAATTCAGAGTGTTCAAAGTGGTCCATCTTCCAAGCATTGGCCAATTTTAAACATTGGATATGTAGAGGTTTAACTAGGTTAGCTTTGGGATTCTGACCTCTCAATACACGGTACCAACATAAATAAAATTAAAAAGCTGTAAAGTCCCCCCCCCCACTCCTGAAAAAAAACTTGCATAACATAGGTAGGTAGGTAGATAGATATGACACATTTCATCTACTTACAAAATATTGTTGGCATGAACACATCACTCTTCATGGCACTGATAGGGTTGGTTACTAAGCAGCTGTAGTTCCCAATAGCTTCTTTGAAAACAGGGGAAATGGAAAGTGTATCTTTGTTATAGTCATGGAGCCATTGCTGCTATCATCAATTGGATTTTCATTTTTCATCCACTGGTAAACCACCCTGGTGCCTTTTTCCACCATACATTTCAAAGTGATGTTTCCTTTTTTTTCTACAACTCCAAGTGAGGGTTCCATGTATATGACAGGCTTGGTGAGAGGCACTGCAGTGGAAACGATACTGGAAGTTATGATCAAGTCATTTCTATTATTTACATGCAGCAATCTACAGTAGATAATTTTGGATGTCTACATTTTTGCTAGTAGAAGAGGGTGAGGACTGTCACTGGCTCATTTGGGACCTCTACAAGAGGTGGGCCTTCAACCCAAAAACTTTCTTAAAAGAACAAATTGTCTGTTTAATCCCAAATTGGGATCCTCCATAAAGAGGATCAGCACTGTTAAGTATTCAATCAATTTGGGATGCTTCATAGGACTCAATTCACATATATGCTATCTAGAGCTTCCATGTTGAACATTTCCTTTACCTAATGTATATTATGTTGAGAATTCTGGAAATTTTAGTTTCAACATAGCAGGTGGTGTCAGTTTGGAGAGGATTGCTCTAGAGTAAAAAATTCTTTGCCAATTCTTCATCTTTTTGTATAAGTAAACTTTTAGAACATATTTATGAATAATTGCCACTGGATTTTAATTTGCTCATTCATTAGAATGTAAATATTTTGAAACAGGATGGTAAACAGCATGGTAAACAGTGCTTTACCATCCTCTCTAAGCAGTTTACAGAGCCAGCATATTGCCCCCAACAATCTGGTTCCCCACACTGGAAATATCCTGATGTGTGCAATGGACAACAGTATGTCATAAACTATGAATGTCACCTTATGTAATATATTTTCATTTTTAAGAATTTGCAGAATATATGCCAAGTATGTGTCTTTCCTGCAATAACACTGGATTTTGATTATCACCCCATTAGATTTTTCTCTATTGCCAGGAAGTTCTCTAAGCAATATTACTTCACTACACTGAATGTTCAGCAGGACAGATTGTGGCTTTGGGGAAAGCCCAGAAAATGTCATAGATAAACAAGGAATGGGGAACCTATGACCTTTACATGTTGAACTCCAATTCCCAATAGTCACAGCCCATATGGTAAATATTGATAGACAGAAACATACCCCAGCATTTCAAATTACTTACCATCAACAGTAACCTGAATCTTTTCACTTGCTGATTTTGTCTCATTGCCATCGATATTGATTTTTACAATATAATTTCCTTCATCACTTCTGTGTAAAGAGTTTATCAGTAAAGATGCATTGGAGGTAAAAGTGTAAATTTGGTGCCTATATTGTATGTCTGGAACAACGGATTGATTGACTGAACTAAGCAGATATTTAGGGTCTGTTGGTGGTTTTTCAAACAGCCATATTATCTGGATGTCAGAAATGGCAACGTTGAAATTATAAACAACCTCAAGTCTGAGTGGCTGTCCTTCATGCCATTGACTCTATGTGAGGGAATTGTCATTTTTAATGCAGAAGAATTACCGCAGCAAAAAGATTATATATATATATTACAAATCAAAATACACACAGTGCTTGCTTCAGTTCTATTGTAATATATCTTAATGGGTTTCAAAACTAACCATCACTTGTGTAAGTTCATACTATGACTATTTTACATTTTTGGTCCTCATCTATACCACTATATTTCTTTATACAATTACATTTTTATTCATATTGGGTTGGATATAAACATTACACACATCTCTCTGAACAGAATGGATGAAATAATAATAATTAACTTTCAGGTTAACCATCAACAGCGAAGGAACAAACAGCCAAGAAATATTGCAGATGGGAATTCAAAAGAGCAGCTGTGAAGACCTTGGAAAAGGTATTCAAATGCCAAGATGTGTCTATACCTACAAAAACCAGAGTCATGCAAACCATGAAAGACTCTCTATTTTTTGTGACATGACATAGAAGTGAAATAAGCGGCAAGGAATATTATTAACATACCGTATATACTCAAGTATAAGCCGAGTTTTTCAGCCCACTTTTTGGGCTGAAAAAAGCCGCCTCGGCTTATACTCGAGTCAGTGAAAAATTTGCCCGAAATGGAGGAGAAAAAGGGGCGGGGCCATGCCGCTGGGTGACACTCGTGAATGGCCCAGCGCCCCTGTGAGTTTCCCCTCCCTCTGTGTCAGTTTGCCGCGCAGCGCGCACCACACCATCCCCCCTCCTCACGTTCTAATGTAATGCAGGGCTGTCTTACGATTTCCCTTCCTCCCCCTCCTGCCACTCTGCAACGATGTCCCACCTCCTCCTTGTTATGGCAAGCAGCCACATAACGATGTCCCAGAGCTAGTTTACTGTTTTCTTGAAATAATATTCAAAAACATTATTGGTATCTATTTTTATTTTTGAAATTTACCGGTAGCTGCTGCATTTCCCACCCTAGGCTTATACTCGAGTCAATAACTTTTCCAGTTTTTTGTGGTAAAATTAGGTGCCTCGGCTTACATTCGGGCCGGCCTATACTCGAGTATATACGGTATTTGAAATTAGTGTTTGGAAGACTCTTGAAAACTGTGGATAGCCAAGAAACTAAATTGATGGATCATTACGTAAATCAACCCAAAGTTTTCATTTGATGTACAAAAGGCCAGGCTAAAATTGTTCTTCTTTGGATACATTATGCGAAGACCTAGGTTTTTAAAAACCTGTGCTGGTTACAACCATAGAATACATTCATTTTTCCTCTAATATTTTCTTGTTAGTATTGGTTGACTAATCCAGAGTAAACAAATTTGCTTCCTGATTGATTTGAATGGCTAGGGAGAGCACATGGGGTTATAACATGGATTCAGAAGAGTGTGCAAGAGGTAATATGGTGGTTGAGGAGAGTGCACAGAGGTACACAAGGTGATGTTTGGGGATGCATGGTGTTGAAGCATGTGTGCAGAGCAATAGGTGCTATGTGGAACCAAGAAGGGTATATAGAATATGTGGGTGGGTGACATGGCTCAGTTTCAGAGGGGCTGGGGCGGTAGTGACCTTCCCTGCCAGCTTTCTAATTGCCAACACTCCCTGTAAGCTTGCCACAAGCAAAATGCCAGCAACCATGATCAAGTTTATACTTTATGCCGACTGCCTCATTTACTTGTGGGAAACTGGCAGGGAGTATTGGAAATGACAATCATGTGACCATGGTTAACTATGGTGGTGTTGTAGTATGGTAGCAGTGAAGCAACCATAAATTTGCCAAATCCAAATCCCACATGGGTCAGGAATCACAAATTTTGGACATATTTTTTTAAGTTAGCCCATTTGAGGTACATTGAGTCAAAAAATCTTGCCCTATGACGCACCATTCTATTCAACTGAAAGCTATAATTAGTCACAAGAGTTTTAGTCATTCATTCATGTATGATGTATGTGTGTGTATAGGTGGGTATGTATATGTATATGAAATATATAAATAAATATCAGTGGAAACTTAATAGCAATAGAACTTAGACTTATATACTGATTTACAAAGCTTTACAGCTCTCTCTAAGCTAGAAGTGGAATATTGCAATGTGCTCTACATGGGGCTGCCCTTGAAGAGCATCCGGCGACTTCAGCTAGTCCAGAATGCGGCCGCGCGAGTGATTGTGGGCGCACCGCGGTTCGCCCACATAAGACCCATCCTCCGCGAGCTGCGCTGGCTACCTGTTGATCTCCGGGTGCGCTTCAAGGTGCTTCTTACCATCCATAAAGCCCTTCATGGTAGTGGATCTGTGTACTTGAGAGACCGCCTCCTGCCAATTACCTCCCTTCGACCTATTAGATCGCACAGATTGGGCCTCCTCCGAGTTCCATCTGCCAGTCAGTGCCGACTGGCGACTACGCGGAGGAGAGCCTTCTCAGTAGCAGCTCCGACCCTTTGGAACGATCTCCCCATGGAGATTCGTACCCTCACCACGGTCCAGACCTTCCGCACAGCCCTTAAGATCTGGCTATCCCGTCAGGCCTGGGGATAAAGATTTTAATCCGCCCCACCCGAATGTTGAATGAATGTTGTGTTTTATTATTTTATTTCTATTTTTACTCACGTATTGTCTTATGTTTTGTCTTGCACTCCCCCTCCTATGAATTGAAAGCCGCCCTGAGTCCCCGCAGGGAAAAGGGCGGCCTATAAATAATAAATAAAATCTAAAATCTAAAAAAATCTACTGGTTCGGTCCAGTTCGGCTGAACCAATAGTAATTTGGCTGCCTGTGTCGCTGGAACTGGCAGCGACCCATACCTACCATGTCCACGAGCTGGTTCTCCTATGGCACCACCATCTTGATTTTCGGTTCTGCACATGTGCAGAACAATTTTCATTGCAGAAATGTAATTTCCCTTTTTTAACATTTTGCACATGTGCAGACCTTTTAAAGTGCGAGTTTAGTGTGTGCAAAGCAAGTGCATGTGCACAATTTTTTTGCGCGCTGAATGGGCAGTAATGCCAGCAGCAACCCACCCCTGCTCTAAGTGGTTTACAGAATCAGCATATTGTTCCCAAAAGTTTGGGTCCTCATTTTATTCAGCTCGGAAGGATGGAAGGCTGAGTCAACTTTGAGCCTGTGAGATTTGAACTGCCAAATTGCAGGCAGCCAGAAGTAAGCAGAAGTAGCCTGTAGTACTACACTCTAACTACTGCGTCACCACGGCTCACTAAAATGCATTATCCTTTTCCTGCCAACATTTAATTATGCGAAGGGGGGGGAGTACCTAGGCTCTTCCTTATAATGATAATCCCATATCTTTTGAGCCAATCTAAGTAAAGGCAAGGAAAACCTCTTTTGTGCTGTTATAATACTCTTGAATGCATACTATAAACATTTAAACTTCTGTCATAGGATATATCACTAAAATCAAGCATTGTCCTGTACTCTGAATATTAGTCAGTAAAGGAGTGAATTAGATGTCAGATGTCTCATTTCTAAAGAAAGAAATAGGTCTTGCAATGTTTGTCAGAACATAGCGATTTCAAACAACATAATTATTTATATTTAGCAAAATCGCCTCTAAGAAAGTTATACATTGTAAGAAAGCCAGAGAAATAAAGCTTCAGCACAGAGGAAAGTTTGGCTTTAGAATGTGAATTGATAGTTCTGTTAAATATAATGCAACCCCATCCCAATCCTACAAGACTGTTGTGTGAATGCAACCATTATACATTTTTTGACTGACAACTACAACTGAGCCCAAAATTTCTATTGCTAAGTGAGACATTTGTTAAGTGAGTTTCCCCCCCTTTTACAACATTTTTTGCCAGAGACGTTAAGTGTATCATCGAAGTTGTGAAGTTGGTAACTTCACAACTTCAATGTTCTTAAGTGAATCTGGCTTCCCTATTAATTTTGCTTCTCAGACGATCACAAAAGGTAATCATATGACTCTGGGGCACTGAAACTGTCAGAAATATAAACAACTTGCCAAGCATCTGAATTTTGATCACTTGACTGTGGAGATACTGCAAAAGCTGTAACTGTGAAAAATGATCATAAGTCACTTTATTCAGTGCCACTGTAACTGTCACTAAATGAACTGTTGTAAGTCAAGGAGTACCTGTAGTTCAATAAACTACTAAAGTACAATAGTGCCAGAGGTGGGTTCCTATCAGTTCGCACCTATTCGGTAGAACCGGTTCGTCAAATCTACTGAACCGGTTAGAAGAGATTCCACCAGTGGACCCGGAAAGCAGGCCACACCTACAGAAGAGGTTCCAAAAATTTTTGAAACCCACCACTGAATAGTGTACACTCCTTAGGTCTACCTCTGAAAATCAAATAGAAGTTACAGCACAATTAGACCAGAATGCAGTGGCTCAGATGTTGGCAGAAGTTATCAAAAGTTCATCACATCTATGAATAGGCTTTGTTTCCTACCAGTTTCTATTTGCAATTCAACTCAGAATCAGAATAGAGCTGGAAAGGACCTTGGAAGTCTTCTAGTTCAGCTCCTTGCTCAAAGCAGGAGATCTTATACCATTTCAGACAAGTAACTGTCCAGTCTCTTTTAACTTTTAACCTTAACCGTTACATGACTTGGCTTCAAGGTATCTCTGGAGACTTCTCTATTCAAATTCAAAATTTCCAATGCAGAACTCATGAAAGAATCTAGCAGCAGTTCCCAACTTCCATGAAATAAGGAGAATGGAGGACTACATAGGTTGGTTTTCCATTACAGGACAAGTATTATGATGTGTGATAATTTGATCAGCACTTACTATGGTTCAGAAAAATTACTTATGACAAGGCGGCATTTGATTCTTAATATGTGGCCATCTTGTTACTTGATTCTGTGATTGTTTAAAGATTCCTACTTAATACTTTTGTGATTTTTATGATTTATTTTTATTGGGATAATTCAAACATATCAGTGATTTTTTGTTTATGGCAAATAAAAATGAAATAAAATATAATTAAATAAACCATGGCCTAGTATGACTTATGAACCCTGCCACTACAGATGCCCTTGACTTAGAACCATTTGTTTAGTGGCTGTTCAAATCTAGAGACACTAAAAAAGTGATTTACATTCAGTCCTCACACTTATGACCATCACATTTATTTAGTGACGCAATAGAATTTGCGTGTTTGTATTCACAATGATTGCAGGGCTCCTGGATCATGTGATCATTGGAACCTCCTCAGCCAACTTCGGATAAGCAAAGTCAATGGGGGAAGCTGGATTCACTTAACAACTGTGTGGTTCACTTAATAACTGCACTGATTTACTTAACAACGGTGGCAAAAATGTCATTAAATTTGGGCACAATTCATGTAACAGCCCCCTTACTTAGAAATTCTGGCCCCAATTGAAGTCATAAGTTGATGACTACTTGTATTTTTCAGCTTTAGGAGCTCCATTTCACATTCAGATTTTAGCTGAATTAAATAGACCCACCAAAAATGATGCATTAAGATTTTGTCTTAAATGAAGGTGATGCTTTTTATCTGTCCCAAGTACAAGTAGTTTCTATGCACAACCACAACTGAGCCCCATATTTTTGCTGCCACGTGAGGAAGTTGCTAAATTGATTGCACCTCATTTTACCACTTTTGCTACAGCTGTAAAGCAAATTATTGCAGTTGTTAAGCAAATCATATGGTCATTAAGTAAATCTGTCTCCCCCCCCATCATTGATTTTGCTTGTCCAAAGCTAGCTTGAAAGGTTACAAATGGTGATCACGTGACTCCAGGCAGTACAAGTGACATAAATATATGTCAGTTGCCAAGGGCCTGAATTTTGATTACCTGACCTTGGAGATACTGCAACAGTTCCAAGTGTGAAAACCAGCCATAAGTCGTTACTAAATAAATGGTTGTAAGCAGAAGACCACTTGTATTGTAACCAACTGAATTGGAAGTTCTATTTCAAGTTTATAAATCAAATACAATATTGGGGATATCTAATTTGCTAATTACCTAATACAGTATTGCCTGCTACCATATTTGCAGCAATAGTATAGTGCCAGGTGGCGAATCTATGGCACGCATGCCAGAAGCTGCATGCAGAACCATTCTGCACGGTTCTTGTGGCCTTGCTGGCGCCTCTTCTGTGTTCCTGTGCACACACGAATGGCGCACAACTAGCCTTCACACGTCCGGGGGAGCGCAAGACCTGGAAGAGTAGTGTTCTGGTGCACATTGGCACCCAAACTTCCAGGTTTCCGTTGCACACATGCATGACAATCAGCTGTTCATCGGGCAAGTGCCCGCACCAGAAACCAGAAGTTTTGGTGTCTGTATGTGCATGTG
The DNA here is from genome assembly GCF_009769535.1 of Thamnophis elegans. Classification (NCBI taxonomy): domain Eukaryota; kingdom Metazoa; phylum Chordata; class Lepidosauria; order Squamata; family Natricidae; genus Thamnophis; species Thamnophis elegans. The sequence continues at coordinate 30,856,258 of NC_045558.1, forward strand.
TGCAAAAACGCTGCTCTTCCAGGTTTTGGTGCTCCCACACGTGCGAAGACCAGCAAGACTGCCCGGTGCAGGCAGGATGGTTTTACGCGCCATTTCTAGCACGCAGTGACATAAAAGGTTAGCCATCACTGGTATAGTGTCACATTCAAGCCCAATGTTTTCTAGCAGAAAGAACTATTGCTTTTCAGCATATGGTAATGCCAGGACTGAAATTAATTTATCGTAGGGATATTAATAAATGCATGGGAATTTTTATTCTAAAATCTAGCAAAATTATCTGCCTGTGTTCCATTTTTGCTTTGGTATCCAGATTTTTAAAAAAATTAAAAACAAATTTAGGAATGGTTGATACACAGATAACAAACTTCAAATATAATTTACCAACATAAAATAAGCTTCTGAAGCAAATAATGCACTTTCTTAGCTTCTTCTGTCTGCTTGTGCTTTCTTTCTTTGTATTCAATATAAACAAATTAGATATTCCCAAAGTGACCTCCAACTTTTGCCTAGGCTGCATTTGGCTTTTACATTAGTCTTAAAGTATTAGTAAGCACAACACCACCCTTGTTGACTGGAAACACCCTTCAACGTTTTTACTGAAATAAAAAAGCTGACATAATATTTTGAGTTTCATACATAAACCGACGTTCCATGGGAAGGATTTTGATTTTATTTAAAGAACTTTTCAGTATCAAGTGATTGTGTCATTTTGAAATTAACCTAGTTTATTTTTTGTTGCTTTACTTAATTCTAGTAGCAAAATACAAACATTAGTCTGTTTGGTTTATAACACTGGGATTTATGACAGCCATTTCTCCAAATCCATTTAATTGTGAAATTATTAGGCAAAGTGCACCCAGGCTTAACATAATGTATAAAACTCAGTGAATATTTCCAGAGAAGAGAATAATTATTTTGGAACCAAATGCTAATTTTAAACCCAGTTTGCAAAGGAATGAAAAAAAATTATCTAAAAGATATTACAAACCTGTTACTATAAGTAATGTGGAAATTTTTATATCTCCCCTATGTGTAATAAACGTGGGAATAATGCAGAAATAGGGAACCAGCAGCCTCCCAGACATTGCTGAACTACATACAGTTCCTAATATCCCTCACCTTTGAGCACATGGGCAATTGCTGCTGAGAGTAGCATTTTAGCAGTTTTGGGAGGGCCATAAATCCCCCTTCCCCTGAAATATCAGAAAAATCTATCTTTTTCTTTCCAATGCTAAATAATATACTATTTATAGAAAATATCAATGAATTTAAGGAATATATTGAATTAGCACATGGCACCATATTTTTTTTAAAAAAATGCATTGGTTATATTCAATGATACATGAGAACAATTGCTATCCTTAATGTACAGTATGTACATTCAACCTTCCTAAAAGATAGAATATTACATAATATGTGAACTATAGAACAATCTTGTCTACCCTGAATAAAGTCTTAGAGTTTATTCACCAAGAACCCACACAGAGTTACATAATTGTAGTTTTCATTTACACAAACCCCATGGTGGTATTTTATTCTAAATATAGCATTAACACTACCAATTTTATATCCATAAAGCTTTTGAAGTTAAGATATTTATGAATTCTATAAAGACTTCTACTTGGATAAAGTTTTAGAAAAGGACAGAAAATAATGCAGAAATCTTACCTAAAAGTAGGCAGAGCACAAAGATTTGCAAGCCACAAACCATGGTGTTGAAAAGTAGCTTGTTTTGTGCTAAGGCCATCTTCTTTCAGTGCGTAGACTGAGCCTTGGCCAGCAGCTGTGGAGTTTATTTGTTAGGGAAATCAGGTGTGAGATACGAGTCACTGCCTTGTCTTGCTTCAGGTGATTTGACTATGTGTATAAATGACACAGGGAGTGGAACACCTGTTAGATTAGTATTCAACATCTTCATTGCCTATAGCCCTATCATAATTCCCCACTCTGATATGTTCACAGCAAATATAGAACACGATAAATTGGGCATACAGTATGAATCACTCAGCACTGATAAAAAATAAATGAGCTTAAAGACCATATGCAGGTTATATTCATCTGATGAGAGCAGACAGTTAAACAGCTCCATGAAGAAAAACCCAAACCTGTGTACAAGCCGTGAGGATTGTAAATGATGATTTTTGGTAGTTTATGTCTTTTGGGTTAGAGGAAATTAGTCCTAGTACTTTTAAATAAATAAGTACAAAATTGCTTTAAAGAGTAGCAAAATTAATTACAAGATTCAGCAGGGTGCAAATATGATAAGGCAAATTTTAAAAAAATCTTTAAGTGTGTATTTATAACTAAGCAGAGCAGTATCAGAGAATTTTGAAATGGGCAAACCCCTTGAAAGAGAAAGGCTGATTACAAATTCCCACAGGAGTGCCTCAGTAATCCAGGCAACTGAAAATGGTGGCAAAGTAGAGATAACAATAAACTGTGGTTTCCATTCTTAGTGATTAGCTAGGCTATCTACCTAACCAGAATTATAAAGGGGTGCCCATTGTTAACTTCAGTTTCCCAAACCCAAGTGAATCAACATAACTGAAAAAAAGATCAGGATGCAATAAACAGCAATATTATTCAGCCTGTGTGTTGCACTTAAATGCTAACCATGATATTTATACTAGTCCAAGACTTTCTGAACTATAAACTGGCTGAATAAGCACAACCTAGACTGAAATTCAGTTTCTGGTTCAGAATGTAATGAGAATAATATTAAGAGAGTTAATTTTCACTTGTGAAATTCAGATTAAATCTTGTTTTGCATTATTTAAACCATGTTTTGCTTCAGCATGGTTTGCTGAATTAGTCATAATAGTTGAGTTCACTCAACATATTAAGTCAAAACTAAATCTGTATTGTGGCTTAGTAATATAGGAAACCAATCATTTAGCTATGTCCATACTGCATGACTACCAACGTTAACTGGATTTTATTTAGCTCATTTTAATTTATCTAATTACTTAAGTGTAAAAATAACTGCATGAGGCCACTACATATAACATATCTTAACATAAGCTAAAATGAGTTTGTAGAATTGTGGTTTCAAGTGGATTACAGAGCCCCGAACTAGTCCCTCCCTGGTATTAATTATACCAATATCTTAGTAACCAGTCCAGGACGTTTAGAAAAAAGTAAAGCCCTTTACATTTTCTAATACTTGCTTACAAATATTAATTGTATAGCTGTAAGATATAAGTAATACTTGCTCTGTTGTGAGTAGGTTCCCCTTTCTATTGTTCCAATAGTTGTCGTCCTTTTATAAGCTAAAGACAATGGCTTTTCATAGATTCACACTAGAGTAAACCATGCCAATCGATAATGAAATAGCAAAAGCAAAAGTTAGGCAATGTCTTTATTAGGATGAGGTTCTACATAAGACTATGCAGTTTTGAGTTTATTCCTGAGACCATAAGGGTTTCAATGAGGAGAAAGTGTTTGATTCAATCCAGCATGATAGAATTGCTGCAAGTTTTTAAACTGACCAACTCTGGACAGTAGCAACTTTAGCTCTAGGGTCTAGAAGTAGTTTTACTCCCTTGGAAAGATCTAGAATACACCCCTGGGTGGTCTTTCTGATGGAAGAGCAAGGAACTTCTGCTTTCAGCCTATCAGCGAGCAACGCTAGCCGCTGCAGGTACAAGGCAGTGGATAGAGTCCATCATCCCCCGCCCCCCTCGTTACCTCACAATCTTCTTCCTAGCGCGGTTGCCGCGCTTATGGCAGGGTCCCTATTTATCTCACAATCAGTTACTGCAATCTACCATATATGGGGTTGCCTTTGTGAAACGCCCTGAAATTGCTAATAGCAAAAAATGCGGGAGCCTCCACATTAAATTGAGTAACGTGGGATTGTCACATAACACCAACATTTATATGAGTTGTTTTGGTTACCACTTTGATTTTGGATACAATTAGAACTTGCGAATTATTTCCTTTATTACTCATAAAGTAATTGAGCATTGATGCATCGTATTGTCTCGGCATTTACACAGCGATGTTTCGGTGTTTACAAACTCAGCTCGTCCTATCGATATTAATATCTTGGATCAGGCTAATTATTCCATTAGAAACAAAATACATTTCTGGAAATAACCAAATTCCGCTACCCAAGCATCAGATGGTCCCTTTAAATTCATTTTATCGTTAAAAGGCATATTTCACCCTGAAATTCCGCTAGCTGAAAAGACAGGAAACACGCTGAGCTTTGTGGGAGTTGTATTTTTCTCAGCTGCGTGTCGGCATCCAAAATCCGGAAGCTAAGCTTCCACGGTAAACTCCAAATCCCATGATTCAGAAGGAAGACAGGCGGATCATGTGATGCCCAAAATGGCTTCGCTGTGTTAACAGGCAGCTGCGTTCCTTGGTCGAAGGGAGTTTGCGAGACGAGTGGCTGGCCGGCCGGTAGAAATTGTGTCATCATGCAGAAAATCAAGTCTCTGATGACCCGACAGGTAGCGGGGTGGGAAGAACGGAAGGCTTACGTTTGATAAAGCGAGGTTAAGAAAGATGTAACTGAAACAATTTCTGCAAAAGAGAGCATAGTCAGTACGAGAGTCAGTGTGTGTGCTTCGCAAGGCCGGAATTCCTATAATTAAAAAAGGGAATTTTGAACGAGAAGAAAAACCACGATAATATGTTATATTTTCTAAAAAAAAAAAAAGTCCTAATGCGTTTTGTAGTAGATAAGATACAGTTTGGCGTGCGTTGCTCTGAAAAAGGAGTTCAGTTAAATAGGATTTGCATATTTGTAAATACGCACAGGATTTAAGGTTATTATTTATTACTATTATTTGGGGAGGGAGGTCTGATGCCTGAATAAAGAAGTTATAAGAAGAACGTTTCCTGGGTTGTCAGTAATTTATTCATTCAGGAACACAAGGAGTCCATATGCGTTGTAGGATTGAATTGTGGCTGTTCAGGCTGAGCTTGTTTTCCCAGTTTAAATTATTTGTGTGGAAATGATTTCAAAATGTAATGATCAGTTAAACTTGGAACCTTTTCTCATACTATTTGATAACAAAAAGATCAGGACAATTGGTCAAAACTGGGCCAAGAGAGACAAATACAAGATGATGTGTTTTTTTGACAGAACAATCTAAAAAAAAATGAGACTTAATATTCCAAAATTGTGACTATTGACCATAAATCTCATTTTCAGTGTTTTTTAAAGGAAATAATATTGGCCATTTCATTTCAAACTTTCTAATTCTTTTCTGTGAGAGTCAACAAGTATTTTCTTCTGATATAAGTCTTAAGATTGAACAAATAAAGTGTTTTTCAGAATGTTTAGATTACAACATCCATTAGTTCCAGTACATAGATTGTAGTGAAGGATTATCCTGAGAAAAAGTACATCCTTTTATTATACAGGTTCTTTTGTTGTACAGGTTCGTAAACTATTTGTAGCTGGAAAACCTTATTCGTGAGAATAGTTCAAATTTACCAAGGTTTGGTTTTCAAATGTATATGCATCCTGAAGCACTAGTTGAAGCACTCATGTATTCATAAATAAGTTGCTTAATTATTGGGACTGCAGAAAGTGACATATTTGATTTTTTCCTGCTTAAGGGTCTTAAAAGTCCTCAGGATAGTATTCATGATTTGAGCCCCCTTGAGAACTTCAGAATTCCAAGCAAGGTAGGACTGAATACATATAATGTTAAAATTTATTTCAATTTCTGTTTTATATTTGTTTTCTGAGACATCTATTTGTATTCCATACAGCTGCCTAAAGTCAGCATCCTTGTCAAATTGGGTTAATGACATTAGCATCAGGATAGGTGATGAGATCTTTAGCAATATGTCAGCCTTATCCTTTCTATTCTGCAATAATAGTGAATAGGATGAGTTTTATGATATCCACTTTCCTGTTCTAATAATTGGATGTCTCTCTGCTTGTTTACTATTATTTAATATTTTCTGGCAGCTTTAATTTATAAAAGTACTTCAGATAATTCCCATGTGTGTTATGAATCTTATTACTATTTGGTATCACATTATTTAATTACATTTTACAAAACATACACATAAAAACAATTTAGACTAATATAGAAAACCAAGAGAAAAGATACATTGTAAAAAAAATAGAAAAAGAAACATACTTGTGATAAATTTTTTTTATTTTAAACACATAAGCACATCAACAAAAACAAACACATAAATTAAAAACACCATAGGAACAATAAGTTCCATCGTATATCATACCGCAGTTCCAAATCGATTTCTTTGCAGTTAGTGTTTTTCCTACTATACATTTCTATCTTTCATTCATAATCTCCTTATTCGTTATCTATTTTTATGTACATTTCTTTATTTATTTAAACTTAGCTACTTATGACCAAATATTATTTACCTATATTATGCTTTATATTTTTACTGTCATTTATTCTCTTACATACAGATTATAGATATACATTCACATAATTATTCTAGAAAAAGAAACATATTTTTGACTCTTAGTTTAAAACTGTGTTAAAATGTCATTTACCCCAAAAGAAGAAAAGGGATAAGAAAGATATCTTTTTTTCTTTTTAAATTTTAACATTCATCAAATCCATATGTCAACATTTGATTTTTCTCTGTCGCCTGAAAAATGTCCATAAAAGACTTTCAATTATAGATGAATTTCGCCAGCCTCACAAAGGACATTAAGTTAGCCCTCATTGCCAGTTCTATCATCTTTATTAATCATTCTTCTATTGTGGGTATCATAGAATCATTCCAATGTTGAGCATATAAATGTCATGCTGCTATTATCATATATAATCATAAAAAATACCATGTGAGTTTTATAAGGCTTTATCCATAAAGCCTAATAAAAAAGTTTCTGATCTAAATTATACATTAATTTTCAGTATTTTTTGAATTACATTATTAATTTCCATCAAATATTGCTTAACTCTTTTGCAAGAACACCAAATGTGATAAAAGCTTCATATTTGAATTTTACATTTCTAGCAACTATTTGAGGATCCCTTATACATTTTATGACTCTTACTGCCATTGATGTCAGAGTTCCCACTATATTAGAATCTGGCTGTAACAATTGATGCATCAATTGCAACTGATTTCATAGTAACCCGTTCTGCATATGTTAAATTGGAATGAAGAGTGAGTTTGAGTGGGGGAAGGGAATGATGTAGAATTACTGAGGAACTATAAAATCTGTTGCAACTTCTGTATTCACAAGAATTTTTACAAGATACTGTATTTGTGTAATCCTCCATTTTTTTTTCATATGCTTGCATATTCTCTGTTGTCTCTTAGTTTTTGGCAGCCGTACAAAAAACCCTCTCATATTTTAACCTTTCTTGAGGTATCATGCAACTCCTCTAAATCCATCCATTTTTGTGAATTATTACATGTCATGAAGTGCAGGTTCATGAAGTCATGAAAAGATATGAATGAAATAATCTTTACACTGCTTTTTTGACATAGTTATAATTTATAATTATGTAGGGATGGTGATTGTCAATATAGAACCTTAGAGAAATAAGCAACGAAAAAGCAAAAAAAATGGTTATTTGACTTCTCAATTGGAAAGCAGAGTCCCTTTTTCTTTTTGCTAATTTGGGAAATATAACATAGTTGCAAGAATTATGTTGATCAAATAAATTCAAATGATACCACAATGATTCATATAAGTTCTTCATTGTACTTACTTATTTATCATTTTTCTATACTGCTCATCTCATCTAAGTGACACATGGGCACTGATAAATTGGAAATATTTTGCCTATTTATGTTGCTTGTCTAGTTAGGAGTAGTTCTGGATATGAAAGTTATGATTTTGTGGGTTCTAGAAAGGACATGATGGGGTTCATGCAGCCAATTTTCTATCACTACAGTTCTATGATTTTTTTAAAAAAAACCCCTAATATATTTCTGAAAAAATATAATGGGCAGTGAGAATTACCTTGAGAGACAGAAGGAAGAACTGCAACTAAACAGTAAGGGTAATGTTAATACACATGGTTTGGTTTTTTTTATCTCAACTGCCTTGAAGGATTGACAAAAAGTTTGAACACCCATGATTTACACAAGGGTTATAATTATAAATTAAGAAATAATATTGCTCCAGAAGGAAAAAAAAACATTAACATTTATCACTAGATTAAGGAACTAATGTGATTATCTCTTAAATTTCTTTGGGAAATCAAAGAGTATAAATAATGCACCCTGCAATAATTAACTTCTATGGAGGTTAACAATGTGCTAAATTTAAATTCTTGAGAGCTTTCTCAGGTTTTTTTTTTTGTCAGAATGTGGAGACATTTTTACTCCATCCAGATGCATCACTCTGTTGCTCATTGGTTGTACTTGTGTAACATTTTTAGTTTTATCTTCCTTTGTAGATTTCCTTTGGGAAAGAAATAAGGGAAGAAATTGTAGGCAAAGATGGAGTTGCAAATAATGATACATGCATGTCTTGTAAGATGGTGTGAATAAGACATACTTCTATGCAAATTATTTCAAAAACTGGTCTTTTTGGTTTGGGTATTATGGATCCATTGAATCCATTCAGATAGTTAGACATTAAAATATACAGGTATTTCAATATATCATGATTTCACTCCTGAAATATTCTATTCTAACCTCACAATATATACTTTGACTTAAGAGTTGGCCTTTTTGACTGTGCAGAAAGCAATCTGGCCTTGAAATAAATTCTTCTTTTTCACAGCTCCAATATTTCAGGCCAACTTTTGGTACAGTTGGAATGAGATGATTCCGAGTCTAACTGGTTCAACTTCAATTTTTTGCCCACTTCTGCTACTATCTTAGATCTGGATGCATTGAAAATATTTGTTAATACAGTCTACTAATGATTTTGTATGTTTTTCTTAATAACTAAGACTAAAAGGAATTGTTAATTTTTTCAGCAGCCTGTCAGTGGGGAATCTATGTTGGTAAGAATTCTGGAGCCAGATAATTAACTGTTTACAAATCTCAACAAAATTAGAAGTAATATTAAATCATAATGGTTTTATTGAGTTGGTCCTACTATGTTGAGCAGGAACATGCTAGTTAGAAAGCTAGATAATGAGTTACTGCCTTGTTTGTATGCTGAGATTCCCAGATAAAATTCAGTAGGCTTACAATGTTTGTTTGGTTTTTTTAGTTCAGCATAAACAGATCAGGAAACAACACAGCCTCATGATAAACATACACCTTTAATTCCATGCTCATTGATTTCCACATGATTAATTCACTTTTATTCAAATCTATTCTCTCTTTTCCCTTTCTTTTAGCTTTACAAATATATTTTATTTCTATTTATTAAATCTGTATTCTGCTGGACTCTCAGGATGCACTCTTCGTGCACCCTGGTCATCAATAGAAAGCTCCCATTACTGTTGATCCTTACTGGCTAGCATAGTTTGGTGTAAGGAGGTTTTCATATAAAACCTCCTTACAGCAATTCATTTGTTACACATCTGAGCTTGTTTGTTCACTCAATTTCTACAGCTGCCCAACTCAACCAAATGACTATGGGTGGTGATATAGTAGAAATACAGCCAACACCATTTTTATTCTAGTATATTCATATTACTATATGCAACCTAGAATAAACCATTTAAAACTATTCCAATAATGGATTATGAATATTATGAATATGTTGATCAAAACAAGTATTGTTATTTATGATATGTCAGCTAAAAGTGACAACTGCTAACAGGATGTAGTTTCTTTATCACTATTAAAATATTAAGCAGGTGTAATAATTCTAAAACAAGTTTAGTTTATCATTTGGACATTCCTTCTCTTAGAACTTTTCTTAATATATCAAAAGTTGTTGAAATTGAACTTTCTAAAAATATTCAACTGCAATACTATGGTTCTTTTGAAATCTGCAATTTCAAAGATATTCCTCAAGATGGCACTTTAATAAAACGTACGAGGATGGTGAAAACATGCAGAGGGCATTTGATGGAGAACTTATGTGTAATTCTAAAAGTACAATTCTGCTAAAATAAAGAATTAGTCAGTGCGTGAGCTGGCTGGCATTTTTTCCCAGTGAACATGTTTTCTTTTCATCCTATGTGTAGTGTAGTTGGATCAGAAGCAATTGCATGTGATTACATTAAGCTGCTCTTTCAAAATTTTGGCGATTCTTTTTGCAAAATATGTTTTGAGTTGCTAAGAGAAGATATATTTATTCTTAAGGATTAGATTCCAATTCATGTTTTCAAGGTGGAATGTCTATTTCTTAATTCTTTCCCACCTAAGATACACAGTACATTTCTATATGTTAGTATATAGCAAGGAAAGCTAAAGCCTATGCGAAATTGAATGCTAGCTTTTAGAACAATAAAAGTTTTACACAAATGTATTGTGATAATTATACCATACTTTTATTATAAAACATATTTAATATTCAAGTACAGTTAATTAAATACAAGAAGTAGAACTGTTACTCTATTTTCCAAAATGTTACACAGTTTTGTAAAATTTAAGGGTGAAAAATGAAACATCTGTCCTGCAAATATATGCATTGTTGCAGATGTATATTGAAAATTGTGGATATATGTAATTTGCATATAGTTGGAATCCACATAATGATTTTGGGGACTATTTAATCAAATGTGTACCATATCCTACTAGAGCTATATTGCAATTAAAATTATAAATAAAATTAAAATAAAATTATTATCAGCAAATAGCCTGATCCTGTAAAGATGAAGTAAGGAAACCTAAGGTTCACAATGAAGAAAGTCTTGCCACGAAAGTAAAAAATAACAAAAAAAGCTTCTTCCAACTTGTTAAAAACAAGAAAAAAGTTAAGGAAACAATTGGTCCATTGCTGGGAGAAAGTGGCAAGAAGGTGACAAGCAACAGGGAGAAAGAAGAACTGTTTAACTCGTTCTTTGCATCTGTCTTTACACAAAGAGATAAAACAGTCCAACCTATCAAAAACAGCACCACAAAAAACAGATTAGGAACACAAATTGAAATAGGGAAGAAAATGGTAAGTGAGCACCTGTCTATGCTAGACGAGTTCAAATCACCAGGACCGGATGGATTACACCCCAGGGTTCTGAAGCAACTGGCAGATGAGATCTCAGAACCACTGAACTATATCTTTCAGAGATCCTGGAGCACTGAGGAACTGCCGGAGGACTAGAAAAGAGCTGATGTGGTTCCCATCTTCAAAAAAGGAAAAAAAAAATAGATCCAGGGAACTATAGACCTATGATCCTGACCTCAATACCGAAAAAGATTCTGGAAAAGATAATCAAGCAACGAATTAGCGAACAGCTAGAAGTAAATAAAGTAATAGCCAAAAGCCAACATGGGTTTGTCAAAAACAGATCATGCCAGACTAATCTTATTGCATTCTTTGACATAGTGACAAAATTAGTGGACCAGAGGAATGCCGTCAATATAGTTTACTTGGACTTCAGTAAGGCATTTGATAAGGTAGACCATAACCTACTACTAGATAAAGTAGAAAAATGTGGGTTAGACAGCATCACCACCAGATGAATTCGTAACTGGCTGACCAACCGCACTCAACGTGTAGTCCTCAATGGAACTGCATCTACATGGAGGGAAGTGTGCAGTGGAGTACCCCAAGGCTCTGTTTTAGGCCCAGTACTCTTCAAAATCTTCATCAATGAGGGAATAAATGGGGAACTCATCAAATCTGCAGATGACACCAAGCTGGCAGGAATAGCTAACACTCCAGAAGACAGGCTTAAGGTATAGAAGGATCTTCCGATTTAAAATATTTTATTTTCATTTCCATAACATACAATCACATGTATATTATTACATAGACAATATCATGTTGTAAGAGAGGACAATATACATGTGCAATCATACTACTTTAAAATCAAACCTGGAATAGTTTCCCCCCCTCCCCCCGAACACCCAAAACCTACCCCCCCCACTTCCCAGAACCCGTACACCAGTGTTTTTCAACCTTTTTTGTGCAAAGGCACACTTTTTTCATGAAAAAAATCACGAGGCACACCACCATTAGAAAATGTTAAAAAAATTTAACTCTGTGCCTATATTGACTATATATAAAGTGTTTTTCCCACGGCACACCTTACACTATGTCACGGCACACTAGTGTGCCACGGCACAGTGGTTGAAAAACACTGCCGTACACGGTATAGATATTTAACAACCACAGTCTAAGATATATTGATACAAAATAAAAGTAAGAAATTAATAACCTCTTTACATTGAACTTAGCTCCTCCTTGCTAAATTAACTATAAACAGTTCAAATCATTCCTAGTCTTAAGCATAGGCTATCTGGAATTTCTTAGTTCCATATTTATTTTGTATATGATCGATCCATTTTTTCCAGTCTCGTTTGTATCTCTCATTTGAATGGTGTCAGCTTCTGCCTTGCTGTTGCTTCAGCTGCCATGAAACGGGGAGGGAGGGCTGGTATTTGGGAGGGGTTAATTGATGTGCTGGAGAAGTCTTCTAGGATGTTCGAGATGCTCGGATGGCGCATGCGTGAGACCTTCCTGCGTAGAATAACGGCCTCGACATTCCATCTTCGTGATGCCTTTTGAAGTTATCTCACACCTGACACTTGAAGGACTTATGATTGGACTGGAGCTATGATCCTAAGGGGTGGGGAATGGGCTATTCTATATAACACTTGCTTTCGCGCCTAATTAAGTAGACTTTGCTTCGCAACTGCTTGCTTACCATTTATAATTAGTAAAAGTACTTTGGATTTCTTCCCATGGAGTCTCTTAGTCTTCCTTTCCTAATTATGTAATGGAGTGATGCTGACAAGAAGCAAAGTCTACTTAAACCCTTTCCAGGAGATTTACGTCTACCGAGAAGGGAGGTAATGTCTTCTCCGATCAGGGAGGAGGAGGGGGCCGTTGGAGGTGCAGATTCCAGCGGAGTAGGACCTCCCGACCTTTCGCTACACGAGCCCGGCCCGCCCGACCTCTCCCTACACGAAGGTTTATTTCAACTGCAAATTTCCAGCCAGCCTGAACCTCCCCCACCCCGATGGTCGACTTCGGTGGGACAAAGAGAGGCAGAGACAAGCTGGAATGCTGGAATCACCCAAAGGCAACCCCGACAACCATCGCTGGAGCCGGGAGCCGTGAGAAAACCCCAGACGAGTGAATTCCCTGATTATTGGAGTCAAAGGTACTTTGGGGAAAGAAGGGGGGACGATGAAAGAGACTGGAGAAGCTGGCAACACCAGGGGCCCATGAGAAAACCCCAGAGGAGTGAATTCCCTGATTATTGGGGTCAAAGATACTTTGAGGAAAGAAGGGGGGAGGATGAAAGAGACTGGAGAAGTTGGCAACATTACCCACGCCCGCCGTCTCCCCCTCCCCCTCGGCCTGCTTCATCCCCTGCGGCTAGAGGTTTTGCTGACCAAGGGGGCCCACCCCCCCGAAGACATCGGATGGCTAAAATCCCTCCCTTGCCTGTGCGTTACAATGGTGATTCTGCTGGCCTGGCCTCTTTTCTTATGCAGGTGTTTAATTACATGGAAATTTATGGCCGAGATTTTGAGACTGACATCATGAGGGTCAGAATGGTTCTTTTGTCTTTAGATGGTGAAGCTGCCAAATGGTCAACTGCTTTGCATATGTCTGGCTCTCCCCTCTTGGGGAATTTCAACCGCTTTATGGAGGCCTTCCGCCAACGTTTTGATGACCCGTTAACGGAGAAGCGGAGCAAATTGAAATTTATAACCTTTGAACAGGACGATAGACCTGTCGCCCAATACATCCAGGAATTTCAGTGTCTTTCACAATACATGAGAGGCTGGGGGGAGGACGCCCTACTGGACAAATTTGCTTCGGGGTTAGATGAAGACATTTATCAGCAATGTGTCAATCGTAACCTGCCTAGACGTTTGATCACGTGGTTTGAGCACGCAGCGGACGCTGAACTCGACTTAACCCGGCTCCGTTATGCTAAAGAGGAAAGGAGGAAGCGGAAAGAGAGGGCTGCCAAGTCCCTCCCCCCTCAAGCCACTCAATTGCTCTTCAAACGACGAGGTGAAGGGAGGGGGCCCCCTTCAGGCCTCTCCAGACCTTTAACATGCTTTCGTTGTGGAAAATTAGGGCACACCGCCCCCGAATGCCGTGCTAAATTGCCCCTCTCTGCTCAACTCCCCCCCAAACGTGAAGAAAAGTCTGGCAGAGTCGCAGAGAAGAAGAAGAAGGAAACAGCTTTCGCTGTGGACTCCAACCCCCCTCCTTTTGCCCAGCCATTAGAGGGAGACGCGGACGCCAACTCCTCTTCTTCTGAGGACTCCGATGACGACACATCGCCTCACTGGGTGAGTTCAAACAAGGGGCCCCTGCTAATCCCTATTGAGTTAAAAGTTCCTCCTGAGGGGCAACCTGCCACCCTTCAGGCCTTGCTCGATTCAGGCTGTTTCCGATCCATGATCAACCCAGCCATGGTGGAAAAATTGGGCCTCAAATTGCGCACTTTGAAAACCCCAATTGTGTTTTGCCAAATAGATGGATCTATTGCGGGGGGGGGGGGCACCCATTTTTTTTACGGAACCTTTGGAAATGAAGATGGGTACCCATACTGAACTAATTTCCTTTGTGGTCGCACCGGGCATGGACAGGCCACTCATTTTGGGCATCCCGTGGCTCCGGAAGTGGAACCCTCACATAAATTGGCGGACGGGCCGCTTACGCGTTCGCTCCAAGGTGCCTCCAGTGGGGGAGGGCTCTCCGGGCCAACCTATCACTGACATTCCTGAAGTGGCCGCTAGGGGGCAGGAGAGAATTGCAGGAGAGGAGAAAATTCCGAAAGAGTATTGGGATCTTAAGGAAGTCTTCAGCGAAACATCTTCGGACAATCTGCCCCCCCACAGGCCTACTGATTGCTCCATAGACATTTTACCCGGGGTTAAGCTCCCTAAACCCCAGATTTACTCCATGTCGCCCAGGGAAATGGAGGAAATGCGTTCTTTCATTGACAAAAATTTGAAACGTGGTTTCATTGAGCCGGCTCGACCCAAAGTGGCTGCCCCTGTACTTTTCCGTGAAAAAAAATATGGTTCTCTTCGTTTATGCTGTAATTTTAAAAACCTTAACGCTATCTCAACTCAGAACCTCTACCCGCTCCCGTTGATGAAAGATTTGTTGGCACAGCTAGGGAAGGGCCGCATCTTTACTAAATTGGACCTCCGGGAAGCTTACTATAGAGTACGCATTAAGGAAGGAGACGAATGGAAGACTGCTTTCAACTGCCCTCTTGGTTGCTTTCAGTTCCGGGTCATGCCTTTTGGCCTACAGGGGGCTCCTGCTGTTTTCATGCAACTTATTAATGACATCTTGCACGATCATCTCTACAAAGGAGTTATCGTATATTTGGACGATATCCTTATCTATACCCGCACCTACGACCACCACGTCGCTCTGGTGCGCACTGTTTTGAAAAAACTCCGTGCCACTGACCTCTATGCCAAATTGTCTAAGTGTGAGTTTCACTAAACTAAAATTGACTATCTTGGCTATCGCATCTCACCTGATGGCATTGAAATGGATCCTGAGAAGGTGAGGGCGGTCACTAAATGGGACGCGCCCAAAACTCGTAAGCAATTGCAAAATTTTTTGGGTTTCGCTAACTTCTACCGTCAGTTCATTCCCTCTTTTGCTAAGATTGCTCTTCCTATTACTAATTTGCTCAAGACGAAAGGCGACCCGAAACCTAAACCTACTAAGCCTTTGGACTGGAACATGGAATGCCAGGCGGCATTCGAGAAACTTAAACGCCTCTTTGCCGCTGAACCAGTACTTAAGCATCCTGACCTCGACCGGCCTTTCGTCGTCCAGGCTGATGCCAGTGATGTCGCCGTAGGGGCCATTCTGCTGCAAGCCAACGACCAAGATAACCTGCAGCCTTGCGCGTACACCTCCCGAAAGCTCACTGACACGGAGAGGCGTTGGGCAGTTTGGGAAAAGGAGGCTTTCGCGGTCCGGTGGGCCCTGGCTACGTGGCGCCATTTCCTAGAGGGCGCTAAACACCCATTTGAGGTGTGGACTGACCACAAGAACTTGGAAGCGTTGCGGACGCCTCGTCGTCTCTCCCCCAAACAAATGCGATGGGCCCAATATTTCAACCGTTTCAATTTCACTCTAAAGTATATCCCGGGAGGGAAGAACTTCATGGCGGATGCTTTGTCCAGATTACCTCAATATAATTGCTCTAAACTGAGTATCATCCAACCGCTCCTGGCAGCTCCGGTACTCACGCGTCAACAGACCCAAGCACAGAAGGAGGTGCCTCAAGATCTTCTTTCTGACCTTAAAAAAGCTCTTCCTCACGACGACTGGTTCCTGAACCATCGTGACGAGTGCACCATGAGGGACGATCTACCGTGGATTGGTGCTAAATTATACATCCCCGCGTCCCTACGGCTCGTGGTCCTTCGTCGAGCTCATGACTCCAGATTGGCGGGTCATTTTGGATTCGTAAAAACTTTGCACCTCGTGAAGAGACAATTCTGGTGGCCCTCTTTAAAGAAAGACATTGAACTTTATGTGGCCAGTTGCCCAATTTGCGCTGCCGCCAAAGAACCGCCAGGAAAACCGCAAGGCCTGCTCCAGTCCGTCGCTCGCCCGGTTGCTCCTTGGAAGGAGATTTCTATGGACTTTATTGTTGAGCTTCCCGAAAGCCAGGGGCATACCGTTATATGGGTGGTCACTGATTTGTTTTCCAAGCAAGTTCATTTCGTGCCTTGTCACAAAATTCCTTCCGCCAAGGCATTAGCTAAACTGTTCATTTGGACGCTGCACATAAAGCCCATAAGAAGCAAGCGGATAAAAAACGCTCTCAGCCCTATGAATACCGGCCTGGGGATTTGGTATATTTGTCCACGAAATTCCTGCACACTACACAGAAGTCAAAGAAATTGGGACCCAAATATGTTGGCCCTTTCCCTATTGTGAAGGTCATCAATCCTGTTTCTGTTCGTTTACAATTGCCAAAACACCTCAACCGAATCCACCCGGTGTTCCACATTAACCTCATCAAACCTGTTCAGGTTTCCCACTTGCGTCCCCCAGACGAACCTCCACCTGCTCCATTACTAATTGATGGGGAACGTCACTTTGAAGTTCGTGCCATTCTTGATTCCCGCAAGCACCGTAATCGCATCCAATACCTGGTGGCTTGGAAGCACTTTCCTCCCTCACACACTGAATGGGTTGATAAATCCCATGTTCGTGCTCCCCACCTACTTCAAGAATTTTATGCTGCTTATCCCGACAAGCCTTGACTTTCTTTTCCCCCCCCTCCTTCTTCTTTTTGTGTTTTGTTGTTTGTCTATTTCATTTGTTTTTTTTCCAGGCCTAACAGCCTTTTTCCGGGGGACGGCCGGATGTCAGCTTCTGCCTTGCTGTTGCTTCAGCTGCCATGAAACGGGGAGGGAGGGCTGGTATTTGGGAGGGGTTAATTGATGTGCTGGAGAAGTCTTCTAGGATGTTCGAGATGCTCGGATGGCGCATGCGTGAGACCTTCCCGCGTAGAATAACGGCCTCGACATTCCATCTTCGTGATGCCTTTTGAAGTTATCTCACACCTGACACTTGAAGGACTTATGATTGGACTGGAGCTATGATCCTAAGGGGTGGGGAATGGGCTATTCTATATAACACTTGCTTTCGCGCCTAATTAAGTAGACTTTGCTTCGCAACTGCTTGCTTACCATTTATAATTAGTAAAAGTACTTTGGATTTCTTCCCATGGAGTCTCTTAGTCTTCCTTTCCTAATTATGTAATGGAGTGATGCTGACAAATGGTCTTTAAGATATGCAGATATTTTCGCCATCTCAGCTAAATTTGTGACTTTCAGTGTCCATTCTTGGATTGTAGGCAAATCTTCCTTCTTCCAGTATTGCGCCACCAACAGTCTTGCTGCCGTTATTAAATGCAAGATCAGATTAACCTCTACCACTGTACAATCAGTAGTTATACCTAACAAAAATAACTGAGGAGTAAATGTTATCCTTTTTTTCATAGATTTATCCTTGACAAACTTGAACATTGGGCACTATCTAATAAAATGAAATTCAATGGTGAAAAGAGTAAGGTTCTACATTTAGGCAAGAAAAATGAAATGCACAGGTACAGTATAGGTGATACCTTGCTCAATAGTAGTAACTGTGAGAGGAATCTTGGAGTTCTAGTGGACAGCCATTTAAATATGAGCCAGCAGTGTGCAGCAGCTGCCAAAAAAGACAACACAGTTCTAGGCTACATAAATAGAGAGATAGAATCAAGATCACATGAAGTGTTAATACCATTTTATAATGCCTTGGTAAGGCCACACTTGGAATACTGCATTCAGTTTTGGTCGCCACAATGTAGAAAAGATGTGAAGACTCTAGAAAGAGTGCCAAGAAGAACAACAAAGATGATTAGGGGACTGGAGACTAAAACATATGAAGAACAATTGCAGGAACTGGGTATGTCTAGTTTAATGAAAAGGACTAGGGGAGACATGATAGCAGTGTTCCAATATCTCAGGGGTTGCCACAAAGAAGAGGGAGTCAAACTATTCTCCAAGGCACCTGAGAGTAGAACAAGAAGCAATGAGTGGGAACTAATCAAGGAGAGAAGCAACTTAAAACTGAGGAGAAATTTCCTCACAGAACAATTAATCAGTGGAACAGCTTGCCTCCAGAAGTTGTGAATGCCCCAACACTGGAAGTCTTTAAGAAGATGTTGGATAGCCATTTGTCTGAAACGGTGTAGGATTTCCTGCCTAGGCAGGAGGTTGGACTAGGAGACCTCCAAGGTCCCTTCCAACTCTGCTATTGTATTGTATTGTATTATAAAACATAAAATTTTATTGGGACTGATTTTTAACTGCAATTATTTCTAATTTTTACTGCAAAATTGAGATGAACAAGCTTGTCATTTTGATAAGATATAATGCCACTTTGATAAGATATAATTGGATATTGGATATATTTTATATTACTGTATTATTATTAACTATATTTTATAGATTGTATTCTACTTGGAGTCCAGCTGGATTGAACTGGTGTATAAACTTCTTAAATAGGTTTCAATGTTCAAGTCTACACATTATATTCTAATCATGATTTATTGAGTAAACTAATTTATTCAGAGACAAATCTCTCTTTGCAATATATATGTATATGTATATGTATATGTATATGTATATGTGTGTGTGTGTATGTATGTATGTATGTATGTATGTATGTATGTATTATGTATGTGTATATATATATATATATGTATGTGTGTGTGTGTGTGTATGTATGTATGTATGTATGTATGTATGTATGTATATATATATATATATATATATATATATATATATATATATATATATATATATATATATATATGAAACACCTTCTCTGACTTGCCTTTTATATACTTTTTAAAAATAAATTAGTGATACATTATTTTCTGTCATATATTAAAGGAAGAACTTAGAGAACTCCGGGAGCAACCAATTGATCCTCAGGCCCAGCAGGAAATAATTAACAGCATTGAAGAAATCTATTTTTCCAATGATTCCTTTGATATTGTTAAGTATGAGTTAGAGGTAAGAACACTGAATTGGAATAAACAGTGTTTTTTTTTCTTGATAATATACTTTGCTCTTCATTGCTATGTCACTGCCATTAAAAGAGAACACTTTTTTCATTCAATTAATTTCTATAGCTGGGCAACTTAATTAAATGACTCTGAATTGCTTGCCATTCTAACATTATAAAACAATTTAAAAAAATACACAAAATAAATATAGCAACCATATTTTTTCTTAGTTTACTAAACTGAGTCAAAGTCACATTTTTCAAAAACTTTTCCCCTTAGGTTGATTTTGTGTGTATTTTTAAAATGAATTTTGATTTTGTTTATCTGTAGCAGCTGCCAACTGTTCTTAGTCTTCAGGAATTGGAAGAGTATAGAGACAAACTAAAACAGCAGCAAGCAGCTGTAAGTAGAAAGTTCTTTCTTCTTCCCTGCTCATTTTATTGATTTCCATAAATCTCATTACTTCTCAGAATAGTTATATGACTTTGAAAACAGGTTGAAGTACTTCAGTGAAGACAGTGAAGAAATTATAATTAAGATGATCACATTTCACTTTCTGCTGTTTTTTATTTATTGCCATGAACTATAACATTCCCAACCTTTTGCTATTGGTCATGGTTAAGTTGGACTGATGGGATATTAAAGTTCAAAATACTTGAATGACAGCAGACTTCTTATTCTTCTTTATAACTCCATGGGGCAATATAGTTACAATTCAATCCCTGGCATATCCAGTTGAAAGCATTTGAGACATATCTGTTATTCAAGAAAATTGCCCACTGGTGCCTGGTCTCTAAACTCTATTTTGAGTTTTGAAAATGAGCTTTCAAACATTTCTAGTCAATAATTATTTTTGCTGCTCTGTGAAATCTAGTAGAAAATATCGTAGTTAAGTGCACACTAAGCCTGTTAACTACCGTTTAGATACACACACAGCTGTCTGTGGTAACATACCACCATAATACAAACCCAAACAAAAGAAAGAACATAATTTAACAGTGTATAAATCAGTGGTGAAATTCATTTTTTTTACTACCGGTTCTGTGGGCGTGGCTTGGTGGGTGTGGCAGGGGAAGGATACTGCAAAATATCCATTCCTACCAAACCCTGGGGCCAGCCAGAGGTATTTGCTGAACTACTCAAAATTTCCATTACTGGTTCTCCAGAACCTGTTAGAACCTGCTGAATTTCACCCGGGGTATAAATCCAATCTGGCGATTGTGAAGAAGTTCATATAATTAGCAGAGATTCAAAGATACTTTATTTTCTTCGGAGTCTTTCACATTTTCTGCATGTCAAAGGGGGAAATGGAGAATGATCATTTAATTTGTTATCTTTTTCACCTTCTTACAAATAATAGTTTATGGCTGCTACCCTTTGCATGTAGGAATTAGATGTTGGAAGTCTTGCTTTCTTTAGGAAATGTATTATAATCTGAATGATAATGACAAATAAAGAGAAATGAATGCTTCAAAGGAATCATGTAACATAATTATTTCCTTGTCCCTTCAAGAAAAACAGCTATAATTGAATAATAAATAAAAGATATTTTGTCTTGTTCATTTCTTGCAAAACGCAATTTTCATATACTGGAATTCAGAATGGGAAAAAGAATTTATTAAATAGGAAAGCAATTTATTTTTTTTAACTTAACCGGAGTAATACTGCATTCTGTAACCTTATATATATTTTAAAATGCAGAGTTCTTTCACGCTTCTTTATAGATGAACCATTATAATTATGGCATACTGGAGCACCTTAATTTTTATTTAAGTATGTTCTTCAGTTTACAGTGGGGTGGAAGATTAATTTCATTAGTACTTTGGATTTTGGATGAAAATCTATAATTTTGATTTGGTTATTTTGCAAAGCATGGCAATCTCAAGGAGTGTTTATTACTTCTATCTCCATTTATTTAAACATGGAATAAAATTAAGTGGAATAAAATATTTAAGATGTATTATTCCAAATTGCTTAAGATCTTTTATGTGTATGATTCAGATACAGTTTGATACAAGTATATATTGTAACTAACTTTAAGTGTTTCATCTAAGGTATCCAAAAAAGTTGCAGACTTGATCCTTGAGAAACAGACTGCATATGTCAAGGTAAGGTAATATAAACAAACTAATAAATTTATAAAACTTATATTTATAAAATTAAATATTTACTCTGAGCCTCGTGTGTTTACTGCAGAAAGAAAACTGAATTAGTGAAAAGTCAGGTTTGTGTATGTATAAGCTTTACAATTGATGGGGTTGATATATCAGAGGTCTGGTGTAGAATATAGTAAATATACATAGAGTTCTCTGATGCTGAAGTGCAAAAAGTGGAGTTGTTCTCCACGTTGCATGTAGTCGTTTGGGATATTCTTTACCACTCCAGCAGCATATCTTTGTCGTCTTTATGGGGAGTATCCTGCAGCTATGCTTCATGTTTATTTTCTAAGAAAATAAAGGTCATTCTGAAGGTTGGTACTTGGCTTTGTTGCATAGCATTTTCCACGTTTGGTTTTCTTTAATTAAGAAACTCTAAAATAAATTAAGATGGAATTGAGAGCCTGATTAGAACCAAGGAGATATATGAAGGCACTTGATTGTAAGTACCACATTATTTAACCCTTGGTTTTTTGTTTTTTTACTTTAAGCCCTTTGGCTATTTCATAGCTTGCTATTTAAGCAATTCAGTAGCTTTCATTTGAAAGAAAGAAGTCTAGATAAAGGATTGAAAGACTTGTTTGAGTGGACATTACTTCTTGTGAACATCTTTATTTTCCAATGAGTTATTATTCCCATTGCTATTTTTATATCATATCTGAAGTTCTTTTGAAAGGCAAAAAAGTAGTTTGATTGCAGTTTGAAAAAAATGTTATCAGTGTTGCAAAATTGCATATTTCATGTTCAGCACTAGGGGTATATTTAATTGAATTCTTGAGCCAGACCAGAAGCAGTTAGTGATCAAAAACCTCGGTGACAAATGATGCTGATTGCTTGGGGACATGTTGTGCTTTGTATCATTTTATTCCATGTTCCTTTCTTTCTGTCCAGCTACACATAGCACAAACAGCATATTACTCTTATTTGAATATTTGCTGCATCCTTTAGATTCTTGTCATTGGGCAAGAATAGATTCTGATTTACATGTATTTTCCCTAATGGCAAAACTGCATTTAAGAATTTTTTTCAAAGAAACAGCTATAATTCTTGCCAAAAGTACAATTTGGTGTCAGGATCTAATGCATTCCTAGTGTGAGTTATCTTTGTGCAAGTGATGAATTCCTATGTTGTCTTTATTAGATCATTATCATGGTTTACTTGAATGTTTAACTGTTCTTTACTTTTTATATAAAATGTTTGTATGAGAACATTGCATTTTGATCAATGGTTCTATTTCCCTGGAAAGCTAAATGGACTTCATTACATTTCTGTAGGAACTTGAACGAGTTACATCATTGCAAACAAGCCTTAAGTTAGCTGCTGTTATCTGTACAAATGGAAGACGGTATGATATACCTTTGAATTAAGTTTAATTACTTTAGAAAATAATGTAGTAAAAAAGCTTCACAATTGCTTTATTGTTTTGTTTTGTCTCATTTATATAAGTACAAAACATATAACGATATCCTGGGCTATAAGACATTGCTGCTTATATCTCTGGTAATCTGATTCATCATGCCCAATACTGCGTATGAATATGATTGTTGAATGAAAAGTAATGCCTCATTCCTATGTGTTTAATTTTTATGGAGATAGTTTAATGAATGAAATAGGAAAATAATCCTTGAAATGATCTCTTTTATCAGTGGCATTCATTCCTATCTATAACCACCCTAATTTGCAATGCATTTCTGCCATAATAGACTATTATTTTTTTCATACAAAACTTTATTCAAAAATGATTAAAATACAAAACATTAATTTAAAAAAAAAAAACAGCATAAAAAAATGCAACGAAGAGACATTTAAAAAGTGTCTTAAAGAAATGAATAGGGGTGTCAAACTCACGTCGTGGCGTTGTCATGGGATGTATGGGGACTTTTCCCCCCTTTGCTAAACTGGCCGTGGCCGTGGCCAGCACGTGACGCATCTCGTCTGCAGTGCGCAAGTTTGACAGCCCTGATACATATCTAACGTCCTCCCTAGTGAATGCTGATTAGTATAATACAGCAATTTTGGTTTCCCCCCTCCTTATGTAGCAGGCCAAAAGAATTTCAAACTTCTACTCACCGCATTTTTCAGAGTATAAGACGCATCAAGGTTTTGAAGAGGCAAATTAAAAAAAAAGTTTTTGCACTCCGCAGACCTGTCAAAAACAGCCAGTTTTTCATGAAAAAAAAAAATGGGTATGAATAGCCTTTAGGAGGCTTATAGTGTTCCGGGGGGGGGGGGTTGGAGCCAGAAATGAGCAAAAAAATAGCTCATTTTTCATAAAAACGGGCCCGTTTTTTTTCAAAAAAGGGCATGAATAGCCTTTAGGAGACTTATAGAGTGCTCCTGGGGGGTGGGGGTGGGGAATTGAGGAAAAACCAGCCATTTTTCACTCATTTCTGCTCTCCCCAGCCCCCACAAGCACTTTGCAAGGCTCCTAAAGGCTAGGCACAGCCAATTTGGTGAAGTGGGGTGGGTTTCGGGAGGCAAAAAATGCTGTATTCCTTATATAAGATGCATACAGATTTTCAGCCTCTTTGAGGGAAAAGAGTGCGTTTTATACTCCCAAAAATATGGTAGAAATTGTTAATAGACAAGATTTTTAAAAGCATCATGAAGGAACATTATATTTTGTCCCTTCATGCAAGTCCTGACAGTCCTTTCCACATTTTCATTTGAGTCAAACAGATGCCTGAGAAAGTAGTTCTTCAATTTTGGGAAAAAGCAAACATTGTACCACTACATTGATATTTCTCTGTGGTAGATGGGGTAAGAAAGGGAAACCCAATTTCATAACTGCATTTTTAGTGACTTAGGAGGTGTGATGCTTAGCATTAACATTTAGCAGCATTTTTTCTGCTTAATCATTGTTTGAAAGTTCTGAGTATTGTATCATCATTCCCTGTTAACAGTGTCAGTTCAAGAAAAGGGGTCATGCATTTCTCACAAATCAGTTTTTTCCCAATTTACCATCATTGTATTTTTTGGACCGGTGATATATCCTGTTCATTTCAGCACAATTATCAACATTAAAAACTTGTGTTTAGTGTTGATTTTAATTGAAGCAACCCCTTTGGCAGTCAAAAAAGTCAACCATGGTGGGAAGTACTCACTTCAAACTTCCATTTCATGAACAATAGCAACATAGCCTTTTCTCTCAGCCTTTCTATCAACTTAATGTTAAAGAATGGATGTTAAATAGATCCCTGATAATTAAACAATCACTTCTCTCACCTTCCATATACAGTAATTTTGTTCTTTGTTAGAAGTTATTTGCACAGTATATGAAGCCATCTTGTTGATCGGCCTAGCATAACATCTGAATGCAGCTTGTAGGTACTCTGTTTCCCTGAAAATAAGACCTCCCTGGATAATAAGCCCAATCAGGCTTTTGAGCGTGTGCACTAAAATAAGCTCTCCCCGAAAATATTGCAACACAGCGGCAGCCATGAGGTAACCACACTCAACAGCTCTTGCTCCTCAAAAATAATAAGACCTCCCTGAAAATAAGGCTAAGCGCTTATTTTGGAGGTTAAAAAAATAAGACCCTGTCTTATTTTCAGGGAAATTGGGTAATTAAGAATTACTTGTCAAATGTAGGGAAATGTATTATTGTATTGATTCTCCCCCCCCCCCAAAGCTTTTGGATGGTATTTGACTGAACTCTGCATTAACCTCAGATTGAATATTTGATGATTAGTGCAATATGACTTTTGATAAAAGCTTTGATGTCAGTAAAACAAAAATATTTTGTTGATTCTTTTTTTTGTGTTTTTCTTTAACTAAAACAATAAAAAAATTTCTCAAAAAAATATATATTTTCTGTAGGCATCTGAATTCAGCCAAGGAGGGCTTTACTCAAGCCAGCTTGGGTCTTCTTGCAAATCAACGGAAACGCCAGTTGCTAGTTGGGCTGCTAAAATCTCTAAGAACAATAAAAACCCTGGTACGAACAGAACATATAATTGACAAATTAATATTTTATAATTTGTGCCACATATAATAATACCTTACTTCTTTAATTTTTAGCAACAGACCGATGTGCGTTTGAGTGAAATGTTGGAGGTAAGAAATAGATGTAATTGAGTTTGAAAAATGTTATTTGTTCTATATATTCCAAAGATATTAGAATAGCCTTCTTGGCCTTGTCCAAATTTGAGACTGTAGCTTTCAGAATTCACAGACAGTATAAGACCATTGCTATACAACCTACTGAAAAGTTGTGTAGCTTCTTTTAGAAGGGAGATACAGTCTGAGTTATTACTCCATGTCTTGACACCACTTGGCTCTTGCTGCCAAGTTTCAGTGAGCACTGTTGGAAGACATGTTCTTACTAAAGCCAGGAGAGGCTTTTGCTCACAGACAGCAACGTACACTAGCATTTTCTTGTTATTGCAGTTAGCAGTCCATTTTTGTCAAAGCAATTTCTGATGCATAGTTGTGGGGTCCTTGGTGGTCTCTGAGCTAAGTAACAGTGCCAGTAAAGGAGTAGGGTTTGCTCTCATTTTATACTGGTTTGCTCACATTTTATAGTGGTTTGCCCTGCCAATGTTGGTGGCAGTGGACTTAGTGGTTCCTTGATTGGGCTGTTCAGTGTTAGCTTGCTTGTCTCAGCTGGTAGTTTCTTAATTGGGGTATTGTTTGCTTGATTGTTGGTCTAGTGTTAATCTTGGCATTAATCTCTGCTCAGCTGGATGTTGATTTCTGGTGAGGTCTTTTTGTTTCCTTTTCGGCTTTTTGATTTTTCTTTTGAATGGTATGTGGATATTGTTTATAGCTATGCATCTGTTAATGATTGATTTATCTGAGTGCCAGGCTTTCAGGAATTTTCTAGCAATTTTTGGCTTGGCCTGGCTTAGGATGCTCATAGTTTCCCAGTTGAAAGTATGGTTACCGTATATACTCGAGTATAGGCCGACCCGAATATAAGCCGAGGCACCTAATTTTACCACAAAAAACTGGAAAAGTTATTGACTCGAGTATAAGCCTAGGGTGGGAAATGCAGCAGCTACCGGTAAATTTCAAAAATAAAAATAGATACCAATAATGTTTTTGAATATTTATTTCAAAGAAAAACAGTAAACTAGCAGTGTATTCAATGAAATACTTCACTCACCTCATGATGCTGATGTCCCGCTGTGATGATGATGTCCCGTGCAGCCGCGGGAGCGATGTCCCGCCTCCTATGACACACGGCACAGTGATTCCTATCATTGGATCACTGTACCAGAGGAGGTGGGACATCGCTATGTGGCTGCTTGCCATAACAAGGAGGAGGTGGGACATCGTTGCAGAGCGGCAGGAGGGGGAGGAAGGGGAATCGTAAGACAGCCCTGCATTACATTAGAACGTGAGGAGGGGGGATGGTGCGGTGCGCGTTGCGCGGCAAACTGACACAGAGGGAGGGGAAACTCACAGGGGCACTGGGCCATTCACGAGTGTCACCCAGCGGCATGGCCCCGCCCCTTTTTCTCCTCCATTTCGGGCAAATTTTTCACTGACTCGAGTATAAGCCGAGGCGGCTTTTTTCAGCCCAAAAAGTGGGCTGAAAAACTAGGCTTATACTCGAGTATATACAGTAAGTCTATCCATGTGTGGTGAAATTAAGAAGTTTTTAATATATCTTCAGATTTTTTCGTTGTTGTTCATGCTCTGCTAGTGTTCTGTTTGACCTACATAATGACTATTATAGTCTTTACACAGTATGTTGTGGATAATTCCTATTTTTTCTTCTTTCGGTTTACTTAGGATGTTCTGGAGGCCTTTATTCCATTGTTGTTTTGATGGGGAAATCACATTGCCCCTATAGAGACCTTCTTTTCATCTAAGTGAATTTACATCAATGCTTCTAAACCTCAGCAACTTTAAAGATGGCTAGACCTTAAGCCCTAGTATTGCTGGCTGAGGAATTCTGGTAGCTGAAGTCCACACCTTAAAATTGCTGACGTTGAGAAACATTGGTCTATATCAGGGTGTCAAACTGGCAACCCGCAGGGCGGATGCATCATGTGCAGGCCATGCCTACTCCAGCTCTGCAAATGGGAAAACGTCATGTGATGGTAATGTGACGCGGCAAGTTTGACACCCGTGGTCTATATTATCTTACACTGGCCTGAAGACTGCAGCTTCATGATGACGGTGATGTTTCATGATTTGTACTGCTAAAAGTCTGAAAATATAACTGCCATGCCTTCTTTCATAGCCTCTGCCCAATTGCTTTTCAAAAATATATACTTGATTTCTTACAGGAGGAAGATTATCCAGGGGCTATACAATTGTGCCTGGAATGCCAGAAGGCAGCTAGCACTTTCAAACACTACAGTTGCATAAGGTAACACCAGAGACATTTTGTGTAGCTGATTCTTTTTTGGAAACATATAGGGTGAACAAAGAGGCAAAGTGGCATTTTAGACAGTTGTTAGTTACTTTGAATTTAGTTGGATTTAATTTTAGAGATTAATTTTCTAATTAGAATAAAAAGAATGGTATATGTATATGTTTAATGGTTTTAAATTGTACTTTAATAAAGTTTCCAAGAAGCAAGTTGTGGCTGCTAACTATGACAGTGCACTTGAGTCTTAAGGGGCTTAGTTGTTATGCAACATAGTATTTCTGTTCCAACATTAACTGATTGTCTTGTACTGAAGGCTGTAAAGTCTCTGATGCATAAAGACTATATTTGCAATGCTAAACATACATCTGGAGACTGGGGCATACTTTAAGATTAATATGCATAGAGTTGGACTGCGTGGTAGAAATGCTTAGACTTACTTTGTACATGATGCTAGACCAAAATGTGATTTGTTTGTTTTTGGCATGACATATTATGTAAATTCAGTCTCTGAGTTGTTTGCTTGCTTATTTATAAAGTTTATAAAGTTTGTTTTTATAAACTTTATAAATATTTTTATTTGTAATTTTAATCATATTACGATAAAAATTAGTAAATAACTATTGCTAAGCAATCACATTTTGTATTCAATTTCAGTGGGAACTTGTCCTTTCACCAGTCCCAAGGAAAACATGATTTTTTTTTTTAGTGTCACAAAATTCTAACAGGTTTAAGGTTGGTCATCTTTCAAGGAAGGGATGGTTCCATACAGCAAGTTCTGCTAATAAGGGACATGCTTCCTATGTCCATTAGGTGGTATTATTTCAAGGAAAGGTGATATCTTGTAATCTGGATGTTTTAAAAGATTTTAGAGTTTTAATATTTCAAATAGATGAAAAGTCATGTACTAACATTGGTCCAAGATTTTTATAATTGTACATGTAAAGGATTACATAGATTTCTACAGATTGTACAATTTCATTCGACTGTATTTTATATATATTTTATTTTTTAAGGATACTTGAGAATCTGATATATCTATATTGTTAAGCCAATCTTATTTTTACTTTTTCTACTAAATCTTTCCACTTGCGATTCCTTGAATATTGAATATTGTGATAAAGATTGCTATTTCTAAATATTTATAAACTATGTAAAAAGGTATGTAGAATACAAGAAATATGTATTTTAGAAGGAATATTATATTTTACAGAAAAAATATTAAAAATAACATTCTGAATTTTTAAGAATATACTGATGTAGAATTGGATTTAAGAATGATTGCGTATAAAACTGACATTGATCTGTTCATTCCTGTGTTTATCACCTTTTTCTTTATATTGAAAAAAGAAAGTCAATTTATATGAATATATAGGCATTTTAATTAATCATGTCAAATACTTTAATACATTGTATTCCCAAAGAAATACTTATATACAAGTATTCCCCAAGTTACAAACGTTCACATAGCGAATGTTCAAAGTTATGACATCCCCACCAAAAGTATTTACAACCAAGGCCCAAAGCACCACAGCAGTCGTTCGCCCTTGCGAACAACCACAGACACACTGCAATCTTTGGTGCTATGCCTGATAGGTTAATGCTGCGCATGTCCCTCTCCTACACAGCCTTGGGTCTGGAGCTTTTGTCCAGCCAGATTGAGACGTGCCGGGCAATGTTCCCTCTAAGCTGCACAGCTGCGCACGTAACAAGAAAAGACCACGCAGAAGTTACAAACTGCCGGGCAGTGTTTTTTAATGTCTTAAAATATGACTGGAAATATCTCCCCACCCCCCCTTCTCTCTCTGCACCGAACTCTCTCCTCCATCTGATGATTGGTGAAATCAAGAAAGACTGCCCGGAGACAGATGACGCTGCAGAAGGGAGAATTTCCATTGGTCCTCTGAAGCTTTGTCGATTCCTGGGAAACGCGATTTGCTGGTTGTAGCTTGAGTTTCTCTACACATCAGGGGTTTCTTAGGCATTGCATCATCTGAAGCCCCATTCTGGGCTCGGCAATGTTTCTGCGATCGCTTCGCTTTGCGGAGAGAGGGAAGCAGCATGGAGTTGGACTGCCTGAGCCAAAGGGGTCCACGGAAACTTGAGACTTGATTTTTGAGCAGTACCAATCCATTCCACTCTTTCCTTTCCCTTACTGTCTTCCTTCTATCTTCCTTTCCTTTTCCTTTTTTCCTTTCCTTTCTCTTTTCCTTTCTCCTTTTCTTTCCTTTTTCCTTTCCTTCTTTTCCATTTCCTTTCCTTTTTCCTTTGATTTCTCTTTTCCTTTCCTTTCTCCTTTCCTTTCTCCTTTCCTTTCTCCTTTCCTTTCTCCTTTCCTTTCCTTTCTCCTTTCCTTTCCTTTTCCATTTCCTTTCTCCTTTCCTTTCCTTTCCTTTTCCATTTCCTTTCCTTTCCTTTCTCCTTTCCTTTCTCTTTTCCTTTCCTTTCTCTTTTCCTTTCTTTATTTCTTTTTCCCTTTTTTTCTTTTCCCTTTCCTTTCCCTCCCTTTTTCATCCTTTCCTTCTTTTCCATTTCCTTTCCTTTCCTTTCTTCTTTCCCATTTCCTTTCCTTTTTCCTTTCATTCTTTTCCTTTTTCTTTCCTTTTTCCTTTCCTTTCTCTTTTCCTTTCTCTTTTCCTTTCCTTTTCTTCTTCCCAATTTCCTTTCCCTCCCCCTTCCTTCCTTCCTTCCTTCCTTCCTTCCTTCCTTCCTGGATGTCTGAGGGAGAGGGAGGGGACCCTTTTCCTCCCTGCCCCCCTCCCCAACATCTGCTCTGATGGCAATTATGGCTAAAAAAATTCAGGTGCTCAGGCATGAAAATGTGCCACTCAAACACTAAACTTTTCCGCACACATTGAAAAAAAATTAGAGAGAACATTGATGCCGGGCCAACCTCTTCATTTCCCTGCAGAGCCCCAGCCTCTCTCACAACTGGGTGGAGCCTACTCCACCTCTTTCTGGAGCGCTGAACCCACATGGATTTTACAAATTGTGCTGCTGCAGAACTGGAGATTTTGACATGTCACCAGCTTGCTCCCCTTGCTTGCCAGAAGCAAATTGCAAGAGGGCTCCTAAACAAACCAGCTTTCCAGTTTCACCATGTTTCTCTGCCACTGTGGAGCTGGAGGGCTTGGCGCACCATCACCCTGCTCCCTTCGCTTGCCAGAAGCATTCCTTTTCCGAATTGCAACAAATTTGTGGTGCTAAAACAAAAAAAAGAAAGATCAGCCTTTCCAGCTTCTCGCAAAAAAAAAAAAAAAGGTAAGATCCCATGAAGTTGGAAAGGCTGGTTTTACTTTTTTCTTTAGCCCCATAACTTGCCTCATGGAGTTGCTTGGTCTCTTCTGCTCTGCATTGGGAAAAGTGACAACTTCAGAGGATTCTTCTTTGGTTTCCTATGCTTTTCTTCCTTTTCCATTTCTCCAGAAAAAGAAGGGTGTCTTGAGCTGCGAGGAGACATTCAATGGAGCTGGAAAGCACGTCTGTTTAGCAGCCCCTCTTGCAATTTGAAAAACGAGTGCTTTTAGCAAGTGAGGGATGCCAAGCTCTGCAACTCCATGGTGGTGCAATTTGTGAAATCAGGATGGTTTTGGCGCTCCAGCAAGTGGCAGAGCAGGGCCACGCCCACTTCTGAGAGAAGCTGGGGATGGCAGAGAATGGGAGAAGCTGGCCTGGCATTTCTCTGCCTGGCTGGACAAGGCCTCTGATACCGAAGTCTGCGCAGGAGGAGAGTGTGGGCAGTGCAGTGCGCTCAAGCATGGTGCCAAAGATAAGTTAGCAGTTGGTGATGGGGTGGAGAGGAAAAGTCCAAGCAGCTTGGGACCCCAATGGATGGGAAGAGGAGCATTGGATCTCTCAGTGGGTGAGGGGAGGCCTTTGGTGGCTGGACGCTTTGGTCCCTGCATTAGTCTTTCCATGGTTTCCCCACTCCTGAGATACCCCATGCACTCTTAATGACCTGTGTATTTGAGTAACTGGAGGGATGAGGTTCGTTCTTTTAATTAGCAATCTCCATTACATTCGTAACTCAAGGATTACCTGTATACAGCATATTTTCTTTAGCATACGAAATTTCTATCTGAACTCTCTTTTCCTCAATGGAATGGTGCTATTTTCTTTTGATTATTTTCCAGCAATAGAGACTAAAATAAACTGGAGTCTTAACATGCCTTAGTTGTTTCAATAAATGAATGACACAAGTGAATAGTTTTGGCATAATTAATTACATCATTGAAAGAACAAATAATTATTCCGAGAACAATTGTAACATTTGTTCTGTGTTCGGTATTTGAGGTATGAACCACAGATTTCCATCAGTTAACTTTGATATGAATAAAGTGGCTTTCTGGCAGAGCTTATATAGATATTTCTTTTTTAAAGAAGCCCAAACACAGTTAGCTCTAGAACGGAATATAAGCTCAATTTATAAAAAATAGACCGCTTGTCATCTGCTTTTTTCTTCGGTTGCTCCTATTTGTCTCCCCTTCATAAGAAATGGAGTTGAGAAAGTGTCCTCACTGATGTCAGACTCCGGAGGCTTCAGAGGCAGCACATAACAACCAGAAGGCCCTGCCCCCTCTCTGCCTCTGATGCAGAGCCCTTGTCTGAGCCTTCCCCAGACTCCAGGACTGACCCATGTTCCTCCCCAACCTCCTCACTGTCTGACTCTGCTGCCAGCTCTACAGGCCACCAGTGGACCACAACATTTCTACGCTCCTCTACATCAAAAAGTTATTTAACTTTTGATGGATCTCAGTTCAGAAAGAGAAAGAATTCTTTGAATTCATTTTAACATCTATGTCTCTAGACAAATCCATGTAGTTTTTTTACCCGCAGGTATATGGGGGTCATTGTCTTTTCCAATTTATTTTTTCAACTTTCCAGTCTAGTCTGCAACCCTGGTTTCTGATGGTCTCTCATTTAAATAAGTGTAACTCTCCTTAGCCTTTCTGGAATGAGCTAGTTTAGATTAGATGCTATCACCTGCTATAGTAGATCCTTATCAATGCTATGAGATTCCTGAATTTTGAAAATTATTGAGTGGACTTCCCATTTTATTGTTTGGTTTATGCAAATTACATTGTTTCTACACCAAAGTATAAAATAATTATCTGGTTATCGGATGTTTTGGTATAAAATGTATTGTGCATAATATTTTAGAAGAATGACCTTAAAAGGTTTCTGAAACGACACTAATATTCATCTTAATTTGAAAAAAAAAATAACTTCTGAAATTTGAAAACACTATAACTTCTAATGGTTGTCTTTTGTTTTGCAGTGAATTGAATTCAAAACTACAGGACACCTTGGAGCAAATTGAGGTGAGTTTAGATGAGTGTAAGTAGTTTTGCCCATTAAATGATAAAAGTATTTTCATCATGATAGATCAGACTGAAATCCTATCTATTCGAACATTCTGTTCCCACGGAATTTAATCAGATGCAGGATGCAAGTTCAATAGCTCTTTTCCTACTATTGTTCCTTATGCTGACTTTGAACTAAAGATAACCTGTAGTATAGGCATTTGAATTAATAGCTTTAAAATCCAGAAATTTGCTAAATTACAATTAAAAGCCTGCTAGCTTGGTAGTTGTCACCATATTTTAGCAAAGACTTTCATCATTTCATTATTGGTATGTACTGTCCGCCCAGGATTTTACACACAGTTTAGATTCATTGTGTACAGTAATCCTACTTCTATTATAATTAGAGTTTTGAGAAAATGGAAGACGCCTCCATATCCAATTTATCCACAACCTACATAATTAACATGCCTTTATCATAACCCATACTTGCATTTTAATTAAACACTAAAGCTGTAAATCTTACGAGGAAGTAATAATTTCCATAGATCATTTAGTTGATTTCTGTCTACTCAATATTCCAAAAATAAGATTCTCATACCTTTGTTTGAAGGCATTTTGTTTTATTGTGAACAAATGCATCAAATGCATTTGAATTGTAGGGTTTTTTCCCCATGCTATCTTTTACTAAATGCTAAATGATTGTTACTTTACAGGAGCAGTTAGATGTTGCACTTTCTAAAATATGCAAGAACTTTGACATAAACCATTATACTAAGGTGCAACAGGCATATAGGCTACTTGGAAAAACACAGGTTAGTATTCTCTTGTTCAAATTGCATCCTGATATGCAGTGGGTTAGCCTTTCTTAGGACGGTTTCACACTTGTGACCATGCAGCATACCCATGGTCATGTGATCAAAATTCAGGCACTTGGCAACCTGCATGTATGTCTGTTACAACATCCTACTGTCGAATGATCACCATTTGTAAAATTCACAGCTGACTTCTGACAAGCAAAGTCAATGGGGAAGCCAGATTCTCTTAACAACTGCATGATTCATTTAATTGGAAGATAGTTTCAGTTTCAGTTTTGGTTTATTTGTATGCCGCCCTTCTCCAGGAGGGACTCAGGGCGGCGAACAACTCAAAGGGGAAAGGGAACATAAACAACAGTACACATAATTAAAATACACGAAAATCACACAGCCATACCAGTCGAGAGGGGAGGGGAACTCATCAACCCCAGGCCTGCCGGCACAGCCAGGTTTTAACGGCTTTCCAGAAGGCCTGGAGAGAGGTGAGGGTCCGGATCTCCGCGGGGAGTTCATTCCAAAGGGCCGGAGCTGCTACAGAGAAGGCCCTCCCCTGGGTAGTAGCCAGATGGCATTGGCTGGTGGACGGAACCCGGAGGAGGCCGACCCTGTGTGATCTGACGGGTCTTTGGGAGGTAATTGGCAGCAGGCGGTCTCTCAAGTACCCAGGTCCAATACCATGAAGGGCTTTATAAGTTACGACTAGCACTTTGAAGCGTATCCGGAGACCGATCGGTAGCCAGTGCAGCTCGCGGAGGATAAGATAGCTCACTTAATAACTGTCTTGTTAAACCATAGAAATTTTGGA
Organism: Thamnophis elegans; assembly: GCF_009769535.1. Taxonomy (NCBI): domain Eukaryota; kingdom Metazoa; phylum Chordata; class Lepidosauria; order Squamata; family Natricidae; genus Thamnophis; species Thamnophis elegans. The sequence goes on from NC_045558.1 coordinate 30,891,209, forward strand.
CTCAATTGTTGCCATAAGTCAAGGACTATGAGAGGGGAGAGAGAGAGAGAGAGAGAGAAAGAGAGAGAGAGAGAGAGAACACGACAGAGCACAGCTGAAGGAAAATTGAGTCTTGGAAATGAGAAGCCTTATTAGAATGTTCATTTATGGCACCCAAAATCAATTTTAAATCATGTGCATATTTCTTTTTAAAAGAACTAATTTTGCATTTACTGCTCCCTGGAGAAATAGTTTAGAATCATAAATAATTAAAGCATAGTCTCAGAATGTCAATGTGAGAAGAGCAAAATATATTTGTTCCCCTTATTTCAATAGGGTGTTCTTTCATGATTCATCTCTATTTCAGCTTTCAATTATACATTTCTCTGGAGGGGGAAAATACACTTTTGACTGGGAAACACTCAGTTCTTAATTTCTGATATTATTCATGAATGAAAAAAATGAGTATTTTGAGATCTAATTATATTGAAGTGGGAGCAAAATACGACTCTTATTCTGATTTTGGGAATATCATTATTAGTCACTTCTGGGAAGGAAAACCTAGGAAAAGAAACAAGGAAACCCTTGACCTTCAATTTTCATTTAAGTATAAAGAGATACAAATGATCAAATTTGCTATAATGGATTGGAAAGTGTGCTTTGAAGTCCATGTTGGAAGAGCCTTGGTGGTGCAGTGGTTAGAGTGCATACTGCAAGCTACTTCAGCCTGCTGGCTGCCTGTAATTTAGCAGTTCAGATCTCACCAGGCTCAAGGTTGACTCAGCCTTCCATCCTTCTGAGGTGGGTAAAATGAGACCCAAATTGTTGGGGGCAATATGATGACTCTGTAAACCCGCTTAGAGGGGGCTGTAAAGTTCTGTAAAGCAGTATATACCGTATTTTTCAGAGTATAAGACACACCAAAATTTTGAAGAGGCAAATTAAAAAAAAAGTTTTTGCACTCTGCAGACCTCCCAAAAATGGCCTGTTTTTCTTGAAAACAGGCCCGTTTTTTAAAAAGGGCATAAATAGCCTATTTAGGAGGCTTGTAGAGTGCTCCTGGGGGTAGGGTGGGCCAAAAATGAGCAAAAAACAGCCAGTTTTTTGCAAAAAAAAGGCCCTTTTTTGTCAAAAAAAGAGGGCATGCATAGCCTTTAGGAGGCTTATAGAGTGCTCCTGGGGGCTAGGGTAGGGGGCAAAATTGAGCAAAAAACAGACCGTTTTTACGCACCCAGATTTTCAGCCTCTTTTTTGAGGGAAAAAGATGCATTTTATACTCTGAAAAATACGGTAAGTCCTATTGCTATTGCTAGGGTGCTGTCTGAGCTTGTTTCTTTGTTTGCAGATGTTTCATTGTGCAATTTGGTAATATTGGTCTGAATGAGTTCTCAAGATTTGCTCCCTATTTATATACAGTATTTTACCCTACCAGTTTTGGTGGCAATATGGTTTCCTGCTTAGTGATTCCTTGATTAATGTATTGTTTCCTACCTGATTGTTTGACTACTTATGCTATTGTTACTTAGGTGGGTAATAAAACATCTGCAAACAAACCAAATTCAGAAAGTGCCAAGGATTTCATAGTTTAATTCTGAGCTATAGATATATAGATAAGTTCACTTTGTTGGAGTTGCAGAGTGTCCAAATAGAATTAGGCAACTGATGTCTTTAAATGCTCTTCATCTCTATCCAGACAGCCATGGACCAACTACATATGCACTTTACTCAAGCCATTCACAATACAGTATTCCAGGTTGTTCTAGGGTATGTTGAATTGTGTGCAGGAAACAGCGACACCAAATTTCAGAAGCTTCAATACAAGGATCTTTGCACAGTATGTAGTTCTACAGTGGTTTTGAACATTTAATGTTTGTATATGCTGATGTTCCTACCTATTTACAAAAACAACCTTTTAAAATTAAGTCCATATTTAATTTAGGATGAAATCATATGTTATAAATGTAAAGCAATCTTTTAAAATTAAGTCCATAATTAATTTGGGATAAAAGAGTGTCATAAAGATAAAGTAGGATAAGATGGATATGGAAAATTAAAAAGCATATTTATTTATAAATTTATAAACTCTGAACTAACGACTGAGCAGCTAGCAATATAGAAAACACAAAGTAGAGCAAAATGGAGTAAAAATAGTGCAAAACAATGCAATGCCAATGCAATATAAAGTGATAAGGGCCATAGCAAAACATAAGAAACCATGTATTTATTTTACACTCTCAACTAATATCCTGGCCTCGCTGCCTGACAGAAAAATAAGAATGCTGGTAAAGTCAAGGCCATCAGAATTTCTTGGAGGAGGCAGTTTTACAGGGTAGAACTACTTAATGAAGTACTTGGATGGAGTTTTCCAAGAATTCCCTAGACAATAGGCCAGCCTGGGAAGCTGAAAAAAATAAATTCCCCCAAAAAGCATTGGGACGTTTAATACCAGAAAGTCTTTAAATTTTATAGAAGTGTTTGCATATGGATCTTAGGATTCTTCACTTAATTAAGCACAATCATCAGATTTAATGGGAAGTGACTATTTTAGGAATTGAATTAATTGAATTAATTCAATTAATTAATTCTTAACAGCATTTATTTTTAAAACCTGGGGAAAATTGTATATATTGTACCTAGCTTGTTTGGAGATTTAAAACACATATTTTTCTTTAAAAGAAAACACTTATGTTCTTAATTTAAATGAACTAATTGACAAGGTAGGAAAAATCATTCAGATTTTAAGTGCTAGCGCCTGTTGACTTTTCAGACTAATAGTGTATTTAAAGCCTGCTAATTACTGCACTATCAACAATTCTTGAATGTTTTGGGGAAAATTTATATCACTTTGTAAGTACAAGAGTTACAAATATTTTATATTAAATGGAAAATGGTCTCTTTTTATTGGAAAAGAATAGGTTTTTTTTAAAAAAAAATGCAATCCATTTTAGAAGATTTTCAGGCATGTTCCAAAGCTACTTTTTCAAGAGGCAATGGAATTTTCAGATTTTTCTTTGAAGATGTTTCACTTCTCATCTAAGAAGCTTCTTCAGCTCTTCAAAAACGTCTTCAAAGAAAAACCAGAAAGTTTGCCTCTTGAAAAAGTACTTTTGGGACAATCCATTATAACTTGAAACTAATGAACAAGAGATAAATGTTCATGTTTTTTTTTTAAAGTGAGGAGGTTGGGTGTCCTCTTAAGAAAAAATTATTAACTTTCCATCTGTAGGAAACAGACATATGTATTATTAAATTACAGAAGTATATATGTAGCTTATCAGTTTTAATGTTTATTTATTTGTATTATCAGCATTACAGTTAAAATTAAGACATACTAAGTGACATAAAATTTAAAATACAAAATGCAAGATTAAAATGTACAAGTTAAACAGTCATTTTTAATTGTTTTGTGCTAATAGTTAACTTTTATGCCTATTTGGCATTGTTTTTGAATTAAGAAAGCAAGATACTTTCATAGACCTGTTTTGTGTATTGCACAGCACATTACATCAGACAGTTACATTCCATGCCTTGCTGATTTGTGCAAAGCTCTATGGGAGGTCATGCTGAGTTATTATCGGACAATGGATTGGCATGAAAAATATGACCATGGGGAGTCTCCATCTTCTGGTAGGAAATGCCTCTTCTATTTTCAGTTTCCAAGCATAAAAATTGGAGTGGAGCCCATCTGATCTGTTTGAATAACATGGTCAATGTATGTCCATTGTTTCAGTGGGAAGCTACGTGTCTTAGTTTAAGGAACATGTACCAAATGGTTGTTGTATTTTATATTCAGCATCTTTTGTGATTAATTAGCATTTTCTTTTTCACATCTAAACATTTGTTTGCTAGAGGCCATTAACTTTTATTTGGTCATAGATTTAAGGGTTTAATTATATTTAGCATGCTTGCCTAGTGCAAAATATACACAACTTTGGTCCCAGAATCTCCTTCTACTCTGAAAGTAATGGTTTCACGAACTCAAAAATGTAATATAAATATTAGAACCTTCGGATCTACCCTCTTCTATAAAACTCATTGGAAGACTTTGAGCCAGTTCATTTTCTCTCAGAGCAGTTTACTTAAGTCTTTGCAGCGGTGAAGTTAAAGGGGGAGGTGCTATGTACATATAAATTCCTGGAAGAGAGATGAGATTAGCTATACTTAGTTTAATTAATTGTCTTGGTTCCACCCACTCCTTTTTTGCTTCTATTAAGCTATTCATTGGCTAAATGTGATCCTTAGCTTGAAAATGTGTTGTATCTTAGATCTCACATACACTGTAAGGCTGAAGTCTAGAACACATTTATTAGGGACTTATTTTTGTTGAACAAAGTATTTTACTCTATGAGTGAGACGAGGACAAATGATTAAATGAGCATCATGCTCTTGTTATGCAAGCTCTGCTGCTTTGGTACATTTTGTCAGTTTGACAGAATCTTTGGTTTTGGGGACATCTCTATTACATACCTTATCAGATTAGATCTGTGTGATTGACTGATAATTTTTTTAGTGATGCAGTGAGGCATCAATGTGGCAGTGAGCATTGGGTTACATTCAGTAGCATATTAGAACAAATCTCTAGGCTCTTTAAAACAGAGCTATTTTATTGTTACATGTAATTGGACTCTTTATCATCAGGACTCATCAATCCCAGCCAGCAGATTAGTCAAGGACAATGTGAGATATTTTCTACTTGTATCTACTCATAGATTCTCTGTTCTGTGTTATAAAACACAAGACTTTGTTTATAGTGTTTAATTTCTATTTGAAGATGTTGAAGATTCAAAAGAAATAAAATGAATCAACAATGCCTGAAATCTTTCCTTTTTTTGTAAAACTCAATTTTCTCCTCATTTCTGATGCCTGAAATTACAGTTAAATTATATTTTAGATGGAAATAACATCCTGGATACTGAGGAGACCAATTTTGACCGCAGCTACGTGAAAAAAAAATTGGAACATGGCCTTTCACGAATATGGCAGGTTTGTTTGAAATTTGATCCATCAAAATAAGATCAATTTCTGTGCATGATTTTAAATGACATGCTTAAAAAGTGGAAAAAAAGATTATTTATTTATCTTAAAATTACAGATGTTCCCTGGGGAATGAGTATCAGTTGAAGGGCTTTGTTTTACGCTGTATCTTATTCAAGTTTTTGTATTAAGTGCAAGGTGATTAATCTTACTGATTAATCTTGTTTCTTACTGAATTCTTTGTGAAAGAAGGAAGAGTGAGTCTTAGCATTGTCATACTGCAGCAACATTTTTGTCTTATGCATCCACATTCTGCTTAATGCTGTTTTGAAATTTTAATTGTTGCAGTGCAGTGCTCCTGAGTTATGTGCCAGATTCAAGGAAATTGATGTGAATAACATCTCCAAAGACTATAATCATGAGTTTTCTTTCCAAATCTTGGGTTTTGAATCTTTAGTTTTTGCAGTCTTGAAATTCTAAGACTGAGGCCTTCTTTCTAGATCATGCTGATGACCCTAAATTTTGTTGACCATCATGCTGCTGTGAAAAAAAATCCCCAACTTCATTTTTTTAGTCTGATAACAGTTGCTAGCAAATTACAGCTCTTGAAACTTTCATCCTGCTATCATCAATTTAAAGGACATATCTTATAGCATCTTCCATTGTTGAAGTACAAAAACCCATTCCTGTGAAATGCCAATCTTGACAGCAATTTCCCTTCAATGATTCACTTATTGTCTTTAAACAGTTCGTCAACCTTTCTCACATGAAACTAGTTGTTTGGTGTCATAGGTCATCTGCTTAATTCTTGATCCACAAATAGCTCTTCCTAGTTTACCATTTTTTCTGTTGTTTGATTCAGCAATGCACACTACCTGTGTCAACACAGCCATCACCATGAACAATCAGTATCTGGTGGTGAATTCCATTTAGAGAAACTCCTTTGGTAGTAAAAAAAATATAGTCACTGCATTGCTTAGAGTACACTCATAAGTATTCACTGCAGAATACTTAGCAACACAGCCTTTTCTCTTAGCAACTTTCCCCAACTAAAGTGGAGGAACAGATGCTAAAAAACACACAAGATCTTCTACTGCACCTGTTCTATGATTTTTAGATGATTTATAACATTAAAGGCATTACTTTTTATTCAACCATCTGTTTTTTTATCTATCTGTGCTTGTACTAACAGTTGGTTGTAAATATGTATTTAGTATCTGAGGAATAGTCCTAAACTGCTATAATCAAGTTGAATTTCCACAGTGTTATCAATCCTACTTTTAAATGAAAAAAAAAGAATTTCTGAATAAAATATAACAGTAATGTGAGATGTGAACAAGATCCGCACATGCAGAGTTCAAGCTAACTGTAGTATTAATAGCCACCCAGAGTAGGCTTAGCAGGAAGAGGGATAGCATATAAATTTAATAAATAAAACAAAAAATATGTTCTGTCTATACACTTTTGAGATTGTACAGTGATTCCATGTTTGATCCCTCCCTGCCAGATTGGGTGCTTCTCAACAAACCAGCAAGGGACAGACAATAAACTTTGTTAACATTAATTTTAATTTTAAAACTGAGTTTAAATAAACAACTATCCTGCAACTCTTTGGGGGATCTTTGATGAATTTCAGCTGATGAGCAAACAATGAGCAAATAAGATTTTCCATTTTTTATGCTTTGTGATTGTTTAATTATAAATAGTTAAAATAGCAAATTATTGTTTCTATAGTATTTTAGACTTTTTGTTTTAAATAGGATGTCCAATTGAAAGTGAAGATCTATTTGCTGGGCACCGATATGTCTAACTTCAAATATGATGACTTCATATTTGTACTGGATATTATTAGCAGGTAGGTTGACAAGGTTCTGTATATAATACTGTATAGGTATATAATTACTGTTAATTACTTAGCCCATTTGGCTATTAATAGGACAATCTCCCGAAGCTCTTAGTTATATTGTAGTTTAACTTTCTCCATATTGGTGCTCTCCTACAATCCCTTAGCCTGCAAGGAGGATCAATTTATTCAGATAAATTTGATACGCTACCTTAGGTAAGTTTCCTATATTTTCATGCAGTAAAAATGTAGAAAATGAGACCAAAGCACCTTTTATAAATTATGAACATTTCTGAAAAAAGTTAAGTGTAATGAATAGGAACCCGCCTCCGTTCCCAATTGCTCCATAGAAAAGTCTCTACATGCACTGTAGGTCTGCAAAAATTTTTCCTTTGGATACCTTATGTTGAAGACATACACAGGCGTAGATGATTCTGCTAGTAATTTGGATCCAAGAGATATAAAGCTTTATATGTTGTAATGAATTGGCTTGGAAAACAATTGGTGATAGATTCAACTGTTTCCACTTTGAAGTGATGTGATATCTCCTCAAAACACAATTTACCATCTCTGCAGCCATCAATTCAATTAGTTATAATTTTTATACTGCACTAATCAAGCATTGAAACTATTAGCAACTTTGTCATTTTTGTCCACTATTGATGAATGATCCAAGAAGATCATTGTGAGCCCAAATGTTCTGATTTTTAGGATTTATAAACGAGGTTCTTCCATATTTAGAGATAAATGTCTTATTCAAATCAGATTCAGGTTCTCACTAAATTAAGTTTTATCTATGCTGCTGTTGTAGGCAAGTTAATATTGCAATATTTTGCAATATGCCTTTAATTAGAAAACCTTTTGGCAAAGCCATTTCAAAACTTCTAGATTTGCAGAGATTAGAGACTCATAAAAGACAAGAGTTTTAAAAATATTTACAATTACATACTATAGTGAATGTTTAATGGGGATATTATTTTTACTAGGCTGGTGCAGGTTGGAGAAGAATTTTGTGGCAGCAAGTCAGAAGTGTTGCAAGATTCCATTAGAAAACAAAGTGTTAATTATTTCAAGAATTATCACAGGTAAGTTTTACAATTTTTTCAGTTGTGGAAATTTAATACTTAATATAGTGGACAAATTATAAAGCACATACTCATGCATCCCACATTATGTGGTGTCCATATAATAATAATAAGCAAAGTGAATGCTTAATTTTAAATGTGTAAATTAACATAAAATTTTCTCTAAAAAAGAAAGTCTTTTTTTCCATAATGAAGAGATATGAGAACTGGCGTCTATTAATATAGGTCTTTATTTGTCTGGACCAGTATTGCCAAATCTGGCTAGTAGTAGCCAGGAATTATCTTGGGAATTCTGTCAGGAATTCTTGCCAAGCTTTTCCCCATCCTTATAGATGGCAGAAATTAAATCTCAGACTTTGAGTAGCAACTTCTGATTATTTGACTGCTAATTTAAATATATTCCTACATAATTTCAATATTGTACAGAATATAGCCTAATCCCTAATTCCATTTGTACATTAGGCTAAGTCAAAAATAAAAGAACCACAATGTAGACTGCTCTTGTTATTAAAAAAAGTATCTTTCTTTTTCTAGCAATGAAGAGTGCTAAACTACTGGATAATTAATCCCATGTTTCACTCTAAAATTTGTGCACAGGCCTTCAGGTCAAGCTTAATAATGACTGTTGGACAAATCTCTGCAGTTTTCATGGCAAGATTTTTGGAAGTAGTTTGTCATGAAGAGACAGTGACTGTTCCAAAGTTACACAGTTGGCTTTGTGCCTAAGACAGCTTGAAATCATGATTTCCTTGTTTCTAATCTGATGCTTTTAACCAGAAAACCAAACTGACTTTCACTTTAAACTTAAAAAATTCATTCACATTACTATTTCTGGTTGTTAGGCTGCTGGTTGATCTGAGTCTCTTGGCATATATCTATTCAGATTTTGTTCAGCAAAACTATTCAGTTTTTATAGTTTCTAAAGGGAAATGGTAAAAGAAAATTACATTATTTGCTGGATATTTTGAAAACTGTTTCAACTCTATGTTTTAGCTTGGTGAGCAATCTCAAGAAGAAATAACTCAGCAAATGTTTTTGTAAGCTACCTGGAGTCACTGAGAGTCAGTTGGGTCACTATATAAATTTTCATAAATAAAAAAAGTCATTTAAGTTAATAAACAATCATATAATTCTTCATTATAGTGCTTTTCCAAACTTTTTACTGTTGCTAATTGTTTTTATGCTAAGAGTGATAACATACATTAGTTATATATCTGTAATTGTGCTTTAGCTGTCTTCTAGTCAGTGGAAAAATGTATTTCTTTTTGGGAGTAAGGATCATAGTTTTTAGAAAATCTTAAATTTACTTGTTGGGAAAATACCATAAGGAAAGCCAACCGGAAGAGGTGAAAAGGCTAATCAAGTATTGCTCCCATTTTGTTTCCTGATAACTGTTATTCAAAGACTCTACTTCTAGTTGGGAAGTTAGAATAATAATGTTATGTGCATTATGAAGCTATATTTTTTTTAATCTAAATTATTTTTTTTTAAATATATTTTATTCATTTTTCACATTCCATTTGCAATCACTTATATACAGGGTATTTACTATAAGAAAAGAAAAAAAAAAGGAGATAAAATGAACCAAGGGAAAAAAAAAAAAGAAGAAGAACCACCGTATATAAATACATTCTTGTTCTTATTAAGACTATGTTAACACCCCCCCACCCCCCCCCACAAATCCCCATCCCTAATCCTCCCGACTTCCCAGGGCCCACACCTGGTACTACCTTCTGTCTAAAATATCTTGTATACATATGGATTAAAAAATAAAAGTAATATGTCAAAAGAAAGAAAAACAGAAAAAAAGAAGAGAGAAAAGAAAAGAGAAAAAAAAAACGAAAAAAAAACCACTCTTTGTGTTGATCTCAGCCCCCCATCTTTATCTATGCTTAAATAGTATAAATCATTCTATCTATATTTTATTCTCGTCTCTTACTTCTTTGCTATTTACCCCAACCTTCTGTAGACTCTCCCGTTCCTCTTCCTAAACCTTATGATCCCTTCCGATAAAATTTAAGCAACATGGTTCATGCCACATATTCAAATTACTTTGCAGAAGAGTAATCAAGCATTCCCTTCTAGTAAAATTTAAACAGCGTAAATGATCTTTCTTAACCTCCTTTTCAAACAGTAATTCAAAATAATCTAGCCAAGCTTCCCCTTCTTAGTAAAGTTAAGCAGCGTAGATCAAATATTACTTTACACAGAAATCAACTTCTATCTTAAGATAATTCCAACCGACTTTCTCTTCTAATAGGATTTAAATAACGTAGTTCATTCCACATGCATTTTACCCTCATCCCTTACTTGTCTGATATTTACCACTATCAAATTTATGCTAACATTTGTTTAAAATCTAACTCAAAGCAATTTCAACCAACTTTCCCTTCTAATAAAAGTTAAATAGCATGGATCATTCCACATATTCAAATAATACTTTCAGCAAGAGTCAGTTAACCTTCTGTTTTAAAATAGTCCCTTCTAACAAAGTTTAAACAACATAAATCATTCCGCATTCTTTTTACACCTATCTTAAGATAATCCCAACCGGCTTTCTGTTCTAATAAGCTTTAAACAACGTAAATCATTCCACATATATTTTACCCTCATCCCTTGCTTGTCTAATGTTTACCACTATCAAATTTATGCTAACGTTAATTTAAAATCTAGCTCAAAGTAGTTTCACCCAGCTTTCCCTTCTGATAAGAATTAGTCCGCTTTTTCTACCGGAGAGAGGTCTCAAACCCCCATTCAGTCCTTAACTTTGGCGAATATTTTGAAATGTCTAAATTCTCGATCTCCGTTTTTCTGCTTCTCCGAGGGAGGAAAGGCTACCCCCTCCATCTTGCAGCCACACGGCCTGCCGCTTGCCTTCTTCCGCTTGTCTCTCCTCTCTTCCAAGTGAGTCAGGAAGTCCCGCCTTCAAAGTCCTACAGTAGAAATCTTGAGCCTCCGAAACAGAGTTAAGACGAAATCTTTGATTCTCAAATGTAACTGTGATGCCGGCAGGGGCCTCCCATCTGTATCGAATCTGTTGACTCCTAAGCTCTTTAGTTAAAAAGGTGTAGTCCCTTCTTGCTTTCAACATCTGGAAAGGTATATCTTTGAAGACAATCAGGTCCTGGTCATCAACTCGGAGACTGTTGTTATGAAACTTTTGCACAATCGCGTTTCTGGATTCTTTTGTGGAGAAATGTATAATTATGTCCCTCGGGAGCTGTCGCTGTTCCGCTATCAATGAGTTCTGGCGATAGATTTTCCGAATCTGCCAATCAAAATTAAGTCCCGGGCTTCCCACCGCATGGCTGAAGGCTTCAGCAAAGGTCTGTTTCAGATTCTCTTGCTCCTTTTCACGGAATCCTCTGACTCTTATTGCAAATGCCTTCCTATTAAAATTTATCATCATAAGCTGTTGTTCAGTGTCTCTAATTTTTTGTTGTAAAATTTGAATATTGGTAGTCAAATTAAAATTAGCCTTCTCCAAACTTTCCAATTTGTTCTCTATTTCAGCAGAATAATCTGACAGGGCAGACACGGCTGCAAACGTATTCGCCTTCATTTGATTAACTTTAGACTTTAAATCATCATATAGTTCCAATACAAATTCCTTAATTTCTTGTTTAAAATCATTAAACATTTTAAAGAAATATTCCTGTGTTAAAAGTTCTCCAGTAGAAGGCATAGGAGACAAAGGCTGTGGTTCCAGTAAAAATTCTTTAAATTCTTTAGACACATTTGTAGCAAGGCGCTTCTTTGACCTGGGTGCCATAATAAATAAACAAGTAAGCAGCGCTTTGCTCCCCTCTGTTTCCAAAGAAGAAGAGTTTATTTTGTTAAGGAGCGGTCTGCAGGAAGGTAAAACCGGCTAAGTATATCCACTATCAATCATCCACGGAGAGAAATCGCCATTTTGAAATCCATTTAGACAAAGAAGTCTCTAAGACAAATGGTGCTGGTATTTAAGATAGTAATAAAAACATAAATCTCACAGGGGTGGGACCCGCCCGTATCAATTCTAGCTTGAAAAAAAACTTTGTTTTGTCCTGGGGGGGGCTAGCCTGTCTGGGGCTGCCAAAAAAAAAGGCAGCTGAGAAGAACTGGCTGGAGATAAAAGCTCCGCTCACGCTGGATCTAATCTCTATCCACAGCCAAAAAAAGAAAAAGGCTGTGGCTTACGAATAGACCCTAGCCTACAGAGCTACTCCCTGCCCCTTTCTTAGCCAAAAAGGGGTGCTATCTATGATCTTATTTAGATATACAGACCAGATCTCTGAGGAGCTCGGTGGAGCCCTCCTCGGCAACAGGCCACGCCCCCAGCTTAATCTAAATTATTATAGCTTAGTTTCATCGAATGATCCTAGTGAAAACAGAACCAACAACCTCCATCCATCTTTCCCCTATCATGTATAACCATACGGCTCTGGTGAAGACTTTGCTTCTTCTTTGCTATTTTTTCTAAAATAAGCTATATGGTGTGCTTTCTCTGACACTAATTATTTATTTCAGAACTCGTCTTGAAGAACTGCGAATGTTCTTAGAGAATGAGACTTGGGAACTTTGTCCCGTTAAATCAAGTTTCAGCATATTGCAACTTCATGTAAGTCCAGACCATTTCAAACACAGGAAAGATGATAGCTGCTTTGATCAAGGCTGCTACATAGTGTTACTGAAATATATCATATACCGTATTTTTCGGAGTATAAGACACACCTTTTTACTCCAAAAAAGAGGGTGAAAATCTGGGTGCATCTTATACTCCGAATGTAGCCACCGGGGCTGTATGATGAAGCGGACGCTGCAGAGATTGTGATGACTGGAAAGGAGAGACATTTCACTTTTGGGACTCCCACTCAGCTAGGCTCCTGGGAGGGCTCAGGCAGTGGCAGCATTGGCAGCGGCTCCTCACATTGCTGGGGAGTGAAGTCATTGGTATACTCTGCCCTCGCCCTCCTCCTCCTACAAGTGAAAGGTGGCTCAGAGATTGTCTCCCCTGAGCTACCCGCTGAATCTCTGAGGTACCTTTCACTTGCAGGAAGAGGAGGAGGGCGAGGGCAGAGTATACCAAAGACTTTGAGTAACTGGGAAAGAAAGCCGAGCTTGGAACCTGCTAACTGCCACCCGAAAAGCACGCCTTTCTTTAATAGTTACTCAAAGGCTTTGGTTTAAGGAGACGCTGCTTTAAGCCGCCCTCCTCCTTCTACAAACGAAAGGTGCCTCAGAGATGGTAGATTTCTCAGAACGCTAGATTGGGAAGTTAAAAACTTGAAATGGGGTACAATTAAGTTTGATTTGGTCCGGAGAGATTGGGTGGGAGGGTGGGGGAAGGAAGGGAAGGGAAGAGGAACAATCTCTCTAGAAAGACTTATCAGAATGCTAGATGGGAAGTTAAAAACCTGGAATGAGGTACAATCAAGCTTGATTCAAAGGCTTTGGTTCCTGAGGTCGCTGAGTTGCCACCCAAAACGCTGGTACCGCGATCTCTGCAGTGCCCGTTTTACCTGCCCTGTCTCAGGCTGTTGCAGGTGGCAGAGATTGCGGTAATAGCATTTTCGGGTGGCAGCACAGTGATCTCTGGAGCCAAAGCCTTTGAATCAAGCTTGATTGTATTCCATTTCAAGTTTTTAACTTTCCAATCTAGCGTTCGGATAAAAGCCTTTGTAGAGAGATTGTTCCTCTTCCCTTCCCTTCCTCCACTCCCCATCTCCCCAGTCTCTCAGGATCTGCTTATTGCTATTACACCCAGCTACCGTATCTCTTTGCTGCCCGACAGATCGTGTGTGTGTGTCGGATCTGTCATGCAGCAAAGAGATACGGTAGCTGGGCACAATAGCAGCAGTAGCAATAAGCACTGCATAACAGATCCAGAGAGACTTGGGCGGGGGGGGGGGAGGTGGAGCAAGGGAAAAGAACCAATCTTCTCTGCACGAACTTTTCTCTGGACCCTTTTCTCTCCGGAAAATTGCTATTTGCATCGTCAGGATTTTGGCTAATAGAAGAAGCGCGGGATGAAAAGGGAACTTCGGAATATAGGAGCGCCGTATTCCTGGAGCCTGGCAGCTGCCGCATTCCAAAGTTTCCTTTCCATCTTGCGCTGCCACGAGGAACCTTTAATCCAAATGGAATCTATCCCCATCCCTTCTCATCCAATGGGCCGTTCCCAGCCAAGCACAATAGCAGCCATTCAGCAGCCCCCACATGTCTTTCGCTCCTAGCTGAAGAGAAGAAGTGAGCCAACTGCCGCTCCTTGGGCCAAGAGGCTCACCATCACTGCCAGTCCGAGGCAAGGGGAAAAACAATAAAATGTGGAGAAAAGCTGTTTATTCCTGCCCTGCCATGGGAGGGGTAGAGAAAAGTGGATTTGAGATAGATAAAAGCCTTACTCTTTAAGAAGATCAAGCCCCACATGTCACATTTTTGCCCTCCCTAGGAGCACTTTGCAGGCCTCCCAAACTCTCTGCATGGTCCATTTTCCACAAAAATGGAGCGTGCAGATGGTTTGGAATGCCTGTAGAGTGCTCCTGGGAGCTGGGGAGGGCAAAAACCTTTTAAAAATTTACCTCTTCAAAATCTTGGTGCGTCTTATACTCCGGTGTGTCTTATACTCCGAAAAATACAGTATATCACCACTCATTAACTTTTCAGGCATCACTATAATGGTTTCTATGGATCTCTAAATTCTCACCAAAATAGTTAAGAGAAAGTTTGTGGAACTCACCAAGCCCAAATCGTGTTTAGCATTAACAAACTAGTTGCATCTTCTGCTTAAGGGAAATATGGAATTGCCAGCTGTTCCTAGCTATTGATAGCTCTAACTTTCAACAGCTCTGAAAATACTGTCGGACTCCATGAATGAAGGAGAGCCCATGAGGCATCACTTCTGGGAATACAGATCTTTTTCACTGTCAGCTTAGGGTTTACAGGCTGCATATTGATACATCCAAAAGCAGTTTTGGCAACTTTTCTGAGCTCTGTTTTGACAATCTTTTATATATTTAATTATTTTTATTATTTCAATAGCTAAGTGCATTTCAATTCTCATAGTTGTACACATATTAAATTTCTGTTTGCATAATTCAGCGCAATGCATTAATTAAACTCTGTTTAAAAAGCTTTTTAGTTCTAAGATGTATTATATATCCTGTGAAGGAATTTGACAGAGCTGTTAAAATTATACAGGCATTCAAATAACCATTAAATATGGAGTTTTTAAAAATGCAGGAATTGAAAGCATTACTATCTAAAAAGTTAATATTGCAGGATTTGTCCAGAAAGTGTTGTATCAACATGTAATAATGTTGATAAATATTTAGACTTCACAACCAGTGTATAAATAATCTTCTGTTGATGGTAATAGGAATTTAAATTCATGGGACAATCACGTTCCCCTACTGTGTCACCAAGCAAGCAGCCTGCATTAGAAACAGAAGGAGATTTAACTCTTTTTGAGCAATATCGTAATGGAGGAAATCCCTTTGAAATCCAAGCCAACAACAAGGATGATGAGACAGAAGATGTGTTGGCTTCTAATGGGGTAAGTAAAAAGAAATAATCCTGCAAATTGTAATGCATAGAATATCAAACATTGATATTCAAAAGAAGTATGACAAAATAATTAGGAATCAAAGGGTGATTTGAAGTTTGTTTGGACATTCTCATTGCATTGTATAGCTTATATATTAAACTAAAAATACAAAGACTTTGGAGGTGATTTATCTTGATCTAATATTTTTACATCTCAAAAACTTGGCATTTTAATTGGGGTTTTGTAGACTTTCTATGTCTATTGTAATTGGTTAGGCATATGGGCAATTGATGCTGTCATAAGATCAAATAGTGGTATCCTTACTATTAAGAACTGAATTCATTTGCCAGACAGAATGTTAAATTGTGCTCAGACATCTGACAAACACTTCTCCCATATATATCATCGAAAGAGATGGCTCACTTCATACAGAATGAAAGGGAAATAATTGGACATTTACAGCTGGTAACAATAATGAGAGAACATTTACTATTTCTTTAGATTTTAAAAGTTATATTGTTTAAAAAATAACTATTAAGATGCAAAGCTGCCCATTTGGAATTAGTCAGAAATCTTGGGCATAATAAATTAAAAGAATTGATATTTTACTCCGAGAACTAAATTACTCTTGTTTTAGGAATATTTTGATACTTTTTATTTTATGTTACCTGTCCATCTAATGAGTGCTGATTTGGAGTGGGCTGTAGCTTCAGTGAATAGTACTTTCTCCTAAGTTGATGGAGACAGTGGTCATGCATGGGTTAACTCAGTCAGTAGAACTGAGTCTACCAAAGTGATGTCATCAGCTCTCCGGGGCATGCTCCCTCTTTTTCAGACTCAGTTCGATTGAACTGGCTGTGTTAAATCGCTCTCTCCTAGATTAATTGGTTAAAATTGATTGATTGATTGGCTTTTTAATTGACTTTCTCTAAATTCGCTTGCAAATTGTTTCTTTAAACTGATATTCCAGGCTGAGCTCCTGTTAAACTCTCTAAAGCCTCTGGGCTAGAGAACTTTTGCCGTGCCTCATGGAGGTTAGCCTCTAAAAGCCTTCGGGCTTTCTGCCGAATCGGATTTCAGCAGAGCTTGCTGAAATAGCCGAGGGAAGCCCTAATCCTCTCAGCAGGGGACTCTCAGGTTGATGCCTTGCCGCTTTCGCTGTTAATCGCCGCCGCTGCCTACAGGAGCTTCCAGATACAGCGGGAGCCTAATTAGAGCCGAAGAATTCGCCGGCAGCTGGGGAACGCCTCTCCAGCTCCTGAGCTTCACAGTTTGTCGCTCCAAGGACAGCAGTGAGCCTCCACAACCTTACTGCAGGGCCTAACCCGCCCACGCTCACCACAAGGCCTCAGCTACCTCGTGGCTTCGGCCCATAGGCTCTGCAGCCTCAGTGGCCGTTGAAATTGGTGCGAAAAGTTCTGGCAGGCATTTTGAAGCAACAAACTAACTGTGAGTAACGGCTATGGCTCCTCTCCCCCTCCGGAGCCTCCATTACCTCCTCTGCCCTTGGCCTCTGCCCTGATACCGAGCCCCCTGCCCCTAGGGGTCGCAGGCGCAGGCTTGCTCCTGCTGAAAACACCGAGCCTCCTCACATGGATCTAAGGCATGTTCAGGGGGAAGTGCAGGAATCAGCCCCTAGGAAGGAAGACAGGGCCCCTCAGGCTCCAGCTAAGAAGGCCGGGTACAAGACTAAGCATGCTGAACCTCCGATACGCCAGGCCCAGAGACCTGTTCATTCTAGTCCTTCCCCTGAATTTTCTTCTGATTCAGAGGATGTCCTCTCTCCTGCTGCATCCATCTTGCAGCCCAAGGACGCTAGAGGCCCAGTTATATTGGCCAACAGTGGGGATGATTCGGATTGTGACAGGAGTATCACTCCTGATGAGGATCCCTTTACCAGGGAAATATTTCTTAGTCTTCACGCCGACACCGTTCTTATTCACCAGGCATGGCGGACATGGTTTCCGAGGCCATTGAGCGTGGTATTGCTTAAACACAGGTCTTCTAACCGTTCTGCTTCTCGCAGGTCTATCTCTTCTTCTAGTTCCAGGCGCAGGGATGGTGATCTCTCGGCTTCCTTGTCACATGAACTACCTGGCACTTCTAACCAACAGTCGGTCTTCGGGGAAGAGGAGTGCCCGACAAGAGACTCAGACCTCTCAGGGAATGAGGGTCTTCCACCCGACCCTCCTCCCTTCGTCGGTTTGTTTAAACCAGCTGTCTTTCGTTCTCTCCTGTTTAAGGCAAAGAAAATTGCAGGCATCCCAGCCCCAAAAGCATCCCAGAATGCAGAAGCAGACAAGACTGACACCACTGATCCGCTCTTCATCTAGCCTACGGTGGAAAAAGAGGTGATCCCTTCACCACGGTTCTTCATGGACGTTGTCAATCAGTGGACATCTCCAGGTACAGTAACCCTTCCCAATGCTTCGGACAAGCATCTGTACAACGTCGCTCCTGACCTTGCCAAGGCCTTAAAGGTACCTTCTATTGATTTGCCGGTAATTGCCCTCCTCTCCCAACGCGGCCTCAGCAGCTCCGGAGGAAGCCCTACGTCTGGAGGACAAGAGGATAGAGCAAACTCTGGTCAAGGGTCACCAGGCCTCAGCTTGGGCTGTTAGGGCGGGCACCTCAGCTTCCTTCTTTAGTCAATCCGCTCTTCTGTGGCTGAGACAGCTTCAGGCTCGCCTTCCAGCCATGGATTCCAGGGCTCGCAGGGACACCAATAAGATTAAGGCTGCCCTAGAATACACTGCAGATGCCTCACTGGACGCGGCACGTTTTGCCTCCAAAGCCATTGCCTCCTCCATCTCTACCTGCCGGCTTATCTGGTTGAGGCAGTGGCAAGCGGAAGCGCGGGCCAAGTGGAGGCTTGCATGCTATTTCTACTCTGCATCCCTTCTCTTTGGTCCTCCATTACAACTCCTTCTGGTGGAGTCCAAAGATAAGAGGAAGGTTCTGCAACCAGCCACTAAAAAGCAGGAAGGTCGGAACCAATCCTTTTACTGTAGGCAGTCCTTTCATGGCCAGGAGGGTAGCACTTCCAACTCCCGTCCCCAGTGACAGGCCCCTCCTAGACAAGCCCCATCCTTCTCCTATAGATCAGGCAGGAACAATCAGAGATTCCAGCCCAGAAAGCCCTTCAAGGACAATTCCAATCGTTCCTTTAAGAGGCAGAAGTGACTGCTTGGAGGATCTCCCAATAGCGGCCTACGTGGATCGTTGGGACGACATCACCAACGACGTGTGGGTCAGGTCCACATTCAGATTTGGCCTTCTCCTGGGCTTATGCTCCAGCCTTCCGAACCACTTTGTCCCGTGTCCTATCTCCAGGGACCCTCAAAAAAGGCTCCTGGTAGAACAGGCCGTTCACCATCTTCTCCAGATTTGGGCCATTCAGTCTGTGCCTCCAGGCCAGGAGAGACGGGGGTTTTACTCTCATCTTTTTATCGTGCCAAAGTCTTCCGGGGGCTGGAGGGCAATTCTCGATCTAAAATTTTTAATTCAATTCGTCAAATACAGGAGATTCAAGATGCACTCTCTCCTATCAATTCTAGAGAGTATTCGCAGACACGATCTCACATCAGTAGACTTGACGGAGGCTTACCTCCACGTGCCCATCCACAAATGGCACAGGAGGTTTCTCCTCTTTGTCCATGTGGGCCTCCATTTCCAATATCGGGCCCTTCCCTTCGGGCTGTCCTCAGCCCCAAGGGTTTTCACAAAACTTCTGTCAGTCGTAGCCGCACATCTGCAGGCCAGGCCCATCTGGATCTTATGCTATATCCTCTTGTTGTCCAGGTCACGTACCCCAGGCCCTCAGAGATCTCCAGGACACCCTTCAGGTGTTAGAGGAAGTGGGGTTCTCCATCAATCAGGAGAAGAGTCACTTCGTCCCCACTCCTTGCCTGGTGCACCTGGGAACCCTCATAGATTCATCCCAGGGGAAAATCTTCCTGTCCCAGGACCGCCAGAGCAGTCTCAGGGAGTTAGCCAGAGAGGTACGGAGGAGGCAGCAGGTTCCTCTTCTCCAACTGTCTCAACTGCTGGAGAAGATGGTCTCCTGTTTCTCTATCGTCCCTTGGGCACGGCTTCACAGCTGCTGCCTCCAGTGGTTTCTTCTGCCGTTCCAGAAGACCAACAGCAGCTATTCCTCAGTGAAGGTCCTCCTGACCCCGGAAGTCTTGTCATCCTTGGAATGGTGGATCTCTCCAGCCATAGCTCAGGGCTTTCTTTTCAGGGACCATCCACGTCTTGTGGTAACAACAGACGCAAGCCTCACGGGCTGGGGAGCTCACTTGGAGGAACAAGTAGTGCAGGGTCTTTGGTCCAATTCAGACCTATCACACAGTATGAATTGGCTAGACTTGAGGGCCATCCATCTATCTCTCCTTCACTTCCAGCCTTTTCTCCAACACTCACATGTGTTGATCTGGATGGACAACACCACGGCCAAGGCGCATGTCAACCGCCAGCGGGGAACGAGAGCTGCCTCTCTCATGGAATCTGCCTTTCAACTAGGCACCTGGGCGGAAGCCAACCTTCTCTCCCTATGTGCCGAACCCATCTCGGGGTCGGACAACACCGCACCAGACTGGCTGAGCCACACAACAATCGACCCAGCAGAGTGGAGCTTGAATCGCCACATATTTCATCAGCTGTCAGCCAGGTATGGGACTCCAGCCTTGGACCTCTTCACAACATCTGCCAACAAACAGATGCCCAGGTACCTGTCTCGATACACAACACCAGGCGCAGAAGGGACGGACGCTCTCAGGTGCAGGTGGCCTCACGGTCTCCTGTATGCCTTCCCGCCCTTCCCCCTGATACAGAGGGTGATTTGGAAAATGCTGGAGGAAGAGGCCAAGCTCATCCTGGTCCTCCCAATTGGCTGCGCCGACCATGGTACGTGGAGCTGATCAATCTTTCAGTGGAACCTCAATGGCCCCTGCCAATGATTCCGTCCCTCCTTCATCAGGGCTCCATTCACCACCCAGGTCTCACTGGCTACGCCTAACTGCTTGGAGGCTGAGCAGGCGGTCCTGAAGGCAGATAACCTTTCCGAGACTGTGATCCATACCATTCAAGCCTCACACCGCCCAGCTACGAATAGGATATACGAATCTACATGGCAGACTTTCGTAACGTGGTGCCTGGGGCAAGGGGAAGACCCATTAAAAGCTGCAGTACCCCAGTTTTTTGAATTCTTGCAACAGGGTCTTGATAAGGGACTTTCTCCGAATACCTTGTGGCGGCAGGTGGCAGCCCTCTCTTCAGTTCTCTCCCTCCACCTAGATGAGCCCCTCGCATCCTCACGTCTTCAGGTTCCTTAAAGGGGCATCCAATATCTGTCCTCCTGTCATGCACCGATTCTGCTCTTGGGATCTGACCAAGGTCCTCGACTTCTTTACAGAACCGCCCTTTGAGCCCCTCAGGGCAGCAACTCTGCACCACCTCACTCTCAAGACTGCCTTCCTGTTGGCCATAACATCAGCATGGAGGGTGTCAGAGTTGGCGGCCCTCTCCATCTAGGCCGACCTGTGTGTCTTCCACCCAGACCGTGTTGTTCTCCACATTGACCCCACCTTTGTTCCGAAGGTGAATTCAGCATTCCATTGTTTTCTGGATCTCATCCTTCCAAATTTCTGCCCGGCTCCATCTCACAGTGTGGAGCGCAAATGGCACAAACTAGACATCAGGCATGCCCTTAAAACTTACATCACCAAGATGGCTGCCTTCAGACGAAGCAAAGCCCTCTTTGTGTCCTTTCATCCGACCAACAAGGGCCTAAAAACTTCTCCTTCCATGATTCCACGTTGAATCAAATCAGCCATTGCGCAAACTTACATCGTGCATCATCTCCCTCCTCCACAACTCATTCTACGTGCAGTGCAGCCACGTCAGCGGTATGGGCGTGACAGGCCTCGGTGGAGGAGATCTGTAAGGCAGCGACCTGGGCTACCCCTAATTCCCTTATCAGACATTACAAGATAGATAGGTATGCATCAGCTGATGCAGCCTTTGGATGGCGAGTGCTCCAACAGGTCCTTCCGTCCTCCAGCTCCTAGGCCAGTCTCATGCCCTCCCAGGGACACGCCAGTTTTGGTAGGTCCCATGCATGACCGCTGTCTCCACCAACGTAGGAGAATGGGGCATTGATTCTTACCTGATACGCCCCTTCTCTGGGCAGGTGAGACAGCGGTCATCCCCACCCTAGCATTCTGGCCTACCATGCAGGGGTGTACAGTGAGCATTTTTGGTTGAGTCCGGAGAGAAAGCGATTGGTCACACACAGCAGTCTACTAATCTCCTGCGTCAGGAAAAGCGGGAGCATGCCCCGCAGAGCCGATGACATCACTTTGATAGACTCAGTTCATTAACCCATGCATGACCGCTATCTCCACCTGCCCAGAGAAGGGGCGTATCAGGTAAGAACCAACGCCCCAATTTATTTATGTAACTAAATATTTAAAATTATCTGCCCTCACTTGATACAATTCTTTAATTGCTGGATCTGAATTTGCTTTTTTTGTTTTGTTTTAGGTGTATGTACACATACATTTTATCACACAAGTATATGCACCCATTACTACAGTGGACTTGTGGTTAGCTTATGCCAGTCTTCTCTGTACGCTCCAGATATGTTTGAACTATAAGTTCAAAATTTCCAGCCATCATAGTTGAGGAAAATTGTAGTTCTAACTCTTGAAATTTAAGCTACCTTATGTCACAGCAAATTGTTCACTTAATATGATTTGTAAAAAACTCTTAAGTTTGCTGAAGTCACATCATACTTGTATCAGAAGCATCAAGGCTCTTACGAGTTCAAAGAATTAGATGGTGACATCACTGTTGCCCGGGGACACCCAATAGGGGGGGGTCCTTTCATGTCCCAACTGGCATAAAAAACAGGAACTCATCCCTTCCCATGGCAGCATTCTGGTCTTGCACACTGTTTGCTAACCTCCAACCCAGTGTCTGAACCATTTGATCAACTATACTTCCTGTTTGTTTGTTGAAATAAAACAGCAGAACTACCAAGAGTGAAATCATGCCTACTTTATATATGATCCTTCAAAACTGTTGAGAACTTGAACAAATTAATAATTGTATAAACTTGTTTTTGTGCTCCTATAATTTTTGGATAATAAAATTCAAATTCATATTTGTAGTTAACCTTTCTTTTGTTTAATATGAGATCAAAACAACAAATCACTAGAAGGTCCATTAATTGCATCTGTTTCATACAGTAATGTGTTTTTCTATAACCAGGCTTTAGATTGTTTATAGTTGAATGGTGCTATTTTACATACCTTTTGCATTTATTATAGCTTACATGGCTACTTCCCAATTTAAAATAATTAAAATGAGTTCATCCTCAGAGTGATAGAAGAAGAAGTTTGCAACGGGCAATCTTTTGACTTCTAGTTTTTGCAATAAACAATGTTCTGCAAAGAATTATAAAAATGGAAAAATGAATGTGCATATTTTTCTTAAACTTGATTGGATAGTTATTAGCTTTCCAATATACGTTTCATCAATCTTACATTTGGATTTCATTTATTTGGAAACATGCATTTTTGTTAAATCATAATTTTTGACAAATTATTACCTCATTTTCTTTAGATTCAAGTTTCAAATGCATATTGGGTGTGAGAACTTCCCTTGGCTCTTTTTCCTTTTTGCTCATCATCCATTGTTTTTCTCACTTTACTGAAAGCTCACATTCAGCATTCAAAAGATGTTAAAATAAAATGCTGATTACAATGTTTGCAAGTCCAATTCTGTTTTCTCTTGCACTTTGGATGGCAATAGAAAGTTTCTCCTAAGATAATATTTAATGCTGATTAAAACAAGTTGTGGAAGCCAGATTTGTGGGAGTGAAAATAAGAAAATGATTTTTTAATCAACCTTTATTTCTTTCTGAAATTTTTTTAAAAAATTGACAGGATATTCTGGCTGAATTAGAATACATTTTCTTAAAAATCAAATAAATTCAATGCTGTGAAATAATGGAAAACAGTAAAATAAGATGCTATAATTTATATTACTTGTATTGCTCTGTATATACATTTATATTCTAAGGGCCACTGAAAGTTTAATGAGATTCTGGATTGTCACAAAGAAACTAAAAACACTTCCAGAAGAAGGCGGGGCTTAGCAGTGAGAAGACAGATTTTCAGGCTATTCCTGAAATTCCTCTATTCCGAAGGAATTGGATGGTTCATTTTTTAACCCAAGCTGTCCCGGAGAGACAGTGAAAGGTTGGAGGAGATCCAGTGACCCCAGAGACGTTTGCAAAGTCCCTGGGGGCTTGGAATTTAACCTCCTTTGCCAGTGACTTCTGGATTAGCCATAAGCTAACCGAAACTGCAGGTTGCCCCTAAGAATGGCGTGAGTGTTTCCAGCTGGTAAGGTGATTTTATTACTCAGAGAGACATGGTCCGCATAAAAATTTAAGCTAATTGAAACCAAAGAACAGAAGAATCTAGCGGCGAATTGGATCTCTTTATGGGTTTATGGACGGTGGTTACCCTATTTTTTAAATGTTTTAAATGCTACTTACATGGACAAAGGAAAGATTACTTCAACATCTCCTCTGACTCTCTGTAAGTGGGCTGTAAACCAATTTACTATAATTTGGCTCCCTACAACTTGACACTTTTATTGCTTGGCTGGGTTGGTCTAAGATCAGATAAGATTGTACAGCTCCCAGCTTGTTTTTACTTGCAAATACCTTAAAGCCTCTAAAGGGAAAATACTAACTGCGTACAAATATGGCGTCTGTTCAAGTTTCAAATGATTCATTTCAAATGATTTTTTCTGCACTACAAAAGCTATCTGACACGTACGACAGATTTGAAAGAAAGCTGGATTATTTGCTGTTTTTAACATCAAAATATGAAGAAAAAAGTGAGAATGTTGAATGTTTGAATGTCCCTGAAATACAAATGAAGGATGTCAGAGATGAAGATTTTCAATTTGCTGACATTCCGGGCATCTGGTTTACCTCTGAGGGAGAAAAAGATGGAACATTTGAAGGGGGGGCAGCTACGCAGAAGTTTTACTTTGAAAGACAGAGCGTAGGAGGAATGAGAAGCATTAAAGAATTTATACTTTATGAAATATCATTTGCAAAACTTTTGATACCGCCACTGAGAATTAAAGACAAGCTGAAAAGTGCAATAAACGTAGGACAACGACATTATATGAGAGGCACCTTAAGCAAAAAGGTGCAAAGATCTTCTTGTTGGGACTTGCTCATAAAGACGTTTGGAGAACTTGATCCACGAATGGCAACAGGATTAAGGAGGTTTTGTTATTGGAGAGACACAGGCTGATAGATGGAAGAATACAATTCAAAATTAGCTAAACCTAATTAATTTTATTTGTAATAGACATAGTTGAATAATAATTGATAATGATAGTAATGTATATAATGTGGAGTTGATATGATAAATAATAATTGGATATGAGAAGGGAAGGTTAGAAATATTTTTGGACCATATACAAAGGTTATTAATCACAATAATTATCACTATTAAAAAATAAAATAAAACTATATACAGTTAAATGTTAACTAATATGGGGAAAATGTTATGATATACGATATAATTACATAAAGAAAGGAGAATGATAATAAACTATATACATGGAGGATGGAATTTTTGGTATTAAATATTATGGATGTTTAGCTAAAACAGGATATGAGGATTTGATGTTAATGGAGGATTTTATAAACAAGTAAATGAAATGCTAGCATGTGGTTATGAATTAAATCTTTGGCATAGTTAAGGATGAAAGATGTTTAAACAACTGTAGTCAACTAAAAGTGGAGGTATGATGATGTCAATATGGTAAACATTTGAGTTAAGATATTTGAATTAATATGAATTAATGGAAGAGATGCACAAAAACATGTTGTAACCAGCTGATATACTTTTTTATAATATATACCTGTGTTCTTTTTTTTTTTTGTCCCTGCCTTGTTTTCTGTTTTTTGTCTTTTTTGTGTTTTGATTTTTTTCTCCCACTAGTGTGGGCATGTGTTGTTTATGTAACAAAAATAATTTTTTTTAAATAATAATTTAAAAAAAAGAAACTAAAAACACTTCTGATTTGTTCTTGATAGTATGAATCGGATGAACAAGAAAAGAGCGCTTATCAAGAATATGATAGTGACAGTGATGTTCCTGAAGAACTGAAAAGGGACTATGTTGATGAACAGACTGGAGATGCTCCAGTAAAAAGGTACTTTGAGCATACATATTTTACAATTTGTTCTATTCTTGAGAATTTGTTAATCCCTTCAACATTACTAACATTCCAAAAGGAAGGACATTTTTTTTCTCCTAATGCATGAGGCTCGAACCTGGGCTGTTACCTTTCCAACTGAGAAGCCCAGCGTGCTGAGCCAGCATGAAAGAGCATGAGCCTGTTTAAGATATTTTGGGTCATTTGCCAGAGTAATTGAAAATCCCTGCTAAATGGTCAAATATTTCACTTGCCTAGAATTTTATGACACGTAATGATCAAGTAAATATTTCCTACAGTTCACAAGCATGGACAGGAGTATGATACCTGTATACCACAGGTGTCAAACTCAATCATATCACAACATATTTTGTTTTTGCAAAGCCAGTGTGGGCATGGCCTGCGCATGAAGCATCCAGCCATCAGGCTGCCAGTTTGACACCCCTGTCTCATACCATTATTCCTCAAATAGTATTTCAAGGTAGTCCTTGCTTCTGCCTTGTCTAGGGACTGTTCTAAATTACAGTGTGTTAAAAAAGATTAAGCTGTACAATCAAACTTCATATTTCTGACTGTTTCAGAGTCCTTCAATCACATGATCACCATTTCTCTGCTTCACAACTGACTTGTGACAAGCAGTTTAGAGAAAACAGAAGTAAACTTCTAAGGTGTGGTCATGTGATGTTTCTCTTAACAACTGCAGTGAGAGAGAGAGCTCATTGGGCTAACATGATTTTCCACTTGGTGACCGTGGTGCTGAGTTGTCGGTTTCAATTGTTATCACTAGGTGAAGACTATTCTATTTAAGAAATGCTGCCTTCGATTCAGGAGATAATATATCAAGGTTATTAATTATGATCACCTATTCTCCATGACCTTAAAGCCTCTTTTTGAATTGCTCTCAGTTCCCCTGTTGAGATTATGGACACATCCGTGTGGTTTTCTTGGCAACAATAAGCTATTGCCATTTTCTGGGATGTATTTTGAGTTGCAAGCCTGTGATTTTCTGTGATCTCACAAATCAAATCCAAGCCAGTCTGATTAACGTTTTGAAATCAGTGCTGGTTAGGTAGAAAGAAGTTAGGTAGACTTCTGGCTTAGGATTGTTAAAACTAATGGCCATCACAACACTATTGTAAATCACAATACTATTGTAAAAATTTTTGGGTCCTTAGGTCCTTGACTTCTAATGACGGTGAGCACATGCTGTGTTGTCTTAGGCAGCTAAAATGTCTTGACTTTGACATTAGGTATATCTTCAGTGGAGAGAGAAAGAAATCCTCTAATTGGAAAGAAGCTACCTAACTTTTTAAGCATCTGTAACACTAAATGCCCCCCCTGTAAAGATTTGTTTTCTTGTAACACTCCTTGTTTTCAAAATTAGTGAAATTTAATTGTAAGGCATTATTGATTTGTACTCAAGGTCAATACACAACCTTTATTGTGAAAACCAATAAGTCTGTTCTTTCTAGTCCTAACAATACTTATTATACAGAATAATAAAACACTATAAATTCCCTATAAAATTAAATTGTTACCTGCTGCATTTTATAATCCAAAGAGTAAAGTGAAAGAGGATGACAATGAATAGATCCTAAAAGTAGTTTTAAGGAATTGCTATGTTACTCCAGCAATTGTTTTCATTTGAATATGAAATAAAATGCAAGTAGGCAAGGTATTATAATTTTCTCATGTTTAATAAAATTAAATGATTGAAATTAAATTTCCAAGATGTCAGAACAAAAGCAGTGAAAATATATTAAAATACAAACACATTATTTTCAACTTCATTTTATATTGTAAAAATTGTATTAAATTTTTAACCCAGTACAATTAATTATACAGGTAGTTCAAGTAATAATATAAATGATAATACTGAAAGCAAAACTAATATATTACATTTCATTTAACTACTCTTAAGAAAGTTACATACCTAAAAGAATAAAGACTAAACTTAAAATAATAACTAAAATTTTAAACTCGAACAAACTTTAATATCTACTGTTTGATTAAACTGAAGTAGAAATACATTAAAAAAGGAAAGGGAAAAAAAACCCCAACCAAACAAAGAAGAAAAAAATAAATGAATTTCTGAAATGTGTTAGAGAAAAAAAATATTTCTTTGGTTTTTCTTCTACCTTCCTCCCTTCCCCCCCCCCCCCCCGCCCACACACAAACCCACACTTTTTCAACACAGTATTTATTAGATGTCTCTGATTTAAGTTTTTTTTAATACGCAAGATGCATAAGCTGTTTCCAATATAGTCACAGGTTGCTAGTTTGATATAACTAGAATCTTTATTGTTATTGTACTTAAATACAACGAAATATAGAACAGGAATGTCAAATTTGTGTCATTACAGCAGCGTCATGTGATGTATCATGACTTTTTCCCCCTTCACTAAACCGTGTGTGGCTGTGGCATGACGCATCTGGCCTGTAGGCCGCAAGTTTGACAGCTCTGATATAGAATATAGATACGGAAAATATATAATACTTTTTGCTGACATAAAATGAAAGAATATTTATTTTTCTGATACTTTTGAGCATTTTCCTGGATATCTGTGTATTTAACAATTAATATCCTTAATCTAGTGTTTCTCGAGAAACTCTGAGGACCAGGAAGAGATCAGATTATTGCCTCAACAAGGTGAATGCCCCAATTTTAACCAACACTACACTTAATGTAATTAGGCTTGTTGGTAAGTGAATTTTTGGGATTTTTATTTTTAAATATACACTGTGTTTGATTTATCTTACATATATTTTTAAGATTGGAACTTAAGCTTTATTAGGAAAAAAGTTTTTATCAAAAGTCTCTCTGATAGTCTGGAACGGTATTTGTCTGGAACGGTGTAGGGTTTCCTGCCTAGGCAGGGGGTTGGAGTAGAAGACCTTCAAGGTCCCTTCCAACTCTGCTATTGTATTGTATTGTATTGTCTCCACACACTCATGAAAATATATCAAGCGTTTCTTGGGCAACAGAACAAACAATGCAAAAATACAAGGATGGTTCATTTCAACTGTATAATAATTATCACAAAAGATATGTACGAACATATAATATTTCATTGTGTGGGGGGTGTATTTTCTTAATCTTTATTATTATATTATAACATACCAGATATATATGGAATATTAGATATGTAGAGAAACACATACATTGAAATCTATAAACATAAATAAAAACTTAGCATATAATAATGTAATAGAGGCACAGAATAAAGCAACCTGGGAGGATTCATCTTATTATTGTGGCATTTTAAAAAATATCCACCAGCACAAATCCCATGTGGGGATGCTCTGTGAGATCTTCCGTCTGCGGAATTTTGGGAGCTGAAGTCCACATATCTTGAGATTGCCAAGGTTGAAAGACAGTGATCCATTCCTGTGCCAAGCTTATTTGTTGCTTCTTCCATCCAATCAGGATACTAATGTATTATCCCAGTCTGTCTGCGTTTATTTTTTTTTCTATTTGTCTCATTTATGAGTGATCAATCTTGGTAATTAGTATTGTCCTTTTGTATTTTGTGTTTCTTTTTACTGAGAGGTTTTGGAGGTATGTGTTTGGCATACATAACAAAGATTTCATTTGTGTGTATGTTTAAAAAAACCATGGTTCTTGAACCTCAGGTTTGAACTACTCCCATTTTTCTGTTTTAGAAACCACAGTGTGCCCAGCCTCTTGGTGGTTGTTGGCTCTTATGAGTCTCTATTATCTGCAGGTTTGATCTGGGGATTAGGAAACAAAAACTCTGTCTTCTGTCATTCACCCTCAACCCCAGGTTAAAAAAGGGGAGTGCTGAGACTGGGGGGGGGCGGGAATTACCTCCTCCTCCTAGGCATTGAATTTTGCCTCAGTCTCACCTTCCAGGTGATGGCACTATTGCTTTGGAAGTACAGGCCATAATTTTCTTTTCTTTTTGTTTTACGAACAAATCTTTTATTTTAATCAGAGCTGAATTGGAAGTAAGCTCACAACAGATAGTTTCTGTCTGGAAGTAATATTCTTATGTGTAGGAAAAGTATCTATAAACTTTTTAGAACTGCATTATATGTTACATGGAGTTCTGGTCAGGAGAGGTTAATATGGCAATATCTTATTGCAATATTTTAACAGAATCAATGATGTGTTAAACAGATATGTGTTACAAGGAAACTTTAAATAGTTTGGTTGCTCTGCTTGCTACTTAATCTTTGTTAAGATGTAAGAGGTGATCCTTGGAGAATTTGCTACTTCTGGATGTGCGTCAATATAATCCCTGATGAAACAAAATTTGCTTCAGTATTTAAGGAGATTTTTCATAACAATCCTCAATCAAGTGATCCTACTGACTCATTAGTTTATAATTTAAATGAATTTTTATCATATGGACATAAGGGAACGTAATTAAATTGTTTTCCGCAGAACCTTATTTTTATGCATTTTCCGCCTGTAGCCCTGTTTTCCCTGAGCTCTTTTTGATATTGCATTATGCTTGGAGAAAATCTATATTGGTTAGCTTTACCTAAAAGCATGAGTTGTAATTCTTCATAATCTTCTGGGATTCTGCCATAATAAATTAATAAATTTTTCCAATACTCATGGCCAAACTCTTAGTATCTCTCTTTGGACTAATAATCTGTTGTTATATTTGCTTGTTTAAACACTATGCAGAATTGTCTTTGTAAAACTTGATAAGAGATTTTAGTCAACTTTAGTGGATCTTGTCATATATAAAATAATTCAGGAGTTTGAAATAAGAAAAATAAGGAAAAAAATCCTAAATCCAGCCCACAAATTATTCATTTTTAATTATTTGCAATTATTTACTTCTATAAAAAGTATCCCTAGATAGCCTGGCAGGTATGTTGCTGAAGTTTTCAGCCTGGCTTTTAAATATTATGGTAGTTTGGGTGTAAGAACCTGGACCTAGCACAGAATAGAGATGCACATCATTTTTGAAAAGCTATGTATGAATGTGAATAACTTCTCCAGAATAAAATAGGATATGAAATATGGAAATAATAAAAACAAGTACCCCTGAGTTATATGAATAGAAATATAAGATTTGGATTCATCTCGTACTTTTGTATGTTCATCTTGAGCCTAAAAGTACATAACCCTATATTGGGAATTCTGTACTGCACCTACTTTATATGATATTAATATTCAAAAGCTATATGGAATGATCTGTTTTAACAGCTTTTCAGCATGATGCCAAATTAGTGCTGACCTAATTTTGGGTGGGACAAAGAGGGAGAGATTATTTTGTTAAGTGGAACTGCAGAAGTGGAACTGCAGTTGAAAATCAGTGTCTCTGGGTGATTTGTCATCCTAGCAATAGGGAAAAATTGATATCCTCAGTTAGAATCAATGTACCAGATGGGACAGTTCTTCCTGACTAAGGTACTTAAGGCATAAGCAATCTCGGACTTCCAAGTTTAAACTCACATTATGAAACAATATAGTGGATGGGTGTTAGTTTTCACTTGCCAACTGCAGTTGCAGTTCCCAGGTAATTTTCAGGGGTTAGCACCATAGAGAGGGAATTGCTATATACCTTAATAGTGATCAGGGCAAGAATCACTGTGAGGTCCTTGCTGCTCTCTGAGCTTGGTTATTTTCATGTAGACATTTCATTACTCAAACTAGGTAACATCATCAGTCCTGGTAGAGAGTAGGGTTTCCTCTCATTTTGTATTCTAGTGGCTTGTCCTGTCTGTTGGTGAGGGTGGTCTTGGTAGTTCTTTGCTTGGCCTGTTTACTGTTAGCCCAGAGCACCAAGTTCCCCCTAATTCAACCCTGCACTACAAATACCATTCTCTAAGGCAAGAGTCCTCAAACTATGGCCCGCGGACCGGATATGGCCTGCCAGTCATTAATCCGGCTTACGCAGGACCATGAGGCTGCCCCGCCCACATCGCTCCACCTACCTGCTGGCCCCCACCTGCCTTCTAGAGACCCTGGAGGCCAAAAACGCACCTGTTTTGGGGAGGCCGGGAGGCCAGAAACAGGATGTGTGGAGGCCTCAAGAGGTCAAACATGGGCCCATTTATGGTCTCCCCAGCCACAGAGGGAGGGAGGGAGGGAGAAGGAAAAAGATACACACACACACACACACAAACACACACAAAACAGAAGTACCTCATACACACCCCAAGGCAGCCACATCTCTTCACTAACCTGCTTTCCATCCCCAGGAGCAAAACAAATTGAAGTTTAATTTGTGAGTATTGTTTGGACTGCTAAATTGGCCATGCCCAGTCACATGACCACCTAGCCATGCCCACACAGCTGAGGACCCCTGCTCTAATGGCATTAATCACCTTTAGTAAATCCCTACTCCCTGTGAGGCTGCAACTAATACCTTGAGTCAGAGCTAGGGAAAAGCCCTTAAGACACAGATTCCATATGTGTATCCAGCTATCGCTGGGAGTCTAGGGGCACAAATGAGACACAACCTGTTCCTTTGTGGAAAATACCCCAATCTGAGATATATTTGGAGTCAGCAAAGAGTTAGATCGTCTTTGAACCAATAACAGTCCTTTTTAATTAGGATTCAGCTTCATTATATTCTATCTCATCCAGACTCTCACAGCTTCTGGGTCATATTTTCCATGATATTTCCAGCCCAGCCTAGCCCAGAATAATGGTGTTTAGCTTGGCAAGCTAATGATGCCTCATCCCAATATGGTTGATAACTTCCCACATCAGGCTTACATAGATATTAGAGGGGAGAGAATCGATCTCAGCAAAACTTTACAAGGGAATGACTTTTGAACCATTATTGTAGTTCTGTCCATTTAGGAAGGATTGGAATCATTGGAGATAAATGGGTAGGTTGAACTTGAAATTCCCCAAACTTTGAGTGAAGCTTCCAGAACCTCTCAAAAAACTATAACTTTTAGCCTGACAGAATGGGGAAAGTAATTAAATTCATAGAGAGGAAAGACATTGCGTTCAGTAAACTGAATTTAACTTTTTTCTTCCACTCAATCGTATCTGATTCTCAGAAACTGCCTGGACAAGTCGCTGCAGTTTTCTTGACACGGTTTTCCAGAAATGTCTTTCCATTGTCATCTTCTTAGGGCTTAGAGAAAATGACTGGTTCAAGATCACCAAGCTGGCTTTGTCTAAGATTGGACTAGAATGTAGGGTCTCCTGGTTTGTAGCCTGATTCCTTCACTACTACTACAAACTGGCTCTCAATATAAATTTAATTATATTAAAAAAATAACATATTTCACATTTAGCTTGACAATACCCACTATTTTCCCTTTGCTCTATCAGTATTTCAGAGTGCAGTTTTTAGCATGTTACCAAAGGCTGCTGCAGGTAGGATTCAGCTAAGAAAAAGTTGTTTGTCCCTGTTTTAATGACGTAATTTTTAAAAAGGTTTCCCAAAGTAGAATATATGAGTTAATGGAATGTTTACTACAATTAATCATGTGGTGTCAATTAATTTGTTTGGTTAGATTT
Organism: Thamnophis elegans; assembly: GCF_009769535.1. Taxonomy (NCBI): domain Eukaryota; kingdom Metazoa; phylum Chordata; class Lepidosauria; order Squamata; family Natricidae; genus Thamnophis; species Thamnophis elegans. Next base: position 30,924,331 of record NC_045558.1, read on the forward strand.
CTGTGGTGGCATTCTGTTTAACTTCTACTGTTTTGTATTGAGAATTGCTAATTGGCATGCCCGCAGAGCTTTTAACTGTGTGAAATACCGTATTTGAACTTGTGAAACTTTGTTTTCATTCTCATAGTAATAGTCTAAAGCAAATAAAGATGAAAAATGGCAAAACTGTGCTTTCATGTATTAACCAACTTCAGCATGAAAATGAAGGGTATATCTTGATGAAGGCCTTGGAGTAAAAAGCAGGGATATCCCAAAGGAATCTTGGAAAGTGTGCAAACAGAGGCTTCCAAGACGAGGATTTTGTTTGTTTGTTTAGAATTTCAATTTTCACTGACACATTTTTGAAGCCATGATGAATTTACAAGATCTCTGTCTGTCTGTCTGTCTGTCTGTCTCCCTCCCTCCCTCCCTCCCTCCCTCCCTCCCTCCCTCCCTCTCTCTCTCTCTCTCTCTCTCTCTCTCTCTCTTTGTCTCTCTCTCTCTCACACACACACAGACATGATTTGGCTCATGGTATATCCTGCTTCTCCATAAGCCATTTTGGATAACCTTATCTTGAATTGTTCTCAATGATGGGGAGCGGGAGGTGCTATCGTCAATCCTGATTGGTTCATAGACTGAGAGAAAGTGTTGCAGCCACCCCTCTACTCCTTCTGCCCAGTTCCTCTTAGTGTATGGTCCGAATAGGCTGTTAGTTTCTTAGCTAGTGCAGGAATTGCGATTTTCATCTTTTAAGAACCAAAAAAATTCAATTAAATTGGCTTATTTCTAGATTGAGTTTCCAAATTAATATAACTGTAGCTGCGATCAAAGGGGTGCCGGGCATTGCTCCTGCCTTGCAGAGGCGCCGGATCCCCATTCGGCTTTAATCTGGCAGCCTGGAACTCCATGTGGAGAGACTAGAGGTAAGAGGACGGCTGGCTTCCCAATTAGGACTTGCATGGCTGTAGCCCCGTATATCGGGAAAAGCCGCTTTTTAAAAAGTATCTTTCTGATGCGATTTCTTTCTCCTTCCCTTTCAACGAGCCAGTCAGCCACTACTCCACCTCAACAAAGCTCGCTGGCCACCTAGCATCGTGCTCGTTGCTGGCTTAGTTGACTCCTTGGCAGGGATTGCTCCAGAGTGCAACTCACTTGAACACGCGGTCTCTCACCATTTCTAGCAAAGCGGGAGGCCTTAATTGAACCAGGTGGCCATTTTGAGTGCCAAATAGTGGGTGATGGCCATTTTGTTTTCAGCCATGAGGGTTAACAATAGAGGCCCAATCCTCGCCAGGCACCTGGAAATTGACAAACAGATTAGTGTCACCTGCCCTTAATCAGCGAGAGTGGGAAGGAGAGACACATTGCACGGATTAACTCTGCAGGGTGTGCAGTAGCGTGCAGCATATCTGAACAGTATGGTTAATGGTGGCCAGATCTGAGAACCTCTCTGACCATCAGGGAATGGAGGAAGCTTCCCCCAGGCCTAGCACCAGGCCTAAGGCCACTAGACCATCATCAGCACAATGACATTCCAGGGCCACGCAACCTGATAAGCAGCACAGACAGCAGGCCCCTGAAAAACATGTGGTCCGGGCTGAATGTCTGCTGCAGGCTCAATAGGAGTGTGATTCCAGGTCTCCTTCCAGGGCTTCCAGTCCTAAGTCTTCCCAAGCTCCATTTCCTGTCCGGGGTGTGTGTGTGTGTGTGTGGCAGGAATTTTAGAATGGATGTTTCCCCTTCCCCCTCTGTTTTGCCCAGAACTATCAGGGGATGATGGGGAATCCTCTTGAGGAGTCCTCGCATGACTTTTTGGTTCCACGCCGGTCTTAGCACCCCAATCTGATCTCCCTGTGGTAGAGGACCTGGATGAGGATTATGAGGCTCTGTAGATTTTACCACCCAATATTCAGAAATTGATTGCCTCAGCAATATCACATGGCATAGCTTCAGGCATGAAACATCAAAACAAGCAGGATCAGGCCGCCCAAAAGACCCAGATCCAGTAGCATTACTACTACAGTGGACAAACCAATAGAAGCAGTTCCCCAACCAGTTGAGGATGATAGGCTTGGGTCACTCTCCTTAGCCAGTGAGGGTTCAGTAATGGGAGGACCCATATGGAGGTTGGTGATGTCAGATGATAAGGATACTGGGAAGCTAGACACCCCAGCCTTTGCTGGCCTCTTCCAGCCTTCCCTATTTAAACAACTTTTAGGCAAGGGCAAATCTATAACCAAACTGGGCAACAGCACTGAAGCATCTGCTTCGACCACCCGAAAAGATTTAATGCAAAATATGTTTGCTAAGACTACCTTGGACAAGGAGGAGGTTCCAGCCCCATCTCTCTTTCTTGAGGTAATTAAAAAACAGTAATGCCACTCTTGACTCGGTTAAATTTGCATCTCGAGCTTTGTCTGCCTCTGTAGCATCCAGATGTTTTCTGTGGCTGAAAAACTGACAGGCAGATAACAAATTGAAATTCCATCTGGCATCTGCACCATACGGGGGAGTGGTAATAGACTCTAGGGAAGGGTGGTTTTCCTGTCACAGGACTGCAAGTCTAAGCTACAACAATTAGTATGGAGGATACGTTTCTGGTGGATGATCCCTAGAGTAGACCTTTCACTTCTTTTAGGCACAATGATATCGTGCAAGGAATAGTCCCCTGGGTGCGCCTTCATGCCAGGACATTGCAGTGGGCCTTAATCCCATATCAAAGAGAGATGATGAGCAACTCATCTTTGGCTATTCCAGTGTCTCCACAGGTCCGCCTGTTGCTCTGGTGGTGGCTCTCGGCAGCACTCAACTGGGGGGTCACAGTTCAGAGAGCCGACGAGGGTAACCATGCAGGTCTTACAGCTGGGGTGCGTTGATGGGCTCAAAGATGATGCAGGGACGCTGGTCTGCCACAGATCTACATCACAACATAAACTATCTAGAGCTCAAGGAGGCCCGTCTGGCCTTACATCACTTCCAGCGGGACTTGCAACACAAGCACATGTTACTTCTCACTGACAACATCACCACAGAGGCTCATGTGAACTGGCAAGGTGGGGCTCACTCCAAAGCTCTGTGGATAGAGGCACACAGACTCATTTCGTGGGTGGAGACACGTGGTCTTGATCATAGCATACCACATTTCCGGGACTGCCAATCACCAGGCAGATTGGCTCAGTCAGGCCACGGTGGACTATGGGGAGTGGCAGCTCTATCGGAATCTTTTTCACTGCATCTGCCGCAGATTCAGGACGCCGGTGATCGACCTCTTTGCGATCCCGGCGAATACATAGCTTCCATGATTTGTCAGCAGATGCCAAGTGCGAGGGACCAAGGACATGGGTGCTCTGAGATGCATATAAGATCAGGGCCTCTTATATGCCTTTCCCCCCCTTGCTCTTCTTCCAGGGACCATCAGGAAGATAATGTCAGAGGGGCGGAGATAATTCACATGGTCGGTGTTTGTCAGGCGGTGCAAATTGGCGTCCATTGTTCCATCGAACGCCTCCGTACCTCAGGTTTTAGATTTTTTGCAAGACGGTTTAGACAGGGGCCTTGCCTACAATACTTTGCGCTGCCAAATTGCTGTGGTTTCTACCATTCTACTGGGGGAGGGTCAGGTCCCTTTGTCACACTTCCCTATAATCAAGAGGTTCTTAAAAGGGGCAGCCAATCGTGCCCCTCCTGTTATATATAGGTTCCCTACATGGGACTTGCCTTTGGTACTACAGGCAATGTCAGAATCACCCTTTGAACCCATATGCACAATCTCTTTTCAGCTCTTGACTCTGAAAGTAGCATTCTTAATCGCCATTATGTCGGCTAGACACATTTCAGACCTTGGGGCTCTCTCATCTCGTGATGACTTGTGCGTTTTCCATCAGGACAGGGTAACATTACGGCTAGACTCTTCCTTCCTCCCCAAAGTTAATACCCTCTTTTACAGGGCACAGGAGGTGGTATTACCCAACTTTTGTCCAACTCTCTCCCACACTAGAGAAAGTTTCTGGCACAGGCCAGATGTCCGTAGGGCACTGAGACTTTTATCTCAGATGAACGGCCTCGTTTCGTAAGTCGGAAGCATTGCTGGGGTCTTTCCAGTCAGTCACTCAAGATGCTGGAGTAACCCCGAACACAATAGGCAGATAGTTGAAGAAAGCTACACTATGAAGCCAAGGGCAAGGTTCCACCTCAGAGTATTACCACGTATTCTACCCGCATTTTATGCTGGCATGGGCGACTAGAGCACCATTTGAAGATATCTGTAGGGCAGCATCTTGGGCCATCCCCTACTTTTATTTGACACTACAGACTGGATGCTTATGTGTTGGCTTATGCATCCTTTGGATGTAGAGTGTTGCAGCAGGTAGTGGCTCCCGCAGCCGCCACGGAATCTTAATTTATTTTCCTCCCTAGAGACGGTAGCTTGGGTATGTCCCGATGGTAGTATCTCCGCTCCCCATCATTGAGAACGATCATTGGTACTTACCTGAAATTCGCTTCTAAAGATGGGGATGGGAGGCACTACCTCCCATACTATTTAGGCATAGGGGGAGGAGGTACCCTTGTTGTAACTTTTATTGCAAGACTTTACTCCCTACGACCTCGAGGAACTGGGCAGAAAGAGTAGAGGCGTGGCTGCAACACTTTCTTTCAGTCTATGGACCAATCAGGATTGAAGATAGGCTTAGGTTTTAGGTTTAGGTTTTATTGGGATTTATATGCCGCCCTTTTCCCTGAGGGGACTCAGGGCGGCTTACAACCACAGGGGTGGGGAAGTGCAAGGTCAAAACAAACACTTTGTGAACAAAAGAAAAATAATAAAACACAACTTTCATTCAGCAATCAAACACTCGGGCGGGTAATTGGAAGCCTATCCCCAGGCCTGCTGGGAGAGCCAGATCTTGAGGGCTGCGCGGAAGGTCTGGATCGTGGTGAGGGTGCGGATCTCCATGGGGAGCTCGTTCCATAGGGTCGGGGCAGCAACAGAAAAGGCTCTCCTCCGTGTGGTCGCCAGTCGACATTGACTGGCAGATGGAATTCGGAGGAGGCCCAGTCTGTGCGATCTGATTGGTCGATTTAGGGAGGTAATCGGCAGAAGGCGGTCTCTCAAGTACCCAGATCCACTACCATGGAGTGCTTTAAAGATGGTCATCATTATCCTGAAGCGCACCCGGAGACCAACAGGCAGCCAGTGCAGCTCGCGGAGGACAGGTGTAACGTGGGCGAACCGAGGTGCGCCCACTATCACTCGCGCGGCTGCATTTTGGACTAGCTGTAGTCGCCGGATGCACTTCAGGGGCAACCCCATGTAGAGCCCATTGCAGTATTCCAGTCTAGAGATCACAAGGGCTCGAGTGACTGTTGTGAGGGCCCCCCGATCTAGGTAGGGCCGCAACTGGCGGACCAGGCGAACCTGGGCAAATGCCCCCCTGGTCACAGCTGACAGCTGATGGTCAAAAGTCAGCTGTGGATCCAGGAGGACTCCTAAGTTGCGGACCCTATCTGAGGGGTATAAAATTTGACCCCCCAGCCTAAGCGTTGGTGTATTAGCCAAATTATTGGGGGGGAAACACAACAGCCACTCGGTCTTATCCGGGTTGAGCACCAGTTTGTTAGCACTCATCCAGTTCTTAACGGCCTCCAGACCCCGGTTCATCACGTCCACCGCTTCATTGAGTTGGCACGGGGCGGACAGATACAATTGCGTATCGTCCGCATATTGATGGTATTTTATCCCGTGCCTCCGAATGATCTCGCCCAGCGGTTTCATGTATATGTTAAATAGTAGGGGGGATAGGACCGAACCCTGAGGTACTCCACACGTTAGGGGCCTCAGGGACGATCTCTGCCCCCCCACTAACACCGACTGCGACCTGTCCGAGAGGTAGGAGGAGAACCACCGCAAAACAGTGCCTCCCACTCCCACCTCCCGCAGTCGTCGCAGAAGGATACCATGGTCGATGGTATCGAAAGCCGCTGAGAGGTCAAGGAGAACCAGGATGGACGCATAGCCTCCATCTCTGGCCCTCCAGAGATCATCGGTCAATGCGACCAAAGCGGTTTCTGTGCTGTAACCAGGTCTGAAGCCGGACTGGAAGGGGTCAAGATAACTAGCTTCCTCCAAGGCCCGTCGAAGCTGAAAGGCCACCACCTTCTCAACAACCTTCCCAATAAAGGGAAGGTTGGAGACAGGACGAAAGTTGTTTAAGATGGCTGGATCTAACGATGGTTTCTTTAGGAGGGGTCTCACCACCGCCGTTTTGAGCGCGGCGGGGAAGTGCCCCTCCCGAAGGGAGGCGGTGACAACCGCCTGGATCCAGCCATGTGTCACCTCTCTGCTGTTGGCCACCAGCCAGGAGGGACACGGGTCCAGAATACAAGTGGAGGCACTTACAGCTCGGATGGCCTTGTCCACATCCCCAGAGGCAACTTCCTGGAACTCAACCCAGAACTGATGTGGCAAATGATCCTCCTGTGTCTCAGCTGGATCTACTGCGGTGGAGTCCAAGTCCGATCGAAACCGAGCTACTTTGTCCGCCAAGAATTGAGCATAATCCTCAGCCCTACCCTGCAAGGGGTCTCCCGCATCCCTCCTATTAAGGAGGGAGCGGGTTATCCTGAACAGGGCGGCTGGGCGTGACTCGGCGGACGCAACCAAGGAAGAAATATATGATCTTTTTGCAGTTCTTAATGCTCGGACATAGTCCTTGGTGCAGGTAGTTAAGAGTGCTCGGTTTGCCTCGGACCTATCGGACCTCCACTGGTGCTCTAGGCATCTCCTCCGGCGTTTCTTCTCCCGGAGTTCCTCGGTAAACCAGGGAACTCTCCGGGATCCACTGACCCGGAGGGGCCGTAGTGGCGCAATCCGGTCGAGAGACTCCGACGCCGCCGAGTACCAGGCGGCAGCCAGAGTCTCCGCCGAACTGTGGGCGAGGGTATCAGGAATAACCCCAAGCTCCGTCTGGAACCTCAAAGGGTCCATAAGTCGCCTGGGGCGGAACCACCTGGTCGGTTCCTCCTCCCTACGGTGGGGGTTTGGCCTCCGGAAGTCAAGCCTCAGTAGGCAATGGTCTGACCACGACAGGGGTATGATCTCATTACCCCTCAGACCAAGATCACACATCCACTGCTCCGAGAGAAATACGAGGTCGAGCATGTGACCCGCTGCATGGGTTGGGCCCCGAATTACTTGGGTCAAGCCCGTGGCTGTCATGGAAGCCATGAACTCCTGCGCCCCTTCAGAGCGTTCACCGAGCGATGGCAAGTTGAAATCCCCCAGAACTATAAGCCTGGGGAACTCAACTGCCAGCTCGGCTACTGACTCGAGGAGCGAGGGGAGGGATGCTGCAACGCAGTTGGGAGGCAGGTACGTTAGCAGCAAACCCACTTGACCCTTGAGGTCCAACTTTATCAGCAGAGACTCACACCCGACAAGCTCCGGAGCAGGGACCCTACGAGGTAACAGAGACTCCCGGATTACAATAGCCACACCGCCACCCCTTCCCTGGGCTCTCGGCTGATGAAGCACCTGAAATCCCTCTGGGCACATCTCTACAAGGGGGACTCCTCCTTCTGTGCCCAGCCAGGTTTCAGTAATACATGCCAGGTCTGCCCTCTCGTCAACAATTAAGTCCCGGACGAGGGGGCTGATGGTAGCACCTCCCCTCCCCATCATTAGAAGCGATGTTCAGGTAAATACCGATCGTTTTCTCTTTGATACTTCCTTCCTTTCTTTATATTTGCATAACAGAACAGCCATAAGTCATAGCAAGTATAGGAATATTTGAAGAAGTTGATAAACAATCAAAATAACGTGAAAAGGATAAAAAAAATAACAATACACATAGAGGTAGTTCATCATTTATGACCATAATTGAGCTTGCAATAAGGGTTGTAAGTCATGACAGTACTTGAGTGTATCATCAAATGACTACCCAATTTTGTGACCTTTTTTGCAGTGGTTGTTAAGTGCAGTCATTATGCAAATCTGTTTGCTAGGAAGTGTTATTGCCAGAAACGGGAAGTAAATACAAGTTTCCTTCAAAATCATAAGCACATGAATATGGGATGTGGCAAACAGTTGTAAATATGGGCTTGTTGTCTAGCACCTAAAATGTGTTCACATGACTGTTGGAGAGAGGGTCAGGCATCAGAACTTTGAATCTGGATTATAAGTAGCTCTTCCAGGGTCTGTCGTAACTTTGAATGGTTGTTACCCACAGTCATAAGTTGAGGATCACCTATATATTTTCATATATACTGTATGTGTTTTTCAAGTTTGTGTAAATACATATAAGATGACAAACACTTTAAATATCTATTTTCAGTTCATCTATCCAAATTGACATTGGTACAGATGAAGGTAGTTTGTTAAGAAAGAAATACCTAGCCATGGAAAAGATATCTTAGATTGTACCAATACAAAATGGAATTGCAATATATAACTTCATAAGAAAATCACCATTATATAAGTATTGTATTTTATTATAATTTTTAGTATTAAAATGTGTTATAAATACATTTTAATATTAAAAATATATATTTCTTACTCATATCACCGAGCAATTTACAAGCTAGGTAAGCTTGTGAAAATGAAATAAAATATAGACTTTAAATAAAAATGTGACCATGCTGTTTTCTTTAAAATACGATGGGGATGAAAAGGGGTTTTGTGACCAGTCCTCAGCTTTATGACCTTTGCAGGTCTGCAAAACAAAGACAAACTAAAGCAAGATTCTAAGCAGAGTTCATTTAGTGACTATTTTGCTTATGACTGAGTTGCTGTTCCCAGTAGTGATAGTTAAATGAGGACTGGTTGTAGTTGTCAAGAAACATGAATTGCTTTGTTCACATTTGCTTTCATTGCCTTTGATTTTTGTAGAGTACAATAAAAAAAGAACTTTCTGGTGATGACAATTTACTGGCTGGTTGCTAGTTTTGTAGAAGCAAGTTGAAAATTTGGTTTTATTTTATAGCCGGAAGGAAGAAATGTTCTTGGAAGATAAATAGTATTGAGCTGTACAATGATGCAATGATAAACAAATGTTCTTGGCATCTAGTGGGAAAAATATCTAAGAGGGACAAGATTTAGGTGAGGAGCACTTAGTTTTTCCCATGGCTTCTTAAATATTGTCCTTCAAACTCTTTGCTAACTAAACATGCATATTGAAAGGAAAATGAAACATTGGTGTCTTAATGGCAAGAGTGAATTATATTGGATGTAGATGTTCTTAAGTACTTGAATTATTGTGTTATAGTCCTAAAGAGAAATGAGTGTCAGCTAGAGACAGAAGTTCAGAAAAGGTACAGAAGCACTATTTAATTTTGTTAATGCCATTAAAAGAAGAAATGTCATTTAAAAGGATATGTGGGCATTTTGTACATATTTTGCAGGGCAATTTGTCTTACTACTACTTATAGGTTTAGGATAAGATAGTAAGTGAATACCACTGAAAATATAGAAGAGTCAGATGTTTAACATTAACATTAACTTATGTATTGGAAAAGAAAAGCTATAGTTCCTATTTTTGATTCAGCACCAAATCAGGGCATAGAAAAAATTAAATCATAAATTAAACTCAATAAATTAAATTCATTCTCCAGGTCTGTGTCAGCATCTTTTAATTCTTTGCAAAATTTGAATATTTAAACACAAAATGCTGTTATTTTTAAGAAAATTGATATGATTAAATCTGTATTATAGCCATTGAAAACCAAGATTAAGAAAAAAAGTTGATTCTCATATATATATATTTGGAGTAATAGAAACATTTATAAACAAAATTAAGCTACTGTTACCAGTGTCTAAATATTTTTTGTTTAATCCACAAATGATTTCCTCTTTAAAACTAATGTTCTTGCACAATGCCACTCTGGTGTGAAAAACAACAAAGAAAGCACCAAAACAACAGAAATAAAAACATGTGGGATGCCAATCCCATACAAACTAACAATTAATAAAAATTAGTTCACCTTATAGCCTGGTCAAATGCCTATAGGCATAACCCACATTTTCAATGCTTTACAGAAGGACAGAAGGATTATTGGGGTGGGTGGATGCTAGTTATTCTACGCAGTAGGCACAATGACTTAGAAGGCATGACTCCTTATATAGCATTGCTTACTAGATGGACACATCATATGCCATTCTTGTCAGATTTTGGAAAGGGCAGAAAGAATTGGAGATAACCAAGCCTGCAAATAGCTTGGCTGTGTGCCATGAAGAGTTTTGTAAGTAATAACCAACTCCTTGCATTGCACCCAGAAGCATTAGAGACTCGATGTTCATTCATACGACTGAAGAGTTTTATTCTTTGTTTCATTTGACTTAAAAAATACACTGTGCATCTCTTACACTGAGGCATACAATATTTTATGATTATGGTATGTTTCTATAAGGATAATGATTTTCATTGGAAAATTTAGCATAAATAATTTATAATTTCCTGATTATTTCCATGATTTATGATGTCCATATTGTATAATTGCTTTTAACTAAGATGGTACTTTTTGCATGAAATATTAGCTGACATTTGGGGTAGAAGATATGGCATTGAATAAAGAATAGTATATATATTTGAGAATCTTAGAAAGGAAAGTGTCTTCTGTGCAGCATTTTAAAGAGTTCCCATTGGAGATATCAGTGCCAAATTCTACCATTACAACCTAATTTGTTCCACAAATGGGAACTTAATGGTATTAAAGGAATAAGCTTCTGTCTCACAGGAAAAATGTGGATAGATAGTCTATGCCAGGGGTGTCAGTCTTAAGGCCCGGGGGACTAATTCAGCCCATGGGGTACTTAGATCTGGCCCCCTGGGGCTATCCTGAAAACAGCAAAAGACTGGCCCATGGTGCCTCTGCCAATGAAAATGGAGCTCAGGAGGGAGCTCCATTTTTGCTGGCAGAAGGTTGCAGGAGGATATGACAGCCAAAAACGGAGCTCGGGAGCCCATTTTCACTGGCAGATCACTCAGGCTGCCACAGGTGCCTTCGACACAAGTGACATCATGCTGAGAGGTCCAACACAACCCTGATGCAGCCCTCAATGAAATCAAGGTTGACACCCTTGGTCTATGCCATACATGGACCTCCTTATCTCTTTCCATAGTTCCTTTTCTCTGTAAAGCAGAAGTAAAATTAACATATTTGAAAGAATATTGACAATAACCTGAGCATTTCAGTTATTGCAGCAAGAACAAAATATACATTCAGTATTATTAGCAGAGATAGTAGAATGTGTTGGATTTTAGTTATGTGGTACAGTATTCAGAATCAGATCTATTTTGTGACAAAAAGAAGGGGGGGCATTATTTTTATACCATTCCTGGGGGTGATTTACAGTCTCTGAATCTTCAAAAAAAGCCTAATCTGGAAGTTTGAGAAACTGTTGGATGTGCACGCTTTAATAGGAAATGAGAACTTTAGAGGGAAAACACAACTAATACTGCTATCTCACTTATTTTAGCAGCTTAGCTACATCTTAGTTCACCCAGTGTATATCCTTTGAATATGTGATAGATATTTCATTGATGTCTAGTACTTAAGATTTTTAATAATTATTTAGTTTGATTTGTTTGATTTATAATGCTGTTATTCAATATCTTAATCTTGGTGCCAACTGGCTGCCTTAGATCTACTGGATCTATTTGTCATTCTCATTTGGGGAAAAGTATAATAATTTTTAAGATCTGGTTTAATTTTGTAAATAGGCACTATATAGGGATATTCTTGAAGTTGAATTGTTTTTGTTTTTTTCTCTAAGGTAAATATATGCAAATGATGAACATTTTGAAGCCCATTGCATTTGATGTGATTCACTTTATGTCGCAGCTTTTTGATTACTATATGTATGCAATATATACATTTTTTGGCCGAAATAACACAGTAAGTAAATATAAATATACAGTAATTTTGAGCACTTTATAAATGGAAAATAATGGAATTAGTTGTGGCTGGCACCGTACATTACCTGTGAAATATTACAAAGACCGCGGAAGTGTTTTTCTTACTTTGATTTTTAAGAGTACTTCTCCCCCCCAATGTTTCTATACAGTCTATGTAATCAAAGAATAAAGCTTTTGTAAATTGAGCATTGATGAAGAAAAGACATAAGATATTCTGAAATAGTTTTTTCTGAAATATTTTTTTTAATTATTGTTCAAATCTTAGGGCTTTAAACGTGATGCCTCTTAATTTGCCTATATAAAGATGATGGAAGGTACTGACAATGATAAATACAATATAATTATCCGTTCTGAAAGGGAATGGTTTTAAACCAATGGAAAGATTTTATTTGGGACTGATATTGTATTGTTATGTTTTGAAAAAAAAATGTCCTGGAAGAATAAAAACAAGAGGTCAATGGTATCACATGTGCATTGATTCTAAATATAATGAAAAATTCAGTGAAAAGATGGAAACAAACTTCAGGTTAAGTGCACTTCCTTTCCATATCTCAGTGACTTTGTTGCAAAGATCCTGCCTTGTATTATGCTAATGTTGATAATTACATCTGAATAAAAGTCTGATGTAATGATTAGCATTTGGAAATAGATTAAAGTAGCTACTATTAAAGTAGTTATTTGTACAGTTATCTCAATATAATACCATGAAGATCATGGTATATATATAACCTCAACAATATGGTTCTAATTTATAGATAAATGAATATTATTTTAGTTCCATTGTCTTCAGAGAGCATAGAATTGGCTGTGGTCATTAGGTCTCTTGGCTCAAATTAGGAAAAAGTGAAGTTTTGTGCTCTACATTTGGATAAAATACTGCCAAAGTTTGATAAGCTGGCCCTTATAATGTCAGTTCTGCTGTAGTTGTTAAGTGATTCACCCACAGTCATTTAAGTGCAACAACATATAACCATGTCTTGTGACTTACTGCCAACCTAGCAATCCATTCTGCTTTTCAAAAGCTGACTAAGGTCATAAATAGTGATCAAATAACGATGGGACACTGCAATATCATAACTGCAAACTGGTTGTCAAAAGCCTGAATTGCAGTCATGTGACCAGGGGATACTGCAACAGTGCTAAGTTTGAGTCTTTATGACTGGTTATAAAGCTACATTTTTGGCACCAGTGTAAATTTGATTGGTTGCTAAACAAGGCAGTAGCTAAGTATGGTCCATACCAATGAATCAAAATCAGCTTAATTCTTCCATGATCCTGTTGTTAACTGACACTTTTCTTGGAAACTTAAAAATCTGCATTATAAAAGTTGGTGATCGGAGAGTATGACAAGGGATGTTGCTGAGTAGTAATTCTTCGATCAGATTTGCATTCACTTGGGTTTTTCTATGCCTCAAAGTATAATCATATTGAAGAAATATAAACAATATTGATTACTATCTTCCAAATCAGTAGATAATTCTTATGACAATATTAAATGTATGTAGCTATTTTATAGCACAGAGATTAATTCATCTTTAATATTTATGGATAGGATTGATGAATTAATTAATTTCATGTTTCAGCAATTTCATTGGGGTTAGGGCATTGGTTATGAAGAACATGTCAGTGGCAGTATTGGAAATTGGAAATTGTCTTGCATTTATTTATCTTTAACCCAAGGCTTATTACTGAAAATTCCCTCTCATTTCTAGTTTGAATCAACAGGACTTGGACTTAGCAGCAGTAGGCTTCGCACCACATTGAATAGAATCCAGGAAAGCTTGATTGATCTGGTAAGTCACAGGATTTTGCTAGAATTTTTGCAAGAGGATTAAAATGGGAAGATTCATGTATTCTCAAATTTATCTTAAGAAAATATGGGGATTTAAGATATATTTTGTTTCTAACAGAACAATTTTGAGGATTAATCCTTTCTCCGTATTTTTATGTCATGAACAAAATAAACTTGTAATGAAGATGCTGTGCTGTAGTGCATGTTCTTAGGTGAAAAAACACTACAATGTACCTGCCATCTCCCCACCCACCCACACGCACCCAAACACACATGAAAAACAATTCATAACAAATGGTAATAAAATATATTAAATCATTTAAATATATTAATCAATAAATAAATACTTTATATTTACAATGTAAAATTGTAAATATTTTTGAAAATGCCTATCTAAGCAGCTGTGGCCTGGAATCTTTGGAGAATGTCCTTGCAGTATCCAAAAAGAGTGGAAAACATGCCCCATTCTTACATGCTTTTTGGAGGCTCTAGAGTTCACTGACGCATGACCCAGAGGGTCTAGAAGCCTTGGGGTATCACCAAAAATGGCATGAAAACATATACCATGTTTCCCCAAAAATAAGACTGGGGTCTTATTGTCTTTTGCCCCACGAAATATGGCCTTGGGCTTATTATAGGAAGAGGGCTTATTGTTTTGGGGTTGCCGGTCAGCTGCTCCCTTGCCGACTGACTCCCGAAGAATCGGGCACAGCCTCAGGGGCGAAGCAGCCATGAGGTGACCATGCTCATGAGCAATTGCCTGGTGCCATTCACTGACCTAGGGGGTATCCCTAAGGCGCCAAAGTACTTGGCGCTTTGCCCGCTCCCCAGCTCCCATGGCTTGGCACATTCAGGATACCCCCTAGATCAGTGCATGGAGCTCTGCCCAGCTGGAGAGGGGAGTTGCCCAAGCGCCTGTTCTGCCCCCGCTGCGCTCTGAGCATAACTTCTTCTGTGGCTTCCAAACTCCAAAACCCGGCTGCCGAGTCTTCCAGCAGCAGCCACTCTAGGAATCCGCTCTATGGTTGTGGGATGGCTGCTAGTCTTCTGGAGAAAGACCCCCTCTCCAGTCGGGCAGAGCTCCATGCACTGACCTAGAGGGTATCCCAATGTACTAAGCCATGGGAACTGGGGAGCGGGCAGAGTGCCACCTGCCTTGGCGCCTTAGGGATACCCCCTAGATCAGTGAATGGCACTCTGCCTGGCTGGAGAGGGGGTTTGCCGGGCGGTTGCTCGTGAGAGTGGTCTCCTCATGGCTGCTTTACCCCTGAGGCTGTGCCCGACTCTTTGGGAGCCAGTTCGCAAGGGAGCAGCTGTCCAGCAACACCCCCCCTCCAGCCAAGCAGAATGCCACTCCCCAACCTAGTGGTATCCTGAAGGTGCCAAGCAACATGAGCACCTTTCCCCCGGCTCCCGTGGCTTGGCGCCTTCAGGATACTGCTAAGTCAGTGAGCGGTGTTCTGCCTGGCTGGAGGGGGGTTGTCCAGGAGGCTTATTTTTGGGGGTGGGCTTATATTTTAGCCCAAGCAAAAAATGTGGCAAGGCGTTAGTTTCAGGACAGGTCGAATTTTCAGGGAAATACGGTATGTTCAACATCACAATCTTTTCCTCAGGTTAGCTGCACAAATACTTTCAGGGAAGACAAAGTAGAATTCTTTCTAAATCTGTATTTGCTTTCCTTAGGCAATTTTTTTCTTTCCTAAAAGAAAGTTTAAGTTTTAAACTGGTAAGTGTTTCATTCAGAAGCTGTTTAAGTTTGTATTCTTTATATTCTCTTCTTTTTTTAAAACCATCTAAATGATAATCTCCATAAGATATTTCCAGAGTGTGTTTGTGCTAAATACACATAAAGTTATTCTGCTCATGCACAGTTTATTTCTAAGCCTATACAAAAATGAAAGGAGTTAATTGGACTAGCTAAGAGAGAAAAGTAGTCTTCCCAAGAGAAAAAAAGATTGGCTTTGGCTTTGAAACATGTGATGTAAAATCTTGTTGTTGTCATTTAATTTGTGCTTACTAATATGGACTTACATCATTTATATTTACGGGAGAAAATTATTCATACTAAGTAGGAATTTGAATATTTTAAAAAAATCTAGTAGAAATGTTTTATTTTAACGTTAGTATACTAACCTTTATAAACGAATCTTATATTGTTTTGAGTTTACATGTGTTGAGTATGGAATCAGGTCCTAGAGAACTTCCAGAATTTACAGCCAAACTTAATTTTGCCAGTGTGGCTAGGATTTCTTTAATTTATATTTCAAAACCTCTGAAGGGTAAAAAGTAGAGAAAGCTTTAAATAAACTTGCATTAGTGACAAACTATTCCGTAAATCACCTTTAATTTGCAGCTATATATCTGCACAGTTATACCTCTACTGGGAAGGAAAGTCTATGCTATTATAGCCATAGATTCTTAACTTCCCTTAAGAATCTGCTGAATTAGCAGACATTGAATGAAAGCAGGTGATCTCACCCATGCTCCTTTTTCTGGGTGGGAAACACACAGTATTTACAGAGAAGTAAAATGAATGATGATTACTAGGACTGATGTCATTGGAGAACAGTTTTCTTTAGGAGTTCAGAAACAGTTCTTTGATTGTAATCACGTACTGGACTAGTTGAGCATAAAGGACTTTTGAGTCATAGTTTATAAGGGAACATAAAAGTAGTGTCATGGTAGGCAGGGTATCTCCCTCATCCTTGCAGAACAAGTTACTTACCCCTATAGATGGATTGATGAATACAAATCATGGTTGTCCAGAGACCGATTTAAGCTTTCACCTACTAAAACTGAATCAAGTAATTGTGGTATGTTTAACATAATCATGCTTAAAATCTATAACTTTTTATTATTTGAAAAATATTGTGTTATATTCTACAAGAAGATTGTGTAGAGGTAATTTTGGTATTCAGCCATACTTTAGCCTGAGCAACCCTATACAAGAAGTACATCTCTTTTATGTAACTAATATCTAAAAAAAAAAAATCAAAGCCAAAAATGTCACCCAAAGTTGTTAAAAGGTTTAATAAATGATCAGCTAGGATTTATATGAGTTTTTAGTTTCTAATCTGTGTACTGTAGCAGGTTTAATAAGCAGAAAATAGCCCCAACTACTTTTCAGGCTTTTAAAGATTATTTGTTTATATGAAAGGTCTAAGGCTTCAAGCTTCTTTATCCCTTCTATTCCTTAACTTCTGAGAAATCTTTCTTTGGTAATGACGTCTAGCTGTTACCTTTTTGACCAACTGTATTTTAGATGACTTCCTGCATCGTGCTGACTTTGAATGGTTCTATTAAGTTTAATGTGGGTAATTTTGCTTTAAATAGAGCAAGTTCTTAAGTAGTTGTGTAAGAAGCAAAAAAAAAAAGTAATCACTTGCATCAAACAGCAAATTTCCTTCCTTTTCAGTTATGATTTAAGAGTTTGATATTACTTTAAAATTAGTGCTTTAGAATTAATTAAAACAAACATGAAAATCATATGTGTGCAGCGGAAAGGTTCAGCATTTACTTCTCAACAATAATAGGATAACAAGCACACAAATAGGTAGCTAAGGTAGAAAATTAAATCAACTCTTGGGTTTTTAACTGTTTTTCTGGATCTGAAAAGGTATCGTTATGGTCCAGTGTATTTGATCAGCCCTATCATGTCTTGTTCAGTATGTATGGAGAAGAGAAGGTATTTTTTACAAAATGTTGAAATTGAAAATATATCTTGACTGAATATAATTAGGATTTTGTAGGTAATGGGTTGCCTTCTTTTCATATTTGACAGAAAGATTTAGAGAAGGAAAAAATACTTTTACTTCTTTCTGCAAAAACCAAGGCAACGACCTGTTATATAATTTAAATTGTTACAGAAATGGATGGCCAAATTATATATTAATTCCTTTGTGTTGCTTGCCTTTGAAGACAATTTTTTTCTCTCCAGAAATGGAAATATTGTGAAATGGCTTAATTTTTCCATATGGAAAACTAGGACAATTATCTCTGTCTTGGTGAGCCCAGTAAGTTGTTGGGGCAGGTTTTTCTAGATTAAGGAATAGGAGTAGAATGGGAGTAATTTATTTACTTATTTATTTTATTAAATTTTATCCTGCTTTATTATTTAAGAAATCCAACATACATAATACTTCTTCCTCCTATTTTCTCTACAACAACAATCCTTTTAGGTAGATTGGGCTAAGAGAAGTGGCCCAAGGAATTTAACCAGTTTTCATGCATAAGAATAAGCTGTTCAACAAGTCCATTTGTGTGTCCAGTAGTAAAGATTGCATGTTTTAATAGAACTGTCCATGATGTCTTCCTCCTACATAGGAATCTAAATATAGGAAACACTAATGTGCAAAATCTATTGAGAACTGATACATGTCTTTGTGAATGTGTACTGTCTGGCAATTGCTCAAAAATACCCCCCCACCTCCCCAAGCAGTAAGAAGAAAATGCAAGAAAGAAATTTCGCTCTTTCTTGTACAGGAATTAATTGAGACCAGGAAACAATTGGTTCCTTTTAAGACTTTTTGTGTGTGTCTACCTGCTTTTTGATGTCTTAAACAAGACTTTTTCATCAATAGATTGAAATGAGGACCCAGAGTGTTTGAAGCAATATGCTGATGGGAATCCAAGAACTTTTTATTTACTTCTTTTTTCATTTGTATCTTGCCCTCATGTCTACTTGCAACATCATAGCTAGGATTGCAGGACATATCCTTCTGCTCAGATATTTGGATCAAAAATAGGACTTTCTGAGGCCTACCATATTGGATCAAAAAACCCTACATTGTTTGAGATGTGATTCTTTTCTTGGCAGATACTCCCTTTCTCTTCTTTTGTGCCCCGATAGCAAATTTCTTAATTTTCTTCTTCCGAATTTTGTGGCTTCACCCTCTTTGATTGGTCACATGAGGATTCTTGACTGATTATGACTCACACAGTATGGAGTGGTTTTGTTGTAGTACAAACTAGTGATATTTATGCCTGTGATGGTTTCCCTGAAGACAATTGGTGCTGGTTCAAATATTATTGTCCTCTGCAAATAACTGAACATGTTTGCCTCTTTCAGTGAGATTATAAAACAAACAGTAACAAAACAAGCACATAGGAGAGTATTTCAATATTGATGAAAGGATGAAAGTACTTCTGAACTACTGTGTTACCTCTGAGTTGCTACGTGCTTTGAATTAAAGTTTATAATGGCTTATTTACTGCATGTCTATGTGTTCAAATAATGCTAAATGCCATTAATGAGGAATTACCCAACCAATAATTTGGCCTTCCAGGGTGCCTTGTTTAAAACAGCCCTTGTTTTAAACTTAAATATCTCCTGTAGATGTCTGTCTAGCCTCCACTTAAACATGTTCAGTGAAAGGGAGTGCATCATAACTCTCAAGTTTCCTGTTGCAGCCTTACTCAGATCTGAATATGAACTGTATTTCCATTTAATTATCTATATTGTCAATATAGATAATGATTCTCAGAATCTTCCTACATTGCATATAGTGTAGGTTATATTTTCAGTTATCTAGAATATTTTATGAGAAATCATTATTGATTTTTCCTTAAGTTTTTCTTTCTGCAATCCTAATTTGAGCATAGGAATTGATTCATTCCTAAAAGTGCATTTATTTTTAGGGCAATAAAGGAGTTCCCAAGGATTGTGGTGTATAAATTCTAATCCGGTTCTTGTGACCCTCATTGAAAAACTATAAAATTATGGCCTCAGAGGAAATAAGAATGTTTTACTCAGTGAAACAAACTTTATATACACTATGCTCATAAAATGCATCAGAATCATGGGTTAGAAGATATCATTGTTATTCATAAAAGAGTGTTCAGAGCTAAAGATGCTGTATGTAATGTAAAGTTTCTGTCAGAAGAAGTAAATATGCTAACTTATGCCCTTGAAATGCAGAGTTTATTATTAATTATGCTAGCTCAGGACTACTGAAGAGTATTGATGATTATCTTCATATTATCTGACTTAATTAAGTTCATTTGATTATTTTTCCAATCAATGTAATTTCTTTCCCATCCTTTTCTACCCTACTTCTTTTGTAGGATGTGTCCTCTGATGTGGCTGGAACTCTGACTGCTGTTGAAGAAAGAAAGGAAAAAGTTCCAATGCCACATTTAAGTCATCTTGTAGTCTTGACATCCAGCAACAGTCTTTATGGTTTGGCAGAGAGAGTGGTAGCCACAGAATCCTTGTACGTTAAGAATCCTCAAAAGTTATTTTCTACTTCTTAAAATCAATTGCAAGATATATTATAAATTAACTTAGGCATCTATTAATAAATAAAACTGCAGCAGGACATAGTAAAGTTTGCCAACATTTTCCTGGCCCACTTCAGAAAAATATCCTATATCTGAAAGGTACCAGAGATGGAGAATGTTAGCATAGAGCATAGAGTTTTTTTAATTTGATTAATTCCTCCTTATATCTAACAAAGGCAAAGCATTGCCCTTCAAGACTATTTAAAAGTTACAAATGGTCCAGAGCACAATGGCACATATAGTATTGGGCATCCATAAATTTGTCCATATTAAATCTTTGTTGTGCAAGGTTCACTAGCTCCTGGTTGTCTACTGGGTGCACTTCAAGGTGCTGGTTATTGCCTTTCTCTAAGAATATCCATTTGTTCTACTATAGGGGTATCAAACTCAAATCTTAAATCTGGGCCACTAGTGCTTAAATCTGGGCTGTGGAGCCGGCCTGGAAATAGTAAGGACCAGCCCACAGTACCTCTGGCAGCCAAAAAAGGTGCCCCATTTTCGGCATGGATGGTCTCTTGTAGCACTCTGATGGCCAAAATGGGGCATGTGGGGGCAGTGCCCCATTTTGGCTGGCAAAGTGCTGCAGGAGGCCGTCAAAGCCAAAGATGAGGTGCGGGGACAGTGCCTAGAGCCCACCCATGTCCCATTTTGGCCGGCAGGGTGCTGCAGGAGGCATGCCCCTCCCCCAGCCTGCAGAAGAGAAATACAATGCTGATCCAGCCCTTGTAGAAATCCAATTTGACACCCTTGTTCCACTAGATCAGATAGGATGAGCATGCTTCTGGTCCCCTCTCTGAAGTTTTGCCATCTAGTGGACCTAAAAAACCTGCTTTTTTCATGGAAACTCCTACTTGGTAAATCGCCCTTCTGCCAGCGATCCCAGCTTTTTATCCTTTCAAAGAGTGTTAAGATGTAGCTTTTTTTTTACTGAGGTACTGGGATTGGAAGGCATGGAAGGCGAGTAGCAGAATCTGCTGTGGGGTCATCGCAAGTGGAATGACTAGAGCACAGGGTTTTTGTTTTTAGCTTTATTGATTGTATGATTGTTTTCCTTATTGAAGTTATGGTTTTTGTAAACCACCCAGAGTTACTTTAGGTGGGCTGCCATATAAATGCTTTGAATAAGTATGTAACTGCAGATACAATATTGATAGGCATCCATTCTAAATAGGCCTATTAAGTGTCAAGGGCAAAACAGATTTTGATCTTAGTAACTTTTCTGTAGTAATTAATTAATTAAATATATTTATATAGCTACCAAACTCACACATAGGTGACTTGATGTGACTTGCAAATGTTTTAAAAAAGGCTATCAAATAATAAATCCCAATAACAAAAACCTCACCCCATCCCTGTTTTGTTTTTTTAGAGTATTTTTGGCTGAACAATTTGAGTTTCTCCAGTCTCATCTTGATACTGTAATGCCTCCAGCCAAGAAGCCTTTTCTTCAACAGTTCTACTCACAGGTCAGGATTCTGAATACATTTTATTTTATTTTATTTTTGTAATTTTGAGTGTGTTAATGATTTTGTGAAGAAACACCTTTAAATGCCTAACAATTAGTGCCATTTGCTTAATGCATTCTTGTTTTTAATGTAATTACTGCAATAGAATTTGAAAAAACTTTGTGTTTCAGACAGTTTCAACAGCCAGCGAACTACGTAAACCTATATACTGGATTGTAGCTGCTAAAGCAATTGATTATGAACAGATGTTACTTCAGATGGCAAATATGAAGTGGGATGTGAAAGAAATCATGTCACAACACAATATATATGTCGATTCACTCTTAAAAGTAAGTTATTTTTAATTGCTTCATACTTAAATGTTCCTAACTAAGAGGTAACTTGTTAATATTAAAGCTTTGTTCCATGTTGAAAGCAATACATTTTTCCTTAAGTAATTTGATTCCTTCAGTTTCCTTCATTTTTGTCTATCCATGTTTAAATACTATGGCAGCATATGGAAACATTCTCACCAAAATCTGGTCTATGAATCTTAACAGAGGTATTGTAATATTCTTTTAATTAGAAGTACTAAAATGTGGTCCCACATAATAATATAAAGAAAAAAATACCATATTACTTATAATTTAATCAGTGCTGAGAAGATCAAATCCAATTACTACTGAAGACAATAGCAATAGCACTTAGACTTATATACCCCTTCACAATGCTTTACAGCCCTCTCTAAGTGTTTTACAGAATCAGCATATTGCCCCCAACAATCTGGGCCCTCATTTTACCTGCCTTGAAAGGATAGAAGGCTGAGTCGACCTTGAGCTGATGAGAATTGAAACTGCAGGCAGCTAGTATTCAGCAGAAGTAGCCTGCAGTATTGCATTCTAACTACTGCACCATTGCCGTTCAATCTTCTGCAATTTCCTTTTTGTCTGTCCATTCCAGGATGGGTTTCTTTAAGTCTGCTAAAGAATTATTTGCAGGCTTACTTAAAAGTCCTAATACTTTAAGAGTGAAATCAGAAGCATATGTATTCTGTAGTTCCTCTATTCATAATTTATAGTCCCAAATAAGCTTTTATTCGCGGGGAATGTTTTCCATTTTAATGGTTAAGGAACACCCTTTTTCTGTTCTTTGCATGAATGTTCTGAGCATTTCACACTAGAGTGGATAATGCTGTGGGCTCAGCTCACTTCTGTATTCAGCTGGAGCTTTAAAGGAAAGGAAAGGAAATGTTGTAGCTACGTTAACATGTTTTCTACATAACCTGGGATATGAGTAAAGAAGGATTCCAAGGTACGTATTTGTATGACTCACAGGTTTAGCTGCCTTTTAAATCTTTCAGTTGAAAGATTGAAGAGAATCAAGAAGAAGGCTGCATGCATGTCTGGTTTTCCATCATGTCTGAAGTCTTCTATACACTTAGACAAATCCCTGAGGAGGATCGCACACCAAGCTAAAATAATAATAATAATAAAAACATTAGATGGGAGTAACCACAATATTACTTGGATTCCTATTACAACCACATGGCACCATAGCGCACAAACCAACTAAATCCCTTCAAATCATTAAGTAAACCAAAAGACCTACAGGGGAAAAACAGGAATCATCTATCTAACAATGTACAGTGTAAATTTGTAATATTTACGATGTAGGACCAACAGGCAGAACTCTAGCAGAACATATCTGTTAATACCAACTAGTAGTAGATTTGATGAAAACTCCTTAATTTTATAGAAATGAACAGACTCAATCATAGTTTCAACTGGGAAATTGTGAGCATCTTAGATCAAGCCAAATCCAAAAACACTAGAGTATTCCTGGAAACCTGGTACTCTTGACAAATTGGCCATTAACAGGCACATAGACATAAAAAACATCTAAGTACCATTCAAAAGAGACAATCAAAAGAGCCAGAGAATAAACAAAAAAACCTGAAACAGCTCCTCATCAGCAATCAACATTCAGAGGAGCAGAGATTAACATCAAGATTAAAATTAAATCAATAATCAAGAAACAAAAATACTTCAATCAAGGAACTGACAAACCGTAAACAACAACCCAGTCAAGGAATCACCAAGACCACTCCCACCAACACTGACAGAGCAAACCATTAGAATATAAAATGAGAACAAACCCATTCCCTGCTAGCACTGATGATGTTACCTAGTTTGGTAATGAAACCTCTGCATGAAAACAACTAAATGAAGAATTCACCAAGGACCCCACAATTTAACGTTGAACTACAAATATTCTATTCTATTGGATTCCTATTTATAATATAAAAATAGCAAATATAAAGGAACATTTTGTAAAATGTAATATGGAACAGTAGCCTTGTGATCAGATTGGATTTTTCTCTATTAGTCTCCTCAAAAGCTATTCGATCCTGGCATATTCAGGATCTGCCCTATGATAATCAAGGCCTTCTGCAATGGGTTTGGATGTTCTAGCTATTTTTCAGGCTGCAATTGTTATGTTATTGTTCATATTTTAATACTATATTTTCAGCAAGAAGCTTTGAGCCTTGCTGGATTAAGCACCTATACTTTGTAGTAAATAAATAGGTAAACTATAATTAACTCTAGGTCAGCAGAATGTGCATTTAATAGCTTGGATGCAGTTGGTGCAGCCTCATTAGATGTAATCAATTTCATTAGTTATATGATCAGAATGTTTCCATACATAGATAATCAGTAGTTAATACATCATAAAATAGTTTTTCTTCATGACTCTTACTAACCTTCTTATGCAGAAACAGATTCATTCAATGAGAACTGAGATACACAAAGAGATGATAGGAGTAAGCCTTTTCAAATTTAGTCTTGAGATGTGTTGTAACTTCAACTCTTGAGTCTAAAGTATGGCTGTCAGGAAGGAATACAGGGAATTTTAGTTCTTATAAGTAAGAAGAGCCAGTTGGGAAAAGCTGCTCTAGAATGCCCATCAATAGCGAACACCTAGAAGTAAACAAAGTAATAGCCAAAAGCCAACATGGGTTTGTCAAAAACAGATCATGCCAGACTAAACTTATTGCATTCTTTGACAAAGTGACAAAGTTAGTGGACCAGAGGAATGCTGTCAATATAGTTTACTTGGACTTCAGTAAGGCATTTGATAAGGTAGACCATAACCTAAAGTAGAAGAATGTGGGTTAGACAGCATCACCACCAGATGGATTCGTAACTGGCTGACCAACCGCACTCAACCTGTAGTCCTCAATGGAACTGCATCTACATGGAGGGAAGTATGCAATGGAGTACCCCAAAGCTCTGTTTTAGGCCCAGTACTCTTCAAAATCTTCATCAATGATTTGGATGAGGGAATAAATGGGGAACTCATCAAATTTGCAGATGACACCAAGCTGGCAGGAATAGCCAACACTCCAGAAAACAGGCTTAAGATTCAGAAGGATCTTGACAAACTTGAACATTGGGCACTATCTAATAAAATGAAATTCAATGGTGAAAAGAGTAAGGTTCTACATTTAGGCAAGAAAAACGAAATGCATAGGTACAGTATAGGTGGTACCTTGCTCAATAGTAGTAACTGTGAGAGGGATCTTGGAGTCCTAGTGGACAACCATTTAAATATGAGCCAGCAGTGTACTCAGCTGCCAAAAAAGCCAACACAGTTCTAGGCTGCATAAACGGGGATAGAATCAAGATCACGTGAAGTTTTAATACCACTTTATAATGCCTTGGTAAGGGCACACTTGGAATACTGCATTCAGTTTTGGTCACCACGATGTAGAAAAGATTTGGAGGCTCTAGAAAGAGTGCAGAGAAGAGCAACAAAGGTGATTAGGGACTGGAGACTAAAACATATGAAGATCGGTTGTAGGAATTGGGTATGTCTAGTTTAATGAAAAGAATGACTAGGGGAGACATGATAGCAGTCTTCCAATATCTCAGGGGTTGCCACAAAGAAGAGGAAGATAAGCTATTCTCCAAGGTACCTGAGGGTAGAACAAGAAGCAATGGGGGAAAACTAATCAAGGAGAGAAGCAACTTAGAACTAAGGAGAAATTTCCTGACAGTTTGAACAATTAATCAGTGGAACAACTTGCCTCCAGAAATTGTGAATACCCCAACACTGGAAGTCTTTAAGAAGTTGTTGGATAGCCATTTGTCTGGAACGGTATAGGATTTCCTGCCTAGGCAGGGAGTTGGACTAGAAGACCTCCAAGGCCCCTTCCAACTCTGCTATTGTATTGTCTGACAGTTTCTGTGATTTTAATTTTGTATGTTTGCATGTTTTCTGCTTAGATGTATATTTATTGGTATTTACTGTATATTTCACCATATTTTAATACATTTATACATTATATAAATTTTATATAATTTAGGAATTTGAACAGTTTAACAAGAGGATGAATGAAGTGTCAAAGAGAGTTCGTATTCCACTGCCAGTTTCAAATATTCTTTGGGAACACTGCATACGACTAGCCAATAGAACAATTGTAGAAGGGTAAGTGCTATTTGGATAGTCTTTTTTAAATAAATATTTAACTCACAGTTGGACTAGTAGAGTTTTTTATTCATATAATGCATTCCTCCCTCAAGTCCTATCTCTCTTTCTCTTCTAGTCTTATAACCATAACCGCCAGCTACCTAATGTTGCCCACCCTTGATCAAAAATGTGCCATTGCAGACTTAATTAGTAGTTGTGAGATAAGTGAGCTTAGAATTTTGTTCGTTTTATAAGTATAATATGCTTGCAAACTGTGTGCCATATGTCTTACGTGAAGTTAAATTGCTGAATTCCGCTGAGCATATAACTTGGATATATGTGTAAGGATTTTATTTATTAGTGAATAACACTTCTATTCAAAAAAGACCAGCTGCTCCAGCACTCCATGGAGTAATTCTTGGAGTGTATTTTAGAATGTGTGTTGATTAAAATGTTTAGATTTTAAAAAAAGAGCCGAGGTGGTGCAGTGGTTAAATGCAGCACTGCAGGCTACTTCAGCTGACTGCAGTTCTGCAGTTCGGCTGTTTAAATCTCACCGGCTCAGGGTTGACTCAGCCTTCCATCCTTCCGAGGTGGGTAAAATGAGGACCCGGATTGTTGTTGGGGGGCAATATGCTGACTCTGTAAACCGCTTAGAGAGGGCTGAAAGCCCTATGAAGCGGTATATAAGTCTAACTGCTATTGCTATTGCTAGATGCATTCCAAAATAATTTCCTTTCTTGTATGTGCAGAAGCAACAGCTCCTATTCTAATGCAGTTCCAAGTAAAAGTAGTGCTTGATTTACCATTGTAATCGAGCCTGGAAATATAGTCCTAAGTCATGATGCTCATTAAGGGGATCACTGTTGTTAAACAGACCATGTACCTATTTTCCCCAATGGGTACTTTTTTGCTGGAAATCAGAAGCAAACCCTGGAAATGGGGGAAATGCCAAAAATTGTGGTCATGTGCAAATGGTCATAAATGCAAATCAGTTAACAACTATCCAAAATGCGATTTTCTGGCTTCAGAATGGGTCAGAAGTAGCTCGGGGGAGGTCTGTTATAACTTCGAACAGTTGCTAAACACTGGCCATTAAATGAGAACTATCTCTAGAAATCTTAGTTCTTGGATGACCTTTTGCTATTTCCCTTGTAATTTAACCACAATCTTCAGAAAATTAAAGCACCGAGCCAGATTCTTATCTCTTTGCTTACTTGTCTATCTAGTTATGCCAACGTCAAGAAGTGTAGCAATGAAGGTCGTGCTCTGATGCAGTTGGATTTTCAACAGTTTTTAATGAAGCTGGAGAAACTCACAGATATTAGGCCTATTCCAGACAAGGAATTTGTGGAGACCTACATTAAAGCTTATTATTTGACTGAAAATGACATGGAACGTTGGATCAAGGAACACAGAGTAAGAACCGATTTTTAGGTTTTCTCATTGTATTGGATCTGTTGGGCTGGAAATTTACAGTAGAAACTCTGGTCACGACCATAATTCATTCCATAACTTTGGTTGCAAGCCGATTTGGTTGTGATCCGAACTTTGAGAGCTTTCCAAATTTTGGAAATTTTGGGCTTACAAAAAAAAATGGTGCAGAAGGGGAAATTGTCTGCAAAAATAAGAAAAGATAATTTTTTTTGGTTGGAACCCGATTTGGTTGTGGCCAGAAGAGTTCGTGATGTATATTGATATGCTGGTGAGTCCAAATTGGTTCTTTGCTAATGTTTAAATATGAAAGAGAATCTCATGACTTCATTTTACTTTGTTAACGAAACCAAGCCTACTGTGCACGGATGTGGTGCATCCATTGCCTGTTTGGCAGCCTTTTCAATTCGGGTTTTCTGTGTTGAACTTAGTGGACACGAAGGTGAGTTCTAGAGCTGCTAAGTTATGCTTAAAGAGAAACATAGAAAACTGCAGAAAAAAGACCAAGCGGTCCATCAAGGCTGCTTTTTGATTTTTCCCCCCTTATGTAATTTTTTTGTTTTATTTTATTTTATTAATTTTTGTCAAATGATGGGATGACTTTATCCCAAGCATATTTAAATTCAGTTACTGAGGATTGATCCACTACCTCTGCTGGGAGTTGGTTTCATGGTCCAACTACTCTTTCTGAGAAGCAAATACTTTCTAACATTACTTTTGAACTTCTGTCAGTTTGAGATTACATCCCCCTGTTCTTGATTTTTGCTTAATATTGAAAATACTGCCTTCTAGAACCTTATTCACATTCTTAATATATTTAGAGCTTTCCCTATCTTCCAAGCTGCACATATTCAGTTTCTTCAATCTTTCCTGCACCATTTTTGTTGCCCATTTCTAGACTCAGTATTATCAATATTTAGTTATCAATATTTTTAAGTGAAGTCTCCAGAATTGGACACAATATTACAAATGGGATCTGACTAAAGCTCTACATAGCAAGATTAGGACCTCCCTTTTTCCTGTTGGTGACCTCTCGTGATGCATCCCAGAATTTTGTTTGCCTTCGTAGCTGCCTAGCGATGCATTAATTGTATAGTCATTTGCTAGCAGCACGTATATACAGTAAACACTTTTCTTATATTGTTCTGGCTAACATGGTACCCTTAATACTGTACTTTTCCAGATAATTCTTTTTCTCCAAGTGCAGGAACTTACATTTAGAAACATTAATATGCAGTGTCCACATTTTGTTAGGTAATCAATAGAATATTAACACCCACCCAAAAAAATAGGAAGAGAAAATGTCCCAGTGCAGTAGCTCCAGTACAAAGATACATCAGATTGAATAACAATAAGAAATACAATGTTTTTCTACCTGGTAATGTGCTAAAACTGGAGCACTACTGTTGTCAGTTCATGAACATTTCTGGGTTATTAGATGATAACTAAGACATTCTAGAAACAAAATACATTCTTTGAGCCAGAAATGTATTCAGCTTTTCTAATTTAGAAAGACATCCAAAGGAAACTTTGGGCAAACACATCAATTAATATCTAAACAAAAATAGTAAGTTTTAAATTTTGGTGATAACGTTGGCAGTTAAAAAAAACACTTTGGGTAATAAAGCCATAAAACCTTTAGAAGCTTTGTTTTATTCCCCTGTGGGTCATCCACAAATCTTTCAGGCTGTTTCCAAACAAGAAATCAATACCATAACTTGAATAGTTCTATTAAAAATGGTTCTTCTTTTTCATTTGGATTGGGGGTTTTTGGCTAATTTTGACATACTTGAATTTGTAAATAAAGTATTTAATCAGCAGAGTTGCAACTGCTTATGTTTGCAGTTGAGAGACCTAAGTGGTAATTCTGGATTGCTTTCAGTCATGTAGACATTTACTTTTCCTGGTGATAAATAGATGAACTGCTTTCCTTTGCTGTTTTATCTAAAAAATTCTGATTCAAATAATCAATCAAATGCTCTGGCAATATTTAAGTGGCAAAACTGTGCTTTTAAATTAGTTGTGTCCTGACACATCTTTAAGGATTATAGGATTGTAATAATTCATTGCATGCATCATAGTCTATTTCTTTTGATCAGATTCAGCATTGATAATTTGTTCTCTAGTCCCTTTGGCAGAACTAAATTCCAAATGTGAGCAGATTTCCTGAAACTTTGTTTTTATAGTATCTCTGAGTCTTAAGTCAATCTGACATGTTTTTCCTGAGGAGTAGAAAATAAATTTTAAGAGCCATGGGATGTTAAACTATTCATAGAATTTCATGCTGTTCAACATTTTACTAAAATTCTAACTAGCTCCTATTAAACTGCTATCCTTGTACTGGTATTTTCTTCAGCAGTTTGTACCATAAACAATATCCATCTCAGTCCCAGTTCAGCATTTTTTCCAGAATGGCCGTTTGGGGTGAAAAATACTTTTTTTGCTATGACAATTTTTTCTTGGCACTTATATTCTGTTTGCTGGAAACTAAACTATTTCTTTCCTTTGTATAGGAATATTCCACCAAGCAACTGACCAATTTGGTGAATGTTTGTCTGGGATCTCACATCAACAAAAAAGCTAAGCAGAAACTACTAGCGGCTATTGATGACTTAGATAGGCCTAAAAGATAATTCATAAGACTATCCGGTATCATGATTCTTTTCTTTTGGCCTGTGTTATTATTTGACTATGTGAAACATGAAGAAATAGCTCATGGAACGACAGATGAAGTTTGGCTAAATGGAGAAAGTGGGCATCCTTTTCTGACTGGCTCCAAAGACATTTGAAATCAGTGTGTGGTCTTCTCAATCCTCTATCCTCACTGCCACTTTGGCAGTGTGCTTTCTTTCATGATGAGTTAAATTTGTGTTTGTATGTGTAGATGTGCATGTTCGTGTATGCATATATTTACACACACACTAACATACAGTTGCAAGAAAAAATATGTGAACCCCTTGGGATTACATGGAGTTTTGCATGAATTGGTAATAAAATGTGCTGAAAATAATACTACACAAACATTAGATGTTGCCATGGTTTAATTGCACATAACATGTAAACATTCACAGTGCAGGGAGGAGAAAGTATGTGAACATTGGACTTAATAACTGGTTGACCCTCCTTTAGCAGCAATAACTTCAACCAAACGTTTCCTGTAGTTGCAGATCAGACCTGCACAACGATCTGGAGTAATTTTGGACCACTCCTCTTCACAAAACTGTTTCAGTGTAGCAATATTCTTGGGATGTATAGTGTGAATCACTCTCTTAAGGTCATGCCACAGCATTTCAATCGGGTTGAGATCAGGACTTTGACTGGACCACTCCAGAAAGCATATTCTATGCTGTTGAAGCCATTTTTGTGTTGACTTACTTGTATGCTTTGGGTCATTGTCCTGTTGTATCACCCATCCTCTGCGGAGCTTCAATTGGCGGACAGATGGTCGTACGTTTTCCTGCAAAATGTCTTGATAAACTCTGGAATTCATTTTCCCATCAATGACAACAATCCATCCAGGCCCTGAGGCAGCAAAGCAGCCCCAAACCATGATGCTCCCTCCGCCATCTTTTACAGTGGGGATGAGGTTTTGATGTTGGTGTGCTGTGCCTTTTTTTCTCCACACATAGTGTTGTGTGTTTTTCCCAAACAACTCAATTTTGGTTTCATCCATCTACAGTATATTTTGCCAGTAGTGGATTTGGATTTTATTCAATTTGTAGGCCGCCCTATTCCCCAAAGAGACTCAGGGCGGCTGAACAAAGCCAAGGGAGGGGAAATTACAAAAGTAAGACAAAGACAAACAGACAATACAAACAATTTAAAAGCACAACAGACACAGCAAATTCGAGTCGGGGGGGAACTCAACCCCAGGCTTGCTGGGACAGCCAGGTCTTCACGGCTGTCCGGAAGGCCTGAAGGGTGGAGAGGGTCCGAATCTCCACAGGGAGCTCGTTCCAAAGGGCTGGGGCAGCCACAGAGAAGGCCCTCCTCCGAGTAGTCGCCAGCCGACATTGGCCGGCAGATGGAATACGGAGGAGGCCTAATCTGTGGGATCGAATGGGTCTGTGAGAGGTAACCGGCAGAAGGCGGTCTCTCAAGTACCCAGGTCCAATACCATGTAGGGCTTTATCCGGATAAGACCGAGTGGCTGCTGTGTTTCCCTCCCACTAATTGGCCAAGTTTTCCATCTCTCAGGCTGGGGGGGTCAAACAGTATGCCCCTCAGACAGGGTTCGCAATTTGGGAGTCCTCCTGGACCCACAGCTGACTTTTGAACACCACTTGTTGGCTGTGACCAGGGGGGCATTTGCCCAGGTTCGCCTGGTGCACCAGTTGCGTCCCTACCTGAACCGGGAGGCCCTCACAACAGTCACTCGTGCCCTTGTGACCTCAAGACTGGACTACTGCAACGTGCTCTACATGGGACAGCCCTTGAAGAGCATTCGGAGACTTCAGCTTGTCCAGAATGCAGCCGCGCGAGCGATTGTGGGTGCACCTCGGTTCACCCACGTAACACCTATCCTCCGCGAGCTGCACTGGCTGCCTATTTGTCTTCGGATACACTTCAAGGCGCTAGTCGTCACTTATAAAGCTCTTCATGGTATTGGACCTGGGTACTTGAGAGACCGCCTGCTGCCAATTACCTCCAATAGACCGATTAGATCCCACAGATTAGGCCTCCTCCAAATTCCATCCGCTGGTCAATGCCGACTGGCGACCACCCGGAGGAGAGCCTTCTCTGTGGCTGCTCCGGCCCTCTGGCACGAGCTCTCTGTGGAGATTCAAACCCTCACCATCCTCCAGGCCTTCCGCAAAGCCCTTAAAACCTGGCTGTTCCGACAGGCCTGGGGCTAATGAGCTTTTGTCCCCCCTCGAATGGTATGGTTGTTGTGTGCTTTTAAATTGTGTATTGTTCTGTTTGTCTTTTTTATTCCTTATTTGTACACCCCCCCCCCTTGACTTGGGTTGTGAGCTGCCCTGAGTTCCCTTCGGGGGAAAGGGCGGCATAGAAATATAATAAATTCAATTCAATTCAATTTATAAGTAATAACTAGCACCCTGAAGCGTATCCGGAGACCAATCGGTAGCCAGTGCAGCTCGCGGAGGATAGGTGTAACATGGGTGTACTGGGGTGCACCCACAATCGCTCGCGCGGCTGCATTCTGGACCAGCTGGAGTCTCCGAACACTCTTCAAGGGCTGCCCCATGTAGAGCGCATTGCAGTAGTCCAGTCTTGAGGTCACGAGGGCATGAGTGACTGTTGTAAGATCCTCCTGGTTCAGGTAGGGACACAATTGGTCACCAGGCGGACCTGGGCAAATGCCCCCCTGGTCACAGCCGACAAATGGTGATCTAAAGTCAGCTGTGGGTCTAGGAGGACTCCCAAATTGCGAACCCTGTCTGAGGGGCGTATAATTTCATCCCCCCAGCCTGAGAGATGGAATACTAAGCCAATTTGTGGGAGGAAAAAACACAAGCCACTCGGTCATGTCAGGATTGAGAGCCAGTCTGTTCACCCCCATCCAGACCCTCACATCCTCCAGGCACTGGCACATCACGTCAACTGCTTCACTGAGTTGGCACGTGGCGGACAGATACAATTGAGTATCGTCCGCTTATTGGTGGTATCCTATCCCGTGCTGTCAGATGATCTCTCCCAGCAGCTTCATGTAAATGTTGAACAGGAGGGGGGACAGGACTGACCCCTGCGGCACCCCATAATTAAGGGGCCTAGGGGTCGACCTCTGTCCTCCAACCAATACCGACTGCGACCTGCCTGAGAGGAAGGAGGAGAACCACCGAAAAACGGTGCCTCCCACCCCCACCTCTCGCAACCGCCGCAGCAGGATACCATGGTCGATGATATCGAAGGCCGCTGAGAGGTCCAGGAGAACCAGAACGGAGGCACGGCCCCCGTCTCTGGCTCTCCAGAGATCATCGGTCAGTGCGACCAAAGCAGTTTCCGTGCTGTAGCCAGGCCTGAAATCAGATTGGAAGGCGTCTAGATAATCGGTTTCCTCCAAGGACCGACGGAGCTGAGAGGCCACCACTTTCTCAACAACCTTCCCAACAAAGGGGAGGTTAGAGACTGGACGATAGTTATTTAAAACGGCTGGATTCAGGGACGGTCTCTTCAGTAGGGGCCTCACCACTGCCTCCTTTAAAGAGGGGGGGGGAAGACCCTTCCTGGAGAGACGCGATCACAATCGCCTGGATCCAGCCCCGTGTCATCTCCCTGCTGTTCGCGACCAGCCAGGAGGGACACGGGTCCAGTACACAAGTGGAGGCACTCACTGCTCCGATGGCGCCCACTTCCTCAGGGGTAACAGACTGAAAATCAATCCAACGATGGTGCTCAAGACCCTCCCTCGGTACCTTGGCTGGCTCTGCGCAATTGGAGTCCAGGTTTGCCCGAAGCCGAGCCACTTTATCCGCGAGGAATTGACCGAACTCCTCAGCCTTACCTTGCAAGGGAGTGCCCGTATCCCTCCCTTTAAGTGCTGTGGAACATGCAGGTGCTCTTTTGCAAACTTCAAACATGCTGCAATATTCTTTTTGGACAGCAATGGCTTCCTCAATGGTGTCCTCCCATGTACTCCATTCTTGTTCAATGTTTTTCTTATAGTAGATGTGTCAACAAAAATGTTAGCATGTGCCAGAGATTTTTGTAGGTCTTTAGTTGACATTCTAGGATTCTTCTTTTACCTCATGAAGCATTTTGCGCTGTGCTCTTGCAGTCATTTTTACAGGACGACCACACCTAGAGAGAGTAGCAACAGTGCTAAACTTTCTCCATTTGTGGACAGTCTGTCTTACTGTGGACACATGAATGTCAAGGCTTTTGTAACCCTTTCCAGCTTCATGCAAGTCAACAATTCTTGATCGTAGGTCTTCTGAGAGCTCTTTTCTGCGAGGCATGGTTCACATCAGACAGTGCTTCTTGAAACCAGTAAACCCAAAACAGGTATCTGTTTTTAAAGGGCAGAACAGCTGTCAGCAACACATCCAATATATCACACTGATTGGAGTCAAGGTTGGCTCACTCCTTGCTCCAATTAGCTCTTGGAGAAGTCATTAGGCTAGGGGCTCACATACTTTTTCCTCCCTGCACTATGAATGTTTACATGTTATGTGCAATTAAACCATGGCAACATCTAATGTTTGTGTAGTATTATTTTCAGCAGACTGTTTTTCTATTGTTGTGACTTAGATGAAGTTCAGAGCACATTTTATGACCAATTCATGCAAAACTCCATGTAATCCCAAGGGGTTCACATACTTTTTCTTGCAACTGTAAAATCAGAATAAGAAAATAATATGAAAGCTAAAATAATATATTTCATTGGTGGGGGGGGGGGTTTGTTGGGGTTCTGTGGTTTTGGAGGTGTTTGTGGGACTTTTTTGTCTTTTTTTGCCAAAGGGTTGCTAGGTAGTTCTGTCTTCTATGCTGAGAAAATAGTATGAGTGAAAATAAAAGGAACATCTTGTATCGAGATTATGAATTGTGCATGTCTTTTAAATGTGCAAGGCTTAATCCTATTAGCTTTTTTTTCATACCTTTGAATGTAAATTTGTTTCAGAATAAATCTTATCTTGTCAAAGGAATTCACTAGGAATTATGGCAAAATAATAAACACTGAATGCTAGGAAATGGTGCTTTGGAATCTTTTCTTGGCAGCTTAGGCAGTAGATCTGCCCCCATGGCATTCTGCTATGTGGCCTACATGAGATGAAAAGAATTAAGAACTGTTAACTCAATTTTGTCACAATTATATTCACAAAATACCTCTGCAGCAGAATTTTGTCTGGATCTATATTTAGCAATATATTCAGATATTGCTAAGTCTTCGTTTTAAAGGTAACAAAGGTAGTTAATTTAATGCCTCTTTTGGCTCTTCTGAAACTATTTCAGCTTCAACAATGAGTATAAGGGCCAGAATCAAAATAGGATAATGTTCCTGAAAAAAAATTAATGATTGTGTGATGAAGGATTATCTCCTGAACATCCCTTGTTTGCATGTTCTTAAAGATTAAGGAGCTTCATCCTGTTTCCATATAGCTTTCCTAATTTGCAACTTAATTATAATCCTTATAACCACCACTGTTGCTATTTTGTTTACTTTGGGGAATGTGTGAAATTCTTTCTTTTAGTCACAATAGAGACTGCTAAGAGAGCTTATATATTTGACTTCATTGCTAGTTGTGTTTGAAAAAATAAATCACTAATTGTGTTGCCCTGAAGTCAATAGGGGTTGGAGTAGCTCCCAAGGCTCCCAGGACTTTTATGCCGCTCCCTCTTGGTGAATTGTTAGGTGTACAATGACTAGACTACAAAAATCCAATCATTATTTCTTGGAATCTGAATTTTAGTTTTCTGTAACTTTATGCTGTCAACTAATAGTTTTCCAGATGTTTGTGGTCTATCTAAGGCAGTGATGGCTAACTTTTTTGTCATCATGTGCCGAAAGCAAGTGCGTGCATGCGATAGCACATGCCCACACCCATAATGTAATGTGTGCGTGACATCCCCCATGCCCCTACTCCCTGCCTATGCGTTCATGACACACAGACAACTCGCGTGGCCCATTTTGGGCCTAGCAGATCTCCCTTCAGCCTCCTGGGACCAAAAACGGGCTGCGGGGGCCTGCGCTCCCCCCTGTGCATTTTTTTAATACAAAACTGGCAGAGATAAACCAGTTTGTAAAGTGAGGCTTCCTCTGGCCATTCATCAACTGATTCATGCTCATTCAAAAGTTGTTAAGAATGCTAAGAAAACTATTCAGTCCCTATCAAAACTTAATTCATACTTGTGGACAAGCACGCCTCATGCATACAATGACAATGTTCTACAAACTACATCAAAATGAAGGTTACATTGGGACTGCATAAGGCTCAAGAGGAAAAGACTAGCCAACAGAGAACTCCAAAGACAAAGTTCAACTCCCAAACTTCATTCAGAGAATACTTCAAAGAAAAATATATATAAAAAAATCTGAAGAGGGACTGTATTCATTAGCCTGACAATAGTTATTTGCAGCAGTAAGACACAAAAATCCATCCAAATTTTGAAGTTCAGTCATTCCGAGATTAACAGCCTTCTTGTAGCTACCACATTCCAGTAACAATATGCTACAATATACTTCCATATTGTATATGTTGCCCCTTTCCAGTAACAGTTTAAGAATTCATTTCCATCATTTTTATGTGACACAATTCCTGTTTTTTCAACTGAGGTTCTAGAAAGGCCCCACTTCCTGAATTAGCTTTCAATCAGTTTTAGAAAATCATAAAACCTGAAACAGCCTCAAATGGGAGATTTCCCCCTCCCCCCAACATATAGTATACCTCATGTAACTAGAGCAGTGATGCCCATCCTTTTCAGCTTTATGAACTGGTGGGAGGGGGGAGGGAGAAGAAATGGTTACGAGTGAGTGGCGGACAAGTTCACACAACTTTATTTGCATTGGCGACCACTCAAACAAATGGAGCTGCTCACACGCATTCACCCACTGCTTTTGCAAGTTTATTCTTAAATGAGCATTGATACCAATGAAGGTAGGACATAGTACAGCAACAAAAGGAGTGAAACAGATGTATTCTTTTTTTTAAAATATATTTTTATTCTTTTTTAAACAAAACACATACAAAACAAAGCAAGAGCAGAACAGAAAACAATTTTCCTCCATTTCATCAAGCATGTCGTTTGGTTACAGGTTTTTGTGCACCAATTCTTAAGCTCAGGGTTAGCATTACTGGTTTACATTAAACATAACTGAGTATTTCGCTGTCATTGGGCATTATGTATTTAAATTACATTAATATTCTTTCATTTGTAACAATCCTTATTTCCTTAAATTCATGATTATCTATCAAATAACAATGAGTCTTTAAAGTATTATAGTGTCATCTATCTCTAAGAACAAAGGATTCCCATTAATTTATAATATACATTCATATTTTCAATTGACCAATGTCAATTGAAATGTCACCAATCATCCCATTATTAATTATTAATCCATATAGTGGTTAAGTATTTCAATTCATGTATATATCAATTGTTCCTTACATCATCATTCATCCATTTAATATACAAACATCTTTCTGATATAAATGGTCACTGCATAGAATTATACCAAGGTATTCAAATCATCCCATTCTTATACATTAAAATCATTATTGTACTTTATATATCATGTGAATAGTACTTTATATCATAGCAAGAAAAGAAAAAACAAAAAACTATTACAACATAAGTAAACAATTTCATTCCCAGGTTTTTTTTATCTAGCCATTGGTAAAACAAGTCCCATACTTTATAATATTGCTCATCCTCTTGTTTTCTAATTTCAAATGTAAGCTTACTCATTTCAGCACATTCCATTATTTTCCTAATAGTTTCCTCCTGTGATGGTACTTTCTCGTTTTTCAGTTTTTGGCAAATACAATTCTAGCAGCTGTTAAAACATTCACAATCAGATATTTCAAGTCCTTGTTGTATGTTTCTGGTATTATTCCCAATAGAAAGAGTTCCGGTTTTAAATCTGTATGTTTATGTATCATTTTCTCCAACCACATGTGGATTTTACTCCAATATTTTTTTGCTTCAGTACAGGTCCACCACATGTGGTAGAATGTGCCTGGCGTCTGATGACGTTTCCAACATTTTTCAGTGAAACAAATGTATTCTTGTTCCACTTTTATTTCATTATTATATCAATATAACAATGAAATACCTTAATAAAGATGAACATCACCCACCAAAATTAGCCAACAGACCAGTAGCTTTTTTGCCTATGCAAATGATACAATAATTTTGTCTTCATTACCATTGGGCTTAAAAGTAGTGCTGAACAAATGGTGTTATGAAGTGGTCCTTGAAGTTCTGTCTGTCCCTACACTCCTACAGTTATGTGACTTATCTGAGTCCTTAGCAAATGGTTCATATATATGATGGTTGTGGCATCTTGCAGTCAACTGATATCAATTTGCAACCTTTCCTTCACAAACAAAGTCAATGGGGAAGCTAGCAGAGAAGGTGCAAGTTGTTTGAGTAAGTTTCCTTCACTTGCACATCCTGTCCCTTTCTGCTTGTGCTGTGCTTGCACACTTCGCTGTCACTTGCATGCCCTTGTACATTCTGCCCCACCCAGTAGCAGCCATCCCAAGTATTGCTGTACTTCTGCTATGCCTCTCCTGCCACCTTTCCCCACCCTGCAGTAGCCACTTCAAGCCCCAGCATGTTTATGCCATGCTTTCCTGGTCAGCTATATATATTGGAAGTCACAGCCATCTTGCAAGCAGGCCAATAGTCAAGTAAGTTGGACTGTATACACACACACACACACACATCTTTAAAGTCACATTTAAAGTTATTTATCAGCACAAATATAACATACATACATACATACATACATACATACATACACACACACACACACACATACATACATACAGTCCAACTTACTTGACTATTGGCCTGCTTTCAAGATGGCTGTGACTTCCAATTTCCTGGAACTTTTCTCACTGACTTTGGTTCTTGGAAGCTGGCAGGAATTTGCAAAGAGGTGCATGCCTCACAACCCATATTCCATGTTTAATGGCAACAGGGACTTCAGAGATTGTCATTGCTAAGTGATATGACCACATGATATGGCTTTATGACCACATCACTTAGCAACAGAATTCTGATCCCAATTGCAGTCATAACTCAAAAGACTACATTTAGATTGGGATTTCTACTTCAGTCTTCTGTCAAATGAAATACTTCTATTATTTTATCTATTTTGAGTTCTGAGAGATGATATCTTTTTTCCCCACAATAGAAAGTAGATTACAGTTCAGTAGTACCATTAAAACTACTTGCAACCAAACCATTGGCACTTCTTTGTAGATCTCAGTTAAACCCTGGTGTTCATCTTGAGAAATTACAGAAAGTTGAAGCTGCTTTTCTAAGGAAATTTTTTCAGGTGCCGATGATATTTCTAACATA
This sequence comes from Thamnophis elegans, assembly GCF_009769535.1. Classification (NCBI taxonomy): domain Eukaryota; kingdom Metazoa; phylum Chordata; class Lepidosauria; order Squamata; family Natricidae; genus Thamnophis; species Thamnophis elegans. Next base: position 30,963,633 of record NC_045558.1, read on the forward strand.
ACAGTCTAGAAAGAATTGGATTAATAAAAATTGAGACCAGGAAATGGGGAAAAAGTTTTAGCTACTGGATAAATTTAACATTTTTAATGCAGGGGTTGGCTCCACTTACATTTAAAGGTAATTTTGACTTGAGGTAGAACATTAAAGATAAAATAAACTTCAATGTTTCCCCTCAAGAGTTTTATTAGTCCTGGGACAAGATCAGACTCTGCTAACACAAAGAATTTCAGTGTAAAAGTAAAAAGATATAAGAGCAGTATTAGAAAATTAGACAAACATCTTCAAATCAGCTCAGACAATACCTGTTTTGATAACTGATGTGCCATTTTAACCAGGCCAGTCCCATTGGGATGAAATGATTCTTCAAGTAGCCTGGACCTATGCTGCGGAGGCGGTAACCAACAGTTTGAATTGCACCTGAAACAAAATTGGCAGCCATTGCAGCTCGCGGAACAGCATTGTAACGGGCTACTCTAGATGCCCCCAAAGCTGCCTGCACAACCACACTCTGCAACAGATAGCTATGTTTCAATTAAGCTTTTATTCATGTTTTATAAAGTTTTATTGTGTTGTTTGTAAACCACTCAGAACCACTTACATGGGATGGGTGATGTATAAATTTGACAGGTAGGTAGGTAGATAGATAGAGAATACATAGAGACATGAAAAGATCCAGTTAGATGATTTAGAAGATCTGGATGAAAAAAAGATATAGACAGAAGAACAGGTAGAGATAGAGAAATTAAAAGAAAATATGTTAATTGTAGAATGCAGTTCTGAAGGATTTGAGAAATAGTTTTTTCTGTTCCTGAACTGTACATACCATTGATTAAAATATATTAACAGGTTGCAAAAAAAAGCCCCAAATCAGAACTATTTTAATGAAATACTTGATAAGTCACATTTATATATCTACTTGCTTTTAATTTAATTTCTTTAATTTCTGCAGAAATTATAATTAAATATTTTAGATAGATAGATAGATAGATAGATAGATAGATAGATAGATAGATAGATAGATAGATAGATAGATGATAGATAGATAGATATAGATATAATTCCCCCCCCAAAGAATACTGAATATTCATGAATATATTATATATTTTCAGGTTAAATCCAAACTAAAGATTCATATACTGTATAGTAAAAGTTATGCCAGAATCCTGATTAGTGAATGCATTGTAATGTAAATAATTATATTAAAACTTAATAACTAGTAATTTAAATCATTATTTCAAGTTGCAGTCATTTATATTCCATTTCATCCAAATTAAATCTACCTCAGTTTAGAAAAACAGCTTAAAATAGAAAATTCTATAAAGTGGGGAAATGACTCCATTATGTCACAATGTTCCATGTCAATGGAAGAGTAAAGGAAGAGCTTGAAGTCCACCTTCCTTTTCTAGTCCTTTGTTCCTTCATGTAAAAGGACATAAGCAGGCTTTAGTGCAGATCAAATTGCTGGATCAAATAAATGTTTTGGATAAACTTTAATAAAAGATTACATTTTAGATTTAGATTATTGTTGGTTTGGGTCTTTTTACCTCAAGTTTTAAATCAAGGTATTTGTTTGATTATTTCTGTAAAATAGCACTGAAAGCTATTTCTCCTGTTTCCCTTTGTTGTTTTTTCTTGCCTGTAGAAATAGATCTTCTCTGTATAAAGCAGAACCCTGATCTGCTTTATGATCTCAAGCTCTCAAGACCAGCTTTATGTCCCAGTAAGCCAGAAATTCCAGTTGCTGCCAGATCTTGGGGTTCTTTCTTCAACTTGGAAATTAGCTGTCAGCAGAAAGCTCTTCATTTGAATTGTAGGTCTCATTTGGAAGTAGACACTCATGGTTTATATTCCTTTTAGAACCCAAACAATTATTAATGATACAGCAATCCAGGTATTTTGCAATAAATGTGTCAAAAGATACTATCTTTGTTTTCTAGCATACAAAAAAATAACACATTTATCAGGGTTGCCACTAGTGATGATTTGGGCATTGAGCTAAGCAGGCTTACAGGAGATAATGAGGCTATAATTTCATTTTACTCCCAATAATCAGTGTGTAGTTAGCCAATTTTCCCAACACCTGGAGACACAGTATGTCTCAGAGAATTATAAAAGCTTGCCCTAAAAACAGTTCAGAGCCGAGGTGGCGCAGTGGTTAGAGTGCTGTACTGCAGCCACTTCAGCTGACTGTTATCTGCAGTTCGGCGGTTCAAATCTCACCGGCTCAGGGTTGACTCAGCCTTCCGTCCTTCCGAGGTGGGTAAAATGAGGACCCAGATTGTGGGGGCGATATGCTGACTCTGTAAACCGCTTAGAGAGGGCTGAAAGCCCTATGAAGCGGTATATAAGTCTAACTGCTATTGCTATTGCTATTGATCAGAATCTATAGGATAGGTAGGTTATCCTCTGACCCAGCGGGTAATACTTTTGGGCTATAATTATCCCTCCGAATAAAAAGGCGAAGTGGGATAAGAAAGGAAAAGAGGATTACTTTTTTATAATGGAGGGGAATAGCTAAATATTTTGGAGTACGGCTTTCATCAACCCTGTTGAAAATGAGTATATCTTAAATTAATTTTTAATCTATTCCAAATGATTTATTTTATGAGTCTCCTTCCAACCTTTCATATGAGCTTCCAGTCTTGCTGTTTAGTGCAGCTGCAGGAAAGTCCCCCTACTGTCCAGTGGTGGGATTCAAACTTTTTAATTACAGGTTCTGTGGGCGTGGCTTTATGGGCAAGGCAGGGAAAGGATACTATAAAATCTCCATTTCCTCCCTACTCCAGGGGAAGGATAGTGCAAAATCCCTATTTCCTCCTGATCAGCTGGGACTCGGGAGGCAGAGAATAGACGGGGTGGGGCCAGTCAGAGGTAGTGTTAACCGGTTCTCCGAACCATTCAAAATTTCCGCTACTAGTTCTCCAGAACTGGTCAGAACCTGCTGAATACCACCTCTGCTGCTGTCCTATTCCACCTTCCAGTGGAGCTAACCATTCATTTCTTCCAGCTGGCAGGGAAAAAAAGCATAAAGAGGGGCAGTCAGCCAGCCATCCAGCCAATTCTCAGCTTTGCTTTCATTTTTTGCTGAGTTTGCTTTTTGTACAGAGGAAAGAAAAATGAAATATAAAGGAAGAAAAAGCTCATTCATACATCTTGTGGAAAAATGCAAAGCTACCCTGTAGAACATTTGGGATGGCAACAGAGTATAGAGGGGGAAAGCCAACATTCTACTTCTAAGCAACTTTTCCTTTTTTCCCCTTGTCCCTTAATAGAACATAGAAGATAAAATAATAGGGTTAGAAGGGTCTTAAAGTTCAACCCATTACTCAAACAGGAGACCATATACTATTTCAGATAAATGGCTATCCAGTATCTTCTTGAAGACCTCAGTGATGAAGCATCTACAAAGTTCCAAAGGCAAGCCATTTTACTGATTGATTGTTCTTTGTCAGAAAATTCCTCCTTAATTCCAAGTTGAATCGCTCTTAATGGTCCCAATAAAGGAGAATATTTGTAGCTCAGGTTGAAATGAGGTATCCTAGAGATTCATATGGACCCCGTTTAATCCTCTACTTGCTGAAAAGTATGTCTCCCAGTTAATGTCAGATGATTAAAATTCTCCATTACTACTTGGTGTGTTTCTTGCACTCTTAGCTAACCGATTAGCAAAAAGTTCTTTTATTTCTCCTGCCTGATTGGATAGTCTGTTATACACCTATGAAAATGCACTCATTTTCCTTTATATTAACTTATCTGCATTCATGAAGATTTTCATCCTTGGTTTTATACATTTCTGTAGAGATGTAGTGATTTCTCATATATAATGCAACTCCACCTCTTGTATTAGGTCTGTTTCTTTCTTATATCCTTTAAAAGGAGAATATTTGTAGCTCAGGGCTGAAATGAGGGATCCTTAGTTTTATAATTTATAGCCTTCCAGCAATACATTCCAGTCATGAGTTTCATCCCACCAAGTTTCTATAATAACCTGGCTACCCTCATGTAGTAGGACTTCAAGTTCATCCTGCTTGTTCCTTGTACTTTGAGCACAAGTGTATAGGCATCTGAACGTATATGGCCAATTCTGTGTTTGCTTTCTAAATCTCCTGTTTTATATATGAATTCCCCTTCCTTCTCACAATTCTCTAATTTATGTTTTGATTGGTTGTTTTGGGGTTCATATGTGGGATTATGTTCATCCTCCCCTTCAGTTTTAGTTTAATGCACAGTTTTGTAACTGAGTATATTTTTGCACCTCTTCTAATAGGAATAGATCATAGGCCACTTTAGAATAGCATATTTGCATTTGCTTTTGCATTTTTGGAAATGTTACTCTTGTTATATTTTAATTTAATGTCATGAACATTAGTCTTTTCTTAAACTCATTGTGTGATTTAATTGTCTCTTTGCTTTCAGAACTTCCTAAGGACAAGCCCATTCATGTTTCCAATTAAGAAGGTTTACTTTCCTGATCAGATTTGTGTTGCAGTGTCTGATTTAAGCAACCAGAATTATGACTTACTTCCAGAGTTTGGAAGTTTTGGAACAATGAATACTTGGCATTGGAAATATTTCTGTCCATATTTGTTCATTGTTTGTTGCAGATTAAAAGGAATCCATAGCATTTGCATCTTTGTCTGCTTAAATATCAGGGGAAAGTTCCTACTTAGATAAATCATTTTAGATAGCAAATAATGTGTTATTTTACATAATTCTAGGGACTGTCCACCCAGGTTTGGCTTACAAATAAGAATATCCATAAAAGCAGGAAACTTGAAGTTATCCATCACTACGTCACACTGAAAAGTACACTGAATAGAGTCACAATTTCCATCACTTCCACAAATGGTGGGATCTATTACAAATGACTGTTTTGTGACTGCTTCATTTAGAGGCCATTCGTATCAGTGATGAAAACTTTATGACTAGTTCTCGCATTTACAATCTTTGCCTATCTATAAAGCAAATAAAAGCTGAAATAAAATCATACACCCAATCACGATTTTGTTCAATGACCATTTTGCTTAATGGCCAAGTTGCCACTCCCAAATATGGTCAGTATATTTCTATTTAAAATATAACTTTTGTTTGTTGATTATACATATACTTAATTTCATACCAACGTTCCATTGCTTTACTTTGCTTGGTGATACATTTTCTCTTTTTTGGCATTGCAAAAGTGTCAAAGGTTTCCTGACATATAATGAGCAGAGTTGCGTACAGATCATAATTTTGGGTATACAGTAGCAGTGGGGTTAATTCCTACCATCAACCTACATTTAGAGTAATTGTCCCAAGGTAGCATAGTTCGAAGCTGAAATTCCTCCCAATCCTGGCACTCTGACTTTTGAATTTTTGCTTAGTTAATGAACCACTCTAATTCAATGAGATGCACAGTTACTTAGATTTAAGTAGATGGCTCCATTTTTTTTAAAAAAAAAATCAAATGTCTGATTTGCATGTCCTCTTTTCATTGGGACTAATTTTTATATTAGTTGAATCTTAAAAGAAGCAAATTATATGCATTATTAGAATCTTCTTCCTGAGTCCTAATGAATCACTGTCATGATTTGAATTGACATTTTAATAACAGGATGCTGTGCCAGCATGAAATTAATTGAATTTGCCTGAAGTTTTCAAGGAGAGGGAACTGAGAATTTTTGACAACAGTATCCAATCCACCACCCAACTCTTGTTTCTTGCTTGTGACCTATTGATACCTTTTCAAATATTAAAGCTACTATGGAGGTATAGGCCTCAGAGAATTATATTTTAACTTGATAATGGTGAAGCAAAACATGTAAATATTTCTGTGCCATAGATTACATGTGGATGAAAAATTGAAAATACTGACCCTAGAATAGGCCTGAATTGATAGAAGACAAATAATAAAAAGCTTTCTAGAGGAAAATAGAAATAGCAATAGCACTTACTGTATTTTTCGGAGTATAAGACGCACCAAGGTTTTGAAGAGGCATTTTTTTAAAAGTAGGTAGGTAGATAGAGGGAGAGAGAGAGAAATACAATAGGTATTGTAGGGTAGGTAGGGAGAGAGAGAGAGAGAGAGAGAGAGAGAGAGAGAGTAGGTAGTAGGTAGAGGCATGGGGAGAAAGAAATACAATAAGTAGGTAGGGAGAGAGAGTAGGTAGGTAGGGAGAGAGGGAAAGAAAGAGAAATACAGTAGGTTGGTAGGGAGGGAGAGAGGAGGTAGGTATGTAGATAGAGGGAGAAATACAGTAGGCAGGTAGGGGGAGAGAGAGAGTAGGTAGGTAGGTAGAGAGAGGGAGAGAGAGAGAGAGAGAGAGAAATACAGTAGGTAGATAAGGGGAGAGAGAGAGTAGATAGGTAGGTAGATGTTTCCAGATGTATTTATCCATGTGCTGGAGCAGGAAATCGCTGACAACCTGCAGCACCTAAGACTTGTTTCTGCTGGCACAGCACTTGATCAATGTAATTTTCATCAATCACTCTAACAAAAGAGCTTTCCGAAAGGGGGGGGAGTTTTTGCACTCTGCAAACCTCCCCAAAACAGCCCGTTTTTCGTGAAAACGGGCCCATTTGTTTTTCAAATAAAAGGCATGAATAGCCTTGGGAGGACTTACAGAGTGCTCCTGGAGTGTAAGGGGCCCAAAAACGAGCAAAAGCCCATTTTTTTCCGCAAAAACAGACTGTTTTTTGTTATAGAGGCTTATAGAGTGCTCCTGGGGGCTGGTGGGGGGCAAAAATGACCCATTTCTGCTCATTTCTGCCCTCTCCAGCCCCCAGGAGCTCTCTGAAAGCCTCCATAAGGGTATGCATGGCCATTTTTGTGAAGGGGCGGAGCTTCGGGAGGCAAAAAATGTATTCAATCTATAAGACGCACCCAGATTTTCAGCCTCTTTTTGGAGGAAAAAGGTGCATCTTATACTCTGAAAAGTACAGTAGATTTATATATAAGCGGTTTACAGAGTCAGCATATTGCCCCTAACAATCTGGGTCCTCATTTTACCGACCTTGGAAGGATGGAAGTCTGAGTCAACTTTGAGCCATTGAAATTGAACTGCTGAATGCTGATAGCAGTCCATCAGCAGAAATAGCCTGCAGCATTGCATTCTAACCACTGTGCCACCATATCTGTTAATCATCATCTGATGAGCATAAAAGAGCAGAATTGTGAATACCATCTTATCAAAGAAGTTGAAGAAAAGGAGATCTATGAAACAGAGAAATCACTGAGACATCAGGAGACATAGATGAGTAAAACTGTTGCTTATTCTTTATCTGTTATGTTATGCATAGTTTGGAATTATATTTTAGTACAGCAGGTATTGAAATATTTTCTTGTATCCTCATCTTTTGGATAATACAACCATCAGTTTTTGAAGACCTGTATTAACCAAGGACAAACAAACAAACCAAGGACAAGCTTGAAGTTGATGTCTCACTGGCTCCCTATCTGGATGTGCTATGCTATGTGCCAAAACACAAACATGCACAATATATCCTGTGGGAGTACCCAATGCCCACCATAATCCATCCTGATCTTTTTACCAACTCTTAAATCCATAGTTCTCTTTTTTCTATGGTAGATTCAGTTTGTAAGTCCTGCACTTCATCCATTTATTTATTTAGTATATGGTAATTTCATGCTTGGTGTGGACAAAGATAAAACATTTGCAAGCACCTCTACACAAATCAGTGCTATCTGTTTTGCTACTGGTTCCACTCTCTCTTTTCCCACCTAGTTGGATTAAGGCCATAGCATGTCTTTGCATGATGAAAATCCATGTCTCCACCCAGGGGTTAGCATGCAGTTCTCTGACCAGTTGAGTGTGTGTGGCCATGGTGGGCATGGCCTAGTCAAGACTCCTACGCCACAACATCGGGATGTTTTTGCTCTCTCCAGGCTCTAGAGGCTTTCCTCAAGCCCCTGGGATGGTGAAAATGGCCTCCCCAGGCTCCGGAGGCACTCTGGAAACTGGAGACAGCCCGTGGGCGACTCTTGGGACTTCCCAAACTTCTGGTAGGCCCGTTTTTCACCCTCTCTGAGCCTCTGCATGCTGCATCCAAAATGGGCCACTTGGTGACTCCTGGGAGGAGCAGGGTGGGATGGGGTGAATGAGACCAGCCAGGAATGGGATCAAACTGCACAAAATCTTAGCTAGAGGTTCTCCCGAACCTCTGTGTACCCTTGTCAGCCCAACCCTGTCTCCCCCACCACAAAACTAAATACTGCGCTAGAAAGATTAGTTAGCTACCTTGATAAAAGTAATGTATTCCTACATGAGACTAGAAATAAGAGTGCAGCACAGAATTAGAATGTTAGGGAGCCATATTAGGATCAAGGAATTCTAAATTTAAATATTTATTCACAAAGCGATCTGATTCTGGAAATCCTTTTGCCTACCTCACAGTGTCATTATGGGAATAAATTAGGAAAGAGTGAACTTGAGCTCTTTTGAGGCAAAGCTGAGGAGTAAGTAATGAAAACTTGTAGAATGAGTGCTGCAAAAAAAAAAAAAAAATCAAAGGATAGATTTCATCAAAACTCCTCTTTAATATTATCAGGCGACTTGTTCTAACTTTTTTTTAGGTCTGAAGATGAAGAAAATCTGTAGCTCACCAGATGCTTTTAAAGGACAACCTACAAATATTAAGGATCTTTTACTGTGATCCTTTACCATTGGCCTCAGGCTAATGGCAGTTGGAGTTCAGTTCAGTAGCATCTGAGGGTCATTATTTCCCCACTTCATATAACCTTCTTTAGAGACTCCTGCTACTCTTGTCTTTCCTCAAGCCATTTTAGAGGTTTAATTTGCAAATGTTTAGCATAGTTAGGTGAGTTACAGTTTCTGGAATCAATCATGATGTGCAATTTTAAATTATTTATATATATTTTGGCAAAAGAATACAAAAGTGACATTAGCTTTGGTGGGTACCAACTTGTCCAGCCATTTTGTATTACACAGGACTAAACAGATACATTTTGAAAGCTGATGTACATTTTTTTTGTCTTAATAAAGGTTCCAAATGGAAGCATTCAAATGAGGTCATAAAGCAATAGAGCTCAAAATATTGTCTTTTTCTGTTGAATGATATACATTTTAAATTACTTCTTAGGTGACACACTTTCAGAGTTTTTAAGATGAAGGGATCTGCTTATATTTGATGATTGAGATAGGTTTATTTTTGCATGTCTACTTAAGATTAATCAATAGTTGTTTTCCAGAACAACAGACATTTTAAAAGATTTTTAAAAATGACTATGATGTTCAGCAGAAATGTACACCGGGGTTTTTTAAAAGCCTGCTATTTCAATGAAACAGAAGGGGGGTGTTTTCTTTTGAAGGTGATGAAGGTGGTCACATGGCAAATCAGACTACATGGAGTTTAAAAATTGAGTTTTTTATTCTTTGAGGTGCTGGGTTCAATTTTCATTTTCCCTCCACTGGGGCCCACAGATCTCCTCTGTGAACAGAATGTATAATGCCAAAGAATTGCTCATAATGGGGTGTAGGAAATGGGAAAATAATGCAAAGCTGTTGAATGGAAATTGCAGTTCTCCTCAAGTGGAGGTGCTTGCTGAGAATAGTTGCTTACTTCCCAGAATAATGGTTGCTCAGGTGTTCATTCAGCATGTTGTTGCTACATCTTCCCTTCCAATATTCCATAATGAGCAAAACAAGCTCAAACATAGTCACTCCTTTACTTTTCAATCCAAAGCTACCCTGTAATTATTTTTGTCCATACCTGCAATCACTCCATATCATTTTGATTTTCTGTATCCTTATTTCTCTGTACTCAGGACCATTCAGTTTTTAAAATGCACAAGCACACACACATTAATTGCTTGTCTTTCATTTAGAGCACACTATTCCCTGTTCCTGGAGTCTTGCTTTCGTAGAAAATAAATGTTTATGCTTTTTAAAAAGTTTCTTCCAAGAATGGCTAGGCCATTTTAAAAAGCTATTTCATCATCACAGATTTTGCCATTAAGTAAAGAAGATTTTTAAAAACCCATAGATATGGTTGCCAGTGTATGGAGAAATTTATAAAATATGGGTTTTTTAACTGGACATATAACTGGAGCTTTGCTTGATTATTTTAAGGACTGTTATGCCAGTAGATGCCCACATTAATATCCAAAGAGCCGTGGTGGCACAGTGGTTAGAATGTAGTACTGCAGGTTAGTTCTCCTGATCACCAGTTGCCAGCAGTTTGCAGATCGAATCTCATCAGGCTCAGGGTTGACTCAGCCTTCCAAGATGCTTACCCTGTAAATCGCTTAGAGAGGACTGTTAAGCACTGTGAAGTGGTATATAAATCTAAGTGCTATTGCTGTTTGGTTTTCTCTGCCCCCCCCCCGCTTTTAATTTTCAAATTCTAATTCCTAAGGTGAAATGGAGGAAGGTGGCCTGTTGCAGAGAATGTACTGGGGACTTGGATAATTTTTATTTACAAGAATGACTTGGGCAATATATACTCTATACATTTTCAGAAATAACTCACACTGTTTCCTAATGTTCTGCTTTGGAAGTGCATCAATTCCTTGGCACATTATTTCTGCCTTACAAACAATTCAGCCACCTATATTTTATTTCATTAACCTATTTTGCTGGCTTCCAAGAGGTTCTGTTATTGTGTTTTGCTTAGCCATCTAAGACTAGTTTTTTCTGCAGACTGAATGAATTAATATCAAGTGGTCAAAATAAATTGTGGGTGAGTGAATTTCATTTACAAAAAACTGCCCTTGATGTCTACTTTTTTACAGCTTTTTGAATCCTTTACTTATAGGAGAGCTATTCAGATGGCAATGTGTTAATTTGTTTAATTTGCACTGCTTAACACTTAGAGAACTTATAAATATTTAGGACTAATTGGAGGATAAATAAATATTAGTTGATGTAGTCAGCAAACATCTCAGTATTTCTCCATTCCATTTTAGACCTACTATGAATGTCAGTAGGAGGTTCCCTCAAGTTGAGGTTGACATCATGGAGAAATCAATGTAGATTTTTTTTTCCGGCAGCAATATGGAAATGGTCTATTAGTGTTTTAACCTGGGATATAGTTTGCTTTAATTACTGCTTAGTCAATATTTCTTGATGATCTCTGTAACTAATCTGTTTACTTTGAGAATCAGCCATGCTACGGTGGGAATATCAGTAGAAATACAAACTCAGTAGAAAAAGAAACTGCACATATATCCATGTTATAAAACTTGGCAAATGGATGGGCTGTTCAGAATACTTTACAAACTTTATTAAATTTATCTTGTATGGATATGCAATAAAGACAGGTGTTTGAATGTTTTCTATATCCTCGTTTTCAATAATTTTTCAATGGATCTCTTACAAATAATTAATCATGTGCTGATGATTTCCAAATACTGTATTAGAAAGAATTAGAGATAGTATTTCCATCCTTTCTAATTTCACTCTTTCCTGGGTTTTTTTTTTGGGGGGGGGGGTATGCTTTTATTGTTTTCTTGTGAATAGATGATCCACAATAAAACGTTGTTTTAAAAAGGCAAAACAGAACAGCCCCACCCAAACCTGAGCAAGGAAGGAAATTATTGGTGAATATTTAGTCTTTATAATTTCAGCATAAAATAATGAAATCTTGCTTGTGCAAAAGGTTATGGCCCAACTTTCACTATATATGGAATCATTTTTATTTATATATATTAATAAAGCCTGCCTATTTTCTGGATTATAAAGTACTCTTCTCTGTGTGAGACAGAGATAATGGTAGTAAAATTAGATTATACAATATTTTTTAACTGTGACTCCACTTTACACAGCTATATGTCTTGGTTTTGATTGTACATCAGATTCTTTCAGGAAAAAAGGGCAATCTATAGAGCAAAAACAACAGAGTATGATTGCCATTTCTATATATTGCATGTAGAAAGAATGGAATATAGATTCTGACACAACCATCTCAGCACTTATCTTTTGTCACTAGGACTGCTTACTTTCCCAATCATTGGTCACTCTCTGAACAGCCATTGTCCTGCCATAGGTTCCTCCCCGCATGTTCTGGAGCTTTGCATGTCTACTATAGTTGATCACTAGTGTTGAGTTGTGTGCATTAATTTCTTGAGAAAAAGTAGCTTAGTGTGTACTATCCAGTGATGGCTATTCGCCCACAGCTGGCAATAAACGAGACAGAAAAATATCATCCAGGTTATTCTCTAAAGACGCTATAGAGATAGAGACCGAGCACTTACATGAGGGTTAACTAAGCAGAAGTTTTCAGAGTCAGGCACAGTCACAGTCATTACAGCATTGGACCACAGTACTTACATTGGTATGGTGTACACTCCCTGGCAGTCATTCACAGAAATGAGTGCTGTCCAATTTTTATCTGAAAATTCCAGCGATTGAACTAAAGATGTTTTTGAGGAATAGGAATACTTTTCCTATTCATAAAATATTCCTCAAATAGTATTTATTTGCAGTGTTGTATCACTGAAGTCTGACAGTCGACTTCATCAGCCACAATTAATTCCTGAAAATAAATGTTCTACCACCATACAATACAGTAATGGTTAAGATTGGTTTAGGTAGCCCTTTTTCTGAGAATACTTTTCTAGTTTGTGTGTGTGTGTGTGTGTGTGTGTGTGTGTATGAATGTATGTGTGTGTTAGGGTTCCAAATAGCATTCAGAATAAATCAGAGTCCAAGGCAAAGTATTGCTCAAAGTTCCAATTTATTAAGAGAGCCATGTTGGCGTATCTGGGAAAACCTGAATCTGAAAGCTTCCCGGTTTTCCCTACCCAGTTGAAATAGCATAAATGGAAAAATTAAGATTGTAAAATAATGCAGTGCTGCTATTCTTTTCTCCTAAAAGAAACACAAAAGCCACAGGAAAAATCAAATTAGTAGCTTATTGAAAAGTATTCCTTTTATCTCATGATTCCTTTTGCAGAGATGGTGTTATTTGTGGCTTGAATCAAAGAGTATTTTTAGCAATATCAATTTCTTTGCCTTTTATCGTGTCTTGATTTTTTTCCAGTTTCCCTTTAAAAATGCTCTACAAAGACAGAGAAAGAACCTGAAAATAGTTCTGAAAAACACATTCTTGACAAGGATACAGTAAGGTAAAGTAAAGGTTCCCCTTGCACATATGCACTAGTTGTTCCTGACTCTTGGGGGCAGTGCTCATCTCAGTTTCAAAGCTGAAGAGCCAGCACTGTCCGTAGATGTCTCTGTGGCCATGTAGACATCATGACTAAATGCCAAAGGTGTACGGAATGCTGTTACCTTCCCACCAAAGGGGTCTCTATTTTTCTATTTGCAACTGCTAGGTTGGCAGAAGCTGGGGCAAGTAATGGGAACTCACTTCGTTACGCGACACTAGGAATTTGAACCGCTGAATTGCCAATCTTTCTGATTGATAAGTTCAGCAACTTAGCCACTGAGCCACCACATCCCTATAAGGATACAATATATGCAGGCAAATTAACCTATGTAGGATTGTGGGATTATTGGATTTGAATAAGGCTACCCAACCATAGTTATCATCTGAAAATTTCCCACACTATATCAAGGATGTTAATGTCAGAATGTATTTACAACAGTTGTAGCATTTCAGAACTATGTGACTGCCATTTGCAACCTTTCCAGTGGGCAACTGATAGGCAGAGCCAATGAGAGAAACCAGATTTGTTTAATGAACATAGCAAAAAAAAAAAGTCTGCAAATCAGGTTTGACTGATTTAATGTGGTGTGAATGGGGAAATAACAGACTTCAGCTAAACCCTAGTAAGATGGAGTGGCTGTGGGTATTTGGAGAGTCTGGGCCTGGATTGGAGTCTTATCATCTTTAGTTCCAGATTGGGTAGCACACCCCAGACAGACCTGGTGCACAACTTGGGGGTTCTCCTATATTTGCAACTCTTGCTTGAAGAGCAGGTGGCAGTTGCTTGTTAGACTTGGCAATGGTTAACAGCAGAACAGTTGGAGAAAGAAATAGATGGGTTAATTCTGACTGCACAAGACCAAGCCTTACAAATGCATATAAAACCAGACAACAAAGGCAACAAATGCCACTTCTGCAGAAAGTTGAAGAAACAGTGGGTCACTTGGTCAACTGCTACAGGAATATTGCATAGATTGAATGGCATGACAACCTAGCAACAATTGTGCATTGGTACATCTGAAGAAATACTATCTGCCTGCAAACAAGAATTGATGGGATCATAAAATAGAGAAAGGGTTCGCAACTTGGGAGTCCTCCTGGACCCACAGCTGACCTTCGAACATCATTTGTCAACTGTGACCAGGGGGGCATTTGCCCAGGTTCGCCTGGTACACCAGTTGCGTCCCTACCTGAACCGGGAGGCCCTCACAACAGTCACTCGTGCCCTTGTGACCTCTAGGCTGGAATATTGCAATGTGCTCTACATGGGGCTGCCCTTGAAGAGCATTCGGTGACTCCAGCTAGTCCAGAACGCGGCTGCGCGAGCAATAGTGGGTGCACCTTGGTTCACCCACGTAACACCTATCCTCCGCGAGCTGCGCTGGCCTACCTGTTGATCTCCGGGTGCGCTTCAAGGTGCTACTTATCACCTATAAAGCCCTTCATGGTAGTGGGCCTGGGTACTTGAGAGACCGCCTACTGCCAATTACCTCCACCAGACCGATTCGATCGCATCGATTAGGCCTCCTCCGAATCCCATCTTCTAGCCAGTGCAAACTGGCAACTACCCGGAGGAGGGCCTTCTCGGTGGCTGCTCTGTCCCTTTGGAACGAACTCCCCGTGGAGATTCGGACCCTCTCCACCCTCCAATCCTTCCGCGCTGCTGTAAAGATCTGGCTGTCCCGGCTGGCCTGGGGCTAAGATTATAGCCCCACTCGAATTGTGTGATTGTTGCGTTTTTCTCTTTTAATATGCTGTATTGTTTATTGTTTGTTGCTTCCCCCTCCCTTTTGAATTGTGAGCCGCCTTGAGTCCCCTTAGGGAAAAGGGCGGCATACAAATAAAGGCAAAAGTAAAAAAAGTAAAGTAAAAGTAATAGAAAATGAAGAAGCTAAAGTGCTCTGGAACTTTAGAATTCACAGATAGACACCTGCCATATAATACCCCAGACTCAACAATGGTCAATAAAAAGGTAAAATGAATGGAGAGTGGATGTGGCAGTACCTGGAGGCAGCAGAATAAAAAAGAAAGAACTGGAGAAGATAGAAAAATACATAGACCAGTAAATAGAATTAAAACAACTGTGACAAAAGAAAGCAAAGGTAGTACTAGTACTAGTCATAGGTGTCATGTGCAATCCCAAAACAACCGACATTGACAAAGTCACCATCAGTCAATTGCAAAAGGCAGCTTTATTTGGAACATCCTGCAACAATACCTTTAACAATACCAAACACCAACATCTGCTTATCCAGAATTTTGGGAAGAATTGATAAGTGAATAAAAATACCGTAGCCTGTCTCACCATCTGGCTGACTGTTATAAGCTATAATAATAACCACATAGCTTACAATGGAAGCTTCAGGCCCAATTATAGTCAAAAGTCAAGAATTATCTGTTTCATATTCTTCCAGTATGAAAATTGTTTTCTATGAAAAATGCAAAAACAGAGGCATGTATGCCCTCATCAATTTCTGAAAATGTTCAAGACTGAATTTTGTGAAATTGAGTACCTGCAATCATTCAAAACTTCTAAATTGGGAAAAATTGAGCCGATCTAGTTTTTGAAGACATTTGATTTTTTTTCCTGATGGATTTTCAAGGAGTTCTTGATTAAACATTTGATATTTAATTTCAGAATAAATAGATCTAATCTAATTGATCCAATTTCATGTAGATCTCAAGGTCAGCTGAACTTAAAGATGCAGCTTCTTTTCCTGGAGTAGATTTAGTACATATTTTTCAGGGATAGGATGGACAAATAGCTACTGTGAAAATTGGTTCAAACCCACTTGGAATCTCTTAAGCGATTTATCAAGAAAATCACTAGCTGCACTTACGCAATTAGAGAATAGTTTGTAGAATCTTGTATCTAATTCTAACACAGTTCATCAATTTTAACATATTATGAATTCCAACACTTATGAATGTCAAGCCATTTACTTGGCTAAAAATAATTGCACTAGCTAATCCTGTATTTGCTACAAATATTCTCTTGTTGTTTAATTCTAATATTATGTCTCTGTAACACCTGGAAGTTGAAAGGTCAGAATGCTTAACTAAGTGACAATTGTTTGACAGATAAAACTTATGCATGGCTTGTTTGAGCTATTCTGTTTCAAACAACTACACGAGTGGTGAACTATTGAACCATTGGAAATAATTTTATCACTTTTAATCTCTTGCA
Organism: Thamnophis elegans; assembly: GCF_009769535.1. Taxonomy (NCBI): domain Eukaryota; kingdom Metazoa; phylum Chordata; class Lepidosauria; order Squamata; family Natricidae; genus Thamnophis; species Thamnophis elegans. The sequence goes on from NC_045558.1 coordinate 30,979,945, forward strand.
ACATAATTGAAGTTATCATTAGTATGTGTTTCCACAAATTGTGTCTGTGTGTCTGTGTAATATAATCAACATGGGCCCCAACTGTAAGAAGCTAATATTATTTTTGTGCATTAGAATCTGTTCCATCTCTCAAAAGTATCACCACCACAGTTTTCCTAATTTAATACCTTCTAAACACATTGAGACCTCTATTCACTAAATTAACTGCCTGAGAATTGTTTAAAGAACTAAAAGGACTGTCCTAAGAGCATTCAGAAGTGGCACAACAAATGTACATACTGTAAAAAAAATAAATTATCCCTCTGTAATTCAGAACTTTACTCTTTAGGGATTCAAAAGTACATTTAGACAGTTTTAACACCTTTTCCATGAAAATGTTCCATTCTTCAACATATCTTAACAGAGAGTTAACATTTTAGAAGAGAAAGAAAATTTTGTGAGAAAAGATTTTGCTTTGTGAATCATGGATATTATATTGTCTGTTAAGACATTAGTATGTAAAGCAGCAGTCCTCAACCTTTTGGGCATCAGGGACCAGTTCCACAGAGGTTTTTTTTCTGCAGACTGGAGGGGTGTGTAGTTTTGTGTGCTGCCTGCATCTCCTGATGCTTCACTTGTCTGCGCGGCCCTGTTTCTGGCATGCTGCGGACTGGTGCTGGTTCACAAATGGGGTTTGGGGATCCCTGATGTAAAGGACAGGAAGAGCACGCTAGCCGAGAAGATTCATTCCCTCTCCCTCTCCCTCTCTCTCTGTCTCTCTCTCTCTCTCTATCTCTCCCTCCCTCCCTCCCTCCTTCCCCCCCTCCTCACCTATCTTTTCATCTATAACTATTTGGATTTCACAAGCACCATGAAAGGGTGAAAAATCCCAAAAACAGAGGCATGTATGCACTCATCAATTTCTGAAAATGTTCAAGACTGAACTTTTGTGAAATTGAGTACCTGAAAGGGTGAAAAATCAAATGCTAGGATCTCCTGCATTCTTGGTTTAAGGACACAAAATTTAAGAAGGGTTATCCATTTTGATCAAAACAAAAATATAAGGGCAAAGCCTTCCACAGGGAGGCTCAAAAAAGTCAGAATGGAAGCCATGACCCTGTAATTGCTGTTGCCCTCTTGCCTTTTTTGATGCCTAAGTTCAAAGCTGTGGAATAATCTGGAGAGCATTGGCTTCTGCCTTTGATGAGGATACTGACCTCCCAGCAGCCAAAGGGATACAAGATTCTTTCTGCCTTTAATACTCAACCCCCTATTGAATGTTACCATATCTTAGTCTTATGGGTGAATACTTTTGTTTAAAGTTATTTTCTTTTGCTTTGTTCAATAAATCTTTTGGGCTTTTATTCATTTATGTTTTATTGCATTTGAATCCAAAGACTTCCTCTCCACATTTTACTGTGGCAAAATAGCATCCAGATAGAGGAAAGGATGAAAATTGCTTTTTCAATCCAAAGATAGAGGACAAAGAATCTGCTGAAAATGAATGCTGACTGGAATCAACAAAGCCAGGATAGAATCCCTATAGAAACTGACTTCTTAAACCAACAGTCATCCCCTGCTTGAGACTGACAAATGTAGGCTTATAAGTGGAAATGTTTTATACTTAGTCACAGTGACAGGGCAAATCAGAATCTTGAATAAGAAGGTGAGTGCAGCAACCACAGGAGTCTGGTCAGAAGTCAAGAGAATGGACAAATATCTTAAGGGCACCACATACCTAGAGAAACGTAGACTAAGAACCAATAGCAATCCAGATTGATGAGCTATATGGATGCAAAGTGGGCAAAAGACAGGAAATACCTACAAGTGTGGACATCATTTCCTGCATGGACATGGGAAAATCAGGCAAGCAAAAGAGATCAATTGTTACTTATCATCCACTGAAGCAATCAATTCTTTAATAATGTGGAGTTTTAAGGCTCAAAATAATATGCTTGTCTTTTCTGGGAAAAACACAGAAGGGATTTGTCATTGCCTGTGGCCTACAGCGCTTCTTGTAATACAATGGCTGGTCCTGAGTGCAATAATCTAATTCTTTGGGGGAATCTCAGCAAGATCCTTTCAGCTTCTATCTAATTCCCTTTAAATAAGTCTGCTGCCAACTCTTTTATCAGCAGGAGGAGTTTTAGGGGTAATTTCCCTGGTCCTTCTGTAAATCCAGTAAGAGATTCTCATAATCTTTAGCTATATACAGACAAACACAGCTTTACTTTATACTTGCATGAAGAAATGGATACAGAGCAATACAGACAGTATTACAAAGGTATCCATAGATAAACAGGACTTTATAGAAGAGGAGTTTTTAATTCACTGGGAATGAAGCTCTTTGTGGGAGAAAGATTTGATTAGAGATTAAGGCCCCCTTAAAGGTGCAGGACATTTGAAAAGCAAAGTACACATTTACCCAGACTTTTCCTTGTTCTTTGCAAAATATCCACAGTTTTTGCAATGGCTCTCATGCAGCTGGTTTTCTTTCTTTTTCACTACCTTTTTTTAATTATATGGGTTAAAGTTTCTCCATTTGGTCTGTCAGAATCAGATCTAGTTCTCATCTTGATTTGGTAAACTACAATAATTCCCTGGCCAAATTCAGTGGGTATTCCTTACTGAAGAAGCTTTCCAAACTATTTATACATCAAACCAAATGTAACAATTATTTGAATCTTTTGCATTCCCACTTCACTTACAGGGAGCAAGCACTGAGTAACATTACAGTGAGAAAATCCTAACGCTCCCACCCCTCTTTGTTTTTACTCCTGAATAGTCATTCTCTGGTTTGCTTTTTAATGTTTATTCCTTTTACTTTCCCAAGCTTCCTAAAGGATGTGCATATGTGTGTTTTTGTATTTTCATTTTCCAGTTTAACCAACAGTTCTAGGATTTCCTGATGATCTGATTCAAGTAAAGATTAGATCTGTTTCATTTTAGCTTCTTGGAAATTATCTAAGTTCAGCTACTATGGGTTCATTTGAAGTTCCCTCTTTTCATGTTTTCTGTATGATCCTTGCATTTTTCTGGGAATGGTGCAAGGCTCGGTGTGAGTTTTGTCAGATTCCGAATAGTAGAATTGAAGAAACAGAGCTATCAACACATCCACCAATAATAATTGGCTTATTATTATTGATCAGTTGAAGGTCATTGAGTCCTACATGTGGGCATCTGAAGGACAATGAGGATGGAAGTGATATCCTGACCTTACTATACAAATTATATGAATTAAATACTTTGTGTTATTTGCATGATGACCATCAGAATGACATCATTGTGGCTTTCATCAAGGACTGGCTACATCAGGGGTGGGTTTCAACCGGTTCACGGCAGTCCCTGCGAACCAGTTGGTCGGCGAACCCGGAAGTAAGTAACTTCCGCGAACAGCGACTGGCCCACCCGCCCGCCCACACTCCTTACCCGGTTTTGATGAGTTCTGCGCTTCCACGCATGCGCAGGACGCATACAGCGCCTGCGCGATCCTCCAGGAGCAGCTGAAGCATCGCACAGACGCTAGTATGCATGCGTGCACCGCGCGCGTGCACGAGGACGCCACTGGCCCCGTTCCAACCGGACCGGTTGGAACGGGGCGAGAAACCCACCCCTGGGCTACATATATTTTGGTGCCCTGTGTGCAGCCCCCCTCTATTTAGGCTCATCTTCCAATTTTGTTAAGAATTTCAAAAAGGCACCCTCTTCTTTTTCTTTTAGTTTTTGAGCTTTACCCTTATGATTTTCAGATCTTTATTTTATTTTTTTGCCTTTCTTGGAAGTTTTACCATATTTGCATAGTAAATCATTTTAATTATCTCAACATCCATTATTTTCATACTGCAACAATTCCATGAAATTATATTTAACTTGCAAGGAGGTGCACTGTCTTTCAGAGTGTGTCATTACTGCTTTTTCTGGTTTTTTTGTGGCTTTCAACTTTAGTGTTCCCTAAAATTTTGCATCTCAGAGCTGGTATTTACTCAGCCTTAGCCAAGAGCAAGCCTTGTGTATATCAAATGTTTTATGGGCTTAGTTCTAGCAAAGTTAGGTTTTCTGAAGTTTTACCAAAATAATCTAGTTCTTCTTTTATGGGGAAACTTGAAGTTTTGTTAGATGGACTCACCCCGATGATGGAACAATCAGCATTATATGCTGTCCCAAGAGCATAACTGTTGTGATCATCTTCTGATTCAGAAAGTCATGTTGTAAAAGCATCAACTTTTGTGTTCTTCCATTTACCTTTATCTTTTAGATGGAATCAGAGATTTTTCCAGAATAATAAATGAAGAAACTCTTGGAGCATTGCAAACTGATACCTTCTTATTAACTCCAATCTCCATTTCGTCTAGCTACAGCCACAATTTCTATATAGCTGGAGGGACTATAATGGGTCCAGAAGGACCAGTTGTACCCTTGTCACAATCAGAAATAATAGAAACAGAGAGGCCAACATCCACTTGGAAACCCATGTTCACTAATAATTTCAAAAGTTATCTTCGGAAATACTTTGTTTACTTTGCTTTCTAACTTAACCTATGGCTGATGACCAGTTGAAATCAAGGCTTAGGGGCAGTTTCTTCTTTTAACCTACTGGCATCACATGATTTTTTAAATTGTAAATACACATTTTGTTGTTTCCCAGGTAGAACAGCTTTGCCCTGTGGTCTGGAACTTGGTAAGTCCACTCTTAAGGGCTTGTTCACCTTTGAAACCTGCAGTTCTGTTTTCTTCAACATGACCTGTGGAATCCCTAGGCTTACTTGCACTTAAAAAAACATGCTAATCCACTTGGACCTGAGCAATTAAAACCCAGAGTCTATGCTTCTGCCATTTTAAAATTTTACCATTTCAGCTGGGACATTCCTGAGTTCTTACCTGATCCTGGCACTTCTTTAACTCAGTTTGAGCTCTTTGATAATTACTGTGGATGACTTGAAACTCTCCCATTTTTGCAGAGAAATATGCTTCATCCAGCTCTTCCCTTTCTTGCTCTTGTCACGTTAATTAATACTAATGTTATTTTCTACATGATAGTCAGATTGTGATATGCCAATTTTCGTGACCAGTGAACTGGTTTTATTACTTACTGTTACCATTTGTTATTTAAAACATTTATATGGTTGCCCATCTTCTAGCCAACTTTGGGTTAGGGTTAGGGCTCCATTGTCCTCAAGACAATGCAAATAAAACAGTACAGTACAAATAAAACTTGTACTGTTTAATTGGAGATGGGTAGATCATTTCCTCCTTTCTCAATCAAACCGAGGTTCAGTGTCCCCAAATCAGAAAAAGACACAAACAAAATTGGTGGACTATTCACACATTACATCTGCTCTCTATTGCAATTTTAATGCAACCTGTAATACTATTACCTCCTATATTCTCTAGGCTCACATCCCAACCTTTCTCCCACAGCCTGGCATGTTCAAGAAGCATTTTCTGGGTGCAAAAGTATTGGTTAAGTGCTACAATTTGTTTTCATTATGAGGCATTTTCTCTCAAGGCAAATTGGCAAACTCTGCTTCCATTCTAATGTTAAAATTAGAGAAAAACATGGGACTAGTTCTCAATCAGTAGCATAATGAAGAATATAGAGGCAGGGTTTTAATGCAGCAAACCTGAGCACGTATAAGCCAGAAACAATACAATAATACAACTGTGTAATCAAAATCTTTTCTATACACAGTATTTTCTCATGTTCGTTTTCTCATTGGAAGTTCTTAATTGTTAAAAACTTTCTCTCAACCAGGGCTAAATATGTTCTGCTTTTTCATACGTCAACAACCATCATCCATAATTTTCTTCTCTGCCTTCTGCCATTTTTCCCATTGCTGGATTGCTAAATTCTATGTTCATAAAAATACAACCCATTGTCTCTATTTTTAAAATAGATTAAGAAAAAGAATTATGTCAATATTCATACACATTTTTGCCAAAATGTAGAGTGCTGAACATGAAAAGAAGTTAATTATATGAAACTCTGGACTGTGGAACTATAGTATTCATAGAAATGGCTTACAAAATCCTACTTAAGATTGTATTTATAATGCCTAGTGTGTAGTTTCCACAACTTATATTTATTTTACTTATGACTCTAAAAATTGGGCTGTCTTCTTTCTGGAGGTAAATTGCTAACTTAAATAGCCTTGAAAAAGGGTAGCTAAAGATTTTGAAATGGGTAGTTTAGGAACACTATTCCACACAATACAGAAAATAAAATAAAGTAAGCTTCTGGTCTATTTTTTTTTTTACTGGTATATAGAAAGGATTATTGATTTCTTCAGAGCTGTTTCTCAATATAGTCCCATCTTGCTTATTGGAAAAACTGGACCCAAAGTTTGATGCATCCACTTACAATTTTAAACTAAGTTATTAAATGAATAGAAGTAGTGTGAATGGGGAAAATGGCATCTCTTCAAGATTTTTCCTTACTTTCCGTGATATTTATGATTGCTAGATCAATGCTATGAAGTTTAACTAATGTTTCCACAGTCTTATTCCACATTCTTCCAAACAAGTGAATGGACTGTTATTCTAATTTATTGAGGAGGAGAAAATTTCGATAGAAGCACCGGACTGTATTTCAGTTTTACTCCCTGTAAGTTTTAGGAAATTTCCCATTGAATGACTTTGTATTTGTGTATTAAACTTGCTAACAGTGATGGGATTTAAATAATTTAACAACCAGTTCTCTTCCTTAATGACTGGGCATGTTACTAGTGGATGTGACCAACTCAATGTCAATCATCAGACCCAGCCCCCCTCCTGGCCACTTGCCTCAAAGGCAGAGGTGAGATTCAGCGAGTTCGGATTGGTTTGGGCTAATCCTACCACTTGCTGACCCTGTCCCACCCATTTTTCAGCTTGTTTAATTCCACAAGTCTTAAAGTTGCCAAGGTTAGATAACCCTGAGCTAGATGTTTTAATTGATTAGTGTTTTTCAAATTTGGCAACTTTTAAGATATATAGACTTCAACTTCCAGAATGCTGTCCGGGCAATTCTGGAAGTCCCCACATTTTAGGATTGCAAGTTTGAAAAACTCTCTCAAAAATGGGAAAATTAAGATCCTTTTTAGCTTTGGTCTCCTTTTTTAAAAATATTTTTTACAGATTATCCTGAGCAGCATATCTATGAAGGAATGGACCATAATTTATGAGAAGAACTTTGCAACAATCTCAACAGAAGTTTTCCTCAGCCCTGCTTTGCCTGAATATGCAATATCTATGATCTGTCATTGAGCTGTGATCATTCTGGCCCTAAAAATAGACACAAAGTTGTCTCAATGATAAGAATTGTTCTCCATTCTCTTTATTTATAGTATTAGAGACCCTAAAAATAAACACACAGTTCTCCCAATCATAAAACTGTCGTCCTCTATATTTATATTTTGGAATAGTCAGATAATGAGGAAAAGCTATACAGGACAGATACATTGATTATTGATCTGATTTATCCTGGAACTGTTATCACTGGAAAAAAGGAACTTTTACACTGATACTTAAGATCCCTTCCCTACCTTGTCCCATTACTTTTGGGGGGAGGGTCTCTTGGTTTTCCTTCCTCCTTTCCTTGATTTCTTTCCAAAGAGTCTACTTGTTTGCCAACTAAATGTGCTTGAGACAGATGTGTGTTTTAAAGCACACATATTTTGCAAAGAGATGTACTAATATGAGGAAAAGATCCAAGTAAAGTTTATTAGTACAGAAATTGTAATTGGAGCAAAGAAGGAACCAGTCCGAACCAACTGAAGCCCACTTCTGTTTGCTAATCACCATCATTATTGCAAATTAAGACTCATTCTTCAGGGTTGGAGAGCCTTGGGGAGCTGCAACCTCAAGGAGAAGACAACAATAAAAACAATTATTAATGTGATCAATTTAATCCCTGCAAGGAAGAGTTACGTGTATCAGACTGTAGCTTGTGAAAGATAATCTGATAGCTAGTGGCAAACAAGCTATAAATATTCTATGTTCCTTCCTATGCTGAAATGAGGGAAAGAAATGATAGCTATGTGCTGTTACTGTAAAGAAAATTTCCTACCTCCATCCGCATGCAGATCTAAATGGCTGGGAAAAATACTTTGAACTGTAGACGATAGTCACAGGTGAAACTTTAATCCCCAGAGCTATTTACCTAGGACCCCAGATCATTTTTAGACATGTCTTCTATTTTCCATCCTTCATCCAGTGCATATCTAGAAGGCCCATGGCCTCCAGAAATGCTTTTGATTAAACACAAATGGTAATTGAAGAGGAAAAGAAAAAACAAATGTTTTCTTCCATGAAATTATTTCATCTGCTGTACATTAGGATTTTAAAAAAATAATTATGCACTGGCAGCAGTCATTCTTTTTGGTCATAAAAGTTCATGTCTTCAGTAATTGCAATTGTTATACACAATCGAACATATTTGAATGACTCACAAATAGGCTTCTTCAGTGTACATGTATTATTTTTTTCAGCTGCAGTTTATTTTATACATTCTCAGCATGATTGTTGATAACAAAGAAAATATGCCAATAGCATGAGGTATTTGAAATATGGTCAATAAGAACCCACACATTCTGTTTAAAGATTTATATGATAAAGATTGGCTTGGGATAGAACTTCTGAAATATTTTTTCTTGAACAAAATAAATTTTCAGAACTTTTTTTTAATAGTCAAAACAAGATTCAATGAATAGAGTGACTCGATGAATCACAAAGCTGAACATTTTTTTCTAGATAAAAATGGCAATAGTAGGAATTTCCATGGTTATATAATACATTATGTAAAATTCAATTATAGTTTTTAAAATGTATCATGCACATTTTCTGTCAATGGCTCATTGTTATCCTTAAAATGATACAAAATTGTTGCTGTGACATAGCTTAAAAACCTACAAATGGTCATAAATATAGAATTTCTTTTAATTGATGTTTTATTAAGAAAAGAATTCCCATGTTTTATTCATCTATGACTAACAAAAATATACGCATTTCTGTGATGGTTGTAGTCTAGGCCATCAATTTAAAACCCAGCCTTTTTGATCTGAATCTTTTAAAAATGCTAGGGAATTTGAACATAAATATATCTTTCAAACATTCCTGGTTTAAAGGCAAGAACAAGTTTTTAAAAAGATAAATATAACAGGCAGCTCATTGTACAACTTTTAGGTATAATTAGCTGATAAATCACAGTTCTTATTTTGCTGTAGGATAGGCATAATCCAAACAGCTAAGCATTTTTAACACCCCTACTTTCAGAGGGTGACTCAAAAAATTGGCTTAAATGCATTTTAGTAAAATATACAAGACTCAGATATGGCTGAAATGTGTATTTTTTTTTCTTTATCTGACAAGAAGTTTAAAGCTTTTTTTTTTCTTTTTCTTTCTAGCAGACAAAAATTAAAATGAGGTCTTTATAGTTCCTCAAGAGGTTGTTGTTGTTTGCTGCAACATATAACTGTAATATTACTTAGCTATTTCCACAACAGTCATGATAATCAATGAAACATTATGACCTCAAATGTGCAATATTCAGGAACTCTTTAAAAATCTTTCCTTCAGGCCAGTTCACAATACTATACATTAAAGTTCTCTTGATGGTGTATAATAAAAATGAATGAAATTCTAACATCTTACTTTCATGTTTAAAATAGTTTTTATGAACTGATGCCTATTTTATAAGATTCACACTTTTAGTCAGACAAACAAGGGCTGACCAAACTGTATGACTGGCATGCTTACAATACAAATCATGCAACATGGCTTGCATGTGATAAACAAGAACAAAGAAGTCCAATGTAAACACTTCAGATTCCATTAGTCAAACATTACAAATATGGTCATAAGTTTATGAAAGGCATCAATTTGCATATATCTTCTCAAACCTATTTCTATCTATATGGAATATCTAACTTCCATGTTTGGACCTATCTATTTTTTTCCCTCCTTCCTTTTTGGAATTATACACTATTCCCAATTTCTAGTCTTATATGCAAAAGGCAAGAGCCGCTAAGACAGTTGAAGTGCTTGATGTTAGAAGAAAACAGAAAAACATTTTTTAAAGAAATATTGTGGAATGAAAACAACCAAGGGCACATGTGTATACAGGGGAGAGCAAAAGGCAAGGGCACAAGTACGATGAATCAGAAGGGCCAGTTCTTTCAGTAAGGCTTAAACATTATTCCAAACCACAATGATACAATTTCCAACAGAATATATACAGTATTTTAGATTAGGAAAGTTGAAGTGAATATTACAGTGCTTATAAAAGGACCAGAGATGTTATGACAGTCAAGAGGACTTCCTTCAAAAAACAGAATTTTTGATCAAATGGAAAGAATGAAAAAGAGCATAAACTACAACAGATAAAAGATGCCAAAAGACCGCAAGGCAAAAACTTTTTTAAAAACCACCAACAAAACATTCTTCTAATACATTCAGAACAATAAATTATCCAGGAGACCATTTAGCTATTGCATGACAGGGCAATTAAAGATGTGCTAAAGGAGGGTAATAAAACTACAGAAACTGAAGGATTATTGGCTAATAGTATTCACTTCTAAAGATATAGAACAGATGCCAAGCTGGCTTTTTCAAAGGGAAAATTATTTATTGTTATTGTTATTTATTAAATTTGTTCTCTACCCATCTTGCTGCAAGGCGATATCAAATTGGATGAGTTGAGACAACAGATAGAGATGAGTTTATAGTCCAGATTGACAGGCTGAAATATTCTCAGTCCAAACAGAACTATTTTTAATGATCTATGCCAAAATCTTTCATAACAGCCTTCATGGGATAAAGTGGGTTAAATATCATAACCCAACAGATACTATGTACTTTGATTTTATAACAGGTTTTAGTAACAGTCCTCATAAAAGGCTCCTGAGTGAAACCTAGTTGTCATAGCCCAGAGGCATTACTATAGGCTGCTAGCTGATCCAAACCCTACAGACAATAGACACTACAAGCAATTCACATGCTGGTGAGAACTGCAAAATGGAATTTCCTAAGGATTAGGATTGTTTTAGTGATTTTTAACTTGTACATAAATGATCTACAGATCTATCTATCTATCTATCTATCTATCTATCTATCTATCTATCTATCTATCTATCTATCTAATCTATCCATCCATCTATCTATATCATCTCTCTTTCTCTCTCATCTTCTATTTCTAGCTAGCTATTTAGCTATGTGTATATATATATATACATATGCTATATTTATGCTGATAAATAAATAAAGGGAGACTAGTATAGATCTATTTCAAGCTATTTAGCTCTCATCAGCTAGCCATACCCAAGCTGGTATATATATATATATATATATATATATATATATATATATATATATATATATATATATATATATATATATATATATATATATATATATATATATATACACACATACATACACATACATACACACACACACACATACATACATACACATACATACATATATATATACACACACACAGAGATAGAGATAGAAATAGAGAGAGAGAGAGAGGGAGGGAGATACATTCAGGTCTGTCTTGACTATTGACATTTGCCTGAAAAAGTCAATATAGGTTTGTTTTTTTTTGGCAAGATTTAGCTACGATCGAATGATAGTCCCAGTTGCTTATACATTCAGCTGGGATTAATGCTATTAGTCTCTAGCCTAGCATATTCACCACTTTCCCAAATTGGCACTCTCTAAACTATCTAGTATGATAAAATTAAAAAAGAACTGTGAAAAACTTGAAAAGAATCCCATTAAACTGGATTAACATACTAAGAGCATTTTGGTTTTGAAATGCTAAGAGCAATTCAACAAAGAAGTATAAAGAGATGCAGGTTGGCATAAAAATTCCACTGAAATCCAAATAGAAAATTCAAGACTCACAGAAGGATTTTTTTTCTCCTGGCTATATTAGAAAATTTGCAATCAAACTTTATGATAACACAACCAATGGGTGATTTTAAAACACAACTAATGGGTAGTTTTCAAAAAGGACAGCACAGGATTAATTGAAGTGCAAGCTATTAATTGCTACTAGGTACTCAAGGCTGTGTACACAATTTTTAAATTAAAACTATGTCAAACTTTCTCACGTGCAGAATTAAGATTTTGGTGCCGTTGAATCCAAAAATGACATGGAAATCACATTTCTGTGCTGCTTAAAATTTCAATAATATTTGTATGGAATGATATAAATAATAATGTTAATTACTGTTGGTACTATAAATTCTATTTGTGAATTTCAAGAAAAAAAATTCTAACTGGTTCTAACTTGTAAAATGAATGAATATTTAGAGTCAGAAAAACATCAATGGTAATATTAAAGAAGAACGAAAAAGAAAGGAAGAAAGAATTAAAGAAAGAAGCTATTTTCCAAAAAGAATTCTTATTTTATTTCCAGAAAAAAAATAGTTCCCTATCTCTAATTTTTTGGACTGAAAAATATGGCTGACAAATTTTCATTGAAACAATTTATATATAGCCGATGTACTGAACAAGGCCCTAGAATCATCTCAGTAGTCTTCCTGAGAGAATATTATTATATAATATTTAATGTCTTTTTTTTTTTATAGTCATTTATTTGACATTTATAGGCCGCCCTTTTCCCTGAGGGGACTCAGGGCGGCTTACAATTAATAGGGAGGGAGTGCAAGACAGAACACAAGAAAAAAAGAAAAATGTGAATAAAAAAAATAAACCAGTAAAACACAACATTCATTCAGCATTCGGGTGGAGCGAGGTTAAGGTCTTATCCCCAGGCCTGACGGGATAGCCAGATCTTGAGGGCTGTGCGGAAGGTCTAAAGTTTTTTCTAAACTTTATGATACAATAAATAATTTACCTTCATTTCTATCTCCTGCTTGATGTCAGAATAATATTGAATAGCTAGCATCCTGTTGTGGTAGTAAAGATTTACATATAGGACATATATTTTTGTATTGTTAGGCTCCAGGTTGTGGGGTGGGGAAAATCACTTTGAGACAGTACTTGGACTTACTGAAAATAAAATAATAAAAATGCTCCAACATAATGACAAATAATTCATGTTTATAGCAATAGTTCTTTACCATCTCCACCTCCAATTTGTACTTAGTTGGATAACAAGATCTTTTGTAGAAATAATGTGATATCCTAGTGGGATGTCTGATGCAAAGTTTTATTACTATTGCATCCTCATTTTATATGGCCAAGATATGGAACTGATGAAAACTCTTTTGAAAGATCATTGGCAACTGGGATCAGTCCCCATGTCTGAATCTCTATCAGACTTTCATGAACTGGTGCCACAAGAGAGCTGAATTTCTGCACTTTGCATATGATGGTTCCAGTTTGCTGAGCAAGTATGCACATTGCCGGGGCTTTACAGTCTGCTCCTTTGTGCAGAAATAAAAAGTGGAACCCTTTAATTATAAATTAAGCAGATGTCTCTCCAGATTTTAATGCAACAAGTTCGGAGTCATGTATGTACTTTCCATTCAGATGCTCACTGTTGGAATCATGATGATATAGATAAACAGGAACCTCCGTGATAGATGTTGCTGTGTAGGAGGTAGACCGTGTAGAGCAATGATCACGGCGCCTTTGACCCCACTGAGTTTTATACTGCATCCATTGCCGCTTCAGAGTTCCTTGGACCTATAACCAACATATATTAATTGTTAGCAAATACTTGTGAATTAATTATAAGAAGAAGAAAAAGGTCTGATTTCTGAAAAACATATTTAGAATGGAAATAACTTCAGTCAAAATACTACTCAGTTTTCTCAAATAGCCTTCCCATTTGTCACACTATAACTCCCCTAGCAATGATCACACTTTGCATGTGTTGACATCTCACATACCAGTGGGTGATTTCCATAATCAATAAGTGACATCAATGAGATATAAAGAAGCACATGTGGAATTCAGTTCATACAAAAAGATTGTCTCTTGCCTCCCTCCTAAAACATGCCCTTCCTTTATAGAATATGCTTAGAGATCAGAAACTCTCCAAAACTGAAGTATATGCTTCTGGAAATTGCATATAGAAAGAAAAAGACATCAGGATCAGTGGTGGGATTCAATTTTTTTTTACTACCGGTTCTGGCTTGGTGGGCATGGCTTGGCTTGGTGAGCGTGGCAGGGGAAGGATACTGTAAAATCTCCATTCCCACCACACTCCAGGGGAAGGATAGTGCAAAATCCCTACTTCCTCCTGATCAGCTGGACTCGGGAGGCAGAGAATAGATGGGGGTGGGGCAAGTCAGAGATGGTATTTACCGGTCCTCCGAACTACTCAAAATTTCTGCTACTGGTTCTACAGAACTGGTCAGAACCTGCTGAATACCGCCTCTGATCAGGATCAATCCTTCTTGTGCCTGAACAAATGTTCCTTCATTCAAGCTGGGCTCTGCCTTTTATTTTGTCTTCCTTGGAACCAACGGTGCCAGACGCTGTGCTGTTTTTGTGAATTTTGAGGAAAATATTAGCTATCCAATATATGACTCCCAAAGGAGATTTAATGCTCCTTGTGGTAATGCTTTTAACCTGCAAATCGCTAGAGATAGTTAGCTATTGTCCAGGATATAAATAGTAGTAAAAAAAGTGGGAAGAAAGCAGCAAGTCCACCCTGTTCAAATTAAGCCAAAGTGAGTCTTTGAAAAGAGGTCAAAGGAGTCCCACAAAAGTCAATTAACTAGCTAGCCCTGATAAAGAGTTTTTTTTTAATAAGGTAAAATTATAGTTAAAATCTGTGTCTTGTGACACAGAGCCAGCAACCATTCAGTGTTGAACCATTCAGCAATATAACACTGTCTCAGTCAATGCAATTTTGAAATCTTTCGTATATGGCTCTTATTGTATTATCACGAGCGATTGTGGGTGCACCAAGGTACACCCACGTTACACCTATCCTCCGCGAGCTGCACTGGCTACCTATTAGTCTCTGAATCCGCTTCAAGGTGCTGGTCGCTACCTATAAAGCCCTACATGGTATCGGACCTGGGTACCTGAGAGACCGCCTCCTGCCGATTACCTCTCTCAGACCAATTAGATCGCACAGGTTGGGTCTCCTCTGGATTCCATCTGCCAGCCAATGTTGGCTGGCGACTCCCCGGGGGAGAGCCTTCTCTGTTGCAGCTCCGGCCCTCTGGAACGAGCTCCCTGTCGAGATCCGGATCCTTACTACCCTCCTGGCCTTCCGCAAAGCCACCAAGTCCTGGCTATTCCAGCAGACTGGGGGGAGCTGAGAAGCACCTACCTCCATAGAAATTGTGAATGTTGGTTTTGTTTTTAATATGTTGTCTTTGTCTTGTTCCCCTCTTTCCCTTGTCTTTTGTGAGCCGCCCGGAGTCCTCTGGGAGTGGGCGGCATACAAGACAAATAAATAAATAAATAAATAAATAAATCTTCCTGATTCTCCTTCCAAAGATTTTTATATGATCCAACATCCACCTGTGCATCCATTCTGATCTGTAATTTTTAGTTGGCACCATACATTCAGATGTGTTTTATTTTTCAAATCTAGATCCCTGTTCCAATGTCCCCAAAGTCATGAACAATAAACAACCATTCAGCAAGTCCAAGCCTTTCAATATTTAGGAGCTTCGGGAATCAGAAATATCCATTGTGACTAACTTAAAGGACATCCGGATCATTCTCAGCTATACAAGCTTTCTATTTTAATCAACTATTTTAATCAAGTCCTTCCAGCTGCTAAAACGTATGTCCACTTATTGCCTGAGATTCAATTAAAGCCATACAGTGAGATGGAAATATTAGAGAAAGTTCCATCTAAAGTTTGGAAAATATTTCCCAGTTCCTGTGCTGCATTTCAAATGTTGTATTTAGACAAGAAGAAGAGCCACTAGAGTTGAATCTGGCTTTTAGATTATTATATTCAATTTTTTTTAAGGATTTGTTATACTGTGCAATCCAGCTTAATTTTAGTTCCATTAGCTTCTTTTGTTATAGGAGACAATTTTTGTTCCACATGAAAAAAGAAACATTATTAAGAAGTTATAATTCTGTGGCTTTGCTTGGGATACCCTTTTGCCATTTGAGTTAGAGGGAGCCAATACAATTTGGAATGAAAGAAAGGCCATCAGCAAAGTGTAAAAGGCAAACTGATTACTTAGCTTGCACCTTTGATATATTCAGTAATAACCAAATATAATTTCCAAAATATAAACCAGTTAGCCATTTGGACAAAATCATTGTTTCAAATTTAGAAGAGCTTCATCCTTGGTTCACTTTAATACTCTCCCCAGGATTGGAAGTGATAAACAGGAAAATTAATGTTTCCAAATGATTGCGCCCCATTGATGGAGGGCAATTCAATCCAGAGTGTGTTATATGGCCAATTCTAAGGAACACTCATTTTAATTGATCTTTCTACTCTATAAATTCAAAGGATGTTCTGACATCCATCCAACCAACCAACCAACCAACCAACCAACCAACCAACCAACCAACCAACCAACCAACCAACCAACCAACCTTAAATTCTTGGCTCCACCTGTGAACATCAGGGTTTTGATACAAATAAAGGGGGGGAAATCATGCAGAACATGGCTTCTAATTCTCCCCTCCAATATTTTAACAATAGTTTCCCTTTGGGCTATGACATGCAATTGAATAGGAAGAGAGACAGAAAGCTTAGAATGCAGAAGAGCTTAGTTTTTCCAGGTCACAGTCCAACCGCCTCTTCCACAGAGATCCACTGATAATTTTTTAAATAATTCCCCCTTCCAAAGAACACATCAACATCTGGGCCATTTTTAGCTCAGCTGTTTTGCTGGTTTCTTCTACCATACCAAATTTGGTTCCATTCTGTTTAGTGTTCAGGGTGTTAGCCTGCTGATGAGCAGTCTTAAGCCCTTTCACATACTTTCTAACATTGTATTGCAATGAATAAAATGGATTCTTCAGGCTATTCATTTTTAAAGTAATGCTTTTGGCTTTTTCTGAAATGATATCATTCTTGGTTGGTAATAATTCACTCTCATTTATCATCTATTAGGAATAAATTGTTAAAAATCAGTCTGAAACAACTTTCTCTTCCTACACCCCAAATCTCAGTGATTATTTCCTTCTCAACTTTAAAGGATAATGGCTAGCTTCACAGAATGGTCAGGCTGCATAAATCTGACAACACCAAAATTGCAACATAAAGACTATCTATATAGAGCATGTAGATTAAACTTTATATTACAAATGTATTTGGAATGTTTATAGAAAGCATCTATATCCAGTTTTCTACTGGTTCTTCCTTTCAAAATGATTCCACAAAAGAGAAAAATGTCAGCCATTACAAATCTCCTTTCATGGGCAATGATCATAATAAGCAACATGAATTCCAGGCTGGAACCATGAAAAAATACATCTTTCTTTAAATTGAAGAAATAGCTTATTTAGCGTCATGCTTTTTCACTAGGTGGGATTGAATTTAGGCTATTACGCCAGTTTGAAAGTTAAATGACATATAGAATTCCACAGGTTTGGTAGCCCTAAAAAAATTAGGCAATTTATTTCTGACTCAATTGCCACATATGTGAGATCTCAGTCATTGCATGCATTTCTAGGGTGACATTAGCCATTCAAATGATTGGCCCTTAAAGAAAATTCTGACCTCAATCATTTTAAGCTAGAGAGTCTTTAAAAGAGAAAGAATGCTTATGGTCTTTATAGACATGAAACTGTTTAACTCTTATTTTTCTTTGGTAAATGCCAAAAGTCATAATTATGGTTTCCTTTTTTTTTTTTATTAAGCAGACTTTTCCTGATTATTGTAGGAAACCCTACAACCTATAGAAGTTTGAGGCATGAAAGTTCTTTTTAGTCATTATTTCTTAATGTTTCTATATCATCAAAAATAGAGATGGATTTTACATTACTTTGTGGACTAAAAATATAGAAGTGCCATTAATTATATCTGAGTGCACTTAATTTATTCTTATTAGATAGTTCTGTCTTTAATTTACTGTCTGGCAGTTCCTTCAAATTATGGCTTGACATATGTGAGGTTTCTCAAACATAACGAAAAGAAAAAATACCTAGAAACTTGAGACATACCAGCTCAATAGAGGTATAAGCAGTGCTATGAATTCAATAAACAGTGTTTTTGAACTCACATTCAGTTTAGTAACTTTTTTATCAATATCAAAGATTTTTCCACATAAAAATTCTCTCCTGGATTTTCTCCCCCACCTGTTTACATTTTATTTTGAGGGCAAATCTATTAGTTGTTACTCTTGTTAAGCAAAAAAATCTTACAGTTCTGCCCATAAATCCCAGTTTAATGTCTTCCCATTCTCCTTCAAAGCTTTTTAAAAAAGATGAAGATTAAATAAAAATGCCAATAGATTAAAGTCACCAAGTTACAGAATTGGAAGGCCAACAGAACCATCGAGTCTGATTCCCCATTCAGTGCAGACATACAAATGAAAACATCTATAATACATGGTTTTTTGGTTTTTGCATTATACACATTCAACAAAGGAGAATCCACTTTCTCTAAAAAATTGGGTTTTTTTAAAAAAAATCAAATTGTTCTTATCATAAGTTTAGATTGAATACAGATTTAATTATATACAGTATACTTGTAATAAGTGAAATATTTATTTCAATGGACTTACTACTTTCAAATATGTAAAGATTTAGAGTCAGCATATTTTATTTTCTCGGTTATATTTAAAGCATTAATATTTAATTTCATCTTGTTCCTTCTATAATGTTGAACTCTAGATAAAACTGGTACTGAGAATTTGTAAATAACTGAACCTGCAATATTTGTTCCAAATGTAGGTACAGAATAATAACTTTTGAAATCCTTCAGTCTATCTTGTACAATGGAATGTACAATGGCCTAAAATATGCAATTCATCTTATGATAAAATGTAACTTCCATCTCATTATAGTTAATCTCCTTTTGTTGCAAAGGAATTGTTTTCTTCCTTTAAGAAATGCTTCACTGGAAAAAAAAATGAAAATGAAGGATCTGTGCAGAATATCTTCCCACCGTCATGGTTATGTGTTAAAATTAAGCTGAGGAAAAAGGATGTTTTCAGTGATTTTATATATATATAAGTCCCAACTCAAAGGAGCAGTTCTTATACCATCATGGGCAAATGAATGTCCAATCTTTTCGTGAAAATGTCCAGCACTCACAATTCTGAGTGGCAAACTCTTCCATTAATTAGTTGTCCTCATTGTCAGGAAATTTTTTCCTTAGTTCCAAATCTGATCTCTCTTTAAAGAACTTCCACCCATTGCTTCTTGTCCCACCCGCAGGTACTTTAAACCTGAGTTCCCCAACCTTTCTGCCTTTGTAGACCAGTGGGGGGATGTAGGCAAGCATGCACATGCAAATGTAGCGCAGATGCACATGGTCGCTCACTTCCATGGCTAGGTTCCAATTGGCTCAAGGCCCAGTTGTGCGCTTTGGCCTGGAGTTGGGGATTTAGAGAAGAAGTCAACTCCTCTGTGACAGCCCCTCAAAAGTAGTGAAAGGTAGCTATCATGTCATTCCTAATCATTCTTTTTGTTAGGCTAGACATACCTAATTCCCTTAATTGTTCATTGTATGCTTTACGCTCCAGATCAGTGGGGGGTTCCTACTGGTTCAGACTGGTTCAGCTGAACCAGTAGTGGTTTGGCAGCCTGGGTGGCTGAAACTGGCAGCGACCCAGGTCGGCCATGCCCCTGAACTGGTTCTCAGGGCGGCACCATAGGAGGCGCCATCTTGTTTTTTGCTTCTGTGCATGTGCAGAACAATTTTTATTGCACTGTGGATGTGCACACAGTGTGCACCAAGCATGCACAGTGCTCACCAAGCATGCACAGTGCGCATCAAGCATGCACAGTGCGCATCAAGCATGTGCAGCACGCCCAAGAGCAGTAGTGTCTGCCGGAACCCACCCCTGCTCCTGATCCTTTATCATCTTTTGTTGTTCTTCTCTGCTCTCTTTCCACGGTCTCAGCATCTTTTTTATATCATGGTAACTAAAACTGGATGCAGTATTCCAAATGTGGCATCACTAGTGCAGTACAAGGCAGGACTATCACTTCTTGTGATCTTGATGCTGTCTCTCTGTTCATACATTAAAATTTTCAGAGAGTTGGGTCCTTGCATAATGTGTCCTAAGTAGGATAATTTGATCCTAGTCATTTTTGTCTCAAGTAAGAACGCTAAGTTGATTTGTTTAATCCATTGGTTTGTTTCCTTGGCTCTCCATGATATTCTCAGGAGTGCTCTCCAACACAAAAGTTCAAAGACATAAATAGTCTTCCTATCCTTCTTTAAAGCCTACTTTTGCTTCAATAGAATATCCCAGCAAATATATTGACTTGCACAATTCTGATCTCTATAAATACAGTATAGAAACATCATGGCATTTTTTTTTCAAAGGCTTCCTGGCTGTTCTATCAAGTGCTAGTCTGTGGCATATTTCTTGATTGCTTGACCCAATACTGTTGATCCTATAAAAGGCAGAAGCTATCCACTTTCAATATCTTCACATCTTATCAACACAGGAATGTAAATAATGCTCCTGAGCAAAAGATAGCTTTAATATAAAATCACTGCATACAATTATTCTGACATTATAACTAAAAAATGACAAATGCAACATATAATTTTTATCAAGAGGTATCATTTATATTGCTCAGCCCAGCTGATAGAAGGATTGTCTTTGCTTCTGAACCATTTTTAAAAATGTTTGATCTTATCAGGAGCTGATCATTTAGCACAGAAAACGCAGATACTGTGTCCGCAGTAAAATGACTTAAATAACCAATTTCTTTCAAGTGGAACTTGTAGTTAGTGGCAGCCAGGTTATTCTCCCAAATCACAGTGGCTGCTTTCCAAAACAATAATATCGTTCAATATCGATCTACTCAAACTGGTATGGAAAGAACTGTCAAAATTGCAAGAAGACACTGATTTATATAATCTATGGCTGCGATGGCGAATCTATGGCACACATGCCAGAAGGTGGCATGCAGAGCCCTCTCTGTGGGCATGTGCGCCATCCCCAGCTGGTCTTCTAGTTTCTGGCATGCGCATGCACACTGGCCAGTTGGTCTTCACGCGTGCTGGAGAACCGGAAACCCAAAGACCAGCTGACCACCTGGTCTTTGGCTTTCTGGTGCCCCAGTGTGTGCAAAGATCAGCTGTCTGGTGTGCATCCATCTGCCGGAAACACAAAGACCAGGTGACCAGCACACACCTGTGCAGTGGCCAGCTGGTCTTCTGGTTTCCAGCAATCTGGCATGCACACATGCACACATTCTAGTTTTGGCACTTTGTGCCAAAAAGGTTGATCTGTGGCCTCATCATTATGCTCAAGGATCTGCAGATTTTGAAGATGACTGGATTCAATGCTATGTATACTTTTCTTTTGGTGAAACCCAGACTTTTCCCCATTTTTGTTTATAACAGTAAAAGGCAAGGATGCTACGGATCAAGAGACCGTTTCAAAAATAATCTGACATGATCCTCATGCTTTTAATTTCTTCTATATTTGAACTGCTAGAATGCTAGAATTGCAAAAGACCTTGGGACATTATTTATTGCACTTATTTACCAAGGATTTACAGTGCTTTCTACGGTTAATTAAAATCTATATCAAATAAAATTAAACCAAAGCTAAATTAAATTTAAACATACTAATTAGTCAGAGCATTATCAACCAAGCCAACAAAAACAAAACAACAGAAACAATCAATGGTGTCTCTGGCAGATCTCACCTTCTGTCATCCTCTGGAATGATATCAAAGAGGATAATTTAACATGCAAGGAGTGACTTTCCATAGGAAGGCTGAGTCCAAGAGATGCTATTTTTCACTTATGATAAAAAACAACAACAACTCCAGGTTCATCTTCATTTACATTATGAAACTGGAACAATCAACAGTCTCTCCTAGCATGGTTTAGAACTTTGTAGATCAGAATGTAAACCAGAATTTTGAATTGTACCTTATTGAGAGTCAATGCCTAGTCCACAACACCAGTGCCATATATTTCTGGAAGTCTGCTAGCAAGTAGGTTGTCGTATTTTCCCCATATTTGATCTAAACAGGCCCACATAGAAGAGGTTGCTGCAATCTAAATGCATAGCAATTAATAACACCATTCAACAACATTTTGGTGTGGCACCAATTATAGAGAAGATGAGAGAAGCCCAGCTCTGCTGGTATAGACATATCCTGAGAGCAGCATCTTCTACCATTGCCAAGACTGCCTACCAACTAGAAGTCAATGGCTGGCTGCCTTGCAGGTGCCCAAAACAGAGATGGCAAGATACCATCAACTAAGATACACAAGACATGGACCTGCACCCTGGAGACACAGCTGACTGTGCAAAGTGGCACTCATGACCCAAAAAGCAGACTATGCTCTTGCTAGGAGGAAGAAGATTTAATGAAGACATAACAGTTTACTGTATCAGGATCTTCAGTCTTTAGCTAGGGCTGTAAATGGTATATCTATTTCTAGTGTCTATCCACCAGCAGCCATGATTCCCCAGAAGGCTCACCAAATCACACATCCCAAATCAGACATAAGTAGGGAGATAGTTCTGGAACTGACAGAGAATCATGATGGAGAAATGCTAAATCTTTTTTCTTGAATTCGATTGCAGAATGTTTCAACCAATCCAAACCTTGACAGACACTAGACTCTGACAAGTCCTCCACAACCTCATCTGGGATAGGAATATTCTATTCAGTATCAAAAGCATAATTTAAAAAGCTATTGTGGTACAGTGGTTAACTCACTGCTCACTGCCAGGAGTTTGATCCTAACCGGCCCAAGGTTGACTCAGCCTTCCATCCTCCCGAGGTGGGTAAAATGAGGACCCAGATTGTTGGGAGCAATAGGCTGGCTCTGTAAACTGCTTAGAGAGGACTGTAAAGCACTGTAAAGCGGTATCTAAATCTAAGTGCAATTGCTATGAATCCAGGGAAGACAAAATGTACCATATGGCCTCAGTAGTTTTTTCCCCCCAGGCCCAGGAGTCTCTTCGGATTATGTAAATATGGACAACTGAACATGATTGTAGATGCTGATGTAATCAACTGTATCAATCAATTCAATGTGTTATTCATAGTTATCATGAATCTCAGTCATACCCAAACTTTTCAAAGCAATTGTTCTTGATGTTGGTGAATTCTTGCTGTGAATATTTAACGTTTTGGGCCTTCAGGATTTTTTTTTAATATAGGTAATCCTTGATTTATGACCACAATTGTGACTGGAGCTTCTGTCACTAAGTAAGGTGATCATTAAGTAAATCCTGCTCAAATGCTACCATGGTTGTTAAGTGGATCCAGCTTCCCATGCTGTCTATGCATGTTGAAAGCTGGCGAGGAAGGCTGCAAATTATGATTACGTGACCCTGAGTTGCTACACTCATTGCAAATACATGCTGGTTGCCAAGAGGCAAAATTCTGATCATGTGACTACAAGGTGGCTGCAATGGTTTTTAATGTGAGTCATAAGACACCTTTTTTTAAAAAAACCACTATCATAATTTTGACTGGTTGCTAAAGAAATGGTCATAAATTGAGGACTACCTGTAACGTTGATTAAAATCTTTTGTTTTACTTCCCTATATTGAAACCAGAAGTTTTTTTCTACCTGATACTAAAGATTTCATCCGTTTCTTAAAGATTCATTTATTCACTGTATTTGTATTAGTTCCATTACAACAGCGGCTTGCAGAGTAACAAGCAATAATAAAAGCTTATAACAAACCTTATAAAATATTTCAACACAACAAATAAAATAAATGGTAAGTATTAAAATGGCAGAGATAAAATGGATTAGTAAACCATGCATGCAGCATTAAGATAAATGTTAAAAGATCTGAGCAATGACTGACTAAAATTGACCTGGCTCAAAATATCAACCAAGGTATTTCTGTCATTTGTTGCGAGTAATTTGTTTTGTTTTCCAAGCTAATTAAACAGGAATTCTATTTATCATATAAGGACTAAACGGCAATATTAAATGACATGAAATGAAGTTTATTTGCTTACCTCTCCATTGAAGAAACAGAAAATAGTTGCCACAAGTAAGCCCTGAAAAGAAAAAAGAAAATCAAATTATTCAGATTGTTGCTTTGATTATAGAAATTATAGAATGAATTGTGTGTGTGTGTTGGGTTTCCATTTTTTTACTACTGGTTCGCTTGCGTACGTGTGTGATGTTTCTGCGCATGTGCAGAAGCATCCGGGCAGGTGGGTGGAGCCTCCTGCCACCGCCACTGCTGGTTCGCTTGATTTGGGTCGAACCAGCAGAAATCCATTTCTGGTGTGTGTGTGTGTGTGTTATTAGAATGAAATAAATCAGATATATTTATAACATTTCACTATATGCAGGTATAGTTAGAGTATAATAATTTACAATTCAAGAATTCTGCTAAAGAGCTATTTAACCTAGCATCCTGTTACAGAAAACAGACAACTAATCTTTTTCTCTAGTACAGGAGTTTCAAACTCATGTCATCAGAGTGGCATCATGTGATGTATCGGGACTTTTCCCGCTTCGCTAAACTGGGTAAGGGCGTGACCAGCATGTTGCGCATCCAGCCCTCAGGTCAAGTGTTTGATAGCCTTGCTCTAGTAACTTCCTCTGTTTCTCTAATCTTCTTTTAAAACTATTTAAAAACTAATCAGGGATCCTGAAGTTCTAAGTAAGAATGATCGAAATAAACATTTTGATACTGTTCTGATTCAATGGTACTTGAGTCGGAAATTATCACCACACACAATGAAAAGAAATTCCATTATTGATCTTCAGTTACATATTCATATTGATGTGAAACACTTCATTTTGTCTGTCCAGAATTTCACAATTTATTTCTTACATTTAGTTTTCCTCGATCAGAGACAAATCGAAAGGGGTTCAAAATGGAGTCTCAAAAAGTCAAGATGGCACTTGCAATCAAATTCCAACTCCATATGTACACTTTTTCAATCACTCACACACACGCACACACACACACACTTATAAAGGGATAAAAAGAAAGAAAAAACCCCATACAATTATGCCTTCTGCCCTTCTTTCTATTGAGTAATTATCATGTTGAACTTTCCCCCAAATGCTTAGTCTAAACCCCTGCTCCTTTATAACAAGAACTGAACCAATAACACTTGTAAGAAAATGGAGAGGGATTCAACAATGGTCATCATGACAATGTCATGACTTTTTGATACCTCCTTCTCTGCCTCCTGTGGATGCCTCTTATGTAAAATAAAAAGTGGCATTTTTGAAGTAGTCATTCTTTCTTCCCGTAAAAACCAAGTCTTTTGATACAGAGTGGCATTTTCACAAAGAGTAGAGAAATTTGTGGAAAGAAATTATCATTCAAATGCAAACTTACAGGGGAAATTAATGGTCTGAAAGTACTTATTTCTTTTCCAAAAGAATACAGGATAAGCAGGTTAGAATTTTGGGACATTTGAAAAAAAGAAACACACCTATTTGGTGCAAGCTTTATTGTGATATTCAACCAAAGGACATAACACCTTTGGATTGGGTGATCTTTTGTCGGCAGAACACGTGCCTTTCTTGCATGTTATATTATTGTCTCTATTTCTTGCCTGCTAATTTAAAATGAAGTGGAAGTTATATCATCAATAGGATTGCCATTAACTGAGCTACCAAATTCTTCATTAGATGGTATAAGGCTATAGGAAACTCTTTGCTGCCTTCTAGAGAACATCTGGATTGTTGTAGTTCAGATATGTCAGTCTTACCCCTTGATGCATTGACAAAGGATCCCTAATTATTTGTTGCAGCCAGAGGGGGTGGGGGAACCCCTGCAGGGAAGAGCTGAGGAATTTGTTCAGTTTCTGTCGGACAAAATCACTCAGTTTCGGACAGACCTAGACTCCGCTTGGGCAATACCAGCTGATGTGCCAAAACTGAGTCTAAGTCAGTTTTCCTGGGATGAATTCGATTTTGTCACCCCTGAGGAAGTGGACAAGGCCATGGGAGCGATGAGCGCCTCTATCTGTTTACTGGACCCGTGCCCCTCCTGGCTGGTTTCGACCAGCAGGGAGGTGACACGTGGCTGGCTCCAGGCGATCACCAACGCTTCTTTGCAGGAGGGGTCTTTCCCGCAACCATTAAAGGAAGCAGTGGTGAGGCCCCTCCTCAAGAAGCCTTCCCTGGATCCAGCCGTCCTGGAAAACTACCATCCGGTCTCCAACCTCCCTTTTTGGGGGAAAGTTATTGAGAAGGTGGTGGCGCTTCATCTCCGACGGACCTTGAATGAAGCAGATTATCTGGATTCCTTTCAGTCTGGTTTCAGGCCTGGGTACAGCACAGAAACCACTTTGGTTGCACTGACCGATGATCTCTGGCAGGCGAGGGATAGAGGGCATTCCTCTATCCTGGTGCTTCTTGACCTCTCAGTGGCTTTCGATACCATCAACCATGGTATCTTTCTGCGATATCTGGAGGAGGTGGGAGTGGGAGGCACTGTTCTATAGTGGTTCTCCTATTACCTCTCCGGTAGGTCCCAGTCGGTGTTGGTCGGGGGACAGAGGTCGACCCCTAGGCCCCTCAATTGTGGGGTGCTGCAGGGTTCGGTCCTATCCCCCCTCCTATTTAACATCTACATGAAACCGCTGGGTGAGATCATACGACGGCACGGGATAAAGTACCATCAATACGCAGATGATACACAATTGTATCTATCTGCCCCATGCCAGCTCAGTGTAGCAGCGGATGTGATGTGCCGATGCCTGGACGCTGTCAGGATCTGGATGGGGGTAAACAAACTCGTGCTCAATCCCAAAAAGACCGAGTGGCTGTGGATGCTGCCCCCGAAGCACAGGTCAGACAGTCCATCCTTAATGCTGGGGGGTGAAAATTTACACTCCTCAGAGAGGGACCGCAATTTGGGGGTCCTCCTGGATTCACAGCTGACACTGGAACACCACTTGTTGGCTGTGACCAGGGGGGCCTTTGCCCAGGTTTGCCTGGTGCATCAATTACGGCCCTACTTGGATCGGGGCGCACTTCAAACAGTCACTCACACCCTTGTCACCTCAAGGCTGGATTATTGCAATGCGCTCTACATGGGGCTACCCCTGAAAAGTGTTCGGAGACTACAGCTAGTCCAGAATGCAGCCGCGCGAGCGATATTGGGTGTACCCACTGGCTGCCAATTGGTCTCCGAATGCAATTCAAGGTGTTGGTCATTACCTTTAAAGCCCTACATGGCTCAGGACCAGCGTATTTACGAGACCGCCTACTGCCACATACCTCCCAACGGCTGATAAGATCCCACAGGGTGGGCCTCCTTAGGACGCTATCAGCCAGACAGTGTTGGCTGGCGGGGCCTCGGAGGAGAGCCTTCTCTGTGGCTGCTCCGACCCTGTAGAATCAGCTAACCCCAGAGGTCTGGACCTCACCCACCCTCATGGCCTTCAGAAAAGCTGTTAAGACCTGGCTGTTCCGGTAGGCCTGGGGCTGTTGACCTTATTATTTAGGGTCCAGCCCCAATCAGAACGTATGCGTGTTGGAGAATTTTTAAATTTTTTATTTTTAATTTTTATTTTGTTTGTTTTCTTTTCTTGTTCTGTGTAAGCCACCCGGAGTCCTCCAGGATTGGGCAGCCTATAAATCTAATAAATTGAATTGAATTGAATTGTAATAGCAATCTTCCTCTTTTTAAAAGATGTTTTTATCATGTTTATAAAAGCATTTCGGGTCATATAATTTCATGGACACATTTCACAAATATAATATAATCTGAACTTGTTCAGATGGCTTTGAAATAAGATTTTAGTTCCTTACTCCATAGGCAATACTACCAAAGGTAAATATAAGAGCCATGTAAGAAACAATGAGGAGGTTAAAGGCAATAAATGAGGTAATTTCAAAATAACAAATGCTCATTAAAAAATAGCTTGTTTTGCTTTATAACATTTTGAACCTGAAACTACTGTCCTTGCCTAAAACTATTGCTCTTCCATCAATGCAGCCTTCTCCAACAGAATGACTACTAGATTTCTTGGAAATTACTTCTAGAATTATGAACCACTAGATTACCTGGTCAAATTTGCCATGAATCTTAAGAATAATAGTTCCAATAGCGCTGTGGTGATTATTCAGGAGGAAAATAGTGAAGAAATATACATACATACATATACATTTACATATGCCTATGCCTACACCTATGCCTAAGCCTACACCTACATCTATACCTATAACTATACATCAGGGGTAGGTTCCTGCCAGTTCTAACCTCTTCTATAGAAGAGGTTCCACAAATCTACAGTGCCATTTAGAACCAGTTCCAGCTCCCTCCCCCCATCCGTCCACACATCATCAAGATGAAGAGCGAGAGGAGGAATTCTGGGAGTTGAAGTCCACAAGTCTTAAAGCTGTCAAGTTTGAACACCTCTGGGGTTTTTTTTTCCTAAAGGGTTAGGGGTGCAAGGGTCTTGTAACTTGACAGCTTTAAGCCTTGCATGCTTCAAATCCCAGAGTTTCTGAGCCAACATTTTGGTTGCTAAGCAAGAGTGTTGTTAAGTGAGTTTCACCACATTTTACAAGTTGGCCATGCCCACCCAGTCACATGGTCAGCAAGCCACTCCCATCCAGTCACATGGCTGGCAAGCCATTCCCACAAAGCAGGCCACACCTACAGAAGAGGTTCTAAAAAATTTTGAAACCCACCACTGATATACATATACATTTTCCCTTGTAAGATTGAGATTGTCTTGGCAACATTTCAGCGAGGTCTCAATTGCTATCTTCAGGCTGGTGTTTTGGGCTGAAGATGGCGAATGAGACCTCGCTGAAACGTTGCCAAGCAATCTCAATCTTACATGGGAAAAGACCCGAATACAACAAGACCAGCATACCTACACCCATGACTAGAAAGTATGTATGATGTAATCAGTGGACACATTTCAATGCATTTATTCCAGTATTTTAACACATTATTCCAAAGCAGTTGCAATATAATCCATCTGTGTTTTGCTAGAGATAAGGTACAATAATGTAGTGATTGTATCTCAAACATCCCTGAAGTGCTGTTCCTCTTTGAACAATTTCGAATCCAAATTCTGGAATAATAGTGAGTTGCACACACTGAGCTTCCATAACTTTATTACAGCATACAAATACAAAAATGGCAGTTCAGGAGAATCCTAGAATCATTCTACTTCTTCCTGTCCCACCGCAGCCATTTTCACACAGAACTGTAAAGTTTGAAGCAACTTGGGATAATACAGAATAGAAGCTAAACAAAAGTAGCAGTGCTTGTTGAATATGTTTGAGGGAAAGACGCAGGAGCCATGGAATCAGAGAGTAAGATGTTTATTGCGAGATGACAAGCGATTCAAAACGTCCCTGCAACTGTCAGGGTATTTATACTCGAGCCCAAAGCAACTGTCAAATGACCAGCCAATCAGAGAGCTGGTAACAGGGAACATTTGCATATATAACACTCCTTCCCCCCAGTTATTTGCATACTCAACACTCCTCTAACATTTGCATATATAACAGTGCTGACTTCATACATTGATATGTAATTGGAAAGACTGTCCCATTCTGGGGAGTTATCAAAGATTATTTTAAAGATTAATAAAGCAGTAACCCCTTTAAAAGCCAAACACACTTGCTTCCTATTATTTTATACCACAAATTGGTAATAAATCACAACTATAGCATTGTATGGAGATTTACACATACTGGTAAATCTAAGGCATAGGCTTTGGGAATTGTGTATGGCTTGCAGACTCAGGATTTGTCCTTCTGACAAAGTAGAAACTATGGTTTATAAATTACAATATCAAAGATTAAAACAACCCAAGTACATTGTGGCTCAGTCAGTGAATGACTATCAATGGAATTAAGTGATACCACAGCATACTCAGAAGAGTAGATGTTGCTTCAATTCAGGGCTTTTAATTAGAAAGAAATCACATGATTTCTTCAGTACTATCCAAGGGTTTGACTTGTTCACAAAATATGTGCCATTACAATCTAAATATTTTCGGTAGGTTTTTCTTATCTTCAGTGGCATCCAATTTTATATGAAATACTGATGATCTTGACAGCTTTCTGTTAAGCAGGTTTAAATATTACCCAATGTCAAGTTAAGTATGCATGTGCTTTTGTAAAATTTCTTAGAAGACATTTAGTATTATCTCAGAAGAACAATTCTTGTATGATCATCCTCTTGAGAGTAGTCACAATATATTCCCCAGTTTATTTCTTTGGTTTATTTGTTTTTAATATCTTATAGCAGCAATAATAAATCAATAGATTGCATTGTAGCATATGTATAACCTTACATATATTATTATAGCTTAGAGAATGCATGTATTACAAGCTAATCAACATATTACTGCAATAATATAGGAGTCAGTTTAATCTGCTTTGCTTTTTTGCAGAATACACAATGATAGATTAAAGGGAAAATGTGGCTCCTTCTCCTGCCAGCATCACATTACTTGCATGGCATGCAAAAAAACATATTTTTGATATCTCCTGAGTCCTGATATTAGAAGACTAGCATATTGCTGCATAATCTATAGCTTGATTTGATCTTGGTTTGATATCCTGGCATCATAAATGTTGTTCTTTGCTATAAATATACACAGCTAAATATAGCTTTTTTTATAGCTACAGATGTATTTAAATGTACTTGGAGCATCAGCAATGATTTCAAAGTCTGATATTATCTAAATGCAAATATTTGCTCAGTGAACTGTTACTTAACAATTAGTTATTTATCTCTGACTGCTGATGGATTTAGATTATTTCCCATTTTGGTGGCATAAGAACCATCTATAGCTAGTCCTCAGCTTACAGCCATTGTTAGGACTGTAACTTCCATTACAAAGTGATGTGGGTTGTTTGTCATGCCTGATTTTACAACTTTTTTGGCCCTGTTACTTAAGCAATTAACTTTGATTGTTAAACAAATCTGACTACCCTCACTTTGTTTATTGGAAATACCCTAGCAAGGACTCTCAGTGGCTACTTCTGTTGTAAATAAATTCCACTTGTAAGGTGCTTGAATTTTGATCATATGATCTTGGGGGATGCTGCAACCATTTTAAGTGTATAAGGTAAAGGTAGAGGTTCCCCTCGCACATGCGTGCTAGTCATTCCTGACTCTAGGGGGCAATACTCATCTCTGTTTCAAAACCAAGGAGCCAGCACTGTCAGAAGATGTCTCCGTGGTCATGTGGCCGGCATGACTAAATGCCAAAGGTGCACAGAATGCTGTTACTTTCCCACCAAAGGTGGTCCCTATTTTTCTACCTGCATTTTTAAATGCTTTAGAATTTCTAGGTTGGCGGAAGCTGGGACAAGTAACGGGAGCTCACTCCGTTACATGGCGCTAGGTACTCGAACCCCTGAACTGCCAACCTTTCTGATTGACAAGCTCAACATTCACTGAGCCACTGCGTCCCTTCTATTAAATGTTGTAAGTCACTTTTTTTCAACACTGTCATCAACTCTGAACAGTCAAAATTACAAATGGCAGTTAAGTCAAGGATGGCCTGTACAATGCTGTGGGTATTTGATTTAGGACTAGGAAGGATGGAGCCCCATTTGAGATAAAGGAAGAAAGAGATTTTATGTAGATCTTGTAATCTTGCCTTCCCCAAACACCTCCACCATTGCAAATGCAGCCTGCTGTCTGGGTGGGAAATGCCTGAAACACAATAATGCCCACCCACCCACTCACCTCCTTCTTGCAGGCTGGGTGAGAGAAGAGGCAGAGAAGCTGGAGGGGCCGAGCCTTTGATTGCAGGCAGAGCCATGTTGCCTTTTCAAACTTGTAATTAGTGAAGCTGGGCTTATATAGTTTTATTTAGCCGTGTGTGTGTGTGTGTGTGTGTGTGTGTGTGTGTGTTTGAAAAGGCAACGTGGCTCTGTCTGCAATCAAACTACACTTGGGGATGAAGTTTGAATTCCTCCTCCTCCCTCCAACCCACACGTACCTTTTCCAGCTGTTTCAGAGAGAATTTCAACTCTGCTCTTGCCTGTCATCATGAAAAAAAAAGAAAAAGTAAAAAGAAAAAGGCAAGAGCTGCGGTCAGGCTGAGCTAGTTGCTGCCAGAGTCAACGTCGATGAGGACCCAGATTGTTGGGGGCAATATGCTGACTCTCTGTAAACCGCTTAGAGAGGCCTGAAAGGCCTATGAAGCGGTATATAAGTCTACTGCTATTGCTACTCTGCTTAACTGTTTAAAAAAGCCTCTAAAAAAGCGCCCTCTACAGGAGGAGGCAGGAGAACGACGTGCCTCACCTATGTCAGGAATTTTTAGGCTTTTAACCCTTGCTTAACTCTGCTCGAGTGATCATAAAGTCAGACTAGATGAGGCACGTGGTTCTCCTGCCTCCT
This sequence comes from Thamnophis elegans, assembly GCF_009769535.1. Classification (NCBI taxonomy): domain Eukaryota; kingdom Metazoa; phylum Chordata; class Lepidosauria; order Squamata; family Natricidae; genus Thamnophis; species Thamnophis elegans. The sequence goes on from NC_045558.1 coordinate 31,012,293, forward strand.
CCTGTAGAGGGTGGGGTTTTTTTTAGGTTTTTTAAACAGTTAAGCACTAAACAGAGAAATCCACTGAGACTCTGGTAGCAACTAGCTCAGCCTTTTTCCTTTTACATTTTTTTTCTTTTCATTATGACAGTGGTGAGGCTCTGCCTCCCTGCCTCCCCTGATTGCACATCTCTGAGGTGCAGTATGTGGTTTTGATTTTTCTGTCAGTGTTTTCTGTCATGAATGAGGAACACTGGAAAAAGTATACTGGAAAATGTACACCAAGCACTCTCAGGATGACTAATGAACCAGTGGTTGGATTCAAATTTTTTACTACTGGTTCTGTGGGCGTGGCTTTGTGGGCATGGCAGGGGAAGAATATTGCAAAATCCCCTTTCCCTCCCCACTCTCAAAATTTCTGCTACCGGTTCTCCAGAACCTGTCAGAATTGGCTGAGTACCACCTCTGCAATGAGCAGTATCTCAGACTAGCAAAACAAAGTGGAATGTATTCGTGGGCTGTCAGCCTAAGTAGTCTTCTTCCCATGGTGTTGGGAAAAACACTTAAGCAATGCAAACTGATTATATATCTAGTGACAATTCTCATTCAGATTAAATTTGCCACTCACATTTTTCTGCATTCTTTAGATTTGCAAGTACCAATATTTATTATTTCCATAAATATATTTTTAGATGTGACTATTAAACCCATTACCCAGGCAGTTAGAGAGGGGGGGTTAGTTACTTACCAGAAAGAAAGCATATACGTTTATTCTGTCTTCTTCAAGTTAGCTTTCCCTACATACTATAAATCCCTGCACAATCTTTCTTTTATGTAAAATAATATTTCTATACGAACATTAAAAAATAAGGGATAGATCTAAAATTGTGCCTCCATCTTCCATAAGATTCTATGTTTACTCAGTTAATATGCATAAGAACTCAGCCTAAATTATCTCACAAATTTATGCGTAGATTGTTGTATTTGGAAAATAACCCACAAATCAACTAATCTGCTGTAAAACTGACTTACTCTCATTGACTTCAGTGGCACTAATCCATTATCTGAAGCCAGCTGTGTTTCCTGGGAAAATATTCTTTTGTCAAATGAAACCTACTAGCCTTAGCAAAAAAAAAACATAAACATACCTGATAGTGCATTAAAATATGCATGATGTAATCATATATTTCTCCAGCAAGTTTATTTTCTGGTCTCCAGGGAAAGATGACAAACTGAATACCTAATAAGGGCACAAGAATTAAAGTGGCTCTGACAGCTTTCATGTACATATTGGATTCAGCCCGATGTGTATCTCTCAATTTTGTAACGAGAACTCGTACAATGTTGAGCAAAAAGAAAAAATTGACCTGAAAAAAAAATAAATGTGTTTCTTTTATTCTCATAAAAAATTAAACAAAGATAAAGACATGAATATTCCAATGTAAAGAAAATATTGCTCTCATTTTCATTTGTAACCAACAGGGAATAGCTCACAACCAGGAAACATTAAAGTTTGCCAAGATATTTGCAAAATGTCTGTAAACCACACTAGAAAAGTGGGAGCATACAAGCAACATCTGTTGGTCTTCCTGTCTTTGCAGCTTCAGAAAAGCTTATCCATTTATCCATTTTGTGTCAGAGCACCTCCCTAATCACCTGGGAAGCCTTCGCCTAGAACTGTGATGGCAAGCCTATGGCACACATGCCACAGGTGGCAAGCAGAGCCCTCTCTGCAGGGACGCGAGCTGTCATCCCAGCTCAGCTCCACCGCGTGTGCACATGGGCCTCCCACTGGCTAGCTGATTTTGGGGTGTCTGGGAGGGTGGGGTGCATGCGGGAGACATATGTGCATGCATGGGGGCTGGATGTGTGTGTGCATGCACGGGAGCAGTTAGATCGCACATGCATACATGGGGGGAAGGGAGCATGGAGAGTGTGGTGTACTCCCTCCCCCGCAGCCCATTTTTGATCCCAGGAGGCTGCAGGGAGACCTACTAGGCCAAAAATGAGGTACTGGGGGGTCATTCATGGATGCATGTGTGGGATGGAAAAGGGGAGCCTGTGGGGTCAGGCACTGGGGTCGGTGTGTGTGAGTTGTGAGCTCATTGCATTATGGGTGTGGCATGTGATGGCATGCGATAACAAAAAGGTTAGCCATCACAGACCTAGAATAATTCCTTACTTGGTTGCAATCCCAACATGCCAACAAAAGAGTGAACAGAAGATACAGGGCTGAACTGCGTGCTCCGCTTTGTTGCCTGCACTCCTAAATCTGTCTCAGACTATTAGTAAAGATAAACTCATTATGAATCAAAGCACCCTACTCTCTCCCTCAATGTCTTTAACCGCATAATCAATGCATTTTTGTAATAGCAAAAGTAGTGTGAAACCTAGATAATAAAGAAGGTTTGAAGACAGCTTTTCTTTTCTCCCCCATAGTAGTAATTAGGCCTTTTAAAAAAAAAATGATATATTTTATTTCCCAGAGTGATATAATATGGAAGATACATGTACCAAACCATATTGGTATTTCTGATATTTTGGAGGGAATGATTACAGTAAATCTTGATTTGATTGAAATTTTTGGGAAACCAAGAATCAGGGATGGTGTTCCCTTTCAAAGAGTAAAATGTAGTAGGATATTATGCACAGCAGTTGGTTATGACAATCTGTTACACTGAAAATATTTATGCAGTGTTTCTATTAGAAATTAATGAACTGTATGCAACAAGTATACAGTATTAATTGGTTTTTTTCTATGACTTTAATCTTTGCTATGTTTGTCATAACTATCATCAGAATATAAGCTTTTATCAGATGCTCCACATATCTGCAGGCATTATAAAAATTTGTTCACCTATTAATTCCTGTATCTTTTTTCCTAAGTAGCTGTATATAATGGTTGAGATCTCTTAAGAACCCAAATATATAGCACTTACCCTATTACTTCAGATTAAAGATTAAACCAGCATTTGCATCAGACAGTGGTCAATCCAACACATGCACCTTCTGCATTTGCTAGGACTTTTTTTTAACCAAATAAATACATATTATACCAAGCAGATTCCAGCTACTTGGTGTACTCAGAAAAATGCCCACTCATTTCAAGTTCAAAACATTGGATTATGGTGCTATGTTATTGATAGATTTAGCATCCAATTTACTTCTCTACCCATGAAGACAGAAATCTGCTTCAAGTCAAAATAATGGTTCAGAAGTCCTAAGGACACAAGGAACCATGGAATTGGGTGATTATCCTGAATACTGTGATAAAACAGGGGACAAAACATCTCAATAAGAACAATGAAGTGTAACAGAATTAGTTAGTGCTGAACTCACAATAAGCAGCAAATAATATTCTTACCAATAAAGCTGCCATAACAGGCCCATGAACAATGTACAGCAAATATGTGTCAACGCTAATCCAACAGCTGGAAGAAAATAAATAAATTAAACAATGAAATTATATATATATATTCATAATGTTAATATATATATTAACAGATCCTAATTAAGCTGTATATAAAGTAGCACAATACTCACTTATCATTGAAATATCTGGCTCTGGCCACAGCGTGAATTGATGCTGGCACTAAAGGAAAACCTAGAATAATAAATCATATATATATATATATCAGATTTCATATTATTTTGGATTCAATTATGGGCATGTATATATCTGTATGGGTATGTCTTAGAGACACAATACTCTTCTTAGTCCAAACAGTTATTTTTACAATGTATTTTGCTTTAACAAATTTTAATTTAACCAATCATTGTTAAACTATATGTGAAAGAATAAAAATGGACCAAACAACATTTTATATGATAAAAGTTCTGATTTGACTGAGATACATTTCTTGAAATAAATGTGAACTATAAAATTCACCTTGACTTGACTCAAGAGCAGGAGCAGATCACGTTGAGGCAACCTTAAAAACTGCTATCCTGATTGTATGGATTTCCACCATCCCTCTACACATCTTAAAAGAACTAAAGGTCACCTCCAGAAGTGTATCTTCAAAAAAAAGAGCAATTGTGCAGTCTGGCAGTGTTTCTTGACCACCAGCTCTCTCTCAGCTTTTAAACGTGAGATGAGCACAGTGAACAACAATGGCTAATGTATTAAGTGTGATGTTCTTCAATCACTCAAAACAAAGGTCAAGAAATCCTAAGGTCAGTCATATTACTTTGACATCTGAAGCCAAAACCTCCACTAAACTCTCCCTGATGGGAAAAGTAATATAATAATTAAATTAACCATTTGTTATATCCTGTCTGTCATTTGAGAGGATATAAACACAAATCCCAAAGTCATCCAACTGACTTTAATGTGTCTGTCTGTCTAGTGTTAGCATCTTAGCCATCCTACTGTTCCAATCTGCCATATTGGTTCTCATTCATGTTCTACACATTTTTTTTTCATAACAGCTTATAGGAGCTTTCTTTTTCTGTGGATTCCATATTTGCATGAGTCAAAGTGCTAATTATTTTAAAAACTCAGGGACAAAAGAAATATTTCAACAACTGGGTGGAAGACCACATACCCCAGCCCAGGAAGTAATACCAATGCAAGCGCTGTTCTTCAGCAAATACTGCCACCACAATCAGTGTATGAAGATATATTCCTTCACAAAGCATCCAGAAGTAGTTACAGCCCATTGTATATTGGTGAAAAAATTGAAGCACTTTGCAGCTTATCTGTCAGAGAAAAGCAGCACACATATGCAAAACAGATAACAATGTATATAAATGAAAAAGGAAACATCATAATAGACTTTCAGAAGTTTTTCCTGCTATTAAATCAATCTGTGCCCTACTTCAGCATCTTCCAATGACTGAATTTCTAATGTATCAGGTGTACTGACTAAAGGTCTCTCCTATATTAGGGCTTTGTGGAAGAAACCAACATGTCAAACACTAAAATAAACAATCCATATTTCAGATATTTTTGCCTGTGATACAGGACAAATACATGCAAAATTCAGTAAACTCAAGAGCTACACTGCCTGAATTCTTCACTAATCCACAGTAACCTGGTTTTCTTAAAACTTTTTTTCTCTTATAATAAGCATTAGGTGGTGCTATATAGCTAGAATGATTTTGAAAACAAATCATTTTTTAAAAGTTTGCTGGCTACTGAAACTTAGTTTTATGAAGAGCAGAGGTGGCATAGTGGTTAGAGTGCAGTACTGCAGGCTACTTTAGCTGACTGCTAGCTGCAGTTCAGCAGTTGGGTGAAATGAGATTGTTGAAGGCAATAGGCTGACTCTACAAACCGCTTAGAGAGGGCTGTAAAAGCACTATGAAGCAATATATAAATCTAAGTGCTATTGCTATTCATGAAACCACAGATTTCAGTATCAAGAATATGGGCAATAACAGAAATAATAGAAATGTCCATGTGGTATCTGTTGGGTATTGAACTAGGACCAAGGAATCCCAGGTTCTAATCCACTTCAGCAACAGAACCCCACTATGTGACTTAGAGCCTGTCATTGTCTCTTAATCCAACATCACTAGATATGTATTGTGTAGAGAAAAGTTGATGTACTGAGTGCTACATACATTGGAGGAAAAGCACAATGTAAATTTAAAACTTCAATACGTGTTAACATAAAAAGAAAGGATTTTCCTGAAGTCTCCTGGCAAAATACATCCATAACAAATAGTCAGACAATATGTTCACCTCTTGCAATCAAATTGGTCTTGGAATTCCTTAAAATGTCTTAAAATGTCACAACTTGTTCATCTCAGGCTAGGGAAGGCTGAGAATGGTTTAGATACAGCAGTTCTAAAACAGTTTGCATACAAGGGAAATGCTTTATTGCTAGAGAAGCTTTTAGAATAACCTTTTCTATGAGACAACACACTAATATTTACTGCACTCTCATTTATATAGGAAATTAAGGCTTTTCCTCAAAATAACACTTGACTCAATATGACTACATACCAGGGGTGGATTTCAACCGGTTCGCGGCGGTCCCCGCGAACCGGTTGGTCGGCGAACCCGGAAGTAAGTAACTTCCGGGAACGGCGAAGGGCCCACCCACCTGCCCACGTTCCTTACCCGGTTTTGACGGGTTCTGCACTTCCACGCATGCGCAGGACGCATACAGCGCCTGCGTGATCCTCCAGGAGCGGCTGGAGCATCGCACAGATGCTAGTACGCATGTGTGCGCTGCGCGCGTGCACGAGGATGCCGCCGGCCCCGTTCCAACTGAACCGGTTGGAACGGGGCGAGAAACCCACCCCTGCTACATACTTGTAGTAAATTAAATAAACACATTATACTTCATATACCTCTGTATCATTAATACATTGTTTATAAAACCACTACTTTAAAGAACTGGATTTACATTCATAATCATTTTTACATCCTTTCTAAAAAAAATGCAGTAATAAAATGCTGTCTATGTAGTATGAAGGAAAGTCCAATTTAAAAAAAAAACAATCCTGGGCATGGTGGGACAAAACACTAACATTTTTTTCTCAAGAATAAATATTTGCAGACGGGATGGAACTCATCAGGAATCAGTTTTCAGACCTATTTTCTATTCTGAAACTGAGTGGTGTGACATTCACAAAGGACACATTTTCATTATTTGTTATTCTCAAAGTTATTGTGAGACAGGTTTCCATATCTTGATTTAATTTTCTTTTTGGTGGATAATAGGAATATTTTTGAGTGAATGCATTGGTTTTCTGCTGACTAGGCCAGCAGGATTTAAGTCCATGCTGGCATTACATTATATTTAACTCTTAAATCAGAGTTGAAAAACTGGCTTTTTTAACTTAATTTAATTTAAGTCTGTAGGTTTGGCTTCCTACATTAGATTAAGCACTTGCCATGTATATAAAAAAGTCTATAAAAATTACTGGCTTCATTTCTTTGCAGAAAAAGAAAAGATGATGATCTCTTTTGAAATCCTCTGCTTTTCCTGAGGTTGCTAAGATTTGCTCCATGTAGTTTTGGTAGTCAAATGATGGGTGGATATTTGCAGCACATAATGAATAAGAATGTTCAATGATAGCAGATGCACATTGTTTGGTTATTCTTGTATGGATTATCCTATCTACCCACAATCTTTTTTTAAAAAATGGGTATATTCACTAAGACTCCTAGTTTGTCTTTGTCAGACATGTCAGGAATTGTAAGTCAATAACAAAACGTGTCTGAATTAACAGTGTCAAGCTTCACCCAGCTGGGCAAGATCAAGGATGCAAGAACACATAGATATCAATCTGATGTTTTAATACTAGCTCTGGAGATAATCAGCAATTGTGGAATATCCCTAACATATAGTAGATTAAATAAGGCATAATCTCTCTGAATGACTGAAATGCTTCTTCCAAGTTTTCTTTCCATTTGGAATAAATTGCCACTTATCTAAATAAACCATTAAATCACTCACTTGCTACCTTGTGGTTATTGAGGTCCACATTTCTTTCCTAAAATCCCATAATCTTCCACAAAAGAAGCATCTCTGTGTTCCTTATGCACTGGTTGATACGATCATTAATACACTATTTTCCCCTAAACACTTTTGTAAAATATCAGTAGTTCTATTAGTTTCACTGTATGCTAAATAAGCTACTCTGTGGGCATTGGAGGTAACCTTTTTCTGTTTATATTGATCCTCATGGCTTGTAGAATATTTCAGTGATTGATCGGCAGTGTTCGTACATAATGCTTTCTGGTCATGATGGAATGTTGTTTAATCAGAGCATGCCTATATCTAAAAAATCACCAATAAACAATTTCTGGCTTTCAGAGTTTTGTTATTTTGTGGACATTTTATTAAAGTGTCCTAAAGAACAGTTAAAAGATGTTCTAACTAGACCTTGGCATATGTCTGTAAATTTTATGTGATTATCTAAAAGTGTGCTGCTGCATTTTGTAGGTATATTGATCAGAGTACATTGGTGTCCGCATCAAATCACCAAAATCTTGCATGTATCTTTTCTTCTATGCACTATTCTGTTTTAAAAGAAAAGACATATAAAAAACAGCTTCACTTTGGACTCTAAATTAGTTCCTGCTGGCATATACAGGTAAACTCATTTTCTACAGTGACTATATTTGCAATCACAATGTTGATGAAAAAGTAACTTTGGGACCAATTTACAATCTTCTCAGGTCTTTAAAGCAAAGGAAAGCTGAGGTATGATTGTAACAGGGGTGGGTTTCTTGCCCCGTTCCAACTGGTTCGGTTGGAACGGGGCCGGCGGCGTCCTCGTGTACGCGCGTGGCGCACGCATGCATACTAGCGTCTGTGCGATGCTCCAGCTGCTCCTGGAGGATCGCGCAGGTGCTGTATGCATCCTGCGCATGTGTGGAAGCGCAGAACTCGTCAAAACCGGGTAAGGAGCGCAGGCAGGCGGGTGGGCCAGTCGCCATTCCCGGAAGTTACTTACTTCCGGGTTCGCCGACCAACCGGTTCGCAGGGACCGCCACGAACCGGTTGAAACCCACCCCTGGATTGTAAGTACAACAGCAGTTTCATTTAGCAACCACTTTGCTTAGCAACCAAATTGCTGCTCTGAATTATGATCATTGAAGGAGGACAACCTGTAGGATGTTTTTAATAAAGAAACAGAAAGACTACTAATGCTGTATGAAGCATATACATGGCCAAACTAATTTTAGGAAACTATGAAGCATAGCAATAGGAAAGAATGCATGAGCTAAGATAACATGAGTAGGTTCACATACTGTGTTAAACCATAACACAGCTCATTTGGCTCCAGCTGGACTGTGGTGTGAACCATTGTAGTTGCTAAATTATAGCAATAGCAATAGCAGTTAGACTTATATACCGCTTAATAGGGCTTTCAGCCCTCTCTAAGCGGTTTACAGAGTCAGCATATCGCCCCCACAGTCTGGGTCCTCATTTCACCCACCTCGGAAGGATGGAAGGCTGACTCAACCTTGAGCCGGTGAGATTAGAACCGCTGAACTGCAGATAACAGTCAGCTGAAGTGGCCTGCAGTATTGCACCCTAACCACTGCGCCACCTCGGCTCATGATTTGCAATAGCTATAACACTCAAACTTACATACTACTCCAGAGTGCTTTTACAGCCCTCTCTAAACAGTTTACAATGTCAGCATATTGCTCCCAACAATCTGTGTCCTCATTTTACTGACTTCAGAAGCATGGAAGTCTGAATCAGCCATGAGCCAGTCAGGATTGAACTCCAAGATGTGGGAAGAGTTTACCTGCAATACCACATTCTAATCACTGTGCCATCAAGGCTCCTGATTTACATGTTGCATAAGTGGACTAATTATTGTATTATAAATTATAATTAAGCAAGCCATTGTTTTGTAATGGTGTACAAGCTCAGTTTGTGTCTGTGTTAGTTTGGTATTTTTTAATATGAAAGGCAGAGTTAGCTGTTTATAGCTTTAACAGCTTTAATGAACTACTTTAAAATTATACATGACCAATGGAAAAATAGGGTAATTTCATTAATTTGGATAAAACTGTTCCTTCTGTACCCTCTTAAGAACAATATCTTGACCACAGAAACATGACAGAGAGAATAAACTGAATGCATAGGAGAAAGAATACTATTGATCTGCTTATAGCATATTGAGCACATGAGAAGGCATAGAAAAAGATGCTAACAAAGTATTGTTAACAAACGTGTATCTTCCATATAAGAATAAGTTACCACAATATTGAAAAAAATGACTTAACAGTGGTCCTCACACTTACAACCATTGCTGCATGCTCATAGTCACAAGATCAAAATTTGGGCACTTGGCAACCAGCACATATTTATGTGGTTGCAGAGTCCATGTTCATGTGACCTTTCCAGTTGGTATTTACTGTATAAGACGCACCCAGATTTTCACCCTCTTTTTTGGGAGGAAAAGGTGGGTCTTATATGCTGAAGAATACAGTATGTCTACATTGGTCAAATATCACTCACTGAACTTTGTTTTTATATTCTGACCTGCCAAAATAACTACATCTAAATAGAGGTGTATTGTAACTGAATTCTCTAATAAAGTTTTCAATTAAACTGTTCAATTAAATGTTGAAAATATGGAAACCAATTGTCTTGTAATGTCAGGGCTTTTAACTTAAATGATTAACTTCCACTATTTATTCAGATGTTTTCCTTATATTACTCAACATGATCTTTCTCATAGTAACGTCCAAATGTATTAAAGCTTCAGGTTCCAGACTTCCAATCTATGAAGTGAATGATTGGTTACAGAAAGATGCCTTAAGATTATAACCTCTACTTCTGAAATTTCACTTTAATCATTCTGTCAAGCTATAGTACGGATTACCATGGATTTCTTTGATAAATCAAAATTATTGCATTCAAACCATGAATCATATTTAATGGCTTAAGCAAGCTGAATTCATATAATAACAACACATAAAACAAACTGCATTATAGATTATAATATTAAGTAAACTGAGTATGATGTATTTGGCTTCCTGATTTAATGTCTGGTGTATATTTCTGGTTGAATTTGATATATCTCTTCTAATGACTTCCATGTGTAAGCCTCTTATATCAAGTTTTTAAGATTTTTTTTTAGGATTTTGTATCAATATGATAGATTTCTGCAGTACCTATTTTTATTAAATTTCACATAATACAACATTTCCTAAACATAACCAGTTTTCTGTGCTCAGACAGAAGTGCTTAATCTCTGTTGAGTTCTGATTTAAATTCAGCAACTAACGTCTGATTTCATTCACATGCATCCAGTTTAATTTATGGCTTTTGGAGAAAGTTAGTTTCTTGAGGTATAATAGGTCTGGGAAAGCTTTTAGACAAGGCAAAGGAATGTTTTTGGTTAGTGCTAAAGTTTCATCTCATCAACTTGATAACATAGTAGGAAAGGCTAGCATGAGGAGCTCAGTCCCAGCACTATATCAAAATGAACAGCATTAAAGAAATATTATTCAAAATGCAAGAGAGGTTTGTCTTCACTTGAAAACATTTGTAGCATTTTATCTGTTTATACAGAAATGGATCAAAATTATATTAGTTAAATTGCCTGGACTATGTTCATATTTCAGCTTCTTTCATTCAATCAAAATATGCACAGAAGTCTCTCTTTGACTGCAGTAGCAAAATGCAGAAGCATTCAAAGCCCTTCCCAGCTTTCTCACTGATATAGCCTTGAATTATCAAGAGACCATATCTTCTACTAAGAGCAGAAAAAACAAGAAAAGAACAATGAAAACAGTTTTGGAATAAAAGCAAATATGTGATTGGTTCCAGTGGATGGTAATGCTTTATTGGCTGGAAAAGAGCTCTTCATGGTTGTTGGCTGTTGTTGATTCTGACATCTGTTATTACAATCATCTAGATGCTTCTGAAAATATGTTGGCTGTTTCACATACTCCCATGTAAATCAGACTTAATACAAACTCAGTACTGAAAAAGCACTGGAATTTAGGTTACTTCATCATGTTTTGCTTCATTAAGAAAGCTCTAAACAAAGCTCTTTGAACAGTTAATCTCTAACACATACAGTATATCTCATAACTATATTTTTGGAAAAACAGACATACTCTTTTGTACATTCTCACTTCAATCAGAATAGAGCTGGAAGGGACTTTGGAGGTCTTCTTTGGAGGACTACTGTAACACGCTCTACATGGGGCTGCACCTGAAAAGTGTTCGGAGACTACAACTGGTCCAGAATGCAGCCGTGCGAGCGATATTGGGTGTACCGAGATACACCCATGTTACACCTATCCTCCGCGAGCTGCACTGGCTTCCTATCGGTCTCCAAACGCGCTTCAAGGTGCTAGTTATTACCTTTAAAGCCCTACATGGCCTAGGACCCAGATATCTACGAGACCGTCTTCTGCCGCATACCTCCCAACGGCTGATAAGATCACACAGGATGGGCCTTCTCCAGGTGCCGTTGACCAGACAATGTCGTCTGGTGGCTCCTCGGGGGAGGGCCTTCTCTGTAGCTGCTCCGACCCTATGGAACGATCTACCCCCAGAGATCCGGACCCTTCCCACTCTGTCGGCCTTCCGAAAGGCTACTAAAACCTGGCTATTCCGGCAGGCCTGGGGCTGTTGACCTCATGAATGAGGTCCAGCCCCGCCTAGATTGAGTGCATGAAGTGATTTTTTAATCTGTTTTTCTTTTCTCTATTTTTTAATTTTTATCCTTTTAGTGATGTATTTCTGTAAGCCGCCTGGAGTCCTTTGGGATTGGGCAGCATATAAATTTATTAAATTTGAATTTGAATTCTTCTAGTCCAAACCCTTGCTCCAATGATGAAGTACCTACAATTTCTGAAGGCAACCATCAAATTTTATTTTGTTTTCACCCAAGTAAATGTATTCAGTGAATTGCCTTATATTGCATTGAAAATCACGGGACCTAAATGTTTAGGTTTTTGTGGTTATTGCCCAAACTATCAAGCCATAACTCTACTTCACATTTCAAGCAAAATAACTTGATGCCAGATTTGAAAGTAGCAATAAGTCAAGCTAGATATGAGATCCATTCCTTTAATTGCAAGTATGCCCTGACCCTAATGAGTTGAGACTGAAGTAATGAGGTATGGACAGCTAATGTATAAACAAACAAAAGAATTCTAATTCTTATTAGCATCCATTCTTCGTAGATAACTTCTGCCAACTTTTTCAAAATGAGTTACAATTTTTTGAAAATGGAGTTCTTATAGTCCCAAACAAAATAGAAATGGCACTTATGTACAATATAAACACATTGTAGCTATAATTAAAGTTTGGGAGTAACAGACTGATTTTTGCAATGATGTAAGCAGAACAAGGATTTTACACTGAATTAGTTCCAGCACTACTGAATGAATCATATGTATTTTTCCTAATCTGATGTCATCTAGATACGTTGGACTTCAACATTCGCATTTTCTAACAAAAATCAACAATGGTGTCCCAAAACATCTGAAAAAAGACTCAGTTGGAGAAATCTATAAGGCTATAAGGAGAAGGCTATTATCCAAAAAATAATTATGTTGAGAAGTGTCTAATTAAATTTTTTATATGTACTAAAATATCAGAATTCAGAAAAAAAATGCTGATTGCCACAGGTAATCCAGTATAACTAGGCAACTTGCACGATGAAGCAACATAGAAGAAAACAGTTATTCAACAAAAATCAATTTATAGAACTACTTATTGTTCTATTTCAATAGATAAACAGTGGGTGGCATATTATATCTCCAGCATCTCTCAGTATTGATCATGCTAGCTAGGACTTCTGGGAACTGAGATTAACAACTGCTAGGAGACTATGTTGTGGATTTAAAAAAATAGATATGGAAGTATTGGGATTCTATAAAAATGATTGCATGAGGAAAGAATAAAAGCAAAAGATTTTATAATAGCAATAGAGAAATTTCAAAATTATTTCAATCTATAGATTGAAGATCTATAGATACTGGATCAGGGATTTAAAAAGTATATCTAGGTTTAATATCCAAACAGTGAGATACGAAAGCAAAGCAGGTCTTTCTGTTGCTGGGTCAAATGGCATAATCTTGGAAACATATGTCATTTTCTGAGTGACCATAATTTAACACAGCTGTTCCGGAATGATGCCACATGGTCCAGCAAGGCAGCAGCTTGCTTTGCTTTCCTACAAGAGTTCTACTGCAGAACGTTGTGAAAGGCTGTGGAATGCTCTGGAACGTATGGTTCAGAGGTGGGTTGGTCCCAGTTTGGCCCAGCTCAGCTGAACTGGTAGTGGCAGTGGGAGGCTCCGCCCACCTGCCTAGACACTTCGGTGCATGTGCAGAAGCATTGCGCGCGAGAGAAAGAACACAAGTGAACCGGTAGTAAAACTGTTACAAACCCACCATTGGCGTGGTTACATAACAAACCACTGCATTGCTGGGCTGCATGGTGTCATCTTTTAAGCAACCACTACAATCAATGCAGCCACTTGAAAAATGATGGCTACTTCTAGTTACATGGTCCAGCAATGTCACAATCTGCTCTCTTTCCCTAACCAGAACTCTGGAGCACCAGAACTCTTTGAAAAGTAAGTGAAGAGGAGATGGGTCTCAGTGGTGTGGGAGGTAGGTCCAAGATCTGCAGGGACATAGTAGAGTGGAGTGAAGGAATATAGGTGAGTTGGGCTCCTGGTAGTTGGTCATATGGGCAAATGATCATGAGGGATATTACAGTGGCTATAATTTTGGAAACATGTTTAAAGTAGCTTTTCAGGGGTCCCCCACAACTTAAATGATCACTAAACAAGAAGTCATAAGTGAGGATTATTTGTATAGTTTTTATATCTTTTCCTTCACTTTTATTAATTGCATTAACTTTTTTTTAAAAAAATAGGCTTTTATAATTTTTAAAGTTTTAGGAAACGGAAAAGAAAGGATAGTTTTGAAATTGCCCTGAATATTGTTATTCACATCTGTTAACCCATTTACATTGCAAACCTATTCAATAAGGAAAAAAGTAATAAATAAACTATCTGCCATTGGAATGAAATAGCGTAAGAGCGTGTTGGTTGGAAGTATTTGAATCAATTGCATTCTCAGAGTTCACTAGAGTCCCCAGCTGCTTTAGGAAGTGACCTGAATTTCCTAAATGCTGATGCAGAAAGCAAATAAAATAAAATAAAATACTGGGAGAGAAAACACATGGAAGCAGAAGAGAGAAAACATTTTTTTTATAGGGAGGAAACACAACAAATAAACAGAAGATGAACATTGTGGAGCAACACACTTCTTCCAATAGATAACCCACCAAAAGAGACAGATAAATAGTGGTGGGATTTATTTTTTATTACCAGTTCTATGTGTGTGGCTTTGTGGGCGTGGCTTTGTGGGTGTAGTAGAGGGAGGATACTGCAAAATCCCCATTCCCTCCCGATCAGCTGGGACTCGGGGGGCGGAGAATAGACCAGTCAGGGCCTATTCTCAGGGCCAGTCAGAGGTGATATTTACTGGTTCTCTGAATTGCTCCAGAACTGGTCAGAACCTGCTGAGTACCACCTCTGCAGATAAACCTTTGCCAATTTGGATGGCTAGAATATTTCTATGTTCATGTCTTCTTGGTTAGTGGGACAGTAGAAAATTGACTGTGTAGTCAGAAGAGAGACATAGTAGTAGTGTCCACAAAGAACCTTTTCCCCTTGATATGTTACTTCTTAATTGCACAAATTATAGGAGAATGGTAAAGCCAGCAGCCTAAGCCTGGAACATCTATTCTAAGATCTGGGAATCTACCAACTCTTTCAGCTACTTATGTTGATTAGGCCTTAAATTGCAGCTAAACTAAACAACTGCAGTTAGTTGGATGTGCAACCTGAAGATCCTTATTTCAGGGCCTGATATTCAAGCCCATGATTAACAAATAACTTCATGAATGCCTTACAATTCTAGTCACTTTGAAAAAAACCAATGGTTCTGCGGATGTAATATAATTACAGAAAATTTGCTACATCTCTTTTAACATCAAAAATAGCTTGAGGGTCTACTTCAGGTTCTGCTGACAAAATTGAAGATATTAAGATACTTTGTTGGACCATGCAATTTATATAAAACAAAGCTGCATACAGCTTGGAGCAATTAAATTTTCGTGGCTTCACAGATCACAACCTTTAGATTCCAACTTAAATTCCAAAGTATCCATAGTTTCAAATAAATAACCTTTTGCCCTCAATTAAGCATCTTTAGCTTTAAGTCAGTTTTATGTGAGAACATAACATATTGCTGGTAATACGCCTATGTATTTTCAAATACATTTCAGTCTTTTTCTAATAGAAAATGGATAGACAAGATTTCTTAAAGTTGTTGATTAAATTTGCTTTTTTCATATAAAGTCCCTCTTTCCTAGTTTTTGAAACATTATCAATAATATACAACTATAGTGTGACATTTATACAACCTCAATGAAAACATTTTTTCTCATTCAGGCAAAAAAGAGCATTGATCTTATTAGTCTTTTTCCCACTGCAGCTCACATGTATTCCTCTATGAGAATTATAATCTTTTCCATCTGTTGTTGACCAGTAACTTAAATTCACAGCCTGGTGCTATTGATCTTACAAAATGATAGGTTTGCAAAGGAAAACTGATATAATCACAAATAGCAAGTAATATTAGATGGGCTAATAGTATTAGATGGGCTAGTAGTGACATATGCTAGCCAAACAAGGCCAAGAGAAATGAAATTTTGATCTGTGCCATAGGTTTACCATCACACATCTAGTCTAAAACCTTGCCATTCCATGGAAATTTCTAACCCCAAAACAATCTGTCAGTAATGTACAAATGGTTATAATAAATTCATAAAAAATAGTACAAGCAACTACTCAATGTGTTCTCTATATTTTTCCAAGCAGTGCATTCTGGCAATTGCATTTCAATGGAAAAATATGAATTATGTCAAGGGTCTAATGAAATATTAGGGGCGATGTGGTGGCTGAATGATTAAAATGCTGGGCTTCTCAGCTCAAAAGCCAGCAGCCGAGTTTTGAAACTCAAGCGCCATGCGGTGGGGTGATCTCCCATCCTTGCCCCAGCTTCTGCTAATCTAGCAGTTTGAAAGCATGTAAATTAAGTCAATAAATAGGTACCAGTGGGAAGATAACAGTATAATGTGCCACATGACTGCAAAAATACCTTCAGATAGTACTGGCTCAATGGTCTTGAAACCGAAATGTGTTCAGAAGCTCCAGAGATGGTGTTGGAGTCCTTCTGTTGAGTCCTGAACTGCCAGATGTTTGGAAGACTTCAGCATGGAATTAGTTCAATTCTCTGTCTACAGAGTGACTAGAAGATATGTATCTTTGGGCTTAGACTGAGTTAAGAACTGGATCCAGTCAAGCCAAGGAAGCGTGTCTAAACACTTCAAACTCAGTCTCTGGGCTAATAGGCAGAAGTTATAACCCATACATGGAGTCTCCAAGCACTGCACAGGAGAAAGGCCGGGAGCAAAGAAGGATTACCCTAGAAAAGTAATTAAGTTTCCCATATAAAATAATATAAACAGCAAAGGGATACTTATGCATACTTATCTGACTCTTGACAGATGTTGTCACAACAAAAATCTTTCAAAGCTGGTTGTTTGGTATTCTGTACTAACAGATCAGTTCTGACTTAATTTATGTGGGAGGCTATGATTTAAAACTATAATTGTAGTGGTTGCATCCCACCATACTCTCCTCCTCCTCCTCCTCCTCCTCCTCCTCCTCCTCCTCCTCCTCCTCCTCCTCCTCCTCCTCCTCCTCCTCCATCATTATTTTCCTTGTCTCTCTGCTTTTATAAAAACCAGATATGAAAGTGAAAAGAGATGTACCACCTGATGTCCCAAAACTTTCTGTGAACCCTAACAGTCTTCAGTTAGAAGAATCTTGAACCTATTACCAAATTGCAATTGTTAATGTAACATAAATGTAAGATATTAAATATATGACTTAATAAACAAAATCAGTTTTAGTTTTTAGTCCAATCATATCACTATGTATACCATGACCTCCAGCATTCCATTCAAAGGCCTTATTTTAATCCAGAAAAAAATATAAAGGTAGATAATTTGGGTGAGACTCAATGAGGTGATTATAAATTGAGTTCTCTCCTGCAGAGGCCATAAATCTTTACAAAGGATTTTGCTGGCTCAGTGCGTGTTAACATCCAGCCTACTTATTTGGGGGTTCTGTATGCATCATCAAGAGCCTGATGTTTTTTAGAATTCACCAATTACATACCTATAATTCACAGAAGTTAATACGGTATTACTTCACAGTGTACCAAACACAAAGAGAAGGGAAATGAGTCACATGTACTGACCACAGAAGTATATAAAATGAAAAGAAACAGAACTGAAAAGTAGAACTTAGAGTAACAGGTAAAAAACTAAAACAGCTAATTGATATTAGGTTAATTTTGAAAGATAGTAGATAATTTAAATATTAATATTTTATCAGATTTTTAAACTACTTTAAATAAATTAAAAAGTTAATGCTATTATTTCTACTTTTGGGAAAGTTTACATTTCGATTAGGTTAATTTATAAATCATGCATCTTTATCCCCCCAACTCCTAAGTTTCTAAACATACATACAGTAAATGTCACAAAGACATTTCAGAAATCTGCACAAAACCTCTGCTAACAAAAGCATCATTTTATATTCATTCTATTTGCCCGTTTCAATACACAACATTTTAGATGATCATAAAAATTATTTCTGAACAAAAGTATACAGAAATTCTGTTCTGTTATCACTTATGCCAACTGGGTATCATTTTAACAGATTATTTAAATTCAATAAAGATTTACCCAAACTAGAATGTAATTTAATTCTGAATGGATAAATCAAATGAACCAAATGATATTGTATATTTAATCTATTGTTCATCATTATTTGCAACCCACCTCTAAACAAAATCCAACTGAAAATAGCATTAGTTGGAGTCAGTTTAATCTGTTTAATCTGTTAAGACTTAATGATGATATTCTACCTTTCATTGGAGAAAGTCTGAATATGTCTATGTCACGATGAATATATTTACTTGATACTTTTCAGGAGATAATAGGCGATGCATCTTAGTCCTATAAAAGAAGGTTTCTTGAAGTCTATCTAAATTATTCATATGCTTGAAATGCCTGTACAGATAATACCCTTCGGAAACTACAAATATCTTTAGGATATTCAGCTTTAGTGCTGACTCTTCAGTTTTAGTGATGAAAAAAGATAGATAATCCAAATCTGTTTAATAATACAAACTAAAAGCAGATCAGGCTTAGTTTTCTAGCTTTATTTTTCATAGGTTTTTACTGTCCCATATACAACTCTACTGGACATGATTATGCATACACTCACAGTGACATTTGTGAGGGAATATCAAGAAAAAGAAAACAAAATAACAAAAATTTAACCCTAAATTTTGCTTGAAAAATGGGAATGTTTATCTTTGGGGCAAAAAGCTTCAGTGTATATTTTTGTTATTGAATTACTATCATTCGAAAGTCATTTCCCCCCCCCCCCCCATAAATCATACAGTGACTCTTCTTTATGTTTTTCTCATTTGGTAATCATTCTCAGATATTTATATAACTTTTTTCTGACTTGAATTATTGTAAGCTATTAATTATACTTTTACCTCCATTGATTAAGAATGTTTACATTTAATTTCTATCATAAATTTCCATGTAAATATAAATGCATTAATTACCTTTTCCATGCTGCTTTCTTTAAATATTAATTGAAAAGAAGAGCATCTCAAATAATGACAGAAATTTGCAAAAAAGGGGGGCTCCTAAATGGGATACTATAGAGCCGGGGCAGGTGGGTGGGAATACCCATGATTTCCGGTATTGGTTTGGGTGAACCGGTCCAAACTGGTAGAATACCACCTCTGTAGTATAGTCCTGGATTTTGAGTTTAAGAATTAGCTAGTTCTTATGTAAAAAACTCCTCAATTTGGCATCCCTCCAGACATAAAATAGGCATTTCATATTATATATCACCTACAACTTTTAACTAAAGATGCTAAGATTTGAACTTGGATCCATGTTGCTACATTTAATATCATACAGCAGGTAAGATTATAAAGTTCTAGATTGAGTATTTGACCTATTGATGCTATTTTCGCACAAAAGCTTCAAGTAATTGAATAGTCAAATGATATTTGAGACAACTATTTCACTGTTAGCAATCATACTAAATCATTTTTTTTAAAAAAAAATGGCTTCTTAATCAGTCTTGTAGATAAAATAAATAATGGCTTCTTCTACTAATTCTGAGTTTCTTTACTATCTTTTCCTTGCTCTTACATTGTATTTATATAGATTACTTAGAGGCTTTAATGAAGATCAAAGCAGAGTAAGGTTGAAAACCTAACTTTTCCAGTGCATTGTGTCCTGAAGCCACTTACCTTTTCATTATAACAGATAGAAACACATTCCATCATAAAGTTGTATATAATTTTAAGCCAAGAATCCTGGCTTAATAAGTAATCATCTAACATGTTGCTGCATGCTAGTACTCTGAATTTCTCCTCTGACCAGTTATGCAAAGAAGGAAGGAAATAGCTTTGTTGTGTCCAAATTAAAAGATTATGAGTACTGTGTTCAAGCAGGTCAACAAGTGAAAATCAATTCTGAATTAGATATGGAGGGTAATAAATCATAATTCTAAACATGGACTTAACATAAATCTAAGCAAAGAGTGAAGTAGGAATATGGATTTCATGCAATAGTGTATTACACATCCACGGTATGGTTTGCTAAGCCAAAATTACTGGTCTGCTATTATAAAAGTTTAAAATTTCTAGCCAGTATCAGGATTTAATTGGGATGAAATAAACTTGATTTAACACTTTTTAAAAATATTCTTCCAACACTGCATTATCAAAATAGATGACAACTTTTTTTTTTACGTCCCGTGGTAATAAGGCAGGAAGGTCTTTTAACTTTCAATGTTTTAAGTTCAGTTGTTCAAGATGACGTATAACAAAATACTTACTGGATCTTTTTTGACCAGCTCTTGGTCAGGCACTATTGCAATGAGGTGGGCAAGTGTAAACACAGAGTTAAGAACATATGAACAAAAGAGATTCTTATGCAGTGTTATCCTTTGACAGCTGAGGCTCCTGAAAAACATGCACCACAAATATAGTACAAATTAGAAATTATTAGAGCTGATTTTGAGGTTGCTTTTATAACAAGAACATGTTGGCAATTCTTTCTTAAATATGCAATCTGACACAGGCAGTCGGAAAAAAATACGGCTGGCAGTGAAGCCATGGGAAAGAAATTCCCCCCTCTTACAACTGCTTACATGCTACATGCTTTCCCAATCACAGTTAGGGGACTTCTAATGTACATGATCAAGTGGCAGAAAAATTAACAAAATTACTTTGAGAATAAAATATATGTCTAATACATTTAATTTATTTTATGTAATAAATAAATATAAAAACATCCCACATATAGACAGATTCTTTGGAGCTATATTAAAATTAAAAATGCTTTCAGAAAGAGTTATCAGCTGAGTAAGAAATTTTGATCTGGAATTTTCTGATGTTAGGGATATTTAATTTCATTCCTTGCATGGTTGTGATTTCTTCTTGTTTCCCACAACTCTAAGACATTTTTTCTGCTTTATTAAAGTGAACTGAATCACGAAAATTACTATGCCATTTTTTCCTCTAGAATTATTCACAAATAAAATACTAAACCTACTGAACAATTTTGAAACAGTCAACAGTAATCTGAATAGTAAAATAACGTTTCCATTTATTGAATCAAGGTTATATAACTATATATTGAATATCATATGCCACTAAGGTATTCACATACCTAACATGGTTAGTTCTTTCTAGATTTCTTTATAGTTAGCTTATATAATTGATATTGCCACAAAACTTGGAATGGGAACCTTTATCAGATCATCATCTACCTCCTCCACCCCAAAATTGCAGTATCACTGAAATACCAAGAATGGATTCAGAAATTCTGCGAGCATTTAATAATCTTGCATAATATGTTGGTGATCTATTAAAATAATGTCGGATCTTGCAATTTGAGTGATATTTCATGAGTTTTGGATAATTTGAGGAGATGCATATGCTAGAGTGATAGTCCATAGTAGCTCCAGCAATGTGAAAATGTTACCAACCTCTTTTAACCTTTTAATTTTCTTTATACATATAGAAATTCTTCCCATTGAGTTCATGTCCATTTTATGTAGAAGAATCATAAACTCCATCCCTACCTTTACGGATGATGTACAACCACTTTGTTTGCAATCATCTACATTTCCCAAAATGCTATGGGAGGCCCTAACTTAAAGTTTACCACATTCGATTATGTCAAATCATTATTTGTATTCTATTTTTGTACACACACTCTTTAGTTACAGAGGAACATTTAGAATCTGCATTATGTCTTAAGCAAGTACATATGACTCCAAGAAGACATGGCACTTCCATTATAGAGAACTGGCGGACATAGCACATAGATAAAAATCACTTGTAAGCCAATGTGGCCAGTAAGCAAACGGGTGAACTATATGAGGCAAAGAAGTACTTCTATAACTCTTGCACATAGTGCAGCAAGAGAAAATAAATACTTGAAGGATGTACTCACTTGAAATAAAAGAAAATTCCCAAGGAAATCAGCAGGGAAACCATAGACAATACATGTCCTGCTATAGTCATGTAATAAACTATGAAAATCATCTGAAATTTAAAAGAAAAAATGAATAAGAAATGAAGATAGTTTAGAAATCATTGTGAGATACAAATAGTAGTAACAACGATCCCAGAACTTTAAAATATCTTTTACTTCACTTTAGATACATGGAACTAACTCTAAAAATGAATTAAATTGTGTTCATATTTATAAAGTACACATTATAAATGGTACTATTTTATATATGCACACATATATTCACATAGATATATAATTAATGTCCTTTGTTCATTTGCCTACCTAGATATTCTTGGTCTGTTCTATTTGGTTTCTTGATTTTATAATCTCTGTTCCTAGTGCTGCTATAAGCTGCCCAAACATAGTCCATCTGTTCAAAATCATATCAAAGTAATCTGTGTTCTGCTCTACATTATTTCTCCTTTATTTCTCCCCTCCCTGCATTTAGAGTTAATTATGGTAAGATTTTCTCTTGTGAACTATTTTCTTAATAGGTATTATGACAATCTTCTGCAATTGGCCATATAAAAGTCAACTCCATAAAGATTTACATTAAATCTTGAGAATTATTTCTTATAACAAAAGGTCATAGAGAGTCCTCAGCATTTTACAAAGTATATATCTTATATAAATCTAATCAAGCTTTTTCCAGATTACAATGTAATAAGTAAGGCATGGTTCAGTTTAAATGTAACATGCAAAAAATGGCTTAATATTTTTTTAAAAATGG
The DNA here is from genome assembly GCF_009769535.1 of Thamnophis elegans. NCBI lineage: Eukaryota > Metazoa > Chordata > Lepidosauria > Squamata > Natricidae > Thamnophis > Thamnophis elegans. The sequence continues at coordinate 31,035,162 of NC_045558.1, forward strand.
AAATTCAAATCCAGGTCACCTTAAAAAAAAAGAATACAAGTAAAGATGTAAAATATACCCACCCATTTTCATAACATATACAAACTTATCTCTTCATATTGTATATATAATGCTTTCAGATATCTAATTGAGATGAAAGTCAGGAATCATTCTGATTGTACCCATCAGCCATGTAAAGGGAATTGCTAAGACATTTTCACCAGTCTTTAAAATCTCACACGGATTATAATGCCACCATTTTTGTCTTCATTAAAGCCAAGTCAATAGTGAAGGCCAGTGAAAGTTTGACATTTTATCAATTTTTTAGTGGGGAGGAATACATATGTTCATTTCTCTCTACCCAAATGGGTTCAGCATCTTGGCAAAACTTCTTTCCTTGCTATCAAAGACAATAATAGAGAAAAGAGAGAGAGAAAATTTCCTTGGGAATTTACAGTTCATAATATATAAATTCATTCAATTTTAAACAATAGGCACCCAGGATAAAGAACTATAGGCCTTGCTGTTACATTAGGAGTTTTAGTATAAAACCTGTGAGTTGGACATTGATTTATGTGGCATAATTGAACATGGCTGAAATGCAGACAAATCTTTTTACACTGCATCCATGATTAATATGAAAAAATCACAGATGGATAAAAGTTAGGAATTATCAGAAATTTTTCTAAAATGTAAACAACTTACCTTACGCTTTTCATTTGTAAAAGAATTGCAGCGTTTATAGTTGGACCAGGTCCGATTGGTTTCTGGATGCCGAAACCATGTTCCTGTCTTATCACAATATTTTGTTGCTATTTCTGTGAATTAACAATTCAGTAGATGTAATTCATTTGAAAAGCTTGTGCCCATATATTAAATCATATTACTTTTCATACATTAATTAAGTATGGCTGGAATTAAAGAAAAATCATTCATCACAACAGTGAGACAAATTGTGATAATTTGCCATTTCATTTTGTAAAAATAGCAAATCATTAAAAAGAAAGTAGCATTAACTGCTTTCTGTAACATATTTTGCTCACTGTAAGCCTCAGTGACAGAATCAGTATAATTAAAATACGTGTGGTAAATTATTTGTAGCCTACTTGTATTTAATGCATTAGAATGGTATAACTTTTTACACTTTAATTTTGATTTCCTCTTAGTTGAACATTATTTTCTCATTTTAGTGGAGCCATTCCCTAAATGAATTAAGGATGGTCCCATAGGCAAGTAAATTTGAAGAATTTCAGGAATAATATTTTGCCTTAAATATGAACTGACCAAATAACTGTTTTATTCTTTAACAATTAAAAAAAATGCCATCTGATTGTTGGCCAGAGTAGCTGCCTCACCATTTCTCATAATTACAGATGTCCGATTGATGGAGTAATGCCACTATTGCTACATTTTTATAAATAAGCCCTCCCCAGATAATAAGCCTTATCAGGCTTTTGAGCGCATGTGCTAAAATAAGCCTTCCCCATAAAATAAGTCCTCCCCAAAAATACTACAACACAGCAGCAGCCATGAGGTGACCACGTTTACTGCCTCCTGCACCTCAAAAATAAGAAGACCTCCCCGAAAATAAGGTCAAGTGCTAATTTTGGGAAACATGATATTACAAAGTACTTAACTCTATAAGGTACTGTTTATAGCCTTATGTACTACTCACTAAAACATACTTAGTCCTATAAGGTAAACCAGACAAGGAAATGAATGTCACATAGAACTAGAACTACTATTCAGTTACTGTGGTGTACAACAACAGAATCTTGCAAGTCTGAATGTCCTTTGAGTGAATTAGGTAGCTCTGAGACATTTACTCAATTTAATTTCTTGGCATGGACTCAAGCTGCACTTCTCTGATGTTGAATTGTTAGTAGATCTTCCTCCTGTCCTTTAAGGCTATTCCCTATTCCCTCTACAGCTGCATACTTACACATTTGCCAGGCTTCACAACAACAGAGCCTTCTACTAACATAAATCCTACTTTGATTAATTATATTCATATAATAGCTAACATACTTGCTGAACATGATGAAATTTTATTGTCTCACAAATGGCTGCCCATATATCAAGTACATAACAGTAAAGATTGATTACAGTGTTGGGACTATTTAGACAGAAAATCCCATAAACAGTTTTTCCCAAGAAGCGAAACTTCAACTACAATAAATGAACAATTAGCCACTATTTTGGGCATTTTGTATCTGCTTGAGGCAGTTAATTCATTTCCTTCATTCATTTATCAAGATCCTTTATTAATTACTGGAATGATATCCTATTTTTCACTTTAATACACCAATAAATAGCTCTACGGCTTTGTTTTAAAAGTACAATCATAACCCTAAATATTCCTAGGAGAAAATGATTGCAGGAGCAGTGCCAAAGCAACTTAACTGCTTATTCCTTTAAATTAAAACAGTGAACAAGGGATACAATCCTATTAAAAGTTCAAGGATAAGTTTTATTGAGTTCTTGGTATATTCCCTGAGCTTGATTTTCTTCATACAAATATTTCATTACCAGGCTTCAAGTGTTATGTTAAGAATAACTTACAAAGGGAAATCCCAATGCTATGGGAAACACCGCAGAAAAGGACTTATTTATGAAAACCACTCGGCTAACTCTTTAAGTATCTTGAAACTGTCTTCAATTGACAGTAAGTATATATTGGAGAAGTAGTTCTTCAAATCTTCTGCTGCTCCAGAACAATATGAGACCAAATCTTTTTGATGTTTGATGTTGACCTTTATGAAGCCAAAAATAGATGTGGTACAAATAATAAAGTCACCTTATAATGGACATGTAATATTAATAACATAACAGCTTCAAATACAACTGATTCACTTCTCAAGGTGCTGCTAATGTGATATTTAAAGCCCTATACAATTGGGGATACAGCTGCATAATGAACTGCACTTTACTATCTATGTATGCCTGGGTTTTAAAATCTTTGAGATATGTCCTTTTTACTCTGCATATATTGAAAACCAACTTTGTACAGCTAGCATCAGCTTTTGAATTTCCTCATTCAATATTTAGGTAAAGGTAAAGGTTCCCCTTGCACATATGTGCTGGTCGCTCCAGACTCTAGGGGGTGCTCATCTCCGTTTCAAAGCTGAAGAGCCAGAGCTGTCCAAAGATGTCTCTGTGGTCATGTAGCCGGCATGACTAAATGCCAAAGGCACACGGAATGCTGTTACCTTCCTACCAAAGGTGGTCCCTATTTTTCTACTTGCATTTTTACATGCTTTTGAACTGCTAGGTTGGCAGAAGCTGGGACAAGTAATGGGAACTCACTCCATTATGCGACGCTAGGGATTCAAATGTCCGAACTGATGACCTTTCTGATTGACAAACTCAGTGTCTTAGTCACCGAGCCACTACATCCCGATCTTTTGTTCTTAATAATAAGCAATGACGTTTTCATTCAGATAGGCCTGAGTTGTAAAAAAATTTACCATTAATTTATTTATTTGTTTTCTTTTTAAATGTTTTTTCATTATATTTTATTGCAATTTACCATATATTCCTAATTATATTGGAATTTGATAACCGTTTAAAGGAAAAGCAAGACATAAGCCTCTTTCTTCTGATTCTGTTCATTCCGTTACTAAAAGAGCAGCAAAAGACTAACAGCTGAGGTAATATGTTCACCTCTGCTAAGAAGCAGCACATTTTATCTGGAAACACTTGGAATAAGCACTCTTTAAATCATTCAAAGTATAGATTATCTGAAGCTGGAAAGTGTCTCAAGTAGCGCTTAAAGCTGATTGAATACAACGTACCACATTTTTTACTGTTATTCCATTGATATCGAAGGAATCATATTAATAACCTTTATTTCTCCTTTTCAATTGCATCACTTGGAAGGCAGAGAGGGAGAGGAAAATAAAGAAAATAGTTCCTTTAGTAGTTCTTGAGTCTAAATTCCAATATGTCTCTTTTATTAACAAGCCTGACTCACCGGCAGGCATCAAAGGTAATCAAAGGACATTTTCCTTGATACCTTCTGCTCTATAAAGCTATAAGAAGAAGATATACATTAGTTGCTGGAACTTCATTTTCCTTAAGATAGAAGATTTGTCTCAAGTGTCTAAGGAATGGGGGAAATGAGGTACTGTCGCTCTTTCAATTGTTACTGTTCCTTCATAAGAAAAGAGTTGGTGGATCTTGGACCAAACAATATTAAAAGCTCAGGTAATCCCTTTGTGGTTGAATTTTTATATCCATTCACAAAACGCCAAAGTGCTGCTTTGGGATAAATTTAAGTTATTGTGAATAATTTTTTTCCATCTCTTTTATGGTAAATATCCTAACCAGGATCCCCTCAACTGGCACCCAACAGACACATATAAATAACACCTGAAAAAAATTATCATGGTCAAAGTTACATTTGAGCAATGTTCTGTATCACACAGCAGCCAATCAGAAGTGTTCATGGGAAGGTCACACACATGAACTGAGGTGACAATGATTTTTATACTTTTTTACTCTAGCATTTAAAATAAGTTTCCTGTGATCAAATGGGTGTAGTCAGCCATCAAGATTAGTAACCAAATTTGTCATTAATTTCTCCAATCTCTTTTAAACTGTAAGCATTGTTTTAACTGGTGCTTACCACCTCATCTAATGGAAATCAATTCCAAATTTTAAATATACATTAGACAAAGAATTGATTTATTTATCCTATTTATCCTATTAAGATAACATCTTAGAAATTCTGGGATGCAGTCAGCTGATTATATCACTGGTTTTTGTGCTCCAGCCATTCAGATGGAATCTTGTTGGGTAGTTCCATAAAAAATTGCAATTTTATATAACATTAATTTCTCCATTGCTGTTTGTTTTCTCTAATCAGAAAGCAGAAATAAACACATGATGGTTTTAAAAGTATACTGTAAATGACTTAAAATGAAGGATTTTTTCATATAGCCATGTTATAATGAAATCTTGCATCTGTAGTTGGCAGAAAAAGTACGTCAATACAAATTGTTCCACTTTAAAAATTCAGTCTGAGAAATGATGTTTTACTTACAGATATGATATGGGTCAGTAAAATATTCTCATAGGAGCTGGAGGTTTTTTTTTTAACACACATTTTATTTATAGTCTAATAAATCAAACACCAAACTCCTTGCAAAACCCCAACTCACCAAAGGCACTCCTTTTATCATTAGCACCCAAATTCTTCGGAGAATAATAACCTACTTTTTATAATCCAAGAGGCTAGCCTTAGGTGTTTTGAGAGAATAGGAGAAGTCAGTGAGGAGCACTTTATCTTTTTCCCAGCCCTCATTTCCACAAATAAGGAACAGGGCAGAGTCAGACTCTAAGCCAAACTAAGTAATCTTTGGGAGCCTTTTCTTGCTACAGCACATGCTTACGCATCTAGCAATTTGTAACTACTGCTAAAAGGACTAATAACCGGAGTATCAAACTTGCATTGTCACGTTATTCTCACATGATGTATTGTGACTTTCCCCCTTCATTAAAATAGGGGAAGGCATGGCCAGCTTGTGACACATCTGGCCCATTGTCACGAGTTTGACACCCCTGACTTATAGGAAAGTCTATCCAGGTAAAACAGAAGTTAATGCATAAGCAAACAGATGAAGGAGCTATGTTAATTAGGAAAAGGAAAAGGAAAAACACATACACAGATGAAATAGTAAGTGGGTATAGTAAAACTGTAATGTCACACAGTCATGGATGATACTCTTCAATGTATAAAAGAAATAAAAGAAACATTTATTTCATCAAACTTGGTTCTTAGTGAATTTTGTTGTTGTTGTTTAGTCACTAAGTCACGTCCAAATCATGGATCATAGCATGCCTGTTCTCCACTGTCTCCCTGAGTCTGTCCAACTCATGTTCATTGTCTTGGTGACACTATCTAATTATCTTCTCCTCTGTGGTCTCCTTCTCCTGTTGCTATCTATCTTTCTCAACATCTTTTCCAATAAGTCCTCTCTTCTCATTTGGTGGCTAAAGTATTTGAGGTTCAGCTTTAGTTAATGAAGTGCAACAACATAAACAATTATTAACAAAAAGAAAATCTAAGAATGGTTTTTTTTACAGATTTAAGGACCTAGGAAAATACCAGACACACAAATAGATATCCTGCAATGGGACACAATATGAAGTTTTTTCTTGGCGCAATAAGTACAACAAAACGTAATGTGACAATACAGAAAGCCATATTTTACAGTGATGAAAATGAGATGCATCAAAATTTGGGCTTTGCTTATTTCCTTCCATTTCTTCTTCTGGCACAGCCACATGGAAGGTTTTGAACATGCATGCTTGGCTTCTGTCTGAACACTTTTGTTTTGTTTGAATTTGGCAGAAGATTCAGGAATATTTCTGTTTTTGATTAATTTCTGCTTGCCAATTTATCTGAATTATTTATGGCATTTTTATGCTAATGTCAACAGCAGAAATATTATCTAAGTCATTTTGCAAACAGTCACAACAAAGCGTAGTGATGATTAGTCTCAACAAGGCCAGAATTGTAGGCATGCAACCCATATGTGTCTTCTCAAGTGGCAGGAAGTGATTATTAGCTACTAGTCCTTTCAGCATGTATTTGGAACAAAATAAACAGATGGCCCAGCTCTGGTATGGGAAGCTGGAGCTAATCCTACCAGACTTATTCTATTCAACTGAAGTTAACGATCTGTGGCCTAAGATTGCCAGCAATCATTTGCTTACTTTAAGTGTCCTTAGAACATGCTGTTCCAAGGCATAAAGTGCTATTACAAAAACAAGAGAGAAATCAGAAGTGCGTATGCTTCAATAGGTACCTGAATGTGCAAAAAACAAACTATGGAAACATAGATTCTTCAGTTAGTCACATACTGCTTATTCCTTCTGATAAGCACAATATATTTTTAATAGTGTAGTTTACTGAACAAGCTACAAATTAAGAAATAAAAACATGACTTACAAGTCAATATGCCCATTCACACAATATTCAACCAATCATGATATGGTTTAGCACAATACAGAAACCTATCATTGGGAAAAAATACAAACATGGATTGGCTCTATTGGGATCTTAGATTCAAGACATTATTAATTCTGAAAGCAATCCCTTGGCAGAAAACTTTCACTCCTATTCTGTAACTGTGGAAATCCCATTTTCTTTTGAACTTGATCAACTTTATTCCACCTTCTATTTTTCCATTTCTCAACTGATATTTCAAATGGTATCAGTGCAATCTTAAACATTTCCTATCTATACTCATATAACAGCATACAAATTTTGCTGTAGTAGAAAACAGCAATCAACTAAACACACATTTATAGTTATTCGTGCATAAGAACTACAGAATGGTAGATCGTGCAAAAATGTCTCCCTTTAATAATTTATTTGAAGGTTCAATTTATTAATACTTGGTGAAGATATAGACAGAATATATATATATTGCTATGAATGTTTTAGGAAAAGTAATAATTACACACTTGATGACTTCATAAAATGTCAGTGGTGTTTTCAAGGTGTGGTTTTGAAAAAGGTACAATAGGATACACAATGGTACAATTGAAACATGATAGTACATATACAATAGGTAGAATTCCTATCACACTATTGTGGCATTGACAATATTGATTGCATTGATGATATCCCTATAAAGTATTATGAGTTTTAGAATTATGTTGCTACATATTATACAGGAACCTTTGATAATAAAATATTTAAAACACTAGGAATAAGATTCATGTCACACAAATGAATCAATTTTAGGAACTGCAATTTAATTCCCTAGCAATAGAATTATGATAAAAATGATTGACATGAAAAATAAACAATGCCATTTTCTGGATTGTCAATAGTCAATATGGCAAACACTAAGAGGATTTAAAGCAAAACATTCTGAACATTCAGTGCAGGTGTAACTAGAACTCAGGAATGCTATAAATAAAAGCTATTTATCTTGTTCACTTTAATTTTAAACAGGAATGACTACTTGATTTTCCTACTGCAATATTTGCATTTTGGGTGGGGGGAAAACCAGGTTATTTTTCTGTTTGCGGATTGGATTATAATTTATCTGTAAACTTTCTGTTCTGTGCATTTTTGTCCCATATAGGAGTATTTGCAAGTAATGTTCTCACATGCTAATGCATGTATTTTTTAAATGAGAGAATTTGCATCAAAAGCTTGGAGAAATCAGAAAAAATCACAAAAAATAAACTGTTCCTGCATATCTACAGTAACTAGTTCTGGACATGTAAATGCAAACCAACTATATTTTTAATGTTGATAAAATTTATCCTTTCATTTCCATATTCTACCAATTGGCTGAAAGTAACAAAGGTACTATACCAGTTGGATCAAAATCTTGAAAATAATCGGGACAATTCTGGTCAGCATATTCTCCAGCTGGTGTATCATCCCAACACAGCCATCCATCCCAGGTCCGGTTACAGTACAAACCTAGAAATTTGAAAGCAATAAAGCTTGATAGTTTTGGGGAAAATATACTGGCCTTTTTTTCCTAAGGTCAAAGTAATGTCTATCATGTTCATGAAAGCGCCTAGCATTTTTCTTGTTTTTACGTTAAAAGACAAAGACCCCTTTGAGTTGAACTTGACTTTTGATTATTATATCTGCAATTTTCCTGGCAACAATAAATAAGTGGTCTCCCACTGTCTTCTGACATATTATTTTCAATTTTGCAGAATGGCCTACTATAAGGGATATTGCATTATCTCCCATCGATTTGTAATTTGGTTCAACTTGACTTAGTTTTTGAAAGCTGCCAAGTTCACTAGGTTTTGTCACCTGTGCTGGATAACATATTTATTATTAATTATTAGAGGTTACTTCACATTACATCCCATAATAGAGTGAATTAAATGAGATTCATCAGAATTTAAGCCAAAATTGACATAGTTAAGTGGTCCCTTAAGTGTATACTCTAATAGGGATCACTGATAATAATTCCGTGAGCTTGTTTCTCTTCATCATTACAACTTGTTTATATAACAATTTCTTAGGCACCTAGATTCGCCTTTAGTAAGATGGATGGCATACAGGTTAGATGAATAAAAAAAATTTTTTTTTGCTATGCTGTAAGGTTCCTGGCAGCTGATTTAAATAAAAGTTCCATTTTGAAGTTTTGTTTAACAGAATTCTTTGTAAAGAATAGAGTTAGAATAGGGATAGAGTTACAAGATTTTCAGCAACTGAATTACAGAATTACTTCAAAACATTATCAGCTTTTTCATAACAGAAGTAATGTGAACTGGAGAACAGCTGGTTCTTTTCCCCTATTATGGAGAATTTGTAGGTGGCAATTTATAATACTTCTGAATCTCTCTCTATCTATGAGCATGTCATTATTATCTACTAACAACAGCAATAGTAGAAAGATTCAGAGCTGATTGTTTGCAATATGGCAAAAACTAAGATATTTGAGTAAATGGGGACAGTGGCAATGAAGGGACAAGATTATTTAGGCAGGATAGTATTCTTGAGTGTCAGGGCCACCAAAATCTGGATCTGTCAGTATAATTATGTTACTTAAACCTGGCAATAAGTCAATGAAATGGGAAAATCATCTTTGAAAATTTTGTGGCTAAATGATATTAGAACCCAAAACACGTGGTAAAAAATTTAAATATATCTAAAGTGCTTGGCTACCTTTGGAGCAGTTGCTACCTAAAAGAAAATATTACTGATTTGTTAGGCAACTTGAAAGTAGCTCCCCGGTGCATTTTCCTCATGATGGGAGGTCCGAATGTTTCAATGTGGGTAGATGTTGTTTTCTTTGAAACACAAAAGTTAAATTGTTCAGTTTTTTGTCTGATTAATATTGACCTCAGCACTCCATCAGTACAATCCTATTTCTTTTTTAGATACATTTTCTTCCAGACTTTGTACTGGATAAAAGAACCCTATCATGGAATTAGTGGAAAAGTTTAAGAAAAGAACAAAAATGCAACCAAAAAATATTTCTGAAAGACAGCGCAGTCAGTTATGTAGGAGGCTTAGTTTTTAATTTTGAAAAGATTTGTCATTTTATGAAATGAAAAACATTTGTATTTTCCAATACAATACAGAAACTTTTTCACCCAGGGGAAATAAAACAAGTTCCTCCACCTACACTTCAGCTTATTTTTGAAAAAAAAAAGAAGAAAAGAATAAAAACTAATTTTATTTCTGCACAATATGTACTTTCAATCTGCTTATTTGTTACACCTAATTATTTGTTGCCTCATTAAAACAATATTTTTTCCTTTTTACCATATATATCTTTTCAGTTCTGTATTATGCAACCTTACCAATGATATTTTTTTTCATTTAACAAATATATTATTTATTCTCTGTTCCCTCTACCGAAGAAAATAGCATTTTTGAGAGCTAAAAAGACCCCCGCTCTAGGTGCCACAATATTTTGAATGGCATGCAATCAAGTTAAATGATAGAAGGATTAAAACCAAAGATGTTTCATGATGCAGTGGATTTCTTTTGGATATGTTCTACCTAAGGAGAAAAACCGACAAACTCTTTTATAGATATTTGTTAGAGTACTTTACTTAAAATATTATATCAAGAACAGCTCTCTAATATCTATTATTAGATATCTAATACTTGTGCTTTAGGAGAATGAAATCAAATTCCAAAGCGTTTAAAAATATTATATAAAAGTAAACTCCATGTTATGAAGACTTTGGTGACAATAGCAGTATTGTGTGTTTTAGATCTGCTCAACATTAAAGATGATATTGAAATAAAGATCTCAAACCCAAGTTTCCTAGTCTTCTTGCCTCTAGATATTTCATACAATATGCACTAATTATATAAAAATGGTAAAAATAAATATGCATTTCTTGGTACTATGCTTAGCAAAGATGAGAAAAAAATAACTTTTAAGACATTCAAATGTTGGCAGATTGATGTGGGCTTTATGTGGTTCACTGTGAAAAATTAATGTTTGTCAAAAGAAAAAAAGTGGCTGTGCATTGCAACATAATTCTACCAACTTTGCCATATGGAAGCCAAATTTAGTCTTGTCAGAAGAAATGTAAAACATAAATGCTATGAAAAAAAGCTATATAATAAAACGACGAGGCAAACAAGAAAACCAGGTTTAAGAATTAATGAGGAATGATTATTGATTGAATATAAAAGTAAATGAAGAACAGAGGAAGCAAGTATATAGAAGTTGTTTGGTCAAATGCAAAGAACATACAGTAAATGAGGACTGAATCACAAAACACATAGTTAGCGGTTAATATATTTAAAGAAACCATTAGTGCTGGATGAAATTGATAAGATCAGGGGAGAAACTTATATGTCTACATTTATGCACAGAGTTGGGAGAAGCAAAACTTTTTTTTTATGATATAACAATATAGAGAGGTTGGTGAATTAAATTAATCAATGGTCTATTTAGCTATTTTCATTAATTATCTTTTTCTTGTTGCAATTTGTTTGGCTTAGTATTTCTTACTCCTTTTTTGCCCTGGTATAATTTCCTTATCCCAGGAAGAAAATGGTTATGTATATATAAGTATGCCTGTAAGTAATTTGAAATCTAGGTAGTCTTTGATTAATAACAGTTTATTTAGTGTCTGAAGTTACAACGCCACTTTAAAAAGTGACATGACCATTTTTTACACTTATAATTTCAGATTGCAGCATCCCCTTGGTCATGTGATTTACATTCAGATGATTAATGATTAGTTCATATTTATGATGTTTGCAATGTCCTGGGTTTATGTAATCAACTTTTGTGACCTTCTGACAAGAAAAGTCAATGGGAAATCCAGATTCACTTAACAACCGTGTTACTATTTTAACAACTGCTATGATTCACTTAACAAATGTGGGAAAAAAGTCATATGGGACAAAAATTTCTCACTCAGCAACATAAAAGTTTCAATTTTGGTCGTAACTCAAGGACTACCTATAGTAGGCTCTATTGAAACACAGATTTAGCTACATTCTCTTTAAAAGTGCTTCTTCCTGCTTTGTCTTTATCAAAGCAAGCAAATTACACTTATGGCATATCATGCTAAGTTTCTCTGTAGTACCTTGTGAGGGAGTGTTTTTCTCAGGAGGTGACAACTGTATACAAACTGTATGTTGGATGATCTTTCTGTTCTCCTTACCCTACTTAGTGTTTACTGATTTTCAGGAATCAATTAATAATCAGGACAAACACTAGAATCTTTCAGCAAAGCTCCAGAGTGGCTTTTTTGAAAAGTGAAAACCAAAATAAAGAATAGCTCCACATAGCTCTTGATTAAAGTAATATATATTCAACCAATGACTTTCCTTGTAGTCAAATATTTTATTACAGTTATTTATATCTAGTACTCATTAATCTCTTTGATGGTTCTGCCTCTTTTATTCAGCATGATGTGGCACCAAGTGGCATCTCTCTTTTTAAAAGCTAGCACTTTAAAACCACTTAGCCACTTAAATATTCAGCTAGATGAGCTGCTTCATTATACTCTAGAGATAAGGGTACGAAGGATCTCCGTGGATTCAGCATAAATGTAATATTGTTTCCTTAATTGGTCTCGATTCCCTACTGAGGGCAGGAATCTTAATTACCAAAATCTAGTCTTTAACTTCTCTTTTTCTTTGATAGAAGAGAGCAAGAATATATTTAGGTGTAAATATTGAAATGAAGTCACCAATTAAATAAAACAGGTTTTATTCATATGATATATTCATCAGTAGTATGGTATTTCAGTAGAGATCATTTTCTGTATTCATTAAAATGATAGAGGGTCTGGACCAGGGGTGGGTTTCAGGCGGTTCTCGGCGGTCCCCGCGAACCGGTTGGTCAGCAAACCCGGAAGTAAGTAACTTCCGGGAATGCCGAAGGATCCACCCGCCCACCCGCGTTTCTTACCCGGTTTTGACAAGTTCTGCGCTTCCACGCATGCGCAGAACGCATACAGCGCCTGCGTGATCCTCCAGGAGCAGCTGGAGCATCGCACAGGCGCTAGTACGCATGCGTGCACTGTGCGCGTGCACAAGGACGCCGCCGGCCCCGTTCCAACCGAACCGGTTGGAACCGGACGGGAAACCCACCCCTGGTCTGGACATGCTAGACTAAAATGTAGCTGGGTGGTTGTATGCTTGGTGTTTCATAGCCAGAGAATTAAGTGATGATTAGAGAAGCAATAACAGGACAAAAATTACTAGGAAGTAGCTTTCAGTTAAAGACTTAATACTCTTTTATCCATCTTCAATTGATGGGTATAAAAATAGTACAGATAGTCCTTGATTTACAACCACAAGTGAGCCCCAAAACCTGTTACTAAACAAGATAGTTGTTAAATAAGTTTTACCCCATTTCATGACTATTTTTGCTACAGTTAAGTGAATCACGTTAGTAACATGATTGTCAAGTGACTCTGGGTTCCCCATTGACTTTGCCTGTTAGAAGGTCGCAAAAAGTGATCACATGACCCTGGGAAATTACAATTGTCATACATATGAGGCAGTTGTCAAGCAGCTGAATTTTTCATTCCGTGACCATGGGGACATGGCAATTGTCATAAGTGTGAAAAATGTTCATACGTCACTTTTTTCAAGTGCCATTGCAGCTTTGAACAGTCACTAAACAAACTGTTGTAAGTTGAGGACTACTTGTGTTTGTTTTGTCTATGAAATCTTGTGATAATTCAAATCTAAATATAGAGCAATAAAAAAAATACTTTCAGCGGGAGGTGGAGGTGGGGAGAAAGGCCAGTATGGTTTGGAAATATCAACACCAAATCAGTTGTAAAAAAAAAATGTTGCCCCTGCAGAATGTATCCAACACACCTTCAAAATGAATAACTTTTCTGCTTAAAGAAATGTTATTCATAATCTAACGTTGCCCTTGACACTTTCACTATTTATAAAACTTTTTGAGGTTTTCAGTCTAATAGTTATTACCAGACATGTTTTCTTTATAATTATGTCACTAAATAAAGTGTTGTAACTGTTGATTTCCCCTCACTCCTTTTTCTTTTCAGCAATCCAAAATCAAAGCACTGCTTTAAATAATAATTTCAAATAATTTTCTTTCTTTCTCTCGTTTGTTCCTTTACCTTTTTTCTTGTAAGGAGGCGCTCTGTTCATCCTTTCATAGCACTTGAACTGTGAATCTACTATTTTCTGGTGTATCACTGAATACTCCATAGACTCTAAAGTAGGATCGACATAACTTACAGTAGTGGGGAAACTTGGAGCCATTCTCTGTATATATATAAAAAAAATATTTGAAAGTTATATCAGGACAATTCAACAAAAACATTTTTATTTGTTTGTTTGATCAAGGAGTTTGGAGTTGCCAGGAAAATGTAAAACGCTCTTAATCTCAGGGACATATATCTATAGAGTTGGCAACACGCAGGACTGAATGCAACTTTGAATGATTGTGTGCATTGATTCCCTGGGAGATCTTCTACCATATCATAAAATCATGCATAGAAAATCTTCATTCACTGTAGCGATCTAGTGTAAGAGCTGTCTGTAATTTCTTATCTCTTCTTTTAATGACAGTAGCAGTGGTGGGATTCAGCCAGCTCGCATCTATTCGGGAGAACCGGTTGTTAACTATCTAAGCAGTTGGAAGAACTGGTTGTTGGAAGAAATCTCCTTTTGTTTTTTTCCACTTTCCAGGGCTAATCCTGTAAGGAAGGCAGGAAGGAAGCATTCTGGTGTTGTTTCTAGTCTAATCTTTATTGCCCTGCTTACATAAACTGACCCTCCGGTTAACCCTGATTCCATTGTCACAGCTAAGGCAAAAGTGCCAATTGATGTGAGTGGCATTGAGTTGGCCACACCCACACACTCATATGACCACTGAGCCCCGTCTACCCAGATGGTCATTAGGGCAGAGAACCGGTTGTTAAATTATTTGAATCCCACCACTGGACAGTAGCAAGATAGTAATTAAAAGGTGGTTATGAAAAAAGACTTATTAGTAGAGATGTTATTGTTACTGTATTCTTTGATTATGTTGTTAATGTTGGAAACAAAAAAGAGGACAACCCCCCACATTATTTCAATAGTAAAACTACATTTTCTTGTAGCAATGTTCCATCTATTTTATTATTAATTTCCAGTGTTATCACTACCAAGAAATACTTAGCTAATCTAACTCTTTCACATTCCTACAGTATATGCAGTCTCAGGATAATGTTTCACATATTGATACAAAGAAATGTAACACTCACAGGTCAGCTAATTGTGAGTAAGCATATTTTATCTTTGTGCATATAATATAGTGGAACACTGTGTATTCCCATAAATTAAAATAATATTATTTAAAGCATGAGTGGGCAGAAGAGGGATTTAGAAGTACTCCTAGGATTCCAGATAATTTGCCCAATTTCTAACACATAATCAAGGAGAATTTGGACAATGCTACTAGCTATGATTTAGGGGTATGTATGTATGTATGTATGTATGTATGTATGTATGTATATATGTGTGTGCGTATATGTATATGTGTATGTACATGTATATGTACATGCACATGCACATGCATATATGTAAATGTTTTCATAGATTTTCATGCGTACAGGTATGCAGGTCTTGGCATATTCGGGTCTCTTCCCGTGTAACATTGAGAGTATCTTGGAAACGTTTCGACAAGGTCCCACTCGTCATCTTCAAGCTGGTGCCTTTGGCTTCGTACTTGTGCGAGCAAAGTGTGATCAGAGCTTCCGTTTTCTATAAATATTGGTGTGTGTGTGTGTGTGTGTGTGTGTGTGTGTGTGTAGTACCAGCTTTGTTGCTGTAAGTGGATTGGTTGGTTGTGTTGCACCCTGCACAGATCAACTCCATAGCCTAGACCCTCATCTCCAGAACCAAACGCCTAGCCAACAAAGACCACCTGAAAATTGAATTACACACTTTCACAAACGTATTAATTTCCAACGGATTCCAAAGAAAGACAATTACCAACCTAATCCAAAAGGAGACACTTTCTCAAGAACTGAGACACAGAACAGAACAATGGAACTGTCCTCCTCCCTTACATCAAAGGCATCACAGATAAAATCAGCAAAATTCTAATCTGCAAACATCAACTCCATCAACTAATCAAGATGTTACAACACAGCCAATCAATCCGCTTACAGCAACAAAGCCAGCACTCCACACACCCCTACCAATCTTTATAGAAAGATGGCAGCTCCAATCACATTTTGCTCGTACAAGCATGAAGCCGAAGGCATCAGCCTGAAGATGGCGAGTGGGACCTTGTCAAAACGTCACCAAGATATGCTCAATCTTACAGGGGAAAAGACCAGAAAACGCCAAGACCTGCATATATAAACAACAGAAAGAACAACATTGGAGATGTTTTTATGTTAAGGGTGGAGAAATGAAATAGGCTGTTTTGATATATCAAATCAAAATAATTCATGTCAGTCTCAACTTTTTGTGATTCAGTTTTTGTCTGCATGAAATTTTCTTAGCAACAGTACATTGCCTTCTGGGATACTTTTTAAATCTTCCAATCTTATTTATAGGGCAGCTACCAATTGGATTTTTGCAGCTTTGATCAGGTTGCCCTTGTCTATACATCTGGAATAATCTTCCTGCTAATTTCTCCTTAACTTTCAAGTCCACACAAAGTCAATCAAGTGTTGTTAAATACTGAAATTCCAATAACAAAGAATGTGTGTGTGTGTGTGTGTGTGTGTGTGTATGTATGTATATGTATATATATGTGTGTGTGTGTGTGTGTGTGTGTATATATATATGTATATATGTATATATATATATATATATATATATATATATATATATATATATATATATATATATATATATATATACACACACATATATATATATGTTATATTTATGCTGATAAATAAATAAAGGGAGACTAGTATAGATCTATTTCAAGCTATTTAGCTCTCATCAGCTAGCCATACCCATGTTGGGAATCGAACCTGTGCTCTATTGCCTCTTAGGCAGATGTGTTAACCATTGAGCTACAGAGCTCGACTCCTTATCAGCCAGCCAGGGTGAGAGGTATATATTTAAAGTCACAACCCCTGGTATGCCCAAATATGGGAGGAAGGTCACACTTCCACTTTCTGTCTTCGGCTCATCACAAGAGACCATCCAGACAGAAACCCAATATTTTTTACTGTTGCCTTTTTGTTACATTTGTTATATTTATGCTGATAAATAAATAAAGGGAGACTAGTATAGATCTATTTCAAGCTATTTAGCTCTCATCAGCTAGCCATACCCATGGGTATATAACAAATATATATATATCCAACAATAAGGGGTGGATTCACTTATCATGCAGGACTAATCTGAAATCAAATTACATTATGAGTTTATATTGAGCATGAACCATGCAAATCAGTAATGGCTTATGCATCAGGAATTGCCAATAATTTATTTTCATTCTACATCAATCTGCAGAATTTATTGAATTAAAAGATATAAATAGTAGGACTGTACCTAGCATGTGAAAGATATATGGAGGCACAAATGAAGCCCCTCTCTTTGAATTGTTAAAGCATTTGTGCCTTTTGCAACACTGTGCTTGGCTGGCTAGGTTTATTTTCCCAATTTCACTTTTAAAATATTATGCACAGCTTTAATATGTAGATTAATATGTTAATGTTGTTGTATCTGACCTATATTCTTCTCCATTGAAATAGAAAGGACTTTTTAAAAAGGAAAGGTATTTTTCTGACTGCAACTGGCATTTGATACTTTGCTGGATGCATCTAGAATTTGATATGATCAGATTCTCAGACACATATTAAAAAGAGATCCCACTGAATTCAGTAAGGGTTACTTCCAAGTAAATATGCAAACAGTTGTCCTATTAAAATACAACATACATTTTGCCTATCAGCATATTTCTATATACATCTTTATACTTCTAAGTATAATTTATGCAGCAAGTACATTTTTGTACCAGGTTATTACTTCTTTTTTTGGATTTAGTATATTTATTTAAAACCTCTGGTTAAGAATGAACATGTTTCTTAACTGACTTAAGACTAAAATGATGAAGGTGTACAGCTTTGGAAAGATTAGGTAATTTTGCATTTATTTTTATATTTCCAGCATCCACTTTTATTGTTCCAATTTACCGTAGAAATACAAATAAGGAAGTCTACTGGTGGCACAAAATCTTTCTACATGGGCTACTGCATGAGGCATTTGGAAATATTCTAATCTGTTCCTTTCATAAAATATTCTGCTCATCTATAAGACACTTAATGACTTAGTAAGGAATGCCATTGTACATCTAAGTGAACACATGAAGACTTTTAAAGTTCAATATCAGATTCCTTTTCAAAGGCAGCAGCAAGGAACGTCTTTGTCATCATTGCACTATTTAATTTGACTTACTACTATCACATCAACAGAACAATTTTCATGGTGTTGGAAAAATAAATTGGAACCATGTTAACTGTCATGTTCTCCCTTTTACATCTACTCCATCCAACATTTATAATCTTTATACTAAGTCTAACAAAAGCTATATGCAAGTTACGTGTTTCAGCTTCTATCAGTCAAGTATCTTGAACAGGTATTTTTAACCCAACCATATGTTCATTTAGAAAGTTTATTACAGTCTGTCAGATAATAATCTCCTAGAGCAACTAACAGAGATTGAACAAGATAGAAATTACTTTAAAATGCTAAGGTCCACAGAATAGCATGCTGCATAGTATAGATCACATTAAAAGATAATTGAAGAATCATAACCGAAGTGTCTCCTGCCACTGATTTCCTTCTATCTCTTACTGAATGTTGGGCAACCAAAAAAAAAAGCTTTCTAAGATGGGATGACATTAGGCATTACCAGTACAATTTGAGGATTATGGTATCCAAGCTCCTACAAAAAGACTGTTTCTTATGAAATTCATTTGTTCATTTATTTATCTGGCTGCCCATCTCAAGTTCATGATAGTGGACAGCTAACAATAGTGAACATTTATATAGAAACAAGCACAAAAAAACCCTCATATTAAAACCTTATAAACACAATTGGCAGCCAAGGTCCCAAAACCAATAGTAATTAATATAAGCACGGACTCTGTAAATTATTAGGTCTTATAAAAAGACACCAATATATTCTTCAGGGAATGCTGTTCCAAAGGGCAGGTGCATGGCAGAAATGAGTGTCTTCTGGACCCTGCCAGTTGACATGCTCTAAGTCTAAGTGATGGAATACAGAACATGTGTCTTCTGATGAATGGGGATTAGGGTATAATCTGATGGGTCAATTAGACAAAATCCGGGAGAGGTAGAGTCACAAATAACTCAAATGTTTGCATTTTTGACCATCTATTGAGTTCCTTTCCAATGACATATGTGATAAGCAGATGCTGTTTGATGATGTTAAAGGTATCATTGCAGGATGCAAGTTCCAAGTAAAGCTGCCTTTTGATGATGATTTTGCCAGTGCAAATGGTGTTCAGGTGGTGTTCCAGATGTTCTAAGATTGCACCCAATGTATCTATTACTATCGGTACCTTTGCTTTGTTTTGCCACAGTCATTCTACTTCTATTTACAGGTATTTTGTGATTTTTCTCCAGTTCTTTCTCTTCTACTTCTGGCTTATCCACTATCTAGACTTTTTTGTTTTTCCTTTCAACAATTGTTACATCTAGGATGTTATGTGGCAGGTGGTTGTCTGCATGGATTCTAAAGTTCCATAGCTTCTTCATTAGCTATAATTTTGTCTGTTTTTGTGCTCCTACCAGTTCTTGCTTGCAGGCAAATGATATTTCTTTCAGATCTTCCAATGTACTATTGTTGCTAGTTTGTTATGCCTTTGTTTGTAGTCAGTCTGTGAGATTTAGCAGCAGCTAATTAGGTGTCCACTGTTTCTTCAGCTTTTTTGGAGAAGTGGTACCTGCTGTCCGTTGCTGTCTTTTCTTTCCTGGCTTTGTATGCATTTGTTCTTAATGCTTGGTCTTGTCAAGTCAAAATTAGCCCGTGTCTCTTTCTTCAACTTTGCTGCTCTTAGTTCTTGCTGGGTCTTGTAGTTATGTGCATTTTCTCTCTGTGTGTGTGTACTAACCCTGTAATGCTTTCTCTTCCCATGTCTCTTTTCTGTTTTTCGTTTTGTCATTCTTGTAAGCCAATTTGGTCTCTCCAGAAGTCAGGAAGCCTTCCTGAAATACTAGCTTCAGTGCATGTTCTTCACTTTCCTTCAGATATTTTTCTAATGCCCCTTTGTCTTCTTTAACTGTCATGTACTTGCAACATTCCATGTCTACCTATGCTCCATGTTAAGGAGAGTGAACTGCTTTAGTGATCACTCAGCTCCAATGGACTCTGGGAAGTATACAATAAAATCACATTAAAACAGCTAGTTGTTGTATAGAATGAATAATCAGAAAAAGCAACAGAAGACAAAGACCTCCTCAATTAAGCTCCCGCTCACTACAAACCCATTTATTCATAAAAGCTAGTATTCCATAAAGGAAAGGATAGAAGTAGATAACAGGCTTGTTCTACCTGGATTCTATCTTCAAGATGGTGTTTCTTTTCTCATCAACTTCAGCAAGCAGTCATGAGGATATTCCATGCAGGTGGAAGTGTAGCAGAAGATAAGAGCACAAAGACAGTAACTGTCTGGACCTCTTTCTCTTCAAGAGGTCAACACACCTATTGTTTTTGCAGCAACAAGCCAGTTTGTCACCAGAATAAATATATTGTATCTTAGATATGTCATCTAGATGTTGAATGCAAGCTTTGTCCTGGACAAAGTTAAATATGACATTTTAGAAAGAGTTATTATGTTATAGACTAGATATTTATGTACAGAAATGTCTAAATGTCACAGCATGGTATCAATTCAAATATTAAAATAGATTTTAGAAAAATAAATGTTGACCTTTTCTATTAGATATCTCATGCTGAGACATGTTATGCTGAGTTTATGTGTTGTCTGTCTGTCTGTAATCTATAGCTGTCTATCTATATTTGTCTGTCATGGCCCCATTGGAGTCCAGTTCAGAGGATAGAGTGTTGAAATTGGAACTGTCCGACGGGATGGCACATCTCCCTTGGAACGTTTGGAGAAGCCAGGGATTAAGGATGATGCAGTCCTGGGCCCCTCGGGCATTGTGGGAAGGTGTTGATCAGAGAGCTACTTGCCTGCCTAGACACAGGAGAGAATCGGCGGGTGATAGTAGTGCTGATAGGAGCAGATCTCCTCTGATGAGAAACAGCTGCCTCCTCTACTTGATCCAAGGGCATGGACAGTGGAGCATAGGCAAGCTCAGCGAAGGGCTGCAATGCCACTCAGGAGAAGGTTGCCCCACTCCTCCTCACAAGGAACACCTGGAATGGATTGACTTAAGGAGAAGCCATGTGGAGTTAGTCTTTGCCAGAAAAAATTATTTGTTTTGGCTTACACTCCTCTGGCTTCGACTCCTGCTTTTTGCCTTCTGCCCTGCCTTGCCTTGAGAGCTGCCTTTTGCTTGGTACCTTTGTACCCTTTTGTCTTGCGTCTTGTGTCTTGCCTTTGCCTTGTGGACTACAGTTTGCCTCATGGACGCACTTAGCTGGGTGGACTGGTCTTGGAAGCCAGGACTTTGCAGAAAACCAGGATCACTCACAATAACTCTTTATAAAGGCTCCCCTTGAAGAGATTGTAAGGCAACAATCTCTGGTGGCTTTTAGAGCTAGGGGAACCAAAGAAAAGTCATCTTGTCTAAGCCATGATTCAGAGCCTTCAAATGAACGTTGTTTTCACATATATAACAGATATGGGTACCTGAGAGACCGCCTCCTGCCGATTACCTCTCTCAGACCGATAAGATCTGACAGGTTAGGTCTCCTCCGGATTCCATCTGCCAGCCAATGTCGGCTGGCGACTCCCCGGGGGAGAGCCTTCTCTGTTGCAGCTCCAGCCCTCTGGAATGACCTTCCCGTGGAGATCCGGACCCTTACTACCCTCCTGGCCTTCCGCAAAGCCACCAAGTCCTGGCTGCTCCAGCAGGCCGGGGGGCTTGTGAAACACCCAGCCCCACGGAAATTGTGAATGTTGCGCCTTTTTTAAAGTGTTGTCTTGTCTATTTATCCCCTTTCCCTTGTCTGTTGTGAGCCGCCCGGAGTCCTCCGGGAGTGGGCGGCATACAAGACAAATAAAATGAAATGAAATGAATGAGATATAAACACATACAGAAGAATGCCATTTTAACACCATTAATTGGATGGAGTGAGCAGGAATGAATCTCCAAGTTAGTTTCATCTGGAAATAGTTAAGTTAGGTTGAAAAGATTGAGTCAAGTTATTTGATCTGATTTGATTTTTAGGGAAGTCACCCCTCCTAAAAGAATGAAATATTTTGAAAACTATTTAAAAAGGCAGAATATTATATTTCCTCTAAAAGAGAAATAGAAATCTTAAGGTAGACAGAAACTCAGCCTCAGCCCTCAGCAGATATTTGGTGCTCATTAAGAAAGACTGGGCCATCCTATCTACAAGACAAAAGACGTTCATCTCCAGGGTGATGGAATTAAGACATGACCCTCTATATAGGATTATCTAGCAGCAGAACTCACTGCATTGCAAAATCTCCTAAGGACATTGCATCAGCAAACCTCAACCAAACCTATCTCAGAAAAACACGACCCCACATGGCCCCATGAGAGTCTGACAACAGCCAATAAAATGCATGTTCTTGCACAGGAACAGGAAGCTCAAGTCCAAAGTCCAAGAGAAGGTGTAAGTATCTCTCATTCTCAACTCTATGTGTTCAGCTGCACCAGGACATGAGGTTAGTGGTTCTGTTCACCATAAACCTTCTTTCCAATCAGCCTCCATGTTTCCAGTGTCTGTCTCTCGGCTTGGAATTGAACCAGATGGATATTTCCTCCAACAGATTTAAATCAAATAACAAACAATTTATGATATTTCATTAACTTGCACGGTGCATTGATGGGCATTTAATTAGACCAAGTGTGGTTGAACCAAGACAGCAGTAGGAACAGTGGGTTTAAAATTATTTACCCTGCATAATATGGTTTCTGCATTTAAAAATCATGCACACTTTGGCCTGAGTGGTTTTCAGATAAATGTTATTAGTTTTTTTTTACTTACAATTAGTAGAATGATCAGTAAGAAATAACCACTGCTTTTTTTATTCATTGCAGGTCTTTTCTGGAGAAATATGTCTTTCCTGGCTCTAAGGGAAATTGGAAAAAAAAACAGACTCGTTTAGATTTTATTTTATACATGGTCAGTTAAAACATTTCTGTCTTCTGGTATTACATTTTAAATAATTACACTAAACGTTTATGGCATATCAAGTTTTCCCATTAGTTCTTCTTTGGAAAATTAAATATGTCAATGAAACACAGATTATAAAATTTAATTTAAGCTAGTGCTAAAATGATTTACTGTGAAGCTCAGTGTTTCACATCATCGAAGTTTAATCAGATAGCTTCATTAATTCTTGTTTTTAGCTAAGATCACTATGTGAAATAGGGGTCCACATAAGTCCTTTAAATAAACAAACAAGCAAATACATAAATCCCCTTACTTCGCTGTTCCTAAAATGAAGACTTGTCCAGCAATGTTCTCTAAGGTAGGTTGAAAAATTAGTTTCTCCATGGGGTGAAGTTTAGATACTCTGCCAAATTATAATAATGCATGGAAATTCTTTCATTATAATTACAAAGTAAGTCAGAACTCAAGAGCTAATTTTTTTATATAACCGCCTCGACAGTAAGATAAGGTTTCCTCTCTGTCCCTTTATTCCCAAGTGATATAAAAAATGGGCTGGAGCTTCCAATCGAGATATTTTATTTATGATCAAACTAAATCATTACATAGTTTGTTTAGTCTTGCTGTATTGCTTGGCCTTAGCATATTGTATGAACATGGCCATTTCATTTATTAAATGAACCAGTAGTGGTTTATTCTGTAAATCATAATTAAATAAAATATGAGTGAACAATGTATGAATCCACTGTAGAACAACCAATATCCGATGAGCGTTTAAAATGTGTAACAGAATGTGTGCCTGACCTTGGAGGATGAAGGGAACAGAAT
The DNA here is from genome assembly GCF_009769535.1 of Thamnophis elegans. NCBI lineage: Eukaryota > Metazoa > Chordata > Lepidosauria > Squamata > Natricidae > Thamnophis > Thamnophis elegans. The sequence goes on from NC_045558.1 coordinate 31,059,176, forward strand.
GTACCTGGGAAATAAGATATATAGAAACTCCTCATGGTGTAATGGTCAAAGAAAAAAGTTTAGGATCCAGCAGTTAAAAGTGGAGACAAGAAATGTACTGTATATACTCGAGTATAAGCCTAGTTTTTCAGCCCACTTTTTGGGCTGAAAAAAGCCGCCTCGGCTTATACTCGAGTCAGTGAAAAATTTGCCCGAAATGGAGGAGAAAAAGGGGCGGGGCCATGCCACTGGGTGACACTCGTGAATGGCCCAGTGCCCCTGTGAGTTTCCCCTCCCTCTGTGTCAGTTTGCCGCGCAGCGCGCACCGCACCATCCCCCCTCCTCACGTTCTAATGTAATGCAGGGCTGTCTTACGATTTCCCTTCCTCCCCCTCCTGCCGCTCTGCAACGATGTCCCACCTCCTCCTTGTTATGGCAAGCAGCCACATAGTGATGTCCCACCTCTTCTGGTACAGTGATCCAATGATAGGAATCACTGTGCCGTGTGTCATAGGAGGCGGGACATCGCTCCCGCGGCTGCACGGGACATCATCATCACAGCGGGACATCAGCATCATGAGGTGAGTGAAGTATTTCATTGAATACACCGCTAGTTTACTGTTTTTCTTTGAAATAAATATTAAAAAACATTATTGGTATCTATTTTTATTTTTGAAATTTACCGGTAGCTGCTGCATTTCCCACCCTAGGCTTATACTCGAGTCAATAACTTTTCCAGTTTTTTTGTAGTAAAATTAGGTGCCTCGGCTTATATTCGGGTCGGCCTATACTCGAGTATATACGGTATGTCTTCAGACAGACAAGATTTAAACTTACAATAAAGTAGAATTAGGTCATCTAGTTTCCTATCTGGCTTATCTGGGGGAGACTGACAAAATATGGGTTTTAAATTTTGATTGGGAAATTAAGCTGAGTTAGAATCATAAAAGATTTAAACATTTATCTGAAAAAGATTGAGCTCTTCCATTCTTCCAGGCCTCACTTCTGAAGCAGAATTGAGTTCTGGATAAGTTTTCCTTAAACGCTTACAACACTGGGAATGTTCCTTTCTCGAGAAGGGACAGACAACCATAATAAACAAAGGTTTTAATCTTTTATAATTCTTTTTTTAAGTTGGGGTGGGGAACTATGGTCCTTTTATGACTTGTGGACTTCAGCTTCCAGAATTCCTGAGGCAGCCATGCTAACTCAATAATTCTGGGAGTTCACCACCTCTACTTAAATGGACCTAACACATTGTTTCTTGTTAATAATGGAATATTTTGGAGGTTAGGTTAATGAAGACTTCGCTCTGCCATCAGAAGAAATTTGTTATAAATGACAGTAAGAGCCACAATGAGAATATAACTTATTTATATGATATGATTTTATAATTTGTTAGCTTTCTATGCTATATTTATTCAAGAAGTTCAAAGCTGTGTGCATGAAATTCCCTCTTCTTATTTTATTCCCATTACAAGCTGAGTATTGAGAAATTAAGAAGGTTGAACTAAAAGACAAATTATGGATCTCATTCATTCAGCTTCTTTATCTGAATGAGGCCATCCTAGTCCAATACTTAATCAGTACATATTATAGGTTATTGGTGTATGTTCCAAAATGATACATGTAGTTTTCAAATTACAACCATTTATTTAGCAACTGTTCAAAATTACAATGATACTGGGGGGAAAAAGACTTACGACTGATCCTCATATTTAGTGTACAACTTCACAACATCATCGTGGTCATATGATCAAAAGTCAGGTGCTTGGTAACTAGCATATATTTGCAATGTTGTTCTTAAATCATGTGATCATTATTCCCACCTGGATTCTGGATTTGTGGCAATTTGCTTACTTAGGTAGGACTGTGTTGATTTAATTTTGCCTCCATATTTCTACGGTAGGGTATTGAAAAGCTTGATACTTTTGGGAAGACTATAGTTTAATGGCTAAATCCTGGCAAGTAGGTAGAATTTTTACATACATACATACATACATACATACATACATACATACATACATACATACATACATACATATATATATATATATATATATATATATATATTTGTTATATTTATGCTGATAAATAAATAAAGGGAGACTAGTATAGATCTATTTCAAGCTATTTAGCTCTCATCAGCTAGCCATACCCAAGTTTTTGGGAATCGATGGATGGACTCTTGTGACGAGCCTAATGACAGAGAGTGGAAGTGTGACCTTCCTCCCATACTTGGGCATACCAGGGGTTAAAAATATTCTCATGCCTGGGTAAAAGCAACCTGCTGCTTAGATTTTTAAAAATGTACTAATTTAGAATATTATATTATAATTTAAAGCAATTTAACAGATGCAGATATTTTTCTGCAATGATTTGTACATATATTTTAACTTGAATAGTTTATTTTAATCTTTGGATACTATATATTTTCTTGCCTGCACAGTTCAAAATTTAATAGACTAGTCTTGTCAGAAGCAGTAAGAAATGCTTAATTGCATATTTAGTAAAGTGATGGTTTGAGCCTACCTGACAGGGATAATTGATGTTGTCATTTTAGAACAAAAATGTAAGAAAAGCATATTTTAATTCCTAGAGGCTGTGAATAAAGAAGTTAGACCTCTGATAGATTACTCCCAATGGATTTTTTCTCCTTCTATCTTAACTGAAAGATGGGAAAGAAGCTGGAGAAATGGTATCAAAGTATTTCCTTTAGATACTAAAGTATTTCCTTTAGACAGTTTCTCACACACTTAATTAATATTGATTGATTTATAATGTGCCCTCAAGTCATTGTTGATTCTTAGGATCCACATTCATATATACATTTGGCAAGATGCTCTGTCTCAATATGTCCCTTCAGGTTTTCTTATAATGGTACCCCTTTGTAATCAAGTTTATCAACATGCTGCTGCAACTTCCTGTCGCTGGTTGGCTCCACAATTGAAAGGGCTTTTGGTTAGGACAGGTAGAGGAAAAATAATGCCGCACTAGGAGGAGACTCTATGGTGAGGGAACCAGACTTCCGGTCAACTCCAGAATTGAATGGGGGGCTTCTGGTTAGGACCTTTGTGGCTCTTTGAGTGTTTAAGATTGCCGACCCCTGCATTAGTCCATAATCCTTCTAGCCAGATCCAGTTGGATCTTAAATCTTGTTGCTTCTGTCTGGCCAGTCTGATTCCGAGGAAATTTCTTAGGTTATTTTCATCCTCTTACATAGTTTTTTTTTTTTTTTAAAAAAATACTAAATTCTTAAAGTAAGAAAAATGAAAACTAAAGGGAAAAAAATACTTGCACAAAACAAGAAAAAAGAACATGCCAGAATTCGGTGACAACAATATTTATAGATTATTTTAAAACCGAATGTTATATAATGTAAGAGTTGGATGTAAATTTTATTTTTTTGTATGTGCTGAAAAAAAAACCCAGGTTTTTTTTTTGTATTTCTATTTTTTTTAATATATATTTTATTTTGTTGCACCTCTTACATAGTTAATACCTGCTTTCTGTCTGTTTTCTCACTTGCTTTCCACCTGTTTGATCTATTGTTTTAAGCAATTTAGAAATGGGCTTGTGCCTCCAAAAATAGGCTCTTTTCCCTCCTGATTTTGATTCACCGCACTACAGAGAAAAAAGTTTCTCCTGTACACATTCCCAAGTTATATATCATATAGGAATGAAAAGGAAAAATAAACTCTTAGTGCCTAATCTAGTGTTTTGCCATCTTTTGTACATTTTGTAAAATGCATGGTGTTAGTCTCTGTGTCCATTAATCATGGAAGGTGCAGGAACAACAATGAATTATGTGTATAGCTTACAAAAGATCTATATTTACTGCCAGGATAAATCAGACCAGTTATATATACAATTGCAGCTGAGAGCATAGGTTCAATATACAAGGCATGCCTGATCCAATCCCACAAATTTACAGTTTATATACAGGAGTAGTTACAATGTATACTTTGTGTGGCTTCTGTTCTCTAAAATAGGATTTTCGTAGCATTTATTTGATATTCATAGCATTGTTTTGGCTATTTTTACTCAACTTTTAATAAACACATCTTCCTTGTCTTTGCTCAAAACCAGATAAACGGTACAGTCCCTATCCCAAAGATTGGCAGTTCAATATAGACATATTCAAGAAGTGCAGTAAACAGCAGGCTGGTGTTTAAATAAGTGAAATTCTCAGAAGATCACCAAACTTTTTCAAGATAAAATAAGAATAGAATAAAAGCAGAGTTGGAAGGGACCTTGGGGGCTTCTAGTCCAACCCGCTGCTTGACCAAGAGATGTATACCATTTTAGACAAATAGTTGTCCTGTATGTTTTTGAAAGCCTAAAGTGATGGAGCACCAAAGGTTCTGGAGGCTGTTCCATTGGTTGAATGCTCTCACCATTAGGAATTGTCTTCTTAGTTCTAGGTTGCTTCTCTCCTTGGTTAGTTTTCCTCTATTGTTTTTAGCCTTGCCTTCTGGTGCTTTGGAAAATAGTTTCACCCCTCATCTTTGTAGGAGTCTCTGAAATATTGGAACTCTGCTATCATGTCTGTTGTAGTCCTTTTTTCATTAGTCTAGACACACCCAATTCCTCACAAAAAAGTTTTTGCGTTCTGCAACATTTTTATTTCTAAAAATGTCTCTAAGACTTCAAACATGATAGACAGATTTCTTCCAATTTTTATAGAAGAGATGTCAAAAACTATTCTCCTTTTACACAGTTTTTTTTTAAATTTTGAAGCAGAGTTGAACTCTTTCAAGGACTTTTGAAAGACAGGACTGCCTCCTGACAGCTTTCAGACAAAGAAAATATCTGAAAGTTGGCATGTGGCCAGTCAAGAACACATGAGAAGATCATTTTGTAACACAGATTTTGATTCAAAGATTTTTTTAAACAATATGCATTAATTAATATTAACTGATGCAAGTTTTATAAACATTCATTCTGCTGTATAAGACTATTTTATAATATGATATATAAATATAATAATAAATATAAAATAAAATAAAAGGTTGGTCACTTTGAGTAATTCATTTAATAATTTATTTCCATTTCTAAGTCTTTTGATATGGGAGTGTCTTTTAATACAAGTTGCCAGAGCTATCTGTTACAAGCAGCAGTAAAATAAAAAAATGACTCAATTATATTTGTATTATGGGGACCACCATGGAACATCACTCATTTGTGTAAGTCTTCTGAAGATAGCAATAGCACTTAGACTTATATGCCACTTTACTGTGCTTTACAGCCCTTTCTAAGCAGTTTATAGAGTCAACATTTTGCTGCCCACAGTTTGAATCCTCATTTTACCCCCCTGGGAAGGATGAAAGGTTGAGTCAACCTTGAGCCTGGTGGGATTTGAACTGCCAAATTGCAGTCAGCCAGCAATCAGCAAGGGTACTTCACTCTAACCACTGTGCCACCATGGTTCATGCATGTCCCATAACCCATTTGTCTATTGCATATATTTCTACATTGGCATAATGTAGTCAAATGTATGATATATGTTCATGACAGGAGTGAAATGCTACCAGTTTGGACCAGTTTGTCCAAACTGGTAGTAAACAAATGAAACTGGTTTGGGTGAACCGGGTTTTCCAACAATCAGCTGTAATGCGTGATTTATATTAGCTAGAGAGCAGGATTTTCTGCTTTCTAGCTAATGTAAATTGCATGGCACAGTGGATTCTCCCCCTCACTCTTCACTTACCTTTTCAAGTGCGCTCAGTAGCAGACTCCGTCCATCTGCCCGGACATCATCATGGCCATTTTTGACACTGTGCATGCACGGGAGGTCCTGTGCATGCACAGAGGTGGTGTGTGCAAGCAAAGCGCACATGTGCTCACATTGCTACCAAACTGTAACAAAGGTAAGTGGATTTCACCCTTGGTTCATGAGCAATTAGAACAAATAACAATCAGAAGTGTATTTTCGGGATTGACAGAAGAATAAATTTTGATTGCACTCATTGGTTATTTGAAGGGGGAAGGGAGATTGTACTCCAGTAAATTTGTTTCCAAAATCTGAAGCAATAATGACTGATATTAACTCCATGGTAAGAGCATCCGTCCTTTTCATGTTAAGGTTACATAAAATTTATTTTCAGAAATCTGGTTATCCAGAAGAGCAAGTCCAAATTAATCTTGAATCCAAGATAGGCATGCAATAATTTATTATTAATGAATGTGGGGTTGAAATATGTATTTTAATTATTGTTATATTTTGCACTTATATTTCTTCTTAAAATATTATCTTTAGCAAGATAAATCTTTTTAATAGTTTTTTTTTAAAAAAAAATATAGGCTAACCCAGAATTGTAGCTGGATATGAGGTAACGTTTCAGATTTCAAGAATCAGGAGTAATTTGACAGCAAACTGACTTATGTGGTTACAACTGGGAAACAAACACTGATGATTTTATACAACTTTCCAGAGGTACACATTCAGTTTTTAAAAAAATTACAGCTGTGAATGAAATTAGCTATACTCATGAAAGCCAGCATGGGGCACATTGGAAATGCCACAATGATTTAATGAGAATTTGCAATGTTGAATCAGAATGTAATTTGATTCACCCACTATAGCAGAACTTCTCTCCTATTTCTGTTCACAGAAGCAGATCTATGCATCAAAATTACACAAATGAAAAATATCAGCTTTCAGTGTTGTGCCTACATAATTTTGAAGAAGGAAAATTAATAAAATCTTATTTTTTCTGTCTATATTTGCAATTTTTATGGGTTCAAATTACAAAAAATATACTCAAACTAGTTAATCCCACTTTTTAGATTTGTTCAATTGACTTCAACAATCAATTGACAGAACCATCTTTCTAAGCATGGTTACTGAAGTGTACGTTCTCTTCAATCCAGCAACACCCATTTCTTATGTTAGTTTCAATACAAGTAAGAAACAGAAACTTTATTTTTGAATTTGAAGTTCATGCCATCCACAAAATATGCACAGTCATTTCAAATGCCAAAATAAAATAGGAATCCTAACACTCATAAAAAATAAATAGTTGAACTGAGCTTGATTATTCTGGAGCTCATCACTCAGTATTTATACCACAGATAGTAACACTGATGATTTAACAGATCATTGCACTGTTGGGGAGAGAAATTTTGAAGCAAAACTCATAGGCAGACTCATTATATACCAAATGCAATCTTTAACCCAGTCAGCATAGCCAATGGTGAAAAGGTATAACATTTCCCTATAAACTTCACAATGCATTTCTACTATTGGGAGTATTTAAATAGAGATGAACATTGTGATCCATAAGTAGGTGTGTATAAGACACTCTTTTAAAACCAGGTACACTCCGGTAGTGGTGGAAGCAGGAGGCACCATCCCCCTGCCCAGATGCTTCTGTGCATGTGCAGAAGCTTATGAACATGCGCAGAAATATCGTACACGCAAACAAGTAAAATAAATTGAAACCTACCACTGGTACACTCCAAAGAATTTGGGGTTGCATCTCCTATAATTTTCACTCAGTTTGGCTAATGTGTGAGGGAATAATATATCCTAGAGTCCTACAATACTCTTATTGTTGACCTGGGGAACTGGAAATTCAGGGATTTGTATTTTAGTGTAGCAGGCAGATGTCAGCTTGATGAGGAAAAATAAATATTTTGAGCACAGTTGCTAATACAAAATATGAAGGAAAAGGTGGATAGAGCAGAAAATTAAATCAAGTTTTAAGTTTGTTCTGAGTTTGTTCCTCTTCACAACAATATTGATGCAATGCTAGTCTTATTCATCCAAGTAACCATATCATTATCTGCTTTACTAACTAGTTATTTTGCTTGGAGGGCAATAAAGAATGAAACATTCTGCAGTAATTCTAGCAGACTTTTTATAACTATATAGTGTGGACATCTACATCCAAGAGGGTATTATATAACACCCAGGGGTGTTAAATAAATATCTGCCTAGAGTAGACACCTGATAATTGTTATCATCCTAGATTTGGAAAATAACCATATTTTTGCAAATGCTGGCATTATTGCTTTCTTGACCCTCCTCTCTTACATTCTCACTAGTGGCTGTTTTTGTGGATTTTATTTGAAAGCAATAATTTTGTTTCTCAAAGGGTAAAAAGTAATGGCTTTATGAAGTACTAATGACAGTAAGTATCAATGGTGGGTTACGACCGGTACATCTTGGTACAGGTGTACCGGTGCTTGCCAGGAACAGAGGTACCATTCCAGTATGGTGCTCCAGAGGGCCCACCTGCGCTCCTTACTGGTATTTGAAGTTTTTGGGGCTTCCACGCATGTGCACGGAGTGTACGGCACCTGTACGATGCTCCGCAGAGCAGCTATAACGTTGCGTACTGGTTGCAACGGGATCCAGAACCCACTACTGGTAAGTATGCTAATAACAGCAAAAGTGTGATTCCTAACAGCTAGTTTTTACTTTTTTCTGAAAATTTAAATACCATTCATTTTGATTTTTGGAAAGGGAACAAGAACTCCAAGACTTTTCCACTATATTTATATATTTTACTTGCTAGAAAGTAAAAGGATAACATACTTTCTTGTGGAATGTAATAACTTAAATTTATCTTAAATGCTCACATTTTTTAACTGATATTTTCAGATGAACTCAAAAGCTGGAGTGTCACAATCTGGTAATGGAAGATCCCTGATGTTTTAATCTGAATATAAGAATCAGATAATATAATTGACAGATAATTATCTTGACAGTGAAAATAGGACGATTTCACCACACTACCATCCAGCTATATGAATCATATTCAAAGGACACATTAGTTCCACAAGATAAAACAAGCTTCAGCGAACTTAGCATTTGTATACTTTTTCCCTAGCAGAGCAAGGGAGGTTTAAAGGCTTTTGATTTAACACAATACCTGAATGGCCATTTTAAAAGGGAAGATAACCTCTGGCCATGGTTTTTAAATATATCAACTGGTTATAGTTAATGGCTAGACTCATATTGTGCCCTATATCACAATATGTTTAGATTTGTTTTAGTTTAGCATAACAAAGCACAAAATGACTATACATTGTGGTTTATTCAATTCACCATCTTTGAAACATACAGTTCCTTAGCATAAGGAATGACTACCATTAACCATTTTCTGGATGTGGAGAATATTTTAAAAAAACTATGATGAACTTAAAAAAAAATTACAAAATTTTCCATGCAAGAGCGGCAAGGAAAAAAGAGTTGACCATATGAATGTTAATAATGTCTACATATCACAATAAATCTTGTCTCTGCATATTGTTTAAATGTTGTCACTAAAACTGGGTTCACATATCAAGTTTGTGCTCTCTGAGCTTGTTTGTTTTCTTGCAGATGTTTCTTCAACCAAACTACTACTGATGATTGGGTAATGTTTGGGTAGTTTGGGTAATGAAATGTTTTCAAGCTCACAGAGCACCAAGGACCCCTCATTTCAACCATGAACTATAAATATTCTCCTTTATTGGTTATGTATGAATTATGCCTACCTAAGCTGAATTTTCCTTATTATATACTTTTTAAATTTTTTATTCTTCTGAGCTATTTCTAAGGTGACAAAAGCTACCATGTTTTCCCGAAAATAAGACAGTGTCTTAGCGCTTGGTCTAATTTTTGAGGAGGTCTTACTATTTTTGAGATGCAGGAGGCAGTGAGCATGTTCACCTCATGGCTGCTTCTGTGCTGCAATATTTTTAGGGAGGGCTTATTTTTGAGGGAGGGATTATTTTAGCACATACGCTCAAAAGCCTGATTGGGCTTATTATCTGAGGAGGTCTTATTTTCAGGGAAACAGGGTATACATAAAGATATTATGCATTTCAGCCTGTGATAGTCCCCAATTCCTTTTTGCCAAAGGCAGGTAGACTTTTGATGTTCAAGGATCAGACTTAATTATTTTGAGTGAATGAACCAACATAGCCTCTATATAGAATTTCTCTTGCATCTATTGATATTATTCTTTGAATTATTCTGATATCATATTTCCTATATCTGGAAGTAAATATCACTGAAATAAGATTTGAAGCAATGATGAACTTTCATACTGAATGGCTGTGGACTAGTTTTCTTTTGTTCTGACATTTTGCCAACAGCTGAGGCTGCATCTTCAGAGACAAGAAAGTGCATAGTGGTGTATCTCTTGACAGCTCATAGGCAACTGAATTGGGCTGAACATAAATTTAGATTTTTAAAGGCTATCAGAGTTTCTCTCCAGATGTACCGGTAAGTATCGTAAGTCTCACCTTCTATTAATAAAGCATTTGTCTAGATTCCCTTTCTGCTTCAGTTATAGGGCATAAAAGATATCTGAAAAATATTAATGCACATAGATTGTGCATGTTGATTTTGTTTCTCCAACAGAAAAATATTATGTTACATAAATATATATTAAAGCAAGATACAGGAATATAGACCAAATAAAGCCTCTAGAATATCTACATCTCTTATTGGATGCAATTCAGATTTTGCATTTTTAGTGCTGTTCCATCTCCAGCTACATCAGTAATAGATCAACCTTACACATCTTGGTTAAGAAATTCATAGATGCAATACTATGTCCCTGGCATTGTTTACTGATCAAAGGTAACAGTCACTATGTAATTTTTCCTATTGTCACTTACAATTTTGGCCTTGGCTGCAGCTAAAATGTGACTGTTAAAAAGTTTCAATCATGTTATCAACCAGAAAATGTGCATCACTCTTTCCACACAATTATTTCTATATCACAGTTTGGGAAAGGCGTTGAACAATGGTTCTAACTAAAGATTGCTGTTAAGTAAGTGCATTACTTTACAAAATTAGCTCTTATATTAGAAGTTCACTGATTACTCTATTGAAAGCTGAATAAGACTTATGATGTTGGAAGATGCATGTTAGGGAGGAAATGACATCAAGAACTAAGGTTAACTGCCTTGTGCAACAAATCTATGTATCCTTTCTGTAAAAGGCAGAATGAATACTAGCAACTAGAACTATATAATAAGTATCCATAAACCTTGCTTAACTAAACTAATTAGAACCTGAAATTAATTCACTAAATGAAGAGGTCATAAGTAATACATCATGTGATTACACTGTTTAGCAATGGCAATTCTGATGCTCCTAATTGCCCTTATTAAATGACATTAGGCAATGACCTCATGATTCCTGTTGTGTCATGCTCACCTCCATTTTAAGACAGTCACCCAACTATCTTCTCCTATCTCTGCCTTTTGGGCTGCCCTACACTACACCACAGCTACCTTTTCCTGCTGCTGGTCCAGTGGTGGGTTCCGGATCCGATTGCAACCGATATGATTGCAACGGGGCTCAGAGTCCCCCACATGAACATGCACAGTGCATGCATCGTCTTACCCTCCAGTGACGCCTTCGCGAGCCTCTGCAATGATCCAGCTGCTTTGCAGAGCATCGCACAGCCGCTGTATGTGCTGTGTGCGGAAGCACCAAAAAGTTTAAAGACAGGCAAGTATGACGGGCGGGCAGGTGGGCCCTCCAAAGCACTGTACTGGAACGGTACCCGGTGCTCCGGGCAGGCACTGGTATGCCCGTACTGGAGTGTACCGCCTGCAACCCACCACTGTGCTGGTCCCAAAAGACCTTCATTATCTTTCTCCTACTGCTGACAAAGCCCATCCTGCAAGACAGCTATTGTCTTTTCTAATCCTTATCTTGGCCTTCCCAAGGCCTTAACAAGGACTTCAACACAGACTCCCCCCTTTCCCACTGGAAGAAAAGAAGGAAGGAAGAAAGGAAGGGAGGGAGGAAGGAAGAAAGGAAACCTTGTGGTTTTGGCATTGCCATGCAAGGCCTTGCTGCGAGGTCTTAAAATGCCATGTGAAGGGCTTATGTGGTATTATGGTGGTTTTATGTGACCTCACAAAGGGCCTAGTTGCTGCTTTGCCTCTTTGTGTCTTGTTGGCAGCGGGCAAAAGACGACGACAAAAGTTAGCTGGTGTCTTTTTTCTATTATCTACTATATCTAATCAGGGGTGGGTTCTGGCATTCTCTACTGCCGGTTCGTTTGTGGATGTGCCATGTGTGTGTGTGCTTGATGCACACTGGGCATGCATGCACAGAGCAATAAAAATTGTCTATGGCTCCACCGGGACAATCAATTTGGGGACATGGCAGGACTGGGTCACTGCTGGTTCCAGCACTTTAATTATTAAAAATTATTAACTATAATTATTTTTATTATTAAAAATAAACAGAATAATTATCCCACAGCTTGTGACTTTAACAAAGCATATTTTTATTTCACCATTCAAAGAACTGGCTTTGTTTAAAATAAAACAGAAGGATCAATAGTCTTTAGCAATTTAACAATGGGAAATATTAATATAATTGTAAAATTAACTACTATTTAATATTTGCTTAATTTGCAGCTAGTTTTTAATTCATTCTCATAATTCTACTGCATAATCAAAATTCATTCCCAAATTGATTACATAACTATAGAAATATTGACTAAATTAAGACATCTTCAACCTTTTGTTGCACCAGGCTGGGATTCTATCATGATTTAAGACTGCCATCATTGTATCAGTGCCCTCCAAAACTACCATCACATGACTTAATGATTACCATCCAGTTGCACTCACTTCCATTATGATTAAGTGTTTTGAGAAATTGGTAAAGGACTACATGGTTTCATGCCTTCCCCCTACATTTGACTTATTACAGTTTGCCTATTGGAAGAAACGCTCTATACATGATGTATGTTATGTTCCTGTTGCAAGTAATGTGTCCATGCGCCGTCGTTCCTGATTGGCTAAGACGTGAAGGCAGAGTGGGAAGATTAGCGCACATTGAATGGTGCCCCATTGACAGCTCGGGGTATAAAAAGCTTTCAAAGCAGGAACTGTTCTGTTGCCAAGTTCTGGAGTTGCTGTCAACATTACTGTTAACTTGCCAATAAAGGGCTTCTGTTAAAGCAGCCAGCTTCACCTCAGTCATTACCGCTGCTTCTACATATATAATAATGCACTTTCCTATGTGCTTCATCTTAGCTTGGAACACCCATGGAGAAAGAGAATATCATGCATGAATGCTGCTTATTGATTTTAGCTCAGCGTTCAACCCAATCATTCCTCAGCATTTGGTGAACAAACTGGGCCTATTAGGTTTTACTAGTCCTTTATGTAATTGGATACCGGATTTCCTTATTGATAGACCCCAGTTTGTGTGAATTGGGAGAAAAGTTTCTAACTCCATCTCCTTGAGTACAGGTTCCCCACAGGGCTGTCTTGAATCTGCTACTGTTCACCTTGATGACCCACGATTGCTGTGCCAAAGCTGATACAAAATCATATTGTGAAGGATGCAGATGACACGGCAGTGCTGGGTCTTATCCAGGATGGCAATGAAGATGCTTATAGGGAAGAGGGGTAGACTCTGGTGGACTGGTGCAATAAAAGTAACCTGGTTCTAAATGTTAATAAAACAAAGAGATCATCATAGATTTTAGAAAGATCCAGCATGGTCACACTTCACTCAGTATAAAGGATGCAACTGTAGAGATGGTCAACAGTATTAAGTATCTGGGGGTGCAGGTAACTAATGATCTGAACTGGTCTCTCCACATGTCATCCTTGGTAAAGCATGCAAACCAACATCTGCATTTCCTGTGTCCGATGAGGAGAGCACATCTTTCTCCTTCTATCCTGGCCACTTTTTACAGAGGCACGATACGATTGAGAGTGTTTCAACAAACTGCATCATTATTTGGTTTGTTGGCTGCAGTGCCTCAGAAAGAAAGTCTATTCAGAGCGTGATAAGGACAGCTGAGAAGATCATAGGAAGCTCTCTTCCGATCATACAGGTTACTGCTTATAAGTGCTATGTACTTAGAGTGCAAGGCATTGTTGGAGACCCCACACACCCACGTTGTGGATGGTTCTGTTGCTCCCCTCTGGGAAAAGACTTTGAAGTATTTCTAGCAAGACTACCAGATTTTGTAACAGCTTTGTTCCCTATGCCATCCATCTGGTAAATTTGAAACATTCATTTCTTTCTCCATGAACATGTATACATCCAACTAGACTCATATAATATATGTGTGTATATTATGCATAATATGTAAGATCATATAACATATGTGGGTATCATATTTTTTATTTTTGTATTTATTTATTTATTTTGTCATGTTCATATTTTGCATGAGCTGCATACAACAAAATTTCATTTTAATATATGCTGATTAGTTCATTCAAAGTGACAATACAGTTATTCCAAGTCTAAGTCTAACTAATTCCTAAAATTAATTTAATGGCTTAATCTACAGATGGTAACTGGTTTGTTTTAAATATTTCACAAGCTCTCACTAGGATACTTTTTTATATGTCTGAAACTGTCCTAGTTTGCAATAACACAAAACTAGATTTTAAAGTGATTTTTATTTATAAAAATTGTGGACACCAATAATTTCACGTATGAATCAATAATGTTTGATGTGTGATCAAAGTAATCTAACTCCTATAAAATGTTAACTGATAAAACTAAATTGTGATTGAATTCACATTCAAAATCTGCTCTACAGGGGGTAAAGCCAGTGGTGGGATTCAACCAGTTTGCACCACTTTGGGAGAAATGGTTGTTAACTTTCTGAGCAGTTTGGTGAACTGGTTGTTGGAAGAAATCATTAGGGGAGAGAACCGGTTGTTAAATTATTTGAATCCCAACACTGGTAAAGCCCAACATAAGACCAATATCAGACCTTTTAAACATATAAATCCAGGTAATTTGGTTACAGTAAACTTCAACACACACTAAAATATTGCTGATCTTTGACATGATATATTCCCTCCCTCCAGGGATGGGTTAAGCCAGTATGCCCGTACCTGTTTGTGAAATTTAGCATGTCTTCCCCTACTGTTCCTTCCGGAGGCCTCGTACTGGAACGCTCCCTCCCCTGGCCTGCCTCTTGCTCACTCCCCCCCCGCCCGCCCAGTTGCAGATTGCTCACTCGCTCGCCCTGCCTGTCTGCACCAGGCTTGCCCCCCTTTCTTTGCTGGAGCAGAGAATTGGGAGAAGTCCACATGGCACACGCTTGTTCTCTTTGACAGCCATCTAGTTTCCAATAGGAATGAGGGGAAGAAATCCATGTTTGTCTTCCCTCTGCATGGATTCCCCCCCAATTGCAAATGAGGTGGCTGTCAAAGAGAAGGACGCACACACCGCGTGACCTTTTCCAACAGCTGAACTCCCCTCCTGTTCCTTCTTTGGCTGTTGGAAAAGGCCACATGGCGCGCGCTCCTTCTCTTTGACAGCCGCCTGGTTTCCAATGAAGTGGGGGACAAATCCATGTTTTTCCTCCCTCTGCATGGATTCCCCCCATTTGGAAATGAGGCAGCTGTCAAAGAGAAGAAAGCGTGGGTTTCTTCCATAGCCAAGGAAGGAACAGGAGTGGAGGACTCGCCCACCCCACCAGGTTCCTCCAGGACCACAATGGATCTCATTCTAGCTGCTGCTTCTCTCTTACCCTCCCTTGTGGGAGTGAGGCAGGGCAGCAGGCACCTGAGCAACCTATCCCAGTGCCTTTGGTGCCTGAAGCCCATGGGGACAGGACCAAAGGTTCAGCACCCAGAGTTGGGGAGTGGGGGGAGCCAAGTCCCACCGATTTTTGCTGGCCGAAGCACCGGCCACTCCTTCACCCTCAACTCTAGGGCAGACAACCCCGGAACAGCCCTGCCTGACCACCAGAGAAAGGCAAACCCCAGGAGAGGCAGGGCGATCAGTTGTGCCGGATGTGCAGAACCGAGGCGGGAAAGAAGATTGAGAGATATACAGCCACAGACCCCTTTCCCCCTGGAAGGAAAGAAGGAAGGAAGAAAGAAAGAACGAGGAAGAGAAAGGAAGGAAAGAGGGAGGGAGAGACACAAGAAAGAAAGGAAGGAAGGAAGAAAAAGAAAGGAAGCTACAAAGGACAGTTGGAGAGAGACAAGAAAGAAGGAAGGAGGAGAAATAAAGGAAAGAAAGAAAGTTGGAGAGAGAGTGAGAGAGACAAGAAAAAAGGAAGGAAGAGAAAGAAAGTGGGGGAGAGAGACACAAGAAAGAAAAAAGGAAGGAAGGAAAGAGAAAGTTGGAGAGTGAGAGAGGCAAGAAAGAAGGAAGGAAAGAAAAGAAAAGAAAGAAAGTAATTGGGAGAGAGAGACACACAAGAAAGAAGTTAGGAAGAGAAAGAAAGAAAGAAAGTGGGGGGGGGAGAGAGAGACAAGAAAGGAAGGAAGAAAAAGAAAGGAAGGAAAGAATGAAAGAAGAAAGAAAGAAAGAAAGAAAGAAAGAAAAAGAGAACTTATGATCACAATTGAGTCCAAATTTTGGTTGCTAAGCAAGACCGTTGTTAAGTGAGTTTCACCACATTTTCCAACTTGGCCATGACCGCCAAGCCACTCCCACAAAACAGGCCACACCTACAGAATAGGTTCTAAAAAATATTGAAGCCCACCAGTGCCTCCCTCCCTCATTTCCTCCCTCCCACCATTAGCTGTAAAAGCCAAACATTCATTAAGCCCAGTATGCCTTCACTCAAACAGAGTCTGAGTAAAAGGAGAGATATTTATTTATGCACACAAGCAAAGAGGGCCCTCTTGACCTCTCAATCAAGAACAGAAGTTATTTCCTGCTCTTGAGCACTACTTTTATATATTTATACTTGAGAAAACAACAAGCAAGAGTTCATTCATGGATTGCCGTAATTTGGCACATCACTGACATTTTTGTATCTGCCCATTGACTTTCAAGAGTACCACCCGATAATATATTTAGCATGAGCCTGTTAATGTTCATCTAATTATTCAGAAGGTGTGTTTTCACCATTCTAATACATATTCGAATGCAAAAGGTCAAGCAGGACGTTCTTGACCAGTTCTTACAGGTTTAATTGTTGATATATTCCTCTCTATCTAATGGATTTAGGAATTGGAGACAGAAATATCTGATCTGCTAATATCAACCCCTGACCCCCCCATCATGCTAACTCACGTTCAAATTATAAATTCAGATTTGTGTAAATCTTCCCAATATTTTATCTTCATTTTTAGTCCTAAAATAACAAGCTTTTAAAACTGTGCATCTTTCTATAAACAAAGTAGGGAGTGAGGCTGAAGTAAGCAGTTGATGCAGAAAAAATGTTGAATGTCTAAATTTTCTCTCATTCTCATATTCATTTTCTTATTTGTATCCTCCTCCTTTCTTTCTGATGCCCTATCTTTTGTCTCTTTTTCTCCTGATAGCAGGAAAGGAAGGCAGATTGCTCCATTCAGAGGAATCAAGTGACTGTTTGCAAATGACGGATGAAGTTAAACCAAGATGACATATTTCTGATATATTTCTCTGCTCAGAAGATTGAAGTTGCACATGACTTATGGCCATAGATAATCCATCATGCGCTGTGGATCATGAGCTGTGGCTTAATAGGTAAATTGTAGCTGACACTCCATGAGAATAGAAAGAAGTTGCTTGAAATATATTCTGAAAATAACTGTTTAAAAGGATCACCCTATATGTAAGAAACTGAATGGCAGTATGAATTGATTCAACCAATTGGTATTTTGCGCAAATCTGAAGCATTTCGGAGTACCAAAACCGCCGGTGAATTGGCCATATGATTCTGGATTTCAAAACTGACCTTCCACATTGTCTAACTGGCAAAGAGTCACTGTACTAGTGGAAGGCTATTTGGCATGAGACTATTTGGCATGATAAAGCCCATAATGTGCCAACTGATTCCAATTCCATCCATCATGGATAACATATTCTTCAGATGATCAGAAAAAGCAAAATGACAATACTAATTTCCATAAATATCTTATTTAATTCCTTATTTGCAATAATCAGATGATACATTGGCATGTCTTCCCATGATCATATAATACACAAGCTACTCATGTTGTGTGAATCAGGGCCCAAGCTATTCCTTTTTAAGAACATCATTAATCCTTAGTTGCAAATGAATATTGGACAATAAATTGTTAAAAGTTGGCATCAAGAAGGAAGATAAAATCCCTGGTTCTTCTACATCTATACAATGTTCAAGTACTAAATCACTCCTCCACTTTTTAAGCTTATGACAGATATAAAAGCATTAAATATAGGCCAGAATTGTCCACAAGGTATAGTCAACAAAATCAAGATGAGAGTCACAATGGTGAGAATGAAGATATCTTATTTTCTATGAAGAAAGTAAAGGAACAATCAATATGTTTTACGAAATGCAACAAAAGAAGATAACAGCAAGGAGATAAGAGTGGTGAACAAAATAACGTTCACTCAATTTACTAAATTGTTGACTTTTGAAGGTTATGTAACAAAAGCAAAACACAAGACAAGGGCAGAAAGTCCATCAAATAAGAATTACAGGTTTTCCCTATGATATTTGTTCTCTGGCTTGTGTAACATTACTGGACAATGACTCTCCACCTCCCTTGGGTTGGCTATTTTGGTTGAAACAAAAGCCAGAGGGCTCCACGTTCTCATTTCTGTTTTAAAATTTCTACCATTCATATTAAGGAATATTATATTCATATTCTAATTAAAGGGGGATGGATAAGGAAAAGTCCAAAATGATGAACTTAATTACACAAATATGGCCTCATCAAAACCTTGCTCTTTTGTCTTCCTGCCATGTCTGCCTCCAGCAGCTGATTGTGCAGCTTCTGCTTGAATATATCAAAAAACATTAAGTTCACCACGCATTACTCAAAGAAGTTGATTGGATTTGTAGCCTAAATTATTCCTTCCATGGTTCTGTTATTTTTTTGTACATGTTTATGGCCAAATGGAGAGGGTGATATATTTCTGTCGTCAGAAGCCATATTAATTTTCTTATCTAATTTATGAATCATCACGGTATCATTTTTTTTCTTCTCTCTCAACTTATGGATACTGTGAAATTAAATTCCCAGTCATGCATGAAGTGGTTGTGGTTGCTAGAATGAAAAAAAATATTTAGAGAATCACAAGTTCTCCACCCTATTGTAGAAAGAAACTGGAGAAAGAATCAGGTTAACATTTGTTCCAGCTTCATTTAAATGACCAGAAGCTATCCTACCTTGGCTAATTTCAATGGATTGAGATGGATGATAAACCAATAGGTAATATCAGGGCAGTAAATTGGATTGGAAGGTAGAAACAATTGGTGAAATGACAATTTCATACCACCGTCCAGGCCTTCCGCACAGCCCTTAAGAACTGGCTAGCCCGTCAGGCCTGGGGACAAGGATAGCCGCCCCTCCCGAATGATGAATGAATGTTGCTTATTACTTTTATTATATGTGTCTACGTCATTGTTTGTATTTCCCCTTCCTGATTTTATGTGAGCCGCCCTGAGTCCCCTCAGGGAAAAGGGCGGCCTACAAATGTTAATAAACATTCAAACAAACATTCAAACAAACTTTGATACTGGTGCAAGAAACTGTAAGATCAGGGCAGTCAAGTTCAACTTAAAGGAAATATTTTGTGTACATCTAATTTAAAAAAGTAGTTCACTCCTTCTATTAATTATTTTTCCTTTTACACCCCCGCAACCTCCAACTCCCTGAGATCTGGAGCATGCTTTGAACTTGTTACTGTTATTCTATTTCTCATTGTACTTCCAAGTTTAATTTGTATTTATTTGTACTACTGCAATACAAATTTCAATAATAAAGAGATCTGTAGCATGGTATAGTCTAGGGGTCTCCAACCTTGGCAACTTTAAAACGTGTGGACTTCAACTCCCAGAATTCCTCACTGGCTGAGGAATTCTGGGAGTTGAAATTCCAAGGTTGCCCTGGTCTAGTCATTAAGGCACCATGTTGGAAACCAGGCGACTGAATTCTACTCCCACCTTAGGCATGAAAACTTGTTTGGTGATTTGGGGTCATTCATTCTCTCTCAGACCAACCCACCTCACAGGATTATCATTGCAGGGACAACAGGAACAGGTAGGAGAATTAGGGGTATGTTTGATATTAATTATTTATAAAAAAATTAATAAAGGCAGGATAACAAAAAATCTAAAACTTTTTCCCTTCAATGTGGAGCAAATTCTCTGTTCTTTCGTGATATAAATATCAGCCCTTAGTTGCTTAACTAATTTCTGCAAAAGCTTTAGAATAAAGTAATTATGACCAGAAAATTATGAAGCCAAAAGTAGAATTTATGGTTAATCATGAGGACTAAATCTCTTTGTAAAGTAGGACAGGAGATACACATTAAATCATCTGGCTTGTCCAATTGGGAATTTAGTTAGGACTTCTCCAGATGCTTCAAATGGGAATTTTTCACACTATCTGACATTATCATCCAATTCCTTTCCAAAAGGAGAAAGTTTATTCAAGTGATATAATAGTCTCCCATTTCACTGAAAACAGTGTGGCTACATTCTTGAGATATCTGAACAGCTTGTAACAGCTGGAAACATGGCTGTTGTCAGCCACCAGTTGTAGTATGCCCACATTGGATTAATACTTTTTCCTGTCAATCAAAAAAAAATCAAACTGGTAACACACTAATGCATGTTGTTTGGTAGAAATAATTACAGAATGCAGGTTAGCAAAAAGAGTGTCCTTCCAAATTTCATTTCAGAATGTTGAAAACTGAGACTCAAGACCAGTGAGGCAGAATGAGAGTCAGAGAAGAACAGAATACCACTCTTGGCTTCAAGGAAGACTCAGATTTAGCAGGCATACCAGTATGCAGCTGTCAGACATCCTTGTCCCAGGATACCCCACACTCTCTGTTTCAATGTGCACAATATAATATTTAACTCTATGTCAATTCCATAGAAGTATGGAGCAGATATACACATATGGCACTGAATAAAGACTTCTGCAAAACCCAAATGTAATTTTCAGTGGACTTCTCCCAGGTAAATATGCACTACAGTACAGTACTCAACTGAAAACTGGTCACTCGGCAATCATTCAGAATTATGATAGACCTCCCCAGGGTTACTTGAAGCAGTTCTAACAGGTTGCTCCAGCCCTCCTCTCTATGGCCATGTGATCACATTTTGGGCGTCTGGCAACTGATTCACATTTATGGAAATTTGTGGCCTCCTGAAATAACACTATCAGTTTTACTGTATTTTTGACAAAAGTCAGCATTTGCTCCCAGCACTGTTTGGTAAACAATTGGTTCACCTAACCAACTGCTGCAAAAAATGTCATAAAATTGAGTTGGTCACATGGGTGACTCTTTATGCCCATCTTGACTTATCACCATAAGGTCCATTATAGTTGTTAAGTCAAGGACTATCCGTATAAGTGTTTTTTATGTGTAAGCCATTATAAAGTGCAAGACGCATAAGAATCACATTAGTCTTCACTGAATTAATAGAGAAAATTGAGCTCCATATTACTGTTTGTGCCATATGCTACTTTTGTTAATTCAGAACAAAAAGAATAGAGATTTCCCCCTCACATCAATCTTTCATGTTGATTTCATCAACACATTAAACAAAGCAAATTTAATATGCAAATTGGACATGTCCTTCAGATTGCAATACTACTCTCAAGTTTGTGATGCATTTTTAAAAACTAAAATATAAAAGTTAGGACATTATTTGACGGTAGATATAAAAGTATGACTATTGAGTAATTATTCCCTTAAAATATTTTAATGTGCTTTTTAATTAGAACAGATTAATGTCTGAATATTTACAAAGTTGAAATAGATAGAAATAGGATGATGTAATTATTTCTACTGTTAATCCAATTATATTTTCACTATAGACTTCTAAAAGTATTATTATGTAGAGAAAAATGTCTGCAGATAGATGAAAAAGCCTCCACTTTGACTTCACCAGAAAAAATACATTAATTTTTTTCCTTTTTTAACGATGGGAACCACATCAGCTCTTTTCCAGTCCTCTGGTAGTTCCCCAGTGTTCCAGGATCTCTGAAAGATATAATTCAGTGGTTCTGAGATCTCATCTGCCAGTTCCTTCAGAACTCTGGGGTGTAATCCATCCGGTCCTGGTGATTTGAACTCGTCTAGGGTAGACAGGTGCTCACTTACCATTTTCTTCCCTATTTCAATTTGTGTTCCTAATCTGATTTTTGTGCTGCTGTTTTTGATAGGTTGGACTGTTTTATCCCTTTGTGTAAAGACAGATGTAAAACATGAGTTAAATAGTTCTGCTTTCTCCCTGTTGCTTGTCACCTTCTTTCTCCTAGCAATAGACCAATTGTTTCCTTAACTTTTTTTCTTGTTTTTAACATGTTAGAAGAAGCTTTTTTTGTTAATTTTTACTTTTGTGGCAAGCCTTTCTTCATTGTGAGCCTTAGCTTTCCTTATTTCATCTTTACAGGCTCGGGCTATTTGCTGATATTCTGCCTTAGTTATGTCCCCTCTTTCTACTTTTTATACTTAATTTTTGTTGTCTTTCAATTTGTCAGAGAGTTCTTTATGCAGCCATGCTGGTTTCTTTGGGGAGCTGTTATTTTTATTCTTCATTGATATAGTGCTAGAATGGGCTTTTGTAATCTCATTTTTAAAAATTTCCCAAGCTTCTTGAGTTGTTTTCCCCTTGAGAATTCTCATCCATGGAATTTTTCCCAAGCTCTCTCTAAGTTTATTGAAATTAGCTCTCTTAAAGTCCAAGACTCTAGTTTGACTTTGTTCTACTACTTGTGTTTGCATAATGTTGAATTCCAATACTGCATGGTCACTTGCCCCCAGGGTTCCTGTGGCTTCAACACCTTCTATCATTTCCTCTCTGTTAGTGAGAATTAAGTCCAATATGGTTGATCCCCTTGTTCCCTTCTCCACTTTTTGAGAAACAAAGTTCTCTGCTAGGTTTGTTAGGAACCTGTTGGATCTTCTACTTGGTGCAGAATTTGTTTCCCAGTTGATGTCAGAGTAGTTAAAATCTCCCATTACTATTGTGGTGTGCTTAGATAACTTTAGTTATCTGACTAGCAAAAAGTTCATCTACTTCCTCTCCTTGGTTGGGTGGCCTGTAGTATAGACCTATGGCAATGTCGTTTCCACTCCAATCTTTAATATTGACCCAAATGCATTCAAAGTAGTTCTCATCATTGTTGTACTCTATTTCTGTAGAGATGTAGAGATGTCCATCTCCTTTTTTATTTGGTCTATTTCTTTTAAATAATTTAAATCCTTCTACCTGTATGTTCCAATTATTGGTTTCATCCCACCAAGTTTCTATAATAGCAACAATATCGTATCTGCCCTCTTTTACATGAATTTCTAATTCGCCCTGTTTATTCCTCATACTCTGTGCATTGGTGTATAGACATTTGAGCCCATTTTGATAGACCTTGTGTTTGCTGTCTACCTAACCTGTGTTATGCCTGACAGTTCCTATTTTCTTGCCACTTGTATGATTCATGCACATGGTATGGCAATCACTATAAAATGCTTGGTTTTGCTTGACAGCAGGAGTGATAATCTTATCTGCACAGACATCTATGTTACATGCACTTATAACCCTATGAATTTTAGTTTGCTGGGGACAGAAATGTTCTGTATCTATTAATTCTCTGTCCCCGCTGTTCAGTTTAAATGTTTATCCAGAAAATCTGAGAATTTAATGCCAGGTAACTCAGTCCTTGCCTGGATGGGTGCAAACCATCTCTTTTGTACAGTTTTTCATTGCACCAGCTATAGGCATCATGACTAATAAAATCAAAGCCATCCCTTTTACACCACTCCTTTAGCCACACATTAAACTCTGCTACACACTGGCCCTTCCCTTTGTTCCTTATATATTTTTGTTCCTTATATACTGGTAAAACCTCTGAAAAGATAAGCCTACAACCTATACTATTAAGTTCATAACCCGAGTTCTGGAAATCAATCTGCACAGAAAGTACAACTTTCTGGGACAGATCATTTGTGCCAAGATGTATAATAGCCTCAACGTCACAGTCCTTACTTGCATTCTTGAGTATCTTAAAAATATGCCTCTTGTCTTTGCTGGCAGTAGCACCTGGCAGACACCTGACCTCTTTTAAAACCTCCATATCCTTTCCTAAATTTACATCCCTTATGATTTAATCACCAACCAGAAGGTGACTTCTCTTTTTGCATACCTTGCTCTTCTTGTGCGACTGAGGTGTGATACCTGGGTCCCCATTTCACCTTTCCAAAGAAAGTTCTTCATTTTGGACCTCGATCCCCTGCTTATTTGAGTCATCCTTATCACAACTACCTTGACCTGTCACTTTAGTGTCCCCATTAAGGTCAGCAAGGATGCTATATCTGTTATGCTGGGACACAGCAAAAGTTTTGTGTTTATGGTTCACAGCTCTCTACCTGCCAGATCCCACAGTTGTCCAGACTGCTCTTCTCCTGCAAGATCTTTGTGGTAGAGGAGGCTGATAGCATGGCATCTCCGTAGAGAGGAATGGCCAAAGTACAGACCTAGTTTCTGCTTGGAGAGCACAGATTAGAGATTCTAGATAGGTAATCTGTCTATGTAGACTAGTAATCTGTTTACAAAGGGGACAGTATCCAAATTTGAAATTTTCTAATCCAACACCTTGCTCAAGCAGGAAACAATAT
Organism: Thamnophis elegans; assembly: GCF_009769535.1. Lineage (NCBI taxonomy): Eukaryota > Metazoa > Chordata > Lepidosauria > Squamata > Natricidae > Thamnophis > Thamnophis elegans. Next base: position 31,083,663 of record NC_045558.1, read on the forward strand.
ATCATTTCAGTCAAATGATTGTTCAATGTCTTCTTCAAAGTCTCCAGTATTGGCGCATCCACAACTTTGGGAGCCGTTCAATTGAGTAATTATTCTGTCAGGAAATTTCTTCTTAGTTCTAAGTTGATACACTCTTTGATTAGTTTCCATCCATTTATTCTCGCTTTGTTTTCAGTTCTTTGGAAAATAGATTTATCTGCTCTTTATGGCAGCCCCTCAAATATTACAATGCTGATATCATGTCATACTTTAGTATTTCTTTTCATTAGCTAATTCCTGCAATTGTTTTCATATGTTTTAGCCTCCAGTTCTCTTTGTTGTCCTTTTCTGCACTCTTTCTACAGTAGATTCTCAACATATTTTTTATTTCATGGAAACCCAAACGAGGTGCAGTATTCCAAATATGGTTTTACCAAGGCATTATAAAGTGGAATTAACACATCACTGATCTTTTATTAAGTCTACATCTGCATTGGCTTTTTTGGCAAGTGCAGCACACTTCTATCTCATATTTAAGAGACTGTCCATTAGTCTACTACAAGATATCCTGCAGTTACTAGTATTGAGCTAGGCAGGGACATGCAGTCTCTAGAGGCAAGGGAGGCGGAGCCTCCCCAGTCTCCTGAGAGAAAGGAAAGAGTTTTAAATATTTTTTTTAATGAATTAAAGCCAGGATAGTTGCTACCAGATTTCAAGTCACAGTGGCTTGGTGTCTGCTCTCAGTGTTAACTAGGAGGAGGCCAGAGAACTCGGGGCCTCTTTTGCTTAAGGAATTTTTCGCCTTTTAAAAGTTAAGGCGGAGTTAAAAAGCAAAAGATTTAATATGCAAAAGAGGCACTGATTCTCCCACCTCCTGATCTGGGAGCAGTGAATCATGTCTTGCACTTGAGCGACTGCGCAAGTGCAAGGGTGATTCTGGAGAGGTTTTTCTTTCACCAGCCGCCATTTCTTCTGCAGCCAGCCCAGCACCGAGCAGGGAGGACGAGGAGGAGGAGGAGGAGAAGAGCGGTGAGCCCTTGTCGGGTGGGGGTGGGTGGCTGGCTGGGTGGGAGGAGAAGAGCGGTGAGTCTTTGTGCTGGCCGGCCGGCTGGCCAAGCAGGGAGCAGGTCGGGTGGGGGTGAGTGGCTGGCTGGCTGGGAGAAGAGCGGTGAGTCCCTCCCCAGCCAGCCAGCCACTCACCCCCACCCGACCTGCTCCCTGCTTGGCCGGCCGGCTGGCCAGCACAAAGACTCACCGCTCTTCTCCTCCCAGCCAGCCAGCCAGCCAGCCACCCCCACCCGACCTGCTCCCTGCCTGGCCGGCCAGCCGGCACAAAGACTCACTGCTCTTCTCCTCCCAGCCAGCCAGCCACCCGACCTGCTCCCAAGAATGTCAGCGGAGACGGAGGAGGCAGGGGGCGAGGCGGCAGAGCGTGGCAGCGGCGAGAAGCAACACCCCCACCTCTGTGTCCGACAGGCATCTCGCGTTTATGTCCATCATAAACGAGAGACGCCTGTCGGACATAGCGGCGGGGACGTTGCTTCTCGCCACTGCCGCGCTCTTGCCTCACCAACAGTATCCCTCACCGCACGTCACTGGAGCTAGGTACCACCTATTCTATTGGCTTTTAGTACCTAAATGTACTTTTCTTTTTTTAGATAGGCTTCAGTGTTCAAATCTGTCAAGATTCTTCTATTCCTTAAGCCTATCATCTGGGGTGTTGGCTACTCCTACCAGCTTCATCTGCAAATCATTGATGAACATATTGAAGGGTAGTAGGCCTAAGACAGAGCCTTGGGGTACACCACTGCACAATTCTCTCCATAATTCTCTCCAGGTATATGCAACACTCCATCACAGTTTAATACTGTGGGATAATTCCATCCAGGATGAAAGCATGATGCATTTAACAATAAATGACAGGAAAGTGAAACAATTTAAAAGAAATCTTACTTTTGTGAATGCGAATGAGATATACTCTGATTTGTTGATATTACCAAGAGTTGGTAAAGCACTTTAAAAAAAAAATGCCATTACTGCCTAATTTGCTGAAATATCAGGAACTTATTTGGGCTGCTCGATGTCAAGAATTTTATTGAGACAGAGAAGAAAATGAGAGCTTTTCAAATGGATTATTAGTAGAACGAGACATTTATCACAGCCAACGGGTCAAAAATTTAAAAGGAATTACTCTCTATCTACTGCAATTTTCTTCTTTTCATTGCTTGAGTGGTTTGGGTGTTCTGTGGAGTGATCTTTCTCCTCCTCCTCCTCCTCCTCCTCCTCCTCCTCCTCCTCCTCCATTTGTTGAAAATGAGCCAACACGAGTTCAATATAATAGCTTTAGATACTATGGGGAGAGAACAGGCAGATCTGTCCGGCAATACTTTAAGATTAAAAAAAGAAGGAACACCTCACAGTTCTGTGCTACTTCATCTTTACTTCCTTCCACGTGTCTTAATTCTATGCTTGAAAGCGTTTTCCCAAACACAGTGCTAAATATAGTTATAATGTCTACTTAGTGGAATTAGAAGAACTTCCATATTTTTATATCATTAGTCACCAAGGTCTCACAGCAACAAAAAAAATCTTGCTGCTGTCATTTTTAGTTTGAAATGTTTATAAAAGTTGTCGGGGGCACAGGGCATTTTAGAAGGGTGTGGAGGATCAATGTATAATTAAAATTTCTGGAGATAATACACATTTAAAACTGCATTGCTTCATCTATTTTAACTTTCTTGAGTAAATTACAGATAGCGATCGCAATAGCGACTTAGACTTATATACAACTTTACACTGCTTTACTGCCCTCTCTAAGTGGTTTACATAGTCAGCAAATTCCCCCCAACAAGTTTGGGTCCTCATTTTACCCACCTTGGAAGGATGAAAGGCTGAGTCAACCTTGACAGATAGTCCTCATTTAATGACCACTTGTTCAGCAACCTTTCAAATTTATGACAATACTGAAAGACTGTTAGCTACGAGCTCATACCTGCAGCCATTGCAACATCCCTGTGGTCAGTTTTTCATAAGTCAAGATATGGGAAAGCAAGCAAGAAGTCAGAAGTTGCTATCATGTGATATCCTCACTTAATAACACCCACAATTCTTGCTAAATGATGGAAACTAGAATTGCTGGAAGTGGCATCACAACAGCATGGACACATTTTTTAAATGTATGATCATCTTGCCAACCAACAGAAGTTCTAGTCCACATGTGATGGACACCAAATTAAAGAATGGAATAGGAATAGGAATAGGAGTAGGAGTAGGAAAAGAATAGAATAATTTTATTTGGCCAAGTGTGATTAAACACACAAATTATTTGTTTCCGATGCATTAGAGAAGGTTTTGTATCTATTCATTTTACTTTATGTGCTATATTTATATTTCATCCTTCCTCCGGGAGGTCAAAGCAGCATAGATTCTGTTCAATGTTTAAAAAGCTGAGACTTTTTCAACCTCTCAAGTGTTCTAGGAATCTGCAGAGAAAACAGTACTGAAACCATGAACAGAGCTACAGAAACCCGCTGACTAAATTTACAGAACACACTAGAGGCTAGACCTGTGATGGCGAACTTATGGCATGCATACCACATGTGGCACGTGCAGCCATATTTGGTGGCATGCCAGCCACCAGATGATTTTTTACTCTTCTGTTTTCACCCTTCCCAGGTTTCAGAAAAGTGTTCGGAGATTGGGGAGGGCAAAAAATGGCCCCAAAGGCACAACTGGAAGCAATTTCGGCACACCATAAGAAAAAGGTTCGCCTTTACTGGGCTAGACCATAACTTTGGGTTTAAAAAGTCCATAATTTTTGCATTTGCCTAACACAAACAACCCTATTATAAGTCTACTAAGTACCAAGAGGATAAACAGGCATCAAACTGAATTATATCTTTTCTAACATATCAATAGTACAAACCCGCATAGTAAGTTACGGTAACATATTATGTGTATCTAATTTATTCTGTTTTTTTCTAAGGAAAGGCAGGCTCATATGTAATCTGGTAGAACACTCATAGGGGAGACTTGTCTTGTGCATTCAGATTAATGCCTGGAATTTCAAATTGAACTTCTGAACTTAAATGGTTTAAATTCAATCCTACAGTACTACTATGGGAAAATAGATTCCAACAAGTCACAGAAGTCTGCATCGGTATTGTTCTAACAACTTAAATGTCCATTTTTTCAACAACAACAACACTTGGAAATGTCACTGAAGAGGTTATTCAACCAGCTACCATTCTGTATTTTCAGCAAAGCTTTGTGTGAATAAATTGTATGCATTATTCTAAGTGAATATGATTACCCCACTTTAATATTAAAGAAAGTCTCCAAAGGAAATACCTAGGGTTCTCATTTCCATTAGAAAGTAGTTATTTTCCTAGCACATTCAGAACATTCAGTTTGGAATATTATTCATCTGTATTAATGATTAGCACAAGAATATAATCTGAAACCGTGTTACAGAAACCAGATGATTGTCTATCTTGCATCACAGCAGTTTAATACACAGTTGTGCTTTAGCAAAGCAATTTTTAAAAATGTTTTCTCCCTAAAAAAAATTCCTCAGTTCCTTATGCGGAATGCAAAACTGTTAACTTTAATACCGAGCCCTGAAATTTTATAATCTATTAGAAGAAATTGCCATCCCCAAAGCCACTTGGGCATGAAATTGAATAGAATTTCATTTTTTGAAGTTTAAAAAAGAAATAACAGAATCTCATCAAAAGATGCTACTTTGCTCTATTTCAAACTTGATTTGTACTTATTTATTTATTTATATCCCACTTTATTATTTTTACAAATAACTCAAGGCAGCAAACACATCCAACACACCTTAATCCTACTATTTTCTCAACAACAACAACCCTGTCAGGTGTGTTGAACTGAAGAGAGTGTGAATGGCCTAATGTTACCAGGCGAGTAACATTTCCAAATGTTTATCAGTCACGTTTACAGCATTTGAGTGGGAAAGATGAATATAGACTTAAATTTCTTTTAAAAATAATAATAAAGAACACGAATCCAATATAGGAAAAGAAAATTAAGGAAATAATTTAAGAATTTTGGATTTGCTCACATAGGTAACATGACCAGGTCCATTTTGTGTATTCTTCTGATTTTTGTGGTGCTTAAGATTAATTGTGATGTGGTGGATCAGTGGCTAAGACGCTGAGCTTGTCGATCAAAAAAGTTGGCAGTTCGGGGGTTTGAATCACTAGTGATGCGTAACGGAGTGAGCTCCGTTACTTGTCCCAGGTTCTGCCGACCTAGCAGTTTGAAAGCATTTAAAAATCCAAGTAGAAAAATAGGAACCACCTTTGGTGGAAAGGTAACAGTGTTCCGTGCGCCTTTGGCATTTGGTTGTGCCAGCTACATGACCACGGAGACATCTTCGGATAGCACTGGCTCTTTGGCTTTGAAACAGGCGAACACTGCCCCCTAGAATCAGGAACGGCTAGCACATATGTGCGAGGGGAACCTTTAACTTTTCTTTAATATTAATTGCAATCCTTGAACATTAAAAGATTCTTCGTCCACAGAAATACCAAGCATCTGTGACCTTTTAGAGAAGGTTATCCAATCAATCCTGCTATCCTTAAGCTATGCAAAAATTCTATAGCTAATGAGGCAGAATTATACCCTAACACACTGTTGAAAATTGTCCTTCATCGGTTGAATGTAAGAATCTTCCACTATGTTTCCTTGAGACTTTAATTTGCATTTGATGGATACATCATTATGGAGAAATGTATTCAAATTGTAACATTCCCAGACAGCTTCAATCAATTCATTTCTGATTAAAAACTGAACATTTCAACATTCCATCTAACAGATGACTGAAGCAGCAAAGTTGTCATAAGATTCTTTCTGGAGGCATCTGTCAAGAAAAAGGGCTTTCATTTTTCAGTCTTCGGTTGCTCTGGTCTTATTGGTAAAAAACAAAAAAGTGCTACAAAAATGGCAAAAGCAACAAAGGAGAGGAGAATGGGGGGAAAAAAGCATAATATAAGTATAATCTTTATTGCCATTCTACTTAAATACAATGAAATTGGTTTTAATCTCATGGGTGCAAAATTATAACAGAAATAAAAAAAGAAAGAAAAAGAAAAAAAACTAGCATATGCATGGAGTGATTGTGGTTGTATTTAAAAGTCTCACAACCCAAGGATAGAAACTATCTTTAAACCTGTTTGTTCGGCTGGCAATACTTTGATGTCTTCTGCCTGATGGTAGAAGTGTGAAGACACACTGACTAGGTGTGAATCATCTCTGAGTATCTTCTTCCTCTGCGTAGCAGCGAGACCTGGAGATGTCATCCAGTGGTGTCAGAGGGCAACCAATGGTTTCTTGTGCCGAATTGATCACTCTTCCTGTCCGCAGCTGTTAAACCAGCATACCATACTGTAATACAATATATGAGGACACTTTCTATGGTGGACTGATCGAAAGAGGTCATCAGGCTTTGTTCCACCTGATTTTTTCGCTGGGTCTTTCCAATCACCAGAGATGTGTTGTTTTTCTAGGTGAGATCTTGACTAATAAGCACTCCCAAGAATTTAAAAGAGGAAACCCTCTCCACACAGCCCCCCTCGATATACAGTGGGGCAGGTTCCTCTCTGTGCTTCCGGAAATCTAGCACCATCTCCTTTGTCTTACTAGTGATGCTCGCTTTGCCCCTCCATCCAGCCCTTACAAAGAGAAAAGATTTGGCTGCAACTGGTGATTAAGCTCTGAATCACTAGCCCAAGAATACAGCCTGGATATGTGCAATGTGTACTTTGTACTTGCTAAGTGCATAACAACAACAAAAAAAGAGGCTATCACAGTGATTTTCTTGAAAAATACTTTGCACGTGGAATATGTACTAAATGTTTGTTTTTTTACTTACAGAATTATGGTCCTTCCAATCAACTGACCTTGCCACAAGGAAGACAGGGGTCAATGTTTTCTCCAAAGTATCTGAAGGCAGGACAAGAAGTTACGGATGAAAACTAATCAAGGAGACAAGCAACCTAGACCTAAGGAAAAATTTCCTGGTAATTAGAACAATTAATAGGTGGAACAGTTTATCTCCAGAAGTTGTGGGTGCTCCAACACTGGAGGTTTTTAAGAAGAGATTGGACAGCCATTTGTCTGGAATGGTATAGGACAGGGGTGTCAAACTGGTGGCCCACAGGCCGAATGCATCACACACAGGCCACATCCACCCCAGCCCCACGAATAGGAAAAATGCCACAGAACATCATGTGACAGCAACGTGACACAGTGAGTTTGACACCTGAAGTATAGGGTCTAATTGTCTAATTAATTGTCCAATACATAAGTGGAAGTAATACAGCACTTGCTAATTTTAGATATGAAAGAAAGAATATTCTGCTGTCCTGGAATTGGGGAGTTCTCCTGCATGGACATGCCTGCAACAGCAGTGGCAGAGCACACCCTGCCTTCACCCTGCCTTCGGGGGCCTGTTTCCCCAGCTGAATCAACCACGGTGGCACCAACGGGCAGCGGGAGAAGGAGGAAATTGCTCCATGAGGGCAGGAGGTGCATATGTGCAGCAGCCCCAGAACATCCACCTGGCACCTGGCCTCCTAGAGCACTTTCTTCCTTCTCCTGCAGGCGAAAGAAAGAATATCCCACCATCCTTTGGTGCCATCGTGGTTGATTCAGCTGGGGGAATGGGTCCCTGAAGGCAGGGCATGCTCTGTCACCGCCGCTGCAGCAGCTATCAGGCACATGTATGCAGGATAACTCCCAGCGCAGCACAATTCCAGGATGGAAGAGAGCCCAGTCAAGCTCTCCCCCCACTGCCGCTGTCATCGTTGCTGCCAAGCTGGATGGATGAAGTCATGTGAGCATGGAATCACCAAATGGAAATTCTAGCCACCCGCTAGAGATAGCCTAGCACGAAGTCCTTTCCATTGCCCAGCATGGCTCCTGTGCACTACTGTGTTCTTGGTGGGTGGCTGGGAGAGGGTGGGATGGGAACAGCTGTCCTGGGTTGAACGCTAATTTCCTGGGCTCAACTCCAAAGAGCCTTGTGGGTAAAATGAGCAGTGGGGAGATTAGGAGCCTAACCTACCCATGCTGCTCTGCCACAATAAAACTGGCTGGTAGCTGGGAAGCCGCCATTGCCAGCGCTCTGACAAGAAGATCGCTCCATGAACTGGAGCTTCCACTGAGGCTGGAAATGGCTGCCCCTGCTCACGCATGTTTCTCGCAAGCTGGCAAAGTCTGTGAGCCTGGAAGCAGGCGTTGCAACTCGCATGCGCCACCCATCAGTTGCTAGGGTCTCTCCATGCAGCCAAGCTGTCAAAATCAAAAAACTGGCTGTGCCTGCTTGCTCAATAGAGGCAAGTCTGGTGAAATCTGACTAAAGAACCTCACTCATTGGCCACAACATCGGGAACAGATGCACCTGCTTGCACATGCCTTCCGTGGTGTGCCCAACACCTTTGGACACCTACTGGGTCACCCACCGAGCGGCAGAAATTGGAGCTTTGGCAAAAGGAAAAAAAATGTTTGAAATTAGCCCTCTCTGCCACTTTGCTAAAAAGGCAGGAACTGTGGCCAGGAGATAACAGAACGACTAAGCATATTCAGTTAACTCCCAGAGCGAGAAAAAGCTGAATTAGAGGCTCTGTGAGTTGGTTTGTAGGACACGGATGGCCGTGATCATAGGATTTGTTGGGTGTTGGTTTTAGTTCATAGAATATATCTACGAATATAACTGGAAGGGATGTGTGTGGGAGAGAGGGGGGGGGAATAGAGAAAGAAAGAGAAAGGAAGGGAGGGAGGGAGAGAGAAAAAGAGAGAAAAAAGATAGAAAGAGAAAGAAAGAAATAGAAAGAAAGAAAGAAAACTTATGACCACAATTGAGTCCAAAATTTTGGTTGCTAAGCAAAAGAGTTGTTAAGTTAGTTTCACCATATTTTATAAGTTGGCCACGCCCAACTGGTCACATGTCTAAGCCACACCCACAAATAGTCCATGCCCACAGAACAGGTAGTAAAAGTTTTTGAAACTTACTCCTGCTCAGTAGCCTCTGAATATAAAAGGTAAAGATTCCCCACGCACATATGTGCTAGTCTAGGGGGCGGTGTTCACCTGTTTCAAAGCCAAAGAGCCAGTGCTATCCGAAGATGTCTCCGTGGTCATGTAGCTGGCGTAACTAAATGCCAAAGACACATGGAGCACTGTTACCTTCCCACCAAAGGTGATTCCTATTTTTCTACTTGCATTTTTACATGCTTTCGAACTGCTAGGTTGGCAGAAGCTGGGACAAGTAATGGGAGCTCATTCTGTTATGTGGCGCTAGGGATTCAAACCGCGGAACTGCTGCCTTTCTGATCGACAAGACCGACAAGTCTTAGCCATTGAGCCACCCTAGGCTCTGTATATAGTTACCTTTTTAATCATGGATACAACATTTTTGAAACCAGATGGTGGACAGTAATAATGGTATAAGAGCATCACATACATGAACTTCTCAGATGTACTTCTTTGACCAATATATGACAGAATATTCTCCACACTGTCTGGAATTCTTTCAATTACCTTTAAAACTGAACTATATATATGTACTATATATATGAAAAATGTTTGTGTGTGTGTATGTGTGTGTGTGTGTGTGTGTGTGTGTGTGTGTGCGTTTGTGTATTCATTCCCACAGATGTACTACTTTACTTCCTAAAAGTTGGAATATGGTAGCTTCCATGTTTGCATGGTTTGTATAAGCACTCTGAAAATTTTGCACCAGGATTCAGTTAATTCATCTGTCAGCAACCTACAATTTCCAAGATTATAGATGCGTTTGTGGATTTCTCTACTACCCACACACATACACAGGGAAAGGAGCAAAAAAAAATTATCTCCATTAAAGATCTAAAATGACATCAGGTTGTATTTTTTAAAATAAAGTATATGTTTCTGTTATAAATTCATTCTACAGAAAAGCAGAGTAAAGATCAAACAAACTGTAATCTGAAAAAAAATAAAGCTGTATCAGAAAATTAATTTCAATGCGAAACATAAAAATTAGGATGACGTGATTGCCAGAAAATGACATGCTTTCAACTTATTCAGCTGTAGAATTCATTCTTATATGTTATATTCCTTGACAAATTATGTTCCGCTATGGCCTGAATTGTTTAGTTACCTGAAGTGATGCAGTATGGTGTTAACTAAGGGAAACCGGTTTTCACCTGGAACTAATCTTACAGATGTATCTTGGTATAGAATCTTCAGTACTAAAAGTAAAAACAAAACAAAACAAAAACAAATCCCCCCCCAGCTCTCTATATGCTTTTCATAGCTATTAGGATCATTTTTTTGCAAATCATGTATCTTTCATAAATGGCAGCCCTGTCCTGTGTTTACAGTTTCATTTAGCAATAGCAATAGCAGTTAGACTTATATACCACTTCATAGGGCTTTCAGCCCTCTCTAAGCGGTTTACAGAGTCAGCATATCGCCCCCACAATCTGGGTGCTCATTTTACCCACCTCGGAAGGATGGAAGGCTGAGTCAACCCTGAGCCGGTGAGATTTGAACCGCTGAACTGCAGATAGCAGTCAGCTGAAATGGCCTGCAGTACTGCACTCTACCCACTGCACCACCTTGGCATTCATTTCAATAATGAATGTCTCAGATAGCAATTATCATGTCAGCAGAGGACCCAATCCTACAATTTGAGGGACAGGTCCACGCCATGATCCAAGATAGCATGTCAAGTTTACTCTGTGAAAATCAATAACATTTCACTTCAGGTTTACCCAACTTGTAATTCCCCCCCTCCCAATAAATACTTTATCCTGGGAACCAAGGACATTCCCACAGGTGGCTAGAGAGAGGAGGAGTGAAGTTACCAGGCAATTGGACGGCACCTTGATTGGACCATGTGACTGATTGTTTGGGAAAGAGAGAAAACTTTTAATAAGGTGAAAACCGCAGAAACATTCAGTCGATTTTCACCAGTCTGTTCCAATATGATATATTCAATAAAAATATTCTTTGAGAAATCTACCTGCCTCAAAGTTCTGTCTGCTATGGGTGTATTTCTTGAAATCCTGACATTGTGTTAGCATAATAGAGTATATGTAGTCTGGGAGTTATGGGAATTATCGTATGCTGTGGGTTTAGGATTACAATAAACTACAACGAATCTTACCCCAGAGACTAAAAGGATTCCAGAAGGAGAAATGTATGTATGCAATAAAGAAATATAGATGATTAGCATCATGTTCCTAAGAACCCAAGACAATCACAAATCAACTTAAACTGTAGTGTTCCATGGCCATCTCCAAAAGTTGTTGAATTAAAGAGGAGATGGTCCAAAAGGACAGTTTGAGCACTTATAACAAAGAATAATTGCACAAAATATTCAGGGATCCATTTATTGTGGCCATTTATTGATACAGCTCTCAGAAGACAAGAACAGCAGGGTGTAGTATTCTAACAGAGGCCCTTGGCTGCTTTCAAGCATTCCTGGGGTTAACAGATAATTGGCAAATACCAAGAAAGCCGGAGTGTTAATCAGTAACACCAAAGAAATGAGAAGTGCCAAGGTTTCTTAAACAACCAACTTGAACTTAAAGGTCTTTCACAGTAATTGGTTTTTCAATTTGAAGGTGGGGGGGGTGTGAGTTCCTCTAGGCAGTATTCTTGTTGAATGAAGAAAGCAGCACATTCTCAACAAGTAGATTACAATGTTTTCTCACTGAGAAAATTTGATCCCTCGTTTATACCCACTGGCTATATTTATTGCAACTGGGACTACTGGCATATGGTTGCATGCAAATTAGAAAAAATTGTGACAACATCACTTGCAATAAACTACTTCCATCCTATACCCATCAAAAATTACAGGTTAACTGCTTTGTAGACCTTCAAATAATAATGGAGATATTAATAATCAACCTTTTTTTCACCATGGACTCCCTTTGAATACCATCTGTGGCCATGGCACATGGACACCTCCCCAAGACTTAATTAGACATTTAAATCATAACTTTTCTTCAAGTCTTTGAAGACACCACCACTCCCGCTGTGACAACATCAAGTCTCCCCTGCCCCCAGCATCCACACACCACAGGATGAGAACCACTGGTCTAAATTGAACAGATTTATTTTGTCACTCCTTCATTCAAATAAACAGTTTTCATACCTGCAAACTACTGCAGTAATATCAAGGAAGGGCATTAACATTATTTTACATTACTTCTTAAAGCAATTTATTGGTTTTCAATTGTTATTTCATCTCAGGTTGTACATATTTACTATTTATTTACTGAAATAAATTCAGCTTCTTACATTCTTTTAATAAATACTTTCTGAAGTGTGTGTGTATTCAAATTACCAGTATATGTTTATAGCAAATAATTAAACAATTGTTACTAAATTTATCTGAAATCCATTGTTTGAAAAATGCACATAGTTTTCAAAACCTCAAATGATGACAGCTTGTTGAAACAAGCCAAGACTGCCTTAGCTGTCCTGGCAGCTGCAGAATATGCTTAATCTGTGATCAGAATACTCAAAAAGCATTCTTGTAGATGTCCAGATAAATTATATGCCATCATTTCCATCCTTAGCAACCAGATATGTAGACCTTTCCAAAGTAAATATTCTAGTTCACAAAAAAACATTGTGAAGATGCAGTTGCATGCTTGGCATCTCCATGTCACATGGATCCTATTATTAATTGACTACATTATTTTCAGTGCAATGATTTGTTTATAATAACAAAATCCTTGAACATAAAGCAGTTCCTAGCCTGAACAGTTTAGAGCTAAGATCCTTGATACAATTCAATATTATAAAGCTGCTTTCTTCCATATTTCTTTCTGCACATTCTAAGTTTATATTATAGAGGAGAAAATATTGTGGGATGAAAATTCAAGCTTCTCTGGCTTTCAACTGCTGCATTACAGTATTTATGAAGACCACACAATCCCATATTTTGTATAATTTTACATTCGGTTCATGAGCCAACCACACAAATATTAACTAAGAGAAAGGAAATATCTCTATTATGTTCAACTGTCAAGTATCCCAGCAATCTCCTGTACTCATCTCATTAACCTACTTTGGAATGTTCTAGCACAACATTCTTGTTAGCCGGAAAATTATGTGCAGCAGAGAATGCATGCAAGCAAGACCAACATTTATAATGATTGGTGTCAAACATTTTTGGAATAGAAAAGAAATCATACGGAGAGGAAGCAATTAAGCCAATTAGCAAAGCAATACAGAATAGCTGATTGAAAAAATCCAATTAACTATTTTCTCATGTAAACAGCGGCCATCAAATACTGTCGAAGGCATTGTCACAAATGGGAAAAACAGAATCAGGCAGCTGAATCAATAGTTATAAGTTTGCATAAAACAACATGAATATACTGTAAATACTTCCTAAACAATAGTTATTTTATCTCTTTATAGTGGCTTGCTGTATCTTATGGGATAAATTTATACCGTAAGAACAGAAAAGGAAGTTAAAGATTAGGAAACCTACTTTTCTTTTAAAAAGTTTTGTAACAAGAATATAATCCAGTAAATGAATTCTGTTTTTGCTGGACTGAATTCACTTAAATCCCTGTCTCATGGTGCAGATAAGGCTGCCTACTTGAAAGGTCCTAATTTTTTTTTTATAGCAATTGGCTTGAAAATTTGGTGCAATTTAATCAATTAACTTCTGCACTTGCCAGCCTGATTTTTAAATTTGATCCTGAAACATTATGCAGGTTTGTTTGTTTGTTTTTTAAAAAAGCCCTTCACAAATACAAGAAAAGTATGAACAGTATGTTAATATGTTGCCACCTACTGGTCATTTTTATCCCTCATCTCCAAGGAATCTGATTAGAGTTCAGATGTCTCTTGTTCTTTCAGATTTATTTTAAATATCTGGTAGGAAACCATAATGCTAATGTTGCCCTTAGAATATGAGCTCTTATTTTTTTCAATACCTTTCTCGTATGTAACTATTTTCCATTTTTCTACAATTGTCCCTATAGGAATGGATTAAGAATAAAATGTATTCATTTAATGCCTATTTATGAATTAGCAGCTATATAGCCAGGACGTAGCTACATTAGCTAAGTGGGGGGAAAAACTTGGGGGGAGTTGCAAGTTTATTTAATGCTTAGTATAAATGTACAATTAATACATAGTGATTAAATGATTGGCTGTCATTGTTGAAAATGCACATACTTTATCAAAAACAAAATATTGAATCGCTTTGCAGCAAAACTTAGCAGGAGTGAAAGAGAAATTTGGACATTGAGATTCAGATTCTCCAGCGGTGAGTTATAAAAGAGTGTTCATCCCAATATAATATTCTAGAAAATAATTTGAACATTAACATAAAAGAAAAGCTTAAAACTTTGAATAGAGAGAAGAAATCAACTGACCATAAAAGTTGTAGACAATGGAAAAAAGGATGACCCAAAAAAGAATTAGTAGTAATTCTGCCCAATTCTGTGAAATTCAAACATGTTCAAATGTATAGAATTTTTCAAGCTTAATTTACAGTTTTCAACTATTCCTCAAAACTTTCAATATCATCAATTTTACCCTTTAAGATGAATAAACAATATCAGACAGATAATTGTTGACCATCTTAAACCATAATAAAGATTTTTGGGCACTTGATTCCACAGTTGACAGAACCAATACAATATGAAATTGACAGTAATAATACAATACATATGTATTTTATATTATATTGTATTATACATAATACATGATACAATATTGTATTGTATTCTATATAATACATGCAATATATATCTGTTCTATATAATAACCAAAAACATGAATCATTTCTAAGCCTGCCTATAATACCCACAATTAGGCATTCATGCAGTCTGGATATTGAAACATTTTTTACTCCGTGAAATTTGTCTGAAGATCAGCAGCTTTAGACAACTATTTTGAAAGCTTTTCAGATTTCCAAATGAGAACCAGAATTACATAATTAAACACTTTCCTGTGTTCCAATCTCTTTGCATCCGTAACCACTTCAGAAGAGAGATCTGGATGAGCTTTACTTGTAACAGTAATTTCTGACATAGAGCTTTGGAATAACAACCAAACAAAAAACATATTCAGTAATGTTATAGTCTTTTGAGATTGTATAAGCAGCTATTTTGGATCATCTGAAACCAGATCTGAAAAATGGTATCTGAAGTCACTGTTAGTCTGAAGAAACCGGGGAAAACTTTTCTAGGCTTTTGTTAACCCCCCCCCCCCCCCCCCGAAAAAACAAAATTGAAGTAATGTCTCATGGTTAAATACAGGTAATCCTTGACTTACAACAGTTTATTGAGTGACCATTCAAAGTTACAAAAGTGACTAATGACAATTATTCACAGTTACAACCCTTGCAGCATCCCCATGGTCATGTGATTAAAACTCAGATGCTCGGCATCTGGTTCATATTTTATGACAATTGTAGTGTCTTGGGGTCATGTGATCACTTTTTGTAACCTTCTGACAAGCAAAGCCAATGGAGACACCAGTTCACTTAATTTACTAATTCAACAACTGCAGTGATTACAACGTCAGGAAAAGTCGCAGAATGGAGCAAAACTCATTTAACAAATTTCTCACTTAACAACATACATTTTTGGGCTCAATTGTGTTGCAAGTTGAAGATTACGTGTATGGAGTCCACCTGGATCTTATTAAAATACATCTTGATCATATCAAGAATAAAACACTATCTATCTATCTATCTATCTATCTATCTATCTATCTATCTATCTATCTATCTATCTATCTCTCTGTGTGTGTGTGTGTGTGTGTGTGTGTGTGTGTGTATGTAGGTATGTATGTATGTATGTGTGTATACACACACACACACACACACACACACACACACACACACACACACACACACACATATATATATATATATATATATATATATATATATATATATATATATAGTATTTAAATGAGAATTGCAAAAATAGTGATGACCCGGGGATTGGGGGAGAAAACACCAATCAAATTAAGTATGGAATTACAATTAGAATTTAAATTGTTCCCATGAACAAAGTAATTCTACCGCAAAAGAAACTTGGTTTCCAGTGACTGGATATTACATAATATACAAGTTCACCCTTAAATATTCATAGCTACTAATGATAAACTGAGATTATATTCATCAACCAATTACTGATTTTGTTCAAAAAGGCAAATTTATAATCTGTGTTTATAAAGAGAGCGTTTATGATTATAGAGATGGCTGTTTTATTACAAAATATTTAACTTAACTTTGTATGTATGCCTTCTCCTGCTAGGTCTAATGTGAGAAATTTAAATAAGCAGATTGGATTACACACACGATTTAAAAGAATAATCATTCTGTCTGCCTGTCTGTCTGTCTATGTATCTAACAATAATATCTATCTAAGATAAATGGATGGATGGGCAGAAATTGAGATGATTGATAGATAGATAGATAGATAGATAGATAGATAGATAGATAGATAGATAGATAGATAGATAGATAGATAGATGATAGATAGATAGATGATAGATAGATAGATATAAGATATAAGATGATAGATGATAGATAACTAGGCATCATGTGATTATAACCAATTTTATTACCTTTTTGCAGTGAGTAAGTGAATTATCATAGTCATTAAATGAACCATCGCATGACCATGACTTGTGACCCTTCCTGCTGGTTTCCCATTAATTCTGTCAGAAACTAAGAATGGGGATGGTGAAACCATTACCAAGAAACCAAATCATGATCACATGATTGCAGGGACATTGCAACAATCATAAGAGCAAGGACCAATCACTTCTTTCAGTGCCGTTGTAACTTTGAACGGTTATTAAATGAATGGTTGTAGGTCGAGGGCGGATATAAGGCTCCTCAGTAACTGCTTCCATTTTCTTACCATGTTGCTGAGTAGTATTTTTTTTTTAATGTGTCTCCAGCAGCCTTCGTAGTTTTGCATCTAGGATAAAGCTTTGAAATCAGCCTAGTAGCTAGTGCAATATTAATTCCAGTGAAAATTTTAACATGCAGGAAGCTTTGCGGAGGGGTGGGGTGGGAAGGGAACTGAATGTATAATTCTATATCCATACTCTGGAATCATCCACTGAATATTAAATTATCCCATTTTAGACCAGTAAATGCTAAATATATATCAAGGGATGTAAAATTAGGATCCACGTATAAACAAAGCTCAAGTAAAGTGAGACAAATAACCTTGAATATGGCTCTGAATCATACTTTTCTCCTCTTCTCTTTATCAACTTACTAAAAAAGGACAAGAAAATATTATCAAGGATAAAATTTAGTCATACAAAACTTAGGAATGCTGTTGTGATCTTCAAGGATCAAGATAAGTCAATAATGTTAAACAAGTGAAATAATACACTATTATGAAAATCATATGCTTTCATTCATTTTGGAGCATTAGAATAGCAATCTCCTTGAATCACTTAAACCAAGTATGTGAAGGACATTTTAAAAGAACTATAGTTAGACATAGTAATTTTTCACATCTCGAAAGACAGGGAGAACCTTCATTCTTTCAAAACTATCCATCAAAGAGAAGGGCAGATCAATCCCATTGTCCTATTTTTGTCAGCAGTTATACTAAGAGTAATGTTGGTGGTGCATAATCACAGCTTTAGATCATAGTCACAAAGCAGAAAATTCTACATCACTCTGGGCAACTCTGTTACTTATTCTGAGTGATCATGTTGTGCACTGGAATCACCTGGTTTGAGACAGGTAGTTTGGCTTAAGGACTGGACACTTAATAACTGATCAAAAGTACGAGTCGACCTCCCCGAGTTACTTACAAGATGCTTCCAAAGTTCCAACAGCTGTAGAGACCCACATAGTTTCATTTTGGCCCTTGGCAACTAGATCGCATTTACAACTTTTTGCAGTATCCAATGATTACATGATCCTGATTTTTTTGCTTATTTTCTTTTATGGTTTTAGGTATTTCCAGCAAAAACACCCATTGGGTTTAGTGAATTCATTTAACAACATGGAGTTTGCTTAATGACAGCAGTATTTGCTAAACAAACAAGAAATGTCATAAAAATGAATGTGATTACTTGGTGATCCACTTAATTACCACCATGATTTACTGTAATTCCAGGCTCAATTGCGGTTGTAAGTCAAGGATTATCTGTAGTAAAACTGCTATATCAGAAATACTGCAAAAAATAGCCACAAAACTAACTGCAATATTGGAGTCAACACATTAAAGTATATAAGCAGCAACTTGTACATCCAGTCAGGGTATTATCTAAGACTCCTGTCAAATAAACATAAATTCTCTTGTAGCCCAAATAAGAACAGAAAAGGGAACTTCCTGTTCAGTGGTGGGTTCCAGATCCTAGTGCAAACTTTATGGTGCAACGGCGCCCGGTGTCCACCACATGCATCCTTACTTTCTGCGATGTCTCCGTGACGCTCCAGCTGCTTGGTGGAGCATCACACAGGCACTGCACGCTCTGTGTGCTTGCATGGAAGCACCGAAGAGCTAAAATACAGGTAAGGAGGGCGGGTGGGCCCTTCAGAGTATCATACTGGAACGGTACTCAGTGCTCCCAGCAGACACCGGTATGCCCATACCAGGGCATACTGTCTTCAACCCACCACTGTTCGTTATAGTTCCTCTTTGGAAGCCCAAAATCAACAAATTTTCCTTCACAGAGATACATATTCAAGCTGTTGTTTCATAACAGTAAAACTAACCCAGGACACAAATTATGCCACAATTCTTATATTCAGGAAGTATTTTGTCCATTTTAATCTTCTTCCTACATTACTCCCCAAAGGGGGAATTTGTGAAAATTTCATATATGCTCAGATTATACTTAAGGTAATACAAGCAATATCAAAACAATAGATCATATCAATTATATATGGACACTCTTGTTTTTTTTAATTCTTGGCATAAACAATTTACTATTGCAATGTACTTTATTTATGACCATGGTTGTTTGCTTGCAGACATTTCTTTACCCAACTTTGTAATATCTTCAGTGTATGTGTGGGGTTTGCTCCCTAGGAAACGGCCCATTTATTCATACCAATGTTACCTAGTTGGGTAATAATACAAGCAAACAACCAAGCTCAGACAGCACCAAGGATTCTATTGTTCAAACCTAAGTTAAAGATTTGGTTTGGACAAAACTCAGCAGCACTTTTTTATGCAGCTATCGATAAAAATAGAATTGCCAACATGATCGCCGACGTCTGATGATGGATATGGCACAAGAAGAAGTTAAAGATCTTTTCTTAGTACTATACTTTAAACATTACCCTCAGATAAAAATGCTTCTATCTCTCTACATGTAATAGTTTTGTTCTATTTGCAAATTATAAAACACCACCGATTTCAGGGATAGTTCTACCAAATCTCCGAAGTCATGATTCCAACTTGAAATATTTTACTAGGTCCATTCAAAAAACAATAATAATATAGGTAGTTTTAATGACAATTAGAACATAGACATCTTTATAAAAAATCAGATTAAAAAAAGGAATTATATTCAGAAGTATATCTTAGAGCGAATTGTTTTGCAGATAAATACTGAAGGACTTAAAGGTATAGGAAAAATAAAGAACAGATTGTGTAATTATTTTATTTATTTATTATCAGCTTTCTATTATTAGAATCTACTGTCTTCAATATAGTACCAACCATTTCAGCTTCAGCAGACACCTATAATTTTCATTTGCTTAAGTGTAACTTTTATAGCTTTTTTTTGTATTTTTACTACATCCTTTTTAATTTCCTTCAAAATGAACAGCAAGGAACTATTCAAGAGTTTAGAAGCCAATTACAAAAGAAAGCTTTTCTTTTTAGTTTTTTTTTATTTCAGAGACTATGCTTTCATAATACCTCTTTTATACAACTTTCTTTGGTAAATATCTGGTTCCTAGTAGCCCATCTGGATGATATTGTATTTATTATTCCACTACAGTGAACCTCTTTCTCTTTCTTGATGTTCTAACAATTGGTAAATTGGTTTAGCAACTAAGGTCTCTTAAATTAAAAGCCTTTAATTCTTTTTTATTTGTAGTACTACAAAATACGACACACCATTATGGCATTATAAATAATGGCAATAACTAACTTCATTCAGTTGAATATGATTTATTTCACAGTATAGCTGGCTAAATTGAACTTGCTACATAAATAGTTATTATATGAACTATTAATATAGCTGCTTAAACAGAGCCATCTGTGTATCTCGGCACCAAACTAATGCAAAATAGATGTGCTCCAATCTCTTTCTTCAATGATTTAAAGCAGTGGTCTCCAACCTTAGCAACTTTAAGACAGGTCTTAAAGTTGCCAAGTTTGGAGACCACTGATTTAAAGGACAGTCGTGTAATATGCTATCCAGATCATGAGTCAGGGGTGTTCATTGGGTATAGTTAAAAAGTCAAGGAGATGACCACAATGCTTTGATCAAATTATGTTCTTTATGTGCTAGTGACCAGCATAGACATTTGGTTTGTTTTTACTATAGTCTACAGACATCCCAACAAGAAAGGAATAAAATGGAAAGGATACAGAGTTTGGCAAATGTTGGGGCAATTTCCTAACAGAAAGATCTGTCAACAGCAGAATAGACAGTCACTCTAGTCCAACTCCCTGCACAAGCAGGAGACATTATACAATTTCAGACAAGTCCAGTCTCTTAAAAACCTCCAGTGATGAAGCATCCACAACTTCTGAAGACAAGCTGTTCCACTGGTTAATTGTCCTCACTGTTAGAAAGTTTCTCCCTAATTCCAAGTAGCTTCTCTCCTTGATTAGTTTCCATTCATTTTTTCTTGTCCTCCAGTGCTTTGGAAAATATGTTGACCCTGGTGGTGGGTTGCAGGCAGTATGCCCCGGTATAGGCGTACCGGAGCCTGCCCAGAGCACTGGGAAACATTCCGGTACGGTGCTCCAGAGGGCCCACCCCCCCCCTCCAAGCTCCTTACCTGTCTTTTAAAGCCTTCAGTGCTTCTGCACATGGCAAGTACAGCACCTGCGTGACGCTCCGCCGAGCAGCTGGAGCATTGAGGAGGCTTGCGGAGGCATCGCTGGCAGGTACGATGCATGCATGCACCATGCATGTGTGAGCATGTGCTGTGTGTCCATGTGGACAACACTGGGCCAGTTCCAACCGTATCAGTTGAAATGGGATCCGGAACCCACCACTGGTTGATCCCCTTCTCTTTGTGGCAGCCTCTCAAATATTGGAATAATGCTATCATGTCTCACCTAGTCCTTCTTTTCGCTAGACTAGTCAAACTCAAATCCTAAAATTGCTCTTCATATGTTTTAGTCTCCAGACCTTTAATCATCTTATTTGTTCTTCTTTGCATTTTTTTTCAAAGTCTCAGCATATTTTTTGTAATGTAGTGACCAGAACTAGATGTAATATTTCAAGTGTGCCCATACTAAGGCTTTGAAAGGTAAAGGTTGCACATATGTTCTAGTCATTTCCGACTCTAGGGGGTGGTACTCATCTCTGTTTCAAAGGCGAACAGCCAGCACTGTCTGAAGACGTCTCCATGGTCATGTAGACAGCATGATTAAACACCGAACGCACACAGAACGCTGTTACCTTTCCATCAATAGTGGTCCCTATTTTTCTATTTGCATTTTTACATGCTTTCAAATTGCTAGCTTGGCTGAAGCTGGGACAAGTAACCAGAGCTCACTCTGTTACATGGCACTAGGGATTCGAAGTGCTGAACTGCCGACCTTCTGATCAACAAGCTTAGCAACTTAGCCACTGAGCCACCACGTCCCATCTAAGGCTTTGTAAAGTGGTACAAATACTTGGGTAATTTTGATTCTATGCCTCTGTTTATACAACCAAGAATTATGTTAGCTTTTTCGGCTGCCACACACCACTGACTCCTATTTAAGTTGTTCGTCCATAAAATTCCAAGGTATCTCTCACAGTTACTGTTTTTTGAGTTACTGTTTTTAGGTTGGCCCTAATCTGTACTTCTACCTTTTCATGTCTAAATGTAAAACTTGCTTTCTTCACATTAAATTTCATTTTGTTGAATAGGGCTCATTGTCCAAGTCTGTCAAGATCTTTTTGGAGCCTGAGTTGTCTTCTGGGATGTTGGCTATTCCTGCCAGTTTAGTATCATCTGCAAATTTGATGAGTTTCCTTCTATTCCCTCATCTAACTCATTAATGAAGATGTCGAAGAGTACTGGTCTAAGAGGGATCCTTGTGGTATCCCCTGTTTCCGTCCTTCCATGTAGATGTAGTACCATTAGAGACTACTCATTGAATATGTTAGCCACTTACAAATCCATCTGGTGGTGATGCTGCTTAGTCCATATTGTTCTAGCTTATTAATAGGTTGTGGTCTCCTTTGTTGAATGCCTTGTTCAAGTCCTAAGTATACTATTTTGCTGGTCTATTAATTAGTCACTTTATGAAAGAATAAAATAAGATTGGTTTGGATGATCTGTTTTAAACACAGATTTGCTGGCTTTTAGTATAATTTTATTTCTAGATGTTCACAGATGTTGTTTTTAAATCAACTTTTCCAGTATCTTCACAGGTATGATGTTACACTGGTTGGTCTGTAGTTTCCTGGGTCTATTTTTCCCCCTTTTTAAAGAATCATATCAGATATTTTCCAATTCTCAGGTAATTCTCTTGTATCCTAGGATTTTTTGAAAAAATATGGGTTCTGAGAAAACATCTGCCAGTTCTTTCAAGATTCTGAGAAGTATTCTGTCAGATCTCGATGATTTATATTCATCAGATCAGGTTAGGTATTTTCTAACCATTTTCTTGCTTATTTTTAAACCTGTCATTTACAATAAGTCTGTCAGTTACATTACATTTTTGGTAGATTGGGCAATATTTCTTTTTGCGTAAAGATGCCAAAGAATGGGTTAGCCGTTCTGCTCTTTCTCTGCTGCCTGTTACTTCCTTGCCATCTTCTCCTCTTTAGTAATTTTACTGTTTCCTTAACTTTTTTCTTGTTATTTATATATTGAAAGAAACTCTTTTTAAAATTATCTTTGACTTTGTTGCAAGTCTTTGTTCATGCTGTGCCTTTGCTTTCCTGACTTCATCTTGCAGATTCAGGCTATATGCTGTTATTTTGCCTTAGTTATGTATTTAGTGCTGTTTAGAATAGCATTGCAGGACATCATAAAGCCTTTGAAAAGTTTGGCTATGATGCTTCCTAAAACCTGCTGCCAAATTATGAAAGATGAATATTTCATTTGTTCAATCTAATTCCAATTACATTTAAACAGAATAGGAACAATGGTGGCTTAATCTGACAGGAACATTGTAATAGTCAGATTCCTTCCCTTAGCAGAGAACCTGAGTTTTACATAATTCTACAATTCACATATTTTTTAAAATCATCAAGATTGAAAATCATCAAGATTTCAAAATCATTGGCAGCTAGTAATCAAAATGATTCGGATTTAGACCATAGCAAGTGGAGAGGTTATTTACTCTTTTTCCCCTCGACAACATTCCTTGTATCAAATCCCGTCCTCAAGCATGAGGGATAAGAAGTCAGGGACAATAAGTTTATATATAAAAAGACAATAAACTTGGCAAAGACAAAATATCAAAAAGGAATGTTGGACATTATGTAAATCAATCAGAGAAAGATGTAGAGAGACTAAACATCTCTGTGTAGAGATACACAGACTAAATATTTTTTAATTAATAGCAAATGTAGGATTTATAATTCATCCTAACCTTATCCTAACCTTATTAAAGCAGCTGTTAGCAAGCATCAGGAAATAGTCTTATTAGATACAGAGTCTCTTGACAAGATTACTCTTTCGATATAACTAAACAGAAAGCCATATACCCAAGATGAAAAAATATAATTTTTATATGCCTCTTAATAGTAATTTGAAAAACTCATTCTTCAGGACTTTACAAAGATATAATCCAAAAGAATTATAAAGATATAATCCAAAGAAATAATCCAAAAGATTAAATAGTATTTACTGTCTTTCTAGAGTTTCAGCCAAATTTTAAACCATACGGAAAGTGTTAGCTTTACATACTAACACTTTCAGTGTGTTTTAAAATTTGGCTGAAACTCTAGAAAGACAGTAAATACTATTTAATCTTTTGGACTAAGTGCCACATGTGTATATAGCCACATGGTGTACAGAGATTACTTGTCAGGGCACAGCACAAAACACTTCTGTTGATTGATGAAAGTCAGGAAGACAAGGGATCTTGAGGCACAGTAGATAAGAGAACGCAAAAAAAAAAGTATTTTTTTTCCTGAGGGAAACTATATATACAGCTCTTTCCCATTCACCCTCATCGGACCTGGTTGTAACTGTGCTTTTACTGGATTTCAAGATACATGCTATTGCCGCCTCTGATAATATGAATAGTAATGCAAAATATACAGATTTAATAGGTTAGATGTGGATCAGACCTGCTTAATTATGAGTATTGACTATCCATAAGTACTACTTTGCTATTAGTTGTGTTATGGCAAAGAAAATCCTTTGGTCTATATTTCTCTGCTGCATGGTCCGTTAACCTATTGCTCACAACCTTTTTTTTGTCCGTTAATTACAAACCCATTAGAAAATAGAATAAATAATCCTACTGTAACCTAAAACTACAGGAAAATGGATCAAGATAATATTTATTTCTATATGAATTAAGGGTCCTGTAGTGCCCAATAATGTTTTCTCATTCTGGTTGCCAAGATATTCTACCTATCCCAGGGTCTACTTCCTCCCCAAAGCTTTGTATCATTTTTTTCTATTGTTTTCCCACAATGTCTTTTGTGCTTAAAAGTTTCACCCATGCAACAAGAAAAATATCTCACTGGATGTATTATTATAGACCAAAATCAAACACCACTGGCAATTCACCTCTTCCCTGACGTTTAGGGATTGTAATTTAGTGCTCTTGTACATTGGGGGTTAGTAGATAAATGTATTTTGACTTCTCAGACTAGAATAAGAGAATGGCAGGTTTAAATCTGCTTGTCTGCCTAAGAGAATACTAGAATCTGGAACTACCCATTCCTTAACCACCATGTGCATGTGTGCGCACATTTTCAAATGAATGCCAATATAAATTTCTGGCTTTGCATCTTGTACTTTTGTTTTTCATTCCCTAAAATGACCCAGTTTAAACCCTGCAAGAAATTCTGGTATAAGTGTAGGATACAGATCCCGTGTTTAATGTATTCAAGAAACAAACAAGTGAAGGTGAATGTTTCAGTTCTTTTCTTTTCCTCTGTTTCAGCCTGTTTTGTTCTCCCTTCTAATCTGTGCAAATAACTATTCACTTCAAGGAGATATAATCTTTTAAAGTTTTCAAACAATATCAAAGAAAAAACCAAGAGCATACAGGTGAAACTCAAAAAATTAGAATATCGTGCCAAAGTTCATTTATTTCAGTAATGCAACTTAAAAGGTGAAACTAATATATGAGATAAAACTCATTACATGCAAAGCAAGATAGTTCAAGACGTGATTTGTCATAATTGTCATGATTATGGCGTACAGCTCATGAAAACCCCAAGTCCACCATCTCAGAAAATTAAAATATTACATGCAATCAATAAAACAAGGATTGTACATAGAACAATATCAGACCTCTGAAAAATATAAGCATGCATATGTACTCAGTACTTGGTTGGGCCCCTTTTGGCAGCAATTACTGCCTCAATGCGGTGTGGGCATGGAAGCTATCAGCCTGGGGCACTGCTGAGGTGTTATGGAAGACCAGGATGCTTCAATAGAGGCTTCAGCTCTTCTGCATTGTTCGGTCTCATGTCTCTCATCTTTCTCTTGGCAATGCCCCATAGATTCTCTATGGGGTTCAGGTCAGGTGAGTTTGCTGGCCAATCACGCATAGTAATCCCATGGTCATTGAACCAGGTTTTGGTGCTTTTGGCAGTGTGGGCAGGTGCCAAGTCCTGCTGGAAAATGAAATCAGCATCCCCATAAAGCTCATCTGCAGAAGGAAGCATGAAGTGCTCCAAAATCTCCTGGTAGATAGCTGTATTGACCCTGGACTTAATGAAGCACAGTGGACCAACACCAGCAGATGACATGGCTCCCCAAATCAACACAGTCTGGAAACTTCACACTGGACTTCAAGCATCTTGCAGTGTGTGCCTCTCCATTCTTCCTCCATATTCTGGGTCCTTGGTTTCCAAATGAGATGCAAAAGTTGCTCTCATCAGAAAAGAGGACTTTGGACCACTGAGCAACAGACCAGGTCTGTTCTTCTTTAGCCCAGGTAAGATGCTTCTGACGTCTTTTGTTGTTCAGGAGAGGCTTGACAAGAGGAATATGACATTTGAAGCCCATGTCCAGGATCCGTCTGTGTGTGGTGGCTCTTGATGCACTGACTCCAGGCTCAGTGCACTCCTTGTGAAAGTCCCCAACACTTTTGAATGGCCTTTTCCTGACAATCCTTTCCAGGCTGCAGTCATCTCTGCTGCTTGTGCACCTTTTTCTTCCACACTTTTCCCTTCCACATAACTTTCTATTAATGTACTTTGATACAGCACTTTGGGAAAATCCAACTTCTTTTGCAATTACCTTTTGAGGCTTTCCCTCCTTATGGAGGGTGTCAATGATGGTTTTCTGCACAACTGTCAGGTCAGCAATTTTTCCCATGATTGTAATTCCTACTGAACCAGACTGAGACCATTTAAAGGCTCAGGAACCCTTTGCAGGTGTTATGGCATAATTAGCTGATTAGAATGGGACACTTTGAGCTTAGAATATTGCACCTTTTCACAATATTCTAATTTTCTGACATTGTGGATTTGAGGTTTTCATGAGCTGTAAGCCATAATCAGCACAATTATGACAAATCACGGCTTGAACTATCTTGCTTTGCATGTAATGAGTTTATCTCATATATTAGTTTCACTTTTTAAGTTGCATTACTGAAATAAATGAACTTTTGCATGATATTCTAATTTTCTGAGTTTTACCTGTATCAACCAACCACAATGCTACAAGCATTGCATCTTAATTTTGAGAAAATTTATGCTAAAGGACTCTGTGGAGATAGATTAAAGAGGGTAAGGAGAAAAGGGTTGAAATCCAGATGTGCAATGTTTGTTTTATGTAGAATAATTATAATAAGGTATTGTTATATCAAAAAATGTAGAATATGTCCCAGAATGTCTGTATTTTTATTACAATTTCATTGTGATTTTATATAAGTGCGTGTGTGTATGTATATATGTGTGTGTGTGTGTATATACAGTATATATACATATATACATACACACAGATATATATATATATATATATATATTATATATATATATATATATATTATATATATATATATATATATATATATATATAGATCTATAGATCTATATATATATAGATATATAGATAGATTTTCATAGATTTTCATGGGTGTAGGTATGCTGGTCTTGTTGTATTCGGGTCTTTTCCCGTGTAAGATTGAGATTGTCTTGGCAATGTTTCGGCAAGGTCTCACTCGCCATCTTTAGGCTGGGTTTTGAGCTTAAAGCGTAGTCGGAGCTGCTGTCTTTCTATAAATCTTGGTGGGGGTGTGTGGAGTGCTGGCGTTGTTTCAGTAAGTGAAATGATTGGTTGTATCATGATTGGTAGATTGGTGCTGATTGGTGCCGGCTGTGTGTCCATTGTTGTTTCGTGTTGTAACAGCCTGGATGGTGGGTGGGGTTCGTTTGTTGATTAAGACTGGTTTCCAGATGTCTGGTAGGTGGGAGGTATCTTCATGTTTATTCATCTAAGAAAGAACGCAGTAAGAAAAAAAGAAAAAACTTCCTCCCTTTTCCAGCACCTTAAAGCTACAGGACATGAAATTAATTTTGAAGGAACCAGGTTAATCCCCCAAGAGAATAATTATGGAAGCTATCAAAATAGAGAAACACCCCCACAACCTAAGCCAGCTTTAGTTGCTAAAATAAATAGGCTATAATAGCTGTAAAGATCTGAAACAAATCTTACAACCTTTATGGAAATCCACAATGGAGGGCAACTGCACATTACTTAGAGAAAATGTTCCACACTTTTTTTGGGTGGTTGCAGTTACGACCTTACTTTTTCCATAAAAGGTTTTTCTTATACTTCATCTTGAATTATAACAATACCTTATTAGGATTAACCACTTGGTACAGTTGCTTAGAAGACAAAGAAAAAGAAGTGAAGCAGATCAAATTGGTAGTCTGTGTTCTTAGTGCAAAAAATAAATAAATCAGATTTGTATGTTTTCCACTACTCAATCTGTGATGGACAGTCTATATAGGTAGTCCGACTTATAGTACTTGAACTACAACAGTTACAATTACAATGGCACTGAAAAAAGTGACTTAGGACCATTTTTCACATTTAGGATGACTGAAGCACCGTCATGCGATCAAAATTCATATGCTAGGCCATTGATTCATATTTATGCCAGTTGCAATGCTGTGGGGGTCAGGTGATCACCTTTTGGAACTTCAGACAAGCAAAGTTTACTTAACAACTGCTGTGATTCATTTAACAACTGTGTAAAATGGGGCAAAACCCATTTAACAAATGTCTCACTGAGCAACAGAAATGTTGGTCTCAATTGACACAATAGTTCAAAGCCATACTGCTTTTTTCTTTGAATGGGGCCTCTGATCCATGTGTGAAATATTTTACGCTAGAAGTCATAAAGTATAGATCTAGATCAAGGGTGTCAAACTCAATTTGATTGAGGGCTGCATCAGGTTTGACCTTTGGGAGGGAGTCATGAACAGGAGACGTGGCCAGTTCAACGTCACTCATCGAGGCTCTGTTTTTGGCTGTGATGGCCTTCTGCAGCCCTCTGTGTTATAGCCTCGTAAGTCCTTGGACTTACAAATGACAGCTCGGCAGCAGCCAGGCGTGCCTTAGCCAATCAGGCGCGCCTGCGAGTTGCCGGGCTGTCATACGAGAGGCTATTGGCTCATCCATCTGACAGCTCCATATAAAAAACTGTCAGACGGAGGAGAGGTGCCGGTCTACCATCTGTATTCGTTCTTGCCTGTAATAAAGAGTTTGGTTAAGGTTACCTCAGACACCTCTGTTTTTCTTTCCGCCGATCTAATACTCTGTCAGCGAAAATTAGCTTGGGAAGGCTGCGCACAGCCTCCGAGCTCCGTTTTCGCTGGCAGAGGTACCGCCTCTCCTTTGTTGTTTCAGTGTGGGCCCACAGGTCAGATCTAAGCACCCCACAGGCTGGATCCGGCCCATGGGCCTTGAGTTTGACACTCCTGATGTAGATAATATATTTCATAAAAATATATAATGCTACTTTTGAAATGATTTTTAAAAAATACTTCCTAAACACTGAGGGCGGCAACCAATCCATGATTCCTTATTTTTCAGCTGCATTACATATGACTGGGACCAGCATACTATTTTGTGTTTTACAGCATGTCAGATTTATAAATATGGTCATTGCTGTATCTGCTGTTAGCAGGCTTACCAAACAAGGTATTTAGTTCCTGCAGACTGAGAAAGCTCTGTCACGATACTGAATTAAACTGGATTTTAATATAAATTATTTTTTTCAAGATTAACCAACCAATTAAGTAATTAACCATATGAATACTAAGTCTCATTTATATAACTAATTATTACAATTAGCCTAGCAAACAAAGATAATATATACCGGATTTTTCGGACTGTAAGATGCATTCCCACCCCCCAAAAGTGGGTGGAAATGCCTGTGCATCTTATAGAGCGAATACTGCGACAGGGGGGAGGTGGATTGGTGCGGTACCGATCAGCTGGGGTGGGGACTGGTAGCGGGGACTGCCACTGCCGCCTATCCCCATGTATTGCTACCACCACCATTCACGGCGACTGGCGGCAAACAGGTTGCGGTGGTGGCAAATAGGCTGCTGCAAATAGCAATTAGACTTATATACCGCTTCATAGGGCTTCCAGCCCTCTCTAAGCAGTTTACAGAGTCAGCATATCACCCCCACAGTCTGGGTCCTCATTTCACCCACCTCGGAAGGATGGAAGGCTGAGTCAACCTTGAGCCGGTGAGATTAGAACCACTGAACTGCAGATAACAGTCAGCTGAAGTGGCCTGCAGTACTGCACCCTAACCACTGTGCCACCTCGGCAGCAGCAAACAGGCAATGGTGAATGGGCCGCGGTGGCAGCAAACAAGTCGTGGTGAATGGGCCACGGCGAATGAGATGCAACCATAGTGAATGGGAGGCAAAGGCAGATTTTTTTTTCTTGTTTTCCTCCTCTAAAGCTAATGTGCATCAGCCTCTCTTTCTTTTTCTTTTCTCCCCTTCAGTCAATATGCTTGAATCTTGACTAGCTTTCTTGGAAAGGTTTTTCAGAAACCATTTCCCATTTTTGGCAGTGTCTCTCAGGAAGACGATGACAGAGACGTGGTTGGCCCAGGTTATCCACCAGTTTCATAGTTTGTAACCTGATGCCTTAATCACTACACCAAATTTGATCTCTTTTTGCTTTCTTAATCCGCATTTAATGTTATCCTTTCTAGTGAGATACTTTAATCAGATCTTCTTTCATTCCTTGCCCTAATTGTTAATTTTCTATCATTTTCTTTTATTACTTCTACCAAATTTATGGCTCATTTTTTATGTCTTCAATGGCCTCTCCCCCTCTTCAAAATTTTAGTCAGATGACATCTTGTCTCCCCTGAATGGTGACTATATTATGACTATTCCTTTATATTTACATTGTTATTTTATTACACTGGTGCTATGATGCTGTTATGTTTAATCTTAATCTTATTTTGAAAGTCTGAAAGCCACTCAAAATAGACATATTGCACCAATGGGTAGCAAACAAATTTAATAAGTAAATAAAATAAAAATGATTGGAGCAATATAGAAGACTTATAATTAATTAGGGCATAATCCTCTTACTCAAGGCCCATTTCTGAAGGAAGTAGGTTTTTATTCATCCCCATTCTGATATTTGTCCTTCTTGAAGGTTACATGATTTTTATTTTTAAAACACCCTAAATACTGTTGTACCAAAACAAATGCTTAGTAGCTGCCTTTTGTCCCAATCTTAGGAAAACCATTTACAATTTCAACTCTCCTGTATAATTGTTATTTAAAATAATCAAGAACATCTAAAAAATTGCCTGAAATTGCATTAAATATGTTGCATAATTCAGTTGAAGAAACTGGGCAGGTTTCTTGTAAAAGTGAAGCTCTTAATATATTATCTTACTTTAAGCTGTTAACTGCTAATTCAGCAGCCTACATTCATTATGAAGAGTTCAAATAGTAAGAATTTAAATTTCTCTTCAACCTCAAAGAAATTGACTACAATGGGGAATATTATTACTGCAGACATTTTTACTTGCCTTTAAATGAGGTCCATAGTATTACCTGCAATTTAAAGGTTGCGATTCTAAGCAAGTTTGCTTGCAAATTAACCCGACATATTATCAACAGATTTTAAATAGAATGAAATTTCAGGTGCAAAAGACCGGGTCCACACATGAAGATTTAATTAAGCTGATTTATTTCTAAAAGCTTATGCACAGGAATCTTCTCAAGTAATGATCAGCACCAGGTTAGAGTTAGATAAGGGCCAATGGCACTCAAGGGAAGGTTGAAATTAGTTCATTTATGGCTATGTAGTGATTCTAGGTAAATCCCCCTTTTTACTCAGCCCCCAGGTTCTGCTATTCCTTTTCCTACATGAATCATTTATTAAGTTGGATGTGTAAAAATTTTTTACAAAAAATATACGGCCTTCCTAGGATCTTGCTTATTTCTTTAAAAGAAATATTATCTATCCTTCTTTGATTTCTGCCAGCTGTCTTCAACCCAATAGCCCATAGAAATACCAGGCTTGTTTTCCATTCTTTCCTGGCAACCTGGATCATGAGACTTGATAGTTGATGATGCCCGCTCTACATATTTATTTAATCCCTGTATGAGAAAATAAACAAGTCAAAATAATATCATCAATTTGGTATAATTAATTTATACTTGCAAAATATAAAAAATAAAAATGAAGGTGGTTTCACAATTAAAAATAGATTCAGAATTATGTAAAGATAATCAATTAAGCAACAGACAACAGTACTGAATATTTTAATATAAATAAGGGTTAAAATAGCTCTAATAATTTTCACTAACATGAAAAAAGCCAAAGCAGATCAATTATATAAAGTGCTTGAGGTTCCTTTGCAAACCTTAACCTGAAGAGTCAAAAATTCTGGAGAAGGACCAATTAATTTTAGCCATAAGAACTGATCGTGTTTATCATTCACCCTCTCACCTTAACCTGTTTCACATCATTATTTTAAGGATATCTGGAGGTAAATGTATAGTCCTCTGAGATCCTTGGAGAAATGATAAGATTATTTCATTTTGGTGGGAGGACAACATATAGAAAAGCAAACATTTAATAATTCAAAAATGGCTAAATTAATATGGATGTTTGCAATTACTGAAGAATTTGACGAATATGACCTTCACAACCATGTAATTTCACAACCATGTGAAATTAGACTTTTGGTATATGTTGCTGTGCAAACAGTTATTGAGTAAGAAATATATAGTATTTAAATTGAAGATAGATAATACCAGTGGATTTCCGAATTGACATACAGTTCCTCTAACAACATAATTTCATTAAATGTCAAATGCTAACAGAAATGCAGAGTACGTGTCCCTACACTCTGAGGTTGTGTTACACTGCAATTCCCAGAATAGCTACTACTAAGAAAGTTTTGGGCCAATACTAATGGAGGTATCAGATTTGTGAATAGAATAGAATAGAATTAGAGTAGAATAGGACTAGGAATAGAATCTGCAAGGGACCTTGGAGATCCAGTCCTCTGCTCAAACAGGAAAATCTATACCATTATAGACAAGTGACTGTCTAGTCTCTTCTTAAAAACCTCTAGGGATGGATCACCTATGATATTTGAAGGCAAGCTGATTCGTTTGATTAGTTTCCAACCATTGTTTCTTGTTCTGTTCTCTGATGCTTTGGAGAATAACTTGACCCCCCTCTTCTTTGTGGCAACCCTCAAATACTGGAATACTGCTATCACGTCACCTCTAGTTCTTCTTTTCTTTAGATCAGTCAAACCCAAAAGTTACAGTCATTCTTCATATTTAGTTTCCAGGCTTTTGATCAGCTTAGTTGCTCTTCTATGAACTTTTTCCAAAGACTCAATATATTTTTTTGTAGTACGGTGACAAAAATTGGTTGCATGGTCTTACTGGGGTTTTATAAAGCATCACTAATGTTTCACCTGCTCTTGATTCTATGCCTCTGTTTATACAAACCAGATTGTATTAGTTTTTTTGGCTGATGCTGCACACTGCTGGCTCATATTCAAGTGATTATCCCCAAGGACTCCAATATCCCTCTTACAGTTTTTGAGCCAGGTCTCACCGAATCTGTACTTATACCTTTGATTTTTATTCCTTCTTAAATGTAAAACTTCACTTTTCTTCACATTAAAATTCATTTGGTTGGATAGAGCCCATTGCTCAAGTCTGTCAAGATCTTTTTGAATCCTGAGCTTGTCTT
Organism: Thamnophis elegans; assembly: GCF_009769535.1. Lineage (NCBI taxonomy): Eukaryota > Metazoa > Chordata > Lepidosauria > Squamata > Natricidae > Thamnophis > Thamnophis elegans. The sequence continues at coordinate 31,117,219 of NC_045558.1, forward strand.
CTGGGGTGTTTGCTATTCCTGCAGTTTAGTATCATTGGCAAATTTGATGAGTTCCCCTTCTATTTCCTCATCTAAGTCATTAATGAAAATATTGAAGAGTACTGGACCTAAGATGCAGCCTTGTGATACCCCACTGCTCACTTCTTTGCATACATATGTAGTATCATTAAGGACTACTCGTTGAGTAGAGTTTGTCAGCAGCTACAAATCCATCTGGTGGTGATGTTGTCTATTTCACATTTTTCTAGCTTACCAAGAAGTAGATTGTCTGTCAAATGCCTTACTGAAATCTAAATATACTATGTCCACAGTATTTCTCTGGTCTACTAATTTAATGACTTTATCAAAGAATGAAATAAGATTGGTTTGGCATCATCTGTTTTTAACAAACCTGTGCTGGCTACTAGTTATAACTTTGTTTGCTTCTAGCTCTTTGCAGATATGTTTTTTTTTATTATCTTTTCCAGGATCTTTCTTCCCAGGTATTAATGTTAGACTGATTGGTCTGTAGTTCCTGGGTCTATTTTTTTTTTTGAAGAATCATGCAGAAGACAGGAGTATAGTCCACTCACAACTTTAGTCTTCTAACTTTAAATATATGCATTGCAAAAATATTTAATCTGCATATCATATTTCTAATGTACAACCAAAAAACACACAAAAACCATAATGACTTCTCACTTTTGTTTTAGTTAAAAAAAGGTAGGAAGGGGAGAAGAAGATCATTTGAATCAAGGACTTTAGCACAGATAAAGTAAGTAATAAGTAAATAAGTAATTTTTTCCAATTTAAATTCCCTCCATATTAGAATTAGAGTTGGGGAGATGAATCAGGCTTTGTAGACTAAATTTATGTAATATGAACCTCTCCTTCATTCCAGATAATTCTGATGTTGGTCCCAGTAACTAAATCTCTTCTGTTTACACTCTTGTGTAGCCAATTATGGACTTGAGATACAGATATTCTTATTTCCTTTTGAGCTCTCTTCCATTATTAGAAAGAGAATACCATCTGAGAGTCTGAGATTTTCAAAGTCTGCAATCATACAAGCTAGTCTTTTCAGTATCATTTCCCCTTATATTAGCAAGAAGGTAATGCTTTGGAAACTGTGGCAATAGCATAAAAGAAACCCCTCAAAGAAGGTAGAATTATTTCTGCTTTAAATATATTTGCAATAATTGCTTAAGTCCATTAGTTCCCCTATTTCAAAGTATTACAAAAACTGGTTTTGAGAAAGGAAATTAACCATAGTACTGGAAGAACAAGAATGGAATTGACCAAGAAACTGCCTTCATTTATGTAGTGAAGCAAAGTTACTACACAGGAATGAAAAATGCTAGGGGAGCAATAACAGCTCCCTTGTTGTGCCTTCTGAGCACAATGGGCAGAAAACTCTTGGGGGACCAAACTAAATGAATTTCAGTGTTTAAAATTAACCAAGTATCCTCAGGTACTTTAGAGCATGTCCAATCAGTGTTAAAGTAATTCAATTGCTAGTCCAAATGTTTTCTGTATGCCAAATAGAACATACAGGCAATATATTAGGCTGGAACTGTACCACAGAGTGAACCAGAATTTAACTTTTAGCATCAATGAGGGTTTTTCTAATGCAATAAAGAAGAATATCCTGTCATAATGTACGATCCCTTCTCTCTCCTATTTAAAATATCCATATGCATGATTGTATTCATTGAAACTTGTAGTCTAGTACAATGGGATTGAGGTACATTTAATTTGTTAAGACATACATAAATTTTATGAAACAGAGTTTACAGTTAGCAAAGTAATTCTTTTCTGTGTTACTGTATTGAAATAAATGGCTTATTTATGAAATTATTACTATGCCTTTGGGTGGTTTCCATACACTTCAATGGAACTCAGTAGAAGACATTTGTCATTTGTTTATTATTATGTAAGGTGTCACTCAGTTTTTTTAATCATTATTGAACATTTGAGGCTTGATAACAGGGTTTGATAACTGGAAAGCAAGTGTATTTAAAGAGCATTCACATAAAGGATAGTTCCAAACTCCATGTCAATTCATAACATGGGTTCATTGATGCTTTGGCTTAGTGCAGAGGGTAAATTCTTCAATTTTGATACAATATGATGCAAAATACTACAATGTATTCAATAAGTCAAAGTTTTAAAACTTCTACTTAGCAGCATACGAACCACTTTGTGTCCAAACTGAAATCATGTTGGAGTATCCTTTTTTAAAAAAAAACAAAAACGTGATTATGATAAAATATGGAAGTTAACTCCATACCTAGCTTGGTTAGATATCTCATTTAGATACCAAGAAGTTCCTTGATATATAGGAAATATTAACTTTCATAATGTGGAGAAAATCCAATGGTACAATCTCAAATTGTGGAACATTTTGTAGCAGAAAAGGAAGGAGGGCAGAGAGATTGAAACTAAATTTTCTTATGGTCTCACACACACACACACACACACACACACACTCACACATATACATGCAGACACAAACACACACACATATATAGAAGAGTCTAGAACAAGAATTCTACAAGTCTAGAATTCTTTCAAAATAATCTAATTTTAGCTGTGTCTGAATATACTTTATTCCTACTTATTCTTCAGATCTGAAACTTTTAGCTCAGTCTGTGCTCCTTCCAAAATAGCAAAAATAAATAAATAAAATTTCTGCACACTTGGACGTCTAAATAAAAATCTTAAAGCCACCAGTGTGGTATAGTAGTTAAAATGCTGGACTCAAACAGCAAAGGTTCAAGTTCATCACTGGCCACAATAGCTTACTAAGCTATTGGCTTACCATGGGCCAATCACCCTCTCTGAGTCCAACACTCTTAGTGTGTTGCAGTTGTGAGGATAAATAGAAGGGAAGAATATTACGTTGGGTGAATGAAAAAAAAAGCAGGTTATATATATTGCTGATTAGAATTTATTCAATCAAGAATGTTGGCTTTTCAAATCTGTTTAAAATATTTTTGAAAGAATATCTCCTTCATAATTATTGAGAATTGGAATATTCCAACAAAATTCCTAATATCTTTTAGCATTTGTGCCACTGGATTTTCATTTTATTAGTATGGTTTCATTACCTGGAAGCACCCAGAATTAAACTGTATATTTTCTTGAGTGTTTTGCTGCAGAAAAACAATTAGCTAACTATTATGAATAAGCAGAATAATTCTAAACCAGAGAACCACATGCTATTTCACAGTACTTAAATTCACAGTACCTTAGTTTTCTACTGGGAAGCAAAGAAAAGAGTTGAGTATAAATGGTGGCAGTTTAGCAATCTTAAAATGCAGTATCTTGGGAAGCATTAACTTGAGGCTATTGTGTTCCTGAAAATGAGATGTGACCTCATATGATACCACTTCATATCCATGTCCAATTTTTAAAAGATAAAACTGAATGCAACAGAAGAAAAGAAGAAGTGATTTCTAATTTATTTTATTTAGAGCATGTGTTTTATTCACTCTCTCTCCCTTCTGCTTCATCTAATTAATGGTTGTTTTTTCCAAATAAGAATTATCTATAATATTGGGAAATGCATTGAGAAAGGACTCTTCCAGTTGGAACTGTCAGATGTTACAGAAATAAAGTCATGTAATAGCCAGAAACTTCATTTCAGAGATTCAACTTTTTGAACTCTGAAAGCCAATGCAAACTTCAGGGTTGAATTCCCTGGCAGCAAGAGAAAATCAGAATGGAAAAGTTTATTGTGTGGAGTTCTTTCTTAGAAACAAGGAGAAATAGCAACTCTTTATGAATTTGTAAAATACATTTTGTTTCACAATCTTTATACTATTAGTAAAGGCATGCTAGGTTGGGTATGAGAACATGTTTTCTGAGCCTAGTGGCACACAAATATTATAAACACATTTACTGCTGTGTGCCAAGACAGAAGTCATTTTGCTAACTTGTCCTATCCCAAATAAATATGAGATGCTACCATAGTGAGGACATAATGATTTTTTTTCTTAAAATAGCTATTATTTAAAAATTCATTCTGGACCCTGAAGTACCAATGTGTTTTATTCTGTTTTACCAGCTGCAAAATCAATTTTGCAGTAATAGCATGAACAGAAATCAGCTCTGGCAAAGTTATCAAGTGCTTGAGCTACAAAGAAACTTAAACGTAAAGAACTCTTGTGTGTTTTATTTCAGTTATGATCCAATATACTGAACAGCCCATATGATAAATAGTTGGGTTTAATGCAGTTTTAATGAAAATTCATGTTGAATGCATTTCCATAAATGAATGAGTGTTGACAAATTGATACAACCTTTCCAGCTGTTTATATACAAGTAGCTACAATATACCAGTACCTTAGATAACAGTAGCGAAACATTAATTTCATCTCTAAAGAGAAAAAGAATTTATTTAGAACACAGTTGTTAGCCCCACTCTGATCTGATTTCCTTCAAACTCCTTTTACACTGAGTAAAGAGAAAACATATTTTTAGTAGAGTAATGGAACTCTGCTACTATTACCCAATGTAAATAACATGTAGTATGCAACATAATGCTTGGAGCTGCAACTATCAGATTTGAAGTCTTGGAATAACTGTGCATATGTTCTTTTTTACTCCCAGCCATCTTATGAAAGGCAGCTGCCTATTTTGAAATGCAATGTACAAATTCAGTAAGTAAAATAAATTATGCATCAATTTTTATATACCACTACAAGACCACAACCTAGAACTGCTGTTGCAGCCTTACTGCCTTCCAAAGCCATGTGTACACATACATGTCACAGAATCTATTAAATACCATAAAGAAAGAAGGGTGGGGGATGACAAATAAAATCCAAAATACCCCAAGGTACTGAGAAAAAATGATTTGCATTTAGGTTTTGTAAAGATGCAACTTCTAATTGTGACATATGACTGTTCAATAGCTACTGCACATATGAAATGCACACATAATATTGCACATATTTTCATTTCACTGAGCAGTATTTCAAATGCCAGTTACATATCCTATGCATACTAGCATCTATGATTTATTCTGCACTCATATTAGACAAAAGTTATGAAAACTGCTGGGTTTGTTATACCTTCACTGATACCCAAAAGTTAGTAAACCTTTGCAACTGGCTAACAGCCATTGCAGTGTCCAATGTAATTTCTACTGTTCTTTTCATAAAACATGTAGAATTCCTTTACTCTGCCACATCAACTGCCTAGTGTCTCTGCATGTTAAAATTTCCATCCAGCTGCCACATTGGCATGTTATTGGTTCTCTGTGTCCAAGACCGTAGCTATCATCTTTTATGTGGACCCCAAGGTAATCCAATTGTTTCCAAAATGATAAAAGAGACTCCTGCAGAGACTCTTCTAAAATGAAGACTGAGGAATTCTCACCCACATTGGATCCAGGGTGCTGCCTTCCAGTTGACTTTATCCCTCTTCACAATTCCTTTCATTTTCCACTTATAAACCTAACTGGCATCCCTCCCTCAACGCATAAATGTTCAGTGCACCAAGTTCCTTTAGAAAGATGCTCTAGTTTACCTACAGGGAATACCGCAAGGCACGGAGCAAAAGAAAAAGCTTTAGCTAAGCTAGAAGTTCAGCTTGGAAGGGAGGGGGAAGGGGAGAAGATTATTTCGCTTCTAGATACTGAATTCCTAGAGTGAAAAGGAAAAGGTGCAATATTCTGCCTGTTCCCCTCTTCATAGATTTTTCTTTTGGAGAAATGAAACGAGAGAGCAGAAGCCCCCATATAAATAAAGGACAGTAACAAGTGGAAGATGATGTTGAACGTCTGAATCTTGCAAAAAATCCTAAGAATGGGTGCAGGGAAGCTGAATGCAAAATACTGTAAAGGCAGCAACCGTTCAAATGAACTCTTGCAACTGCAGCTTTCTAAGAGGGAATTGGCTTCTTACACTACCAGCAAAACTACGCAGGTCCCCAGTCTGAAAGACTCCCCGTTCCTTCTACCGTCCTCCCTTTCCCAGGATTTAATAATCCCCACATAAAATCAGCCCAAAGCTCCAACTTGACAACACTTACCTCTCCTTTGAAAGGCAGACAGAGGAGTTTATTCTCTCTGCTCCCCTGCAGCACCGGGTCCCAGCACTTGGAAACTAAGCGACTATCTTTTTTGCAAGATCTGATCGCTGAATTCCACCTCTCCTTCCCAAAGGTGGGCTGGTGGGAGGGGTGGTGGTGGAGAACCAGTTGAAATAAGATCGCCCACGGATGCCCAAATGGATAGTAGTTGTACCGAAGTCTGAAAGAGGGCAAGGATCAGCCCCGCCGGCTCAGAAAAGGATCCCCACTAGAGCGGAGTCCCTTGGCGCGCGCTGCAGGATCGGCGCCCCTTCAGGCTGAACTGAACTGCCTCCCTTTGCACATCCCGCAGCAGCTCACTCGGTCACCCCGCACCGGCAGAAGGTGGCAGAAAACGACCAGCGCACAGCGCCTCCTTGCCCAGGTCCCAGCTGGGGAGCTCAAGCGGGCAGAGGCAGGGCCAACTGGCAGCTTAGCCCAGACTTTAAAGGAGCCGCACGCTCGGGTGCCTCCCTCCAGCCATGTCGAGGATAGCCCTAGAAACTAGGCGAGCGGCTGTCACGGGGACATGGAGAGGCGGGGGCTTCCTATGGAAAAGAGGAAACCCGGCTGGTGGTGTGGGTGTGGACGTGATTCGCTACACCCCTTTCCAGCTGGGGAGGCACGCTTGCTATTACGGTTCCGAAAATTGAGGAAAAAGTAAGAGACAAACGAGCATCTACCCGAGCCTGTATGATCTAGTCTAGTTAAGAGGAAGGCCATGAGTTCAAGTTCTACCTCACCCATGAAAGCCAGCTAGATGATTTTGAGCCAGTCTCTCAACCCAACTCAACTCAACTCAGAGGCTGCTGTTGTGGGAAAAGAGGAAGGTACAGTGAATAAGTTCATCACTTGGAGTTATTTGTGAAATAATAAAAGATGGATACAAATTAAAAATAAATAAATCAATAAGCGCATTTCCCTCCGTTATGGACTCCAGTGCTTCTTTGCTCTTAAAAGAAATCAACATAAAAGTGGTTTAATGCAACATTATGGCTACGCTAATATTTCACACAAATTTTTAGTGTATGCGTGAAAGCTGACTCCCAAGAAATAGAGATGATTCAGCAATAACTTGCACTCATGTTAACTTGTCCCTGTCTTAGAGTAGCAGAGATCCCACATCCCAGATCTGGTCTGATCCCTGACTTGAAGACCAGGATGAAGAGGCCTTCAGAGATGTTTGGCCTACTTGCCACAGTCTTGCCATGCGAGGGGAGCCCAGAAACATTTGATCCTTTTGCTGAGAAGTTGGTGGAGGTACTGGACTTTAGCTTTATTACAAGCATGCAGCCAGAAGATACGATATGCGTTAAATATGTATTTTCAAATACACATGCCCATTCATAAAGTCTATAGATATAATAAAAAGTAGGGTTAACATGCAATAAAATGGTATAAAAATAAGAGAGAGAATATCAGCAATCGTAGAATTAATATGCTCCTCCAATGCCAAGTCAATTAAAATAAATTGAGGCGCAGAATTTGGGCAGATACAACAGAATCCAAATTGTACACTCTGCCTGGGTGTTTCTTCAGAATGGAATAGATTAATGTAATCTGACATTCCCTGACAAGAAAGCAACAAAGGACCATATGGCTCAGAGACTCCACAGAACATCCAAGCATAGTATACACACTGATGAAGTGGGATATTTTTTATAGTGTCCAAGTAGGACTACCAAGGGATGTGGTGGCTCAGTGGCTAAGATGCTGAGCTTGTTGATCAGAAAGCTTGGCAGTTCAGCCGTTCGAATCCCTATCCATTCCAATAAATGCAGATAATGCTATCCTATGAAAGGTACTTGTACAGATTTTATAATGAGGTAGACCAGGTTTCATTGCTGCTAAAGAATTCTGGGACTTGCAGTCCAAACATATTTGAAATAGAGTATGATCCATGAAAGGGACCCCGTGGCTCAGTGGCTAACGCTGAGCTTGTCGATCAGAAAGGTTCAGCGGTTCAGCGGTTCAAATTCCTAGTGTCACACAACCAATGAGCTCCCGTTACTTGTCCCAACTTCTGCCAACCTAGCAGTTCAAAAGCATGTAAAAATGCAAGTAGAAAAACAGGAAAGACTTTGGTGGGAAGGTAACAGCGTTCTGTGCGCCTTCAGTGTTTAGTCATGCTGGCCACTTGACCATGGAGACATCTTCGGAAACCGCTGGCTCTTCGGCTTTGAAATAGAGATGAGCACCACCCCCTAGAGTTGGGAAAAGCTAGCACATATGTCTGAGGAGAACCTTTACCTTTACCTATTAGGACTACAGAAAGTAATACAACCAGCCTGGTCCAATGAAATTTTAACATTGTAATGTAATTTTAACATTGTAATCAGTCAGAATTAGGGTCCACAAGCAAGATAGATGTTAGAAGGAAAGAACTCTTAACTATGCCTTCCTAAAGGAAGAAGAAAGGTTGAAGGCAATACTAGCAGTCAATTATTCAAGCTCATCATCTGAGAGGTGAAAAACTTAAAGAAGTAACTGATTACTTGCTTACTCTTTCCACTGTGTAGAGAAGGAAGAGATATGCTCCTCTTGCCCATCCTTTTTCTGAAGTTGTCATGATCATTGCAGTGCAGATCTGATACCGACTGGTACATTCGTTAATTTACTAGATATATTACAAAAAATCCCCTGCGTCTCAGAACTCTGTCATGAAATAAACGAACTCTGACCCCATAAAACTTACTGTGAAAGCTGCTATCAGTTCAGAGGCCTGGGACTATTAAAGAATTATTTCCAAAGGAAATTGCAGTAGCCTTTTGCAACAAAAATGACAGACTTCCGGCACATAAAATAATAAGATATCTGTTTAATTTATTTGACTACCTTTATGCCACCCACCTACCAATATTCTGAATGGCTCACAACAGTAAAAGTGTCATCAAAACATCCCAGCTGTAAAAATCATAAAACATCATCCAGATAATGTTCTAGAAACAGACTAATTACATATAAGCATTTTGCAAACTAGTATCATACTCAGCGACCGATTAAGCCTCACTGGTACCCTAAGCAGTGACAAATCTTGGTGCCCCCCCCCACTCCTTGGTACATACTGTACAAATCTTCATTGTTGTTTTTTCTTTCTCAACTTTGTGGTGCCCCCTTTGGGCTTTGTGCCCTAAGCACATGCTTAGTCTGCTTAATGGTTAATACGCCACTGATCATACTTCACATGCAAGAGTGCACTTACTGTGTTAAGTTCCACAAAACTACTTGCTTGTTTCCTTAAGAATAAGTGCTTCCTTAGTCAGGGGCTGAAAGAAACTGATAGAAGCCTCTTCTAATCAGTTTGGTTCATATAAATTCACGTTCACTGTGTATTTGATAGCACAGTTGCAAGAAAAGCAAAACTATTCTAGTGAAAGTCATTTTACAATGCGTTGAACAACATCTTACCTAAATTAAGCTTTACAGTGTGCCATTTATAAATTATTAGTAAATGTGATTATGTGACAAGGCAGTTGTGTTGGGTCTGAAAGAAAGAATAAAAAACTACTATTTCAAAATAAAGGATTTCCCAAAATATGAATTTCTAATTGCCCTGAGATCACTAGGTGTTTTCCAGCTGTGCTATTGAAAGCTAATACGCTGGTACTATGTGGTGTGCGTATGTGATATAGAATATAGAAAAGGAATTAATGGAATGAAATACAGGAGCTGGGGAGTAAATTAAGGTTTACTGTAAATAAATACAGTAATAACGAATAATGAATCATGTATTGTAAATGTGGTTCCTTTGAAATTTGGAAGGACTTTTAGCAAGTGCAGCCTACGTAAGGTAAAGGTAAAAGTTCCTCTCGCACATATGTGCTAGTTGTTCCTGACTCTAGGGGGCGGTGCTCATGTTCATTTCAAAGCTGAAGAGCCAGTGCTGTCCAAAGATGTCTCCATGGTCACGTGGCCAGCATGACTAAGTGCCGAAGACACATGGACCACAAAAGGTGATTCCTATTTTTCTACTTGCATTTTTACATGCTTTCAAACTGCTAGGTTGGCAGAAGTTGCGACAAGTAATGGGAGCTCACTCCGTGATGCGGAGTGAGAAATATTCGTATGTCTTATTCATATTCATATTTATATGAATACATTGACAAACTATGTATATGACACTAGGTGGTGCCTTTAAAAGCACATGAAGAAATGGATCAAATTACATTTCAGAAAAGAAAACACTGTATACGTTGTTTTTTTAGCTATGATAAGTGGAATCCTATATATCTGAATCCACTAAATCAATAGTGATTATTCCTAAATTAACGTACCTGCTATTGCAGCTTGAATAGTTGCATATAACACAGTCCTTAGAATTGTTCACTGCTCCTTCTGTAGCCACATTTCATCCTTTCCCTCAGGTTAACTGCTAGTGTTGAGCTAGTGAAAATTCTAGTTTGACAGTCTTCCATGCTATACAGTGCTTCATAACTGTTATTTGCAGTCTTCTCAGTGTGCAGCGTTTATACCCTGAAACAACATTTTTACAGTAGATCCCTAGATAAGAACTATTGAAAGTAGAAAAGCTTTGCACATAGGAAACACCTATTGAATTTTAGTTTACTGTTATACTGTGGAAATCCAGCCTTTGTTTGTTAGTTTATGGGTCTTTATGTTACGCCAATTGAGCCAATTACTATGAGTTAATCATGATTAGGTTAACCATGGTAAGCATTGTCTGAGATTATAGTCAATATCAATAAAAGGGCAGCAAGTAAATATTCCTATATGAAAGGACAAGATGGCATTGATTGCAGGATAAATCAATTAAAAATGCAAAACAGAAGAATAAAAATCCATAGACATGAAATTAAACAGCAGGTTAAACAATATGGGTAAACCAAAAATGTCAATGTCTAGTACCGGAAAATCATCAAAATAAAGCAGAGTCAAGTTATTCCAAAGGACATATCTTAAGTCAAAGAAATTCATAAATTGTTCTGAAAATAGCTTTGGAAGGTGACCTCATGGCAGGTTGTACAGGAAAAGGGCAAAGTTGCAAGTCTCCAAACTGTGAAAAGTAAAAAACCACAATACAATACTTCAATACAGGCTTGAAATTATCAGGAAGATGATCAAGAACTGATTCAATACATATTTACTGCTCACTTCTTATTAGCAGTCCCACATTGTAGGTTTTTGCCCATTTTTATTCTACATTGCAAAAATCAGGTATTAAGATATTGAAATATTGAAAAGTTGCATATAATATTGGCATAACAGAAAACCATAGTAGAGGAAGAAACAGTCAGAATTTGAATCTGGACAGTGGAAGCTAGAATAATAATAAAAAGAAGAACACATAAAAACATTTTACAACAAATGTAAAACAAAAAAATAGTTCAAGCCACTCCCTTGAAATTAAACATGCAAGATTGTCACCAAGAACTCAGGTCACATGATGTATAAAACTGTGAGTCAATAACTGATCAATTCTAATTTCTAGCTATATTAATCCACCATTATTTAATATATTTAGGCAACAATGCTAACTTCTCTTCATAGATGAACAACTTTGAATCTTGTGGCAACTTAAAAGCAGATTTATTTAGGTTATATTTTTGAGGGATGCAATCCATTCCAATAAATGCAGATAATGCTATATCCTATGAAGGATACATTTTTGTGTATCTCCAGGATTTATAAATGCTTAATTATTTGCATATGAGTATGCATATATTTATATTTGTACAGATTTTATGATGACGTAGACCAGGTTTCATTGCTGCTAAAGAATTCTGGGAATTGCAGTCCGAACATATTTGAAATAGAGTATGATCCATGAAAGGGACGCAATGGCTCAGTGGCTAAGACACTGAGATTGTCGATCAGAAAGGTCGACAGTTTGGCGGTTCGAATCCCTAGTGCCGCACAATGGAGTGAGCGCCTGTTACTTGTCCCAGCTTCTGCCAACCTAACAATTTGAAAGCATGTAAAAATGCAAGTAGAAAAATAAGAACCACATTTGGTGGCAAGATAACAGCATTCTGTGCGCCTTTGGTGTTTAGTCATGCCAGCCACATGACCATGGAGACGTCTTCGGAGAGCGTTGGCTTTTTGGCTTTGAAACAAAGATGAGCACCACCCCCTAGAGTCGGGAACAACTAGCACATATGTGTGAGTGGAACCTTTACCTTTACCTAATAGGACTACAGGAATAATGCCTTTATCTTTTATGATCTATGAAAGCCTATAAAAATCTATTAGAATTTAAAAAGCACCAAAAATGCATTTTTATTGAAATGGAATAATGTGGTTATGTCTCTGGAAATTACTAACTTGCAAACTTTTTTTCTTTGGCGAGGACGAGACTTCTAAAGGTTTTGCAGATGTAGATGAGAAAGCTTGGAGACATTCTCTGTCTAGGCTGGTTTCATTTAGTAGCATCCATTCCATAAATTTTGAAATTTCAGATAAATTCTTTTAAAGCATTTGTGTTGTAATGCATGCCACACGCCTACAATATAGTTTGACCTGTTTCTCTCCTGCAAGTATTTCAGAGCTTTCTGTTTCCAATCTAAAACTCTTGGTGCTGTTAGTTTCAACCTTATCTCAAAAATTATCATTATTTTTTCCCATGAATATTTCTTACTCTGAAAAACAAGTTGCTGGCAAAGAAGAAATGGAATTATACTTCTGAGAAATGAGGAATTTTTATTTTAACTACAGCCCTATTCAAAGCAGGAAAAGACTGGAAGGTTCCATGCATACCTCTGCCAATGTATTGCAGTCCTAGGCTAAAATATCTTCTCTATTCAGGGTCTGGATCTTCTCTCAGAAGAAGATGCCAAATATGTCAAATCATTCCAAATACCCCCGCAACTGATTAATCTGACATTTATGCCGACTACCTGAGAACTCCCCCAATCCAAAATGACATACCATCCATGCATAAGAGGAAAGTCCTGGAAAGGCTGGGAGGGCATTAGGACTGAAGAAATATAAGAAGATATTTGGGGTGAGAAGAATTCAGAATGAGCCCAATACAGAATGAATGTACTCGGTAGCCAAGGAATGTAGACTGGATTTGGGAGATGGGATGGAAAACAGGCTGTTTCCAAATAGTAACCTTCCACTTGACTTGGAACATAATATTGTTAACTCATGGCCAGGTCACTTTAAGATTACGGGAATTGTACTTCAAAATTTCTGGAGGCAGAGGAGGGTTGAAGTACATGGTGTTAAATATGAGCAAGGGCAATCTGCATTATAGTATATAATTACAGATCCCTCCTTGTAATATTAGATGTGGCAGGAAAATGTCTCTATTTGCTGGTAATAACTGCCTTTTTACATTATTTATTTATTTTTAGGCACATTTAAATAATGTGGCTTGTTACCTTAATGAAGCAAACGGGGGGGGGGGAGTCTCAATGATCAAAGGCATTATCATTTGCAGACATTATGGATAGAATTTTCACCATATATAGAGAAATATAGTTCATATAAAGTCAGTAGCGTCTGGATATTATGGATATTTCAAACAAGAACACTTGCTCATCTAATCCATTTACATCTGTTACCTGCTAATAGTAACTCTTTATAGCAAGCAGTTAAATAAGCAGTGAGATAAGATAAAATTATCCTGATTTCTCCATCTCCAAAGGATCTTGGAGAGTAAGACAAATATGCATAAAACTAACATGCTTTATAAATTACAATTATAATTCAAAATGATTAATATTAATTAAAAATGCAATCACTTTGAGATTTCTATTTAACCTTAATTAAACTGAAGTATTAAGACTAGAATCTTAGACTTTAGGTGATAAATTATATTTAGGAGACAAATATAAAACTATTATCTAGGGAAGACAGATAGGGATTGTTTTAGAAGCAGGGACATCCAATAATTTGAGCAAAGCTTCCATCGTACCATCAAGGAATGATAGAATGAGCATTATTTATCTATCAATCAACTATTGATGAAAATCTACCAGATTTGTATCTCTGCCTTTTGTTCAAGGTTTGAAGGTGTTATATATTTCCTTCCATGTTTTCCTTGCATTATGTATAGTCACAACTACAATTCTTTGAGGTTGGTTGAACCCAGATCTCCCTGCAAATACTTTCCATATGAAAGATATTCCTGTCCTAATTTCAAATATTTGGGGTGGCAGGATTTTAAATGAGAAGCCAATATTTGGAGTCTAAGGCAACAACCCGTCCATTTTTTTTTTTTTTCATACCAGAGAAATTCAGTTATGGAGAAAAGAAATAGAGTATCTGATTGGAAGTGCAAGTAATTCATGGTCTGAAATCACTTCTGGTAAAATACACTTTCAGTGATCCCTCGGAATAAAATACTAGAGCCAAAATGAAAAATGAGAAGAATATGCCTTAGGGATTTTTTTCACCCATGAAATATTGCAAGAGTAAGTGCCAATTTGGTCTAGTGGTTAAGGCATCCATTTAGAAACCAGGAAACTGTGAATTGTGATTCTGTCTTAGGTGTGAAAGCTGGCTGAATGTCTTTGGGCCACTCACTCTCTCTTAGTCCAACCCATCTTGTTGAGTGGTTGTTGTGAACATCATAAATATGGAAATATTATGCAGGTATTTCATGAGTTATTTAGAAAGATAATAAAACTGGAATAAATTAAACAAATAATGGGAAGGTTGTTGAGAAGGTGGTGGCCTTCCAGCTCCAGCGGTCCTTGGAGGAAGCAAGCTATCTCGACCCCTTCCAGTCAGGCTTCAGACCCGGTTACAGCACAGAAACCGCTTTGGTCTCATTGACCGATGATCTTTGGAGAGCCAGAGATGGAGGACATTCCTCCATCCTGGTTCTCCTTGACCTCTCAGCGGCTTTCGATACCATCAACCATGGTATCCTTCTGCGACGACTGCGGGAGGTGGGAGTGGGAGGCACCGTGTTGCGGTGGTTCTCCTCCTACCTCTCGGACAGGTCGCAGTCGGTGTTAGTGGGGGGGCAGAGATCGTCCCCTAGGCCCCTAACATATGGGGTGCCTCAGGGTTCGGTCTTATCCCCCCTACTATTCAACATCTACATGAAACCGCTGGGAGAGATCATCCGCAGGCACGGGATAAGATACCATCAATATGCGGACGATACCCAGTTGTATCTGTCCGCCCCATGCCAACTCAATGAAGCGGCAGACGTGATGAACCGAGGCCTTGAGGCCGTTATGGACTGGATGAGGGCTAACAAGCTTGTACTCAACCCAGAAAAGACCGAGTGGCTGTTGTGCTTCCCTCCCAAAGATTCGACCAATATTCCATCACTCAGGCTGGGGGGTCAAATTTTACACCCCTCAGAGAGGGTTCGCAACTTGGGAGTCCTCCTGGATCCACAGCTATCTTTTGACCACCACCTGACGGCTGTGACCAGGGGGGCATTTGCCCAGGTTCGCCTGGTGCGCCAGTTGCGACCCTACCTGAATCGGGAGGCTCTCACAACAGTCACTCGGGCCCTTGTGACCTCTAGGCTGGAATACTGCAATGTGCTCTACATGGGGCTGCCCTTGAAGAGCATCCGGTGACTTCAGCTAGTCCAGAACGCGGCCGCGCGAGTGATTGTGGGTGCACCTCGGTTCACCCACATAACACCTATCCTCCGCGAGCTGCGCTGGCTACCTGTCGATCTCCGGATGCGCTTCAAGGTGCTACTAGTCACCCATAAAGCCCTGCATGGTAGTGGATCTGCGTACTTGAGAGACCGCCTTCTGCCAATTACCTCCCTGCGACCAATTAGATCTCATAGATTGGGCCTCCTCCGAATTCCATCGGCCAGCCAGTGCCGGCTGGCAACTACAAGGAGGAGGGCCTTCTCAGTAGTAGCCCCGACCCTTTGGAACGAGCTCCCCGTGGAGATTCGTACCCTCACCATCGTCCAGGCCTTCCGCACAGCCCTTAAGAACTGGCTAGCCCGTCAGGCCTGGGGACAAAGATAGCCGCCCCTCCCGAATGATGAATGAATGTTGCTTATTATTTTTACTATATGTGTCTACGTCATTGTTTGTATTCCCCTTCCTGATTTTATGTGAGCCGCCCTGAGTCCCCTCAGGGAAAAGGGCGGCCTATAAATGTTAATAAACATAAACATAAACATAAAACATAAACATAAATAGGTAATTGTTGTTGTTAGTTGCAAAGTCGTGTCCAATCCATATTGACCCCATGGACAACATTCCTCCAGGCCTTCCGGTCCTCTACTATCTTCTGGATTCCATTTTAGCTCACGTCTACTGCTTCAGTGACTCCATTTAGCCACCTCATTCTGTGCCATCCCCTTCTTCTTTTGCCCTCAATCTTTCCCAGCATTAGGCTATTCTCCAGTGACTCCTTTCTTAGGTGGCCAAAGCATTTGAGTTTTATCTTCAGGATCTGGCCTTCTAAAGAGCAGTCAGGGTTGATCTCCTCTAGGACTGACCAATTTAATCACCTTGCAGTCCAAGGGACTCACGGGAGTCCCCCACCAGCACCATAGTTCAAAGGCCTCAATTCTTTGGTTCTCAGCCTTCCTTATGATCCAACTTTCACAGCCATACATTGCAACTGGAAAAACCATAGCCGTGACTATACATACTTTTGTTGGCAGGGTGATGTCTCTGCCTTTTAGTATGCTGTCTAAATTTGCCATTAATTACCAAATAAGTAATTAATCTTCTCATTAGGATAGTAGCATGTAGGAAACTAAGAGAAAAGAAAGTTCTTGCCCCTTGAAATATTACTTCAATTTTCATATTATTCCTAGAAGGGAAGAGAAATTAGAGAAATATCCTGATCGCACTTTGCTGAAAGCAAAATATCCAGAAATCCTCCAGTCTCATCCTCCTTTCCTTTCACTTTTGAAAAGGTATCTAAACACTTTGTGAGTGCTAAGATTATTATGCAGCAGGTTGAAAAGAAAAGTTAAAACACCATATCTGTCAATGTAATTTAGAAAAACGTTTTTATCCCAAAAACCTTCAGTATACAGTAGAGAGAAGGAATGCTGCTTATAAGACCCCCCCCCCCCCGAATCTCAGTTGCCATTTTGCTCCATATTTATTTGTTATTGAATTGGAATTTCTTCAAGTTTTTTCTGTACTTGGTGCTATCTGACAAAAAACCAGATAGGAAAAGACAAAAATTCTAGAAGAAAAAGGGAACATTTTAAGACTAGAATGTAAGGAGATTTTATTAAGTTCATCTATAATTAGAAAGAAAAAGAAACTCACCATTAATTTCCTTTAGATTGAAAACTCACTTAATACTATGGATGACAATAATACATGAAGTGTGCAAGAGTTGTTCATTTTTAGCCCCAAATATTAATATAATACACCAGATTTGGGAAGAAAAGAAAACTAGAAATCATAATTTTGAAAAATTAGTGCAATAAAATGTATAGATTAACTAAAGAGACATTAACTGGAAAATGTTACAAATACATTTCATTGTGGATATTTTGGTGAGTTTAATGCAATCAAGCAGAAACAGTTGTGTCGGTTGTCGTGTTTCCTTGTAACTATGTTAAGCAAGCCTGTGTTCATTAGAATAATTTGTACTTTAGATAAAATGCCACTAGTAGAGAACATTCAGTATGAAAAACAATGCAGGAACTTTTGTTACAAAAATAGCAGGAGGTTTGAAGGACTAAAATAATCAGTCATACATACATATCACCATACTACTTTTCACAAATGGAGAAAAAAAATACAAAGTGGGGGTGGCATATGATCAAGAGGAGCAAGGCAGTGTTAGAGGCACAGGCCAGCAGTGCTTGTGGCCCTCTACAACAGTACCAATTACTCATGAGGTCCCTTGGGAAAATTAATTGCCCACACCTGCCGTAAAAGTTTAGTCCCCAACTTACCCAACTGTGCTTGAGCCTGGAATCAGAGCTGATAGTCATGACAACCTTTTTTTGCAGTGGTTTTTAAGCAAGCAGTCATTAAAAGAGTAAAAAGGCAGGTTCCTTTTGTTAGGCACTGGAAGTAAAGGCAGAAATGGATATAGTGCTCACTACAGTCAATCATTACAGTCCATCACAGCCATGTGACTGCAGGATGCTGCAACTGGCTTTAATGCAAGTCAGTTGCCAATCGCCCCAAATGCAGTCACATGACCATTGGAGGGAGAGTTGCATCCATCAGAAACTCAGATATGGCTCATAAGTACTTTAGAGGGGGTGTTGTAACTTCCAAAAGTTACTAAGCAACCAGATATTAACCTGTAAGCGACTATTTCTCTGGACATACCTAATTGTCATTTCAATGTAACAGAAGGCAGGAATAAATTCACATTTCTTCATGTCATTTCTCAGGAATCATTAATTCCTGGCAATAGATATTATCTACTAGCATTCTATTAGCATTTGTAAGCTTTAAATGTTTTCCATCCATTTTCTAACATTTACTAAATATTCCACGTACCACATACGTATCATACATTCATCCATTTGCTCATATTTTATTTTAATGTTTAACTTGCAATCATTCAGTCCATTTTTCTTGTCAAACGCAATTCCCTTATTCTTTCATACATTAATTTTGAGATCCATATTCTTCATTGTTTTATGTAAGCATCTCAGTATTTGCTACGTATCATTTGGATTTTCAGTCAGCCATATATTTTCTGCATTGAAAAATATAATATTCATATTCTCATGCAGTACACTGCAGATGTCCACATAATACATTCAAGCATGAATGCATTAATATATTCATCTTGAAGGTTGAAGCATTCATGTGACCTATAGGTAGCACTTGTCATCTAATGATGTCAAAATACAGGAATCTACAATTATAAAGAAGCTGCACAATCTGCATAGGAGACAATAATTTAACAAAATTGGAAGAGATCCAACCCTCTGCTTATGCAGGAAACCCTACACAATTTCAGACAAATGGTTATCTAATCTCTTCTTTAAAACTTCCAGTGTTGGAGCATTTTCAACTTCTGGAGGCACATTGTTCCACTGATTAATTGTTCTAACTTCCAGGAAATTTCTCTTTAATTCTAAGTTGCTTCTCTCCTTGATTAGTTTCCAACTGTTGCTTCTTATTCTACCCTTAGGTGGATAATAGTTTGACTCCCTCTTCTTTGTGGAAAACCCCTGATATACCATATTGAAACCTTCGATATCAGAAAGAATATCAGGGCAAGACTAAAGTTTGTCCTTAGGCGAAGAACTTAGGCGAAGAATTTCTGAAACAATATGCTCTGGGTAGACAGAGCAAGATAAGGTTATTTGGCCATAGAGCCAGAAGACGTGTTTGACAAAAATCAAAGAGAGCATTTCATCAGAAAAAATATTCCAAAAATAAAGCATGGTAATGCAAATGTAATGGTTTGGGACTGCTTTTATGCACAGGGCCTGGACAATTCACCAATGCAGAATCAAATAGGAATTCTTCATTGTACCAGAGGATACTTGAGAATAATATGAGACCACCCATAAGAAGATTGAAATGCAATTGAAACTGGTGGTACATCAGCACTCCTATTGACTGACAAGTGGTCCCGTTTCCCAGGCTTTAATCATATACCTGATTATCTTTGTACCTGGTCAGCCAACAACCTTAGGAGCTGTAAAATTGAATGTAGTCCCTTGTTCATTACATTAATGTGAGGCTACCAATGAGTTCCGGTCTCCTCATCTGACCATCTGTTCTTACAACCTGGTGGTTAGTTCTTCCCATCTGTCCTGTATAGTGACAGGTAAAATTGATTCAGGGGATCCAGTAGATTACATTAGAAGTACCTCCCACTTCCAAGCGATCTTTGCAATTCATTATTTGTCCTCGTATTGTAGCCTCTGGATAGGGTATGATATCCACTTGTAGATTGTGATAAGCCCCTCCTTCTAGAGAAGGAACTATTTGGGGGGGGAAATTAAAAGAGGTAGAATATTATATTTTCCCAAAGAAGAAATGGAGAAATAAGCTCTTAAAGACAGAAAGGAGCCCCAGTTTCCTGCTTAGTAAAACAGCCTCCCCGCCACATAGATGCCTGAAGTATTTAGATATATTGTGTCCATTGAGAAAGACTGGGACAATCTATTTACAAACAAAACACCTTCCGCTCCAATTGTTGGGATTAGAATTTACATCTCCTCCACACAAATTCTAAGAACAGGATGTGGCCTTCAGGAGATAATAGGATTAACCCTCCATCATTAGAATAGCAAAAAAACCCAGGCTCACTACATTGCACAATTCCCTGCACATTTCAGGAATTGTATAAAAATCCTTGCACTCATCAAATCAATTGGTTAGCTGCCCCAGAACCACATGCTGTTGGTGGTTCTGCTCATCAATAAACAGACCTTCTTTCCTAAGCAGCTAGCCCCCATTTTGTTTCCAGCGCCTCTCTCCTGGTTTGGAACTGAACCAGATGGATTTTCCTTCCTACAAGATCTTGGAAGCTGCTTTCTATTGCTTCTGAAATGTTTTTGATGTAGGGCAGAGTGTGCCATATAGTTGGTTTCTTTACCTTCTTTCTTCCTTTCTATTCATTTTTCTATTTATTTCCCATGAATCCACAACGGATAGCTTTAAAAAAAATAGAAAGAAATCGCAGGTTCTGGAAAATCCACATCAAATCCCAGACTATGAAGATGTGTGGTTTGAAATAGGCTGTGCATCCAGAAAAATGTCTCAAACTTGGCATAATAAAAACAGAAAACTTTGCATGGAAGAGGGATTTTTACAAACTTCTTTGTTATAGTTTAATGAATTGAAGCATATGAAGTGTTCACTGTGTTCAGAGTTGTAAATAATTTTCCATCCTAGCACGGCCCCCCCAAAACATAATGCTGAACAGCGGCTTGTTGATCAGATAGGCTTGTTGAGCTTGTTGATCAGAAAGGCTTGGCAGTTTGGTGGTTCGAATCCCTAGTACAGGTCTCCTGCATGAGCAGGGGGTTGGACTAGATGACCTCCAAGGTACCTTCCAACTCTGTTACTGTTTATTTATTTCAGGAAGTGGTGTGCAAAAGGCAGCTTGGATTGGTGCAAATTTCCTTGGGCATGGCAAAATCTGAATAGCAAAATAGTACAAATGAGAACAATGCAAACAATCAGTATAAATTATAGACTATACTGGTGAGTTTAGGGTCCCTTGATTTTATGAGTTATCTTTTAAAGGGGATATAATTTAAGCAAAAAGTAAAGCATTTCCTCTTATTTGTATCTTTTCATTATTATAATTCCATTCATAAGATCATTGTTCATCATTTCATTTATAGAAATACACGTGTTATTCTGATGAATGATAACTATTTTCCATTTAGTGTTGTTTCAGTTTGTTTTATATCTGTTTTGTCCCCCCCCCCCCCATGTCCTCTGAAAGATTGCTGTAGCAGGCTTTAAGGAGTGCAAAATTTCTTCACTGTGCCTTGCTGGGAAGTGGCTAGGAATCAGGAAGATCTAAATAACAGCAATGAATCACTGGATTACGTGAATGGCTTAAATGTGTCAAGCTAGAATGCTAAAGTTCTTTTCTTAACCTTTCCTAAAGCAGTACTTTATATTATGTTCCAGACCTTCTGTTGATTTATTTGAGCATCAAATACTGCTTCATAGTAGCTAGCTTAAGGGGATGATCTCATTGTTATTGGATATTGTTCCAGAGCGTGTATGTCTACAGGTAGTCCTCAACTTACGGCCACAACTGAGCTCAAAATTTCTGTTGCTAAGTGAGGCATTTGTTAAGTGAATTTTGCTCCATTTTATGACTTTAATTGTCATAGTTATTAAGTGAATCACTGCAGTTGTTAAGTCAATCTGGCTTGTCCATTTGCTTTGTCAGAAGGTTGCAAAAGGAAATCACGTAACCTCGGGACACTGAAACCATCATAAATATGAGTCCAGTTGCCCATCAGCTGAATTTTGATCATGTGACCTTGGGGATGCTGCAGTGGTTGTAAGTATGAAAAACAGTCCTAAGTCACTTTTTTTTCAGTGGCATTTTAAAGTTGAATGGTCACTAAACCAACAGTTTATGTATTTGAAATACATAAACTTTTATGTTGTGGACCTAGAGATATCATATGAAATAATATTTTCATTAATATGTAGCATTTGAATGGTTAGGTGTTTTTTTTTAGCACTATAGGGTTTTATTTAAAAAAAAACAGTTTTGCTATGAGTGTTGGAAATATTGAAGCCTAGTGGGAGAGCTCTGTCCACTGAAATGACTTCTCTTTCCAGCAGATGTCGCTGCAACCAGTTGGAATGGAAGAAACAGCTGGTAATGTAAGCAAGAGAGAGAGAGAGAGAGAGAGAGAGAGTAGGTGTAAGACTTGATAGTTTAATAAGAAGCAACTACAGAAAGAATATCTGGGAAAGAAATTTGGGTTGAATCAGTTTTATTTAAGGATTAGAACAAGGATGCTGACATAAGATCATATGATATTTGATAACTATATTTAATAAAATTTGAAGTGCTCGTCTACTGTAAAAGTAGTCCTTGACTTAGAACAGTTCATTTAGCGATAGTTCAAAGTTACAATGTCACTGGAAAAAAAAGTAACTGTTTCATACATATAGCGCAACATCCCCATGGTCACATGATCAAATTTTAAATGCTTGGCAACTGACTCGTATTTATGACGGTTGGTTGTAGTGTCCAGGGGTCATGAGATCACCTTTTACGATCTTTTGACAAGCAAAGTCAAGGGGGGAAATCAGTTCCACTTAACAACTGTGTTACTAACTTACCAACTGAAGTGGTTCACTTAACAACTGTGCCAAGAAAAATCGTTCAATGGGCAAAGCTCACTTAACAAATGTTTCAGTTGCAGACAGAAATTTTGGGGTCATTTGTGGTCATAAGTTGTTGATTACCTATGTAGTCTTTTTTATCATTATTATCATTATCCTTGCTGAATCTAATTGCCTAAGTGTATGGTGCGCATAAAAGTCGCAGGAAATATTGGAAAAAGACTAACATAGACAATGTCACACATCCCATCAGGAGGGCTGAGTTAAAGAAAAAGAAATAATGGTTGGCATGATGTAATAGTAGTTGGAAAATGAACTAAAGTACCTTGAAAATGGGACTATCATAAACCTTTTCTAATCAAGAGCCAAAGGTGGGCTACGGATAATAAAGATTATTCTTAAAATATGTAGAAATATGGAGTAAAGTATGTGGAAATTATCTAGGAGATTTCATCTGTGACCACACTTAGTGATATGTGCATCCTTGACCCTTTCTTCTAGCATCCACATAGGATGCAGAGTTAAAAAAAGTGTAGGATGCATCCATATATTAAGATGTCAGATGATCTGTAAATTCCCATTTTCAGTGAGATTATTAGCAGGCTTTGCTAATTTAGTGGTATTTAGGCAGACTTCATCTCAATGGAGAAGATATTATGGCAGTTGAAGTCCAACAAAGCTAGAAGGCATCAAGTTGGGAAATTTATGTAGGTATAGGTAGCAATGGTAATAGCACTTAGACTTATATATCACTTCACAGTGCTTTACAGCTTTCTCTAAGTCAGGGATGGCAAACTGGCATCAAATGCAGGCCACATCCATCCCAGCTCCGAGAAGAGAAAAAACTCACAAATGTTGTGACAACAATGTGATGCTACGAATTTGCCACCCATGCTCTAAGTGGTGTACAGAGTGAGCATATTAAGTCACCCAACAACCTGGGTCCTCACTTTACCGACCTTGGAAGGATGGAGGGCTGAGTCAACCTTGAACTGGTGATACTCAAACTGCCAAACTGCAGGCAGCCAGCAATCAACAGAAGTAGCCTGCATTCTAACCACTGCACCATCATAGCTTATCATCTAACAATGCCTGGAAGTGATTCTGTACTGTGATTAATTGAACTGTTAGTTTCTGATATGCCTATTTTCACAGAGTTTAAATTATATAGGTTTCTTATTAAATATTACTTTTCTTTTAAAGTTATAATTACTTGTGGGGTTTTTTTAGCCACTCCAGATTTCAATGTTCTTAGTTCTTTATACACACAGACACACACACACACACACACACACACACACACACACACACACGTTTTTAGATTGTTTCAAACTACAAAATATTTTGTGGAATGTAATGTTTGACTAAACAAATATCTTGGGTTTGTCCAGACTTTTAAAATTTCCTATCAATTTGCCTCATTCAAGAAGAGTGCTAATTGGATCAAGAAATAAGCATCTTCAGTCTTCATTCAACAAGTTGTTCAGCCTTTACAATGGAAACAAATATTGCAAATGCCAACACTGTGTCAACAGGAGTTGTTATATTGAGCCAAGTGGTTGCCTGCACAAAAGTTGGTGGATACTATTGTTAATTCTGGATGAACATGAAATTCTTGATTTCTTTAATGCAAAAGATCTCAATTACAGAGTTGCATCTCCCTGAAAGAGTGGTTCCTATAAGCCTAAAAACAAGGAAATAGAAACTTTTATTTTATTAACCATTTATTTGAAAATTATGTGTTATTATCAAGACTTTGTTTAACTATTAAGTGCTTTATTCTTCTTTTTCTTCTTCTTCTATGTACAAGTGTATATTTCATCTGTACTTTTAAATGAGACAAAGTACAACTTGGTTATATTGTTTTGAAAATCCTTTATGATATATGTCACATATATTTTTGTTGTTGTTACTGTAAGATTCTTTTAAGCTACACATCATGATTTATATTCACCAGTACCCTAGCCTGAAGTCTTTACGGGACAGGAAAAATGCAGATTATTTATAACTGCTGAACTAATGTGGCTTCATTGAAATTAAAGCATGTCTGAGGTATTTGCAGTCTCTTTCTCACAGCTCTCCCAAAGAATATCCCAATGATTTATGCCTATGATAAGACACTTCCTTCCTACTTTGTCATACATATGTAGATAGGATTGAAAAAATATCACTAGGTCAGTCGTAGTCATCTTGGTGCCCTCCAGATTTGGCAAATCCCAGAATTCAAAGCCAAGATGCTTGATTTCTGGAAATCCCAGAGATCTGATATTATATATATTATATATAAATATGTTGCTTTTAAAAACAGAAATAAGCTTGTTTTTCAGGTCCCATCCTGATCTTCATGTACTCAGAAATAAAAATAATATAATATGAATTTAAAAGCTTGTTAGGCAGCTTTTAGCCCTTTGAAATAATCTAAACATGAAAGAAAAAACATGTATACTAACACACTTTTATGGTAACATTAGAATGCAGTGAGGGATGGGCTTCAAAAATTTTAGCAATGGGTTCTCTGCCTGGTTGTTTAGTGAGTGTGGCCATGGTGGGCATGTAATAGTCGGCTTCCTGCACCACAGTTGGGGGGGGCTGTTTTCACCTTCTCCAGGCTCCAGAGACTTTCCTCGAGCTTCTGGGAGGGTGAAAACTACCTCCCCCGGACTTTGGAGGCCTTCCAGGAGGCCTTCCCCCCCATCCAAGCCTCCGTGCGGGCCCTGCACTTACCTCACATACAAAACCTGCTGTGTGCAGACTCCTGGGAGTGGAGGAGCCAGCCAGAGGTGGGATTTGGAGGTTCTCTGAACTGGACATAACGTTGGCTACAAGTTCTCCAAACCCAGGCAAACCCATAGCAGCCCACTCATGAATGCAGTACATTACAGTAAAAAAATCTTATAAGCCTGAAAGCCTCTTCCCTGCCTTTACTTTCCAGACAACCACAGATGGTTCTTCATGAGATGTTTTTTTCATTGCTATTCCTTCTGTGGACTGTGATATTTTTTATCTAAACATTGCTCTGACTGTGGCTCTTCCTCCTCTCTCCCAAGTTTATTCTGATAGCCTATTATCCTATATTATTATTCTTGTTTTAAAAATTGCCAACATAACAATTAACGTATACTGTTTTGTACTCTGATGTTAAAATGCATAAACAAAGAATAATAGAGTTGGAAGGGACCTTGGATGTCTTATTTTCCAACCTCTGCTCAAACAGGAGACTCTACACTATTCTGACAAATGGTTATCCAGTCTCTTCTTGAGGATGGAGCATCCACAACTTCTGAAGGCAAACTGTTCCACTGATCATTTGTTTTCACTGTCAGCAAATTTCTCCTTAGTTCTAGGTTGGCTTTCTCTTTGATAAGTTTCCAACTGTCCTCAGGTACTTTGGAGAATAAATTTCTCTTCTCTGTTACAGTCCCTTAGAAATTGGAAGACTCTTATCATGTCACTTCTAATACTATTCTTTCTTAGACTTGGCATACCCAATCCCCATAGCCACTGTTCATATGCTTTAGTCCCCAGGCCTGTAATCTTTATTGCTCTTCTCTGAACTCTTTCTAGAGTTTAACATCTTTTTGTATTGTAGGGACTAAAATAAGATGCAGTATTCCAAGTATGGTCTTATCAGTGCAGCAGAAAGCACTTCTCGTGATTTTGATAAAATCCCTTTGTTGCTGCAGCTTAGAACTGCATTGGTTATTTTGGCAGCTGCAGCAAATTGTTGGCTCATATTTAACTGGTTGTATCCTTAATGCAAGATTTCTCAACAGCATTCATGGTAAGCACAAATATTTACTGTACAAAGTAAATTAGCAGTTGGTCTCCCAAATAAACATGCTCTTATATGTTTTCTTATTCTGAAATTCTAGATAGTGCTGCTCTCTTTTTTAAAATTCAAGTTCAAATCTACCAGAAAGATATCTCTCATTTGAAAGTGAGGACTGTGAAAAGCACAAAACTATCCAGTCAACTGCATTCCAGGATTTTAGCCTTGAAAGTTTTCTTCCATCTGTGTACGCTGATTTCCTAATATTTCAGTATGGCACCGGCTGCCAGCTGTCTCATGCAAATGTTGTTCCAACATCTAGGATTAAAATGATAATGTCCATATCATAGTTCTAGTTTTGCAATTTTATACCAGCAGCTCAATTCATAAGACTGCCTGATGATTATCATCTTAGGTGATAATGCTACATTTGTCAGTGTTTGGGGATAAAATTGTTTGAAGAAATTGAAAATTTGATTAACACACTAGTTGATTGTTCTTTTCAGTTTCTATATTATTATATTAGATTAATATGTTTTCCTAATTGATTGTTTCCATCTATGGAAATGTGTGTTTGTACAGAAAATCCAACTATGAATGCTTAACAGAGTTGTATCCAGATTAATTAATTATATTCTAATGTATATTCCATTCCCTTCAGCGGTAGTTTTCACTTACCTTCCCTACTGAGTTCGCAAATGTGTCTGTGCATGCGCCTGGCCTTCCGTGCATATGATTTGTTCAAAAAAGTCCATAAATAGGATGAAATAGAGCCAGGGTGAGTGGCCAGTTTACTCTATTTACTCTATTATGTGTTGTTAGTTATTACTGTTTCGACTCTGTATTTTTTTATTGTTTGGAGTGAGGTTGCCCATTTTTCAAAAATAAAGAGCAGGAAAATATTGGCCAAATGCAAACTACTTTCAGTTTCATTCATTCTGCCACTGCACAGTGAGTTCAAGAAATGTGATATTAAAATTTAGCCAAATAAAGGTTTAATCTAAAATCCTACTTTTGCTCAATCATTGTCGAAATGAATTTTACTGCCACACAATATTGAATGGTTTATATGTGTGACCTCACAAGTAAGTCTCACTGACCTTTATTATTTCCAGAAGAATTGAATTTTGGCTCTTCTTGCCATGACTTTTCTTCACATTACCAGATAAAGTTCTCACTCTGGGACTTACTGAAACTCTATTATATAACTCAGATACACTGTAAAGGAAGGAAGATTCTGAGTGTTAAGAATATAAGAATTTTCTACTTTGGAAATTCAGACATAGTGTAATTAGAATAGAATTCTTTTTTGGCCAAGTGTGATTGGACACACAAGGAATTTGTCTTTGGTGCATATGCTCTCAGTGTACATAAAAAGATAAGATGTATTCGTCAAGAATCATAAGATACAACACTTAGTGATAGTCAGAGATTACTAAATAAGGAATCAAATTAAACTAGGAAATGAATAAAACAATATAATCGTACAAGCAACAAGATTATAATCATAAGAGGGAGGAGATAGGTAACAGGAAGGTTGAGAAGATAGTAATACAGTCTTAGTAAATAGTTTGACAGTGTTGTGGGAATTAGTTGTTTAGCAGAGCGATGGCATTCGGGGGAAACTATCCTTGTGTCTAGTTGTTCTGGTGTGCAGTGCCCTATAGCATCATTTTGAGGGTAGAGGTTGAAACAATTTATGACCATGATGTGAAGGGTCTGTAGATATTTTCACATATTTTCCCTCTTTTTGACACGTGAAGTATACGGGGCCTCAATGGAAGGCAATTGTTTTTTCTGCACTTCTAATTATCCATTGAAGTCTGCGTCTGTTCTTGTTTGGTTGCAGAGCCAAACCAGACAGTTACACAAGTGCAGATAACAGACTCAATGATTCCCCCGTAGAAATGAATCAGCAGCTCCTTGGGCAGATTCAGCTTTCTGAGTTGGCATAGAAAGAACATTCTTTATTGTGCTTTCTTGATGAAGTTTTTTTTTTATGTTAGGTGTCTATTTTAAGTCTTGAAATATGATAGAATATAGAAACTTGAAGGTCTCTACTATTGATGCTGTGTTGTCTAGAATTGTAAGAGGTGGTAATATAGGAAGGTTTCTCCTAAAGTCTACCACCATTTCTACAGTTTTGAGTGTGTTTAGTTCATGATTGTTCCGGTTGCACCACAAGGCTAGTTGTCCAACCTCCCATCTATATGCAGATTTGTTGTCATCTCAAATCACTGTTGTATCATCTGCAAACTTCAATACTTTCATGGAGGGATCTTTTGAGATGCAGTCATTGGTGTATAGAGAGAAGAGAAGTGGAGAGAGAGAGAGCTCACAGGAAAGCTTCAAGAGCTTCCCCTTTCATACTGTTTCATGTATTCTCCCAATTAATATATTCCGATATGCTTTAGTACAATTCCTATTATACAGAATCATCAGTGTCATTTTGTTCGGAAATCACAAAAGACTATTATGGAATGAGATTATTGAAAGCTGGTGAGCTTACAACTCATAATATTGATTTTGCATACTTCTTACAGTATCCTTGGGCTACTGTTTGAGGTTCAAGACATACAGTTGGTTTAAATTTATAACAGCTAGTGCATTAAGGACAATATGATGCCCTGAACTACACCGATTCAACTTCTGACCTTAGATAAATCTTTTCTTGCTAAAAAAAAAAAAAAAGAGGCTTAATAGCAATAGCAGTAGACTTATATACCGCTTCATAGGCCTTCAGGCCTCTCTAAGCGGTTTACAGAGAGTCAGCATATTGCCCCCAACAATCTGGGTCCTCATTTTACCCACCTCAGAAGGATGGAAGGCTGAGTCAACCCTGAGCCGGTGAGATTTGAACCGCTGACCTGCTGATCTAGCAGTAGCCTGCAGTGCTGCATTTAACCACTGCGCCACCTTGGCTCTTTAAGAAGGCAAGCAAGCAGGCTAGGAATTTGGTACCCCTCAGAAAGAAGAAGCAACTGAAAAAAATCCAGTATGCGAGATAGGGGCAATGGGTTAAAGTTAAAAAAAAACCCAAACTTTTCAGATTTATAAGATTCTGTTAATGTAGCTTTACAATAAAGTAGAATTATCTGGTTGTACTTATCTGCTTGTGTTTTATGGGTATTCTACTTTGGAGGGCTGACTTCAAACTTGCAAGTCTGAAAGTAAAAATCTCCTGCATTGTACTCCTCCTTTGCACATAAAGAAATTGGGGAGGGTCTCTTCGAAGCATCTTATTTTGCCCACTACCCCCTATGTGCCATGTCCTCCCTTCTTTCTTCCCTAGGCAGCATCTCTTTGCCTCGCCTTCCAAGATGCTTAACCCCTAAAACTGTGTTTCCCCCCCCCAAAATAAGACTGGGTCTTATATTAATTTTTGAGCCAGAAGATGCATTGGGGTTTATTTTCTTGTTAGGTCCTATTTTGGGGGCAATTGGTACAAGTGCATCCATCTAGCTGACAATCTTAACTGGGGCTTATTTTGGGGGGTTAGGGCTTATATTATGAGCAGCCGGAAAAATCATGCTAGGAGTTATTTTCTGGTTTGCTCTTATTTTCAGGGAAACATGGTAGCACTACAGCACAGTTGCTTTTTTTTGCTCCAAAAAAGGCTTTCTAGCTCTGTTGCAAGAAATACCTATCTAAACCTTTAGGCACCAGGAATTATATTCTACAGTATTTTACCTTATTAGTCAGATGATTGCTGACATTAGGATGCTGTCTTAGAACCAAGGAAATAAAAATTCAAGTGCCTCCATGGAAACTCATGAAATGTCTTTGGGCTAGTCTAAGGAAACTGATATTGGTAGATATCAAGACAGCCTGCCTTATCTACCTGATATTCTAAACCAATCACTATCTCTGCCTGATTTTGTTTTGGCAATAAAATTAGCATAGGGTGTTCTATGAACGGAGGCAAAGATGGGATATAAATCCAAGAATAAATATATTTTTGTAACAAAAAACGAATGTGCGCATGTGCGAGACCAAGATGGCTGCGAGGCTTTTTTCGTCGTGAGCTTCTCCGACGAAAATGCCTAAAAAAACCTCCAGCAGCAACTTTAAGCCTGAGAAAGGAGGTTCGCCCGGGATGTTCAAGATTCTGGGGACCCAGGAAGACCAGCCAGCGGTAGGGGTTGCCACTCTGGGACGACCCTGGATGACGCCAGCTCCAGCGACTCCAGTGGTTTCCATGCTTTTCCGGCCGCTCCGGCCGTTCGGCAACGAGGAAAGGAACCTCAGCCAGATAACAGCGCCGTCGCTTCCCGGCGGCTTTATCGCCTACTCCACCTTCCTGCCCTGTTTATTAACGGCGAGGACGGCGAGGACGAGGTCTTGGGGAGACCGCCCCTGTGCCATGCAGATTGTGACGATTCCAGCGGTCTTGGAGGCTCCGGTGATTTTTGCGCTATTTCGGCCGTTTGACACCGAGGAGGCGGGCTTTATTCTGAGAACAGCGGCGGCGTTCCTCGGCCATTCCAGTGCCTGTTCCGCCTTTTCATTTTGCCTGCCCCTGACGGTGAGATTTTGGGAACTCCCTGGGGTGGTTTTACCCCCAGAAAGAAGACTCTTGGACTGGGCTACCATTGAGACTGCGGGTGGACAGATGATGGCGGCATTGGGCGTTCTCATTGAATCCCTGCAGTACCTTCTAACCAACATTGCCCAGCTTGCTGAACTTCCGGTTTCCTCATCAAACCGACAATCAAACCGACACTATTTTAGAGGACGTGGATTGGGGTCGGGTGTCTGTAGAGACTGGCCAATTTATGGGACTGACTGTGACTGCCATCACCACAACCCTTACAGACGCCCTCCCCCCCTCCCTGCCTTTCCCCGTGGCTTAGCCTTTGTTTTTAACATCATTATTATCTCTGTTTTAACATCATTATTGCTGGCTGTGAAGCCATCTGTGGAGAACCATTTGACCCTCCCGGAACTCGCAATTTTAATAGAACTGCTGCACATTTTATAATTTTTTCTTTTTCTTTTCTCTTTTCTTTAAAAAACCCCTCTCTTTTTTTCCCTTCTCCTCTTCCTTCTTCCTAGCTCTAAATCTTAATCTTAAACAGGTATGTTGAGTATATGGGATTGTATGTGAGTGTGTGAGTGACCCACTTTTATTGCTATTATTGTTGTATTTTTGTATTTTAATTATTATGTGGGGATTGGTTGTGTGAGTGCTTGAGTATGCTTGATTCGGAGGACCTGCCGGGGAATGCGGGGGTCACCGGGGCGGTTGGGGGGACCACAGCCACGGGAGTGGGTCGGAGCATTGTGGTCGTAACAGGGAGGGGCAGATATGGCGGGGACTTTAGGGCTGGCCATTACCAGGGAAGGAGGGCTCGCTACATCACAGAGATCCCTCCTTCCGGCCCTATGAGTCCCACTCCGAGGCCAGATGGCGTGAGTAATCAGGACCCTGGTCTCAGGCTGTTGTCGCTAAATGCCAGGTCTGTTGTTCACAAGGCTCCCCTCGTCCGGGACTTAATTTTAGACGAGAGGGCAGACTTGGCATGTATTACTGAAACGTGGCTGGGCACGGAGGGAGGAGTCCCCCTCGTAGAGATGTGCCCAGACGGATTTCAGGTGCTTCATCAGCCGAGAGCCCAGGGAAGGGGTGGCGGTGTGGCCATTGTTATCCGGGAGTCGTTAGCACCTCGTAGGATCCCTGCTCTGGAGCTTGTCGGGTGTGAGTCTCTGCTGCTAAAGTTGGACCTCAAGGGTCAAGTGGGTTTGCTGTTAACGTACCTGCCTCCCAACAGCGTTGCAGCAGCCCTCCCCTCGCTCCTCGAGTTGGTAGCCGAGCTAGCAATTGAATTCCCCAGACATATGGTCTTGGGGGACTTCAATTTGCCTTCGCTCGGTGAACACTCTGATGGGGCGCAGGAGTTCATAGCTTCCATGACAGCCATGGGCTTGACCCAGGTAATTTGGGGCCCAACCCATTCAGCGGGTCACATGCTCGACCTCGTATTTCTCTCGGAGCAGTGGATTTGTGATCTTGGTCTGAGGGGTAATGAGATCATACCCCTGTCGTGGTCAGACCACTGCCTACTGAGGCTCGACTTTCGGAGGCCAAACCCCCACTGTAGGGAGGAGGAACCGACCAAGTGGTTCCGCCCCAGGCGACTTATGGAGTCTCTGAGGTTCCAGACGGAGCTTGGGGTTATTCCTGATACTCTCGCCCACAGTCCGGTGGAGACTCTGGTTGCTGCCTGGCACTCGGCAGCATCGGAGACCCTTGACCGGATTGCGCCACTACGGCCCCTCCGAGGCGGCGGATCCCGGAGACCTCCCTGGTTCACCGAGGAGCTCCGGGAGATGAAGCGCCGGAGGAGACACCTAGAGCACCTATGGAGGTCCGATAAGTCCGAGTCGAACCGAGCAATCCTAACAACCAGCACCAAGGAGTACATCAGGGCACTTAGGGCAGCAAAAAGATCTCATATTGCCACCTTGGTTGCATCCGCTGAGTCCCGCCCAGCCGCCCTGTTTAGGATAACCCGCTCCCTCCTAAATAGGAGGGATACGGGGGAACCCTTGCAGGGTAGAGCTGAGGATTATGCCCAATTCTTAGCGGACAAAATTGCTCGGTTTCGGTCGGATTTGGACTCCATCCCTGCAGTTCCAGCCGAGGCACAAGAGGATGAATTGGTAGACCACCTCTGGGTTGAGTTTCAGGATGTTGCCCCTGGGGATGTGGACAAGGCCATGAGAGCTGTGAGTGCCTCCACCTGTGTACTGGACCCGTGTCCCTCATGGCTGGTTGCCAACAGCAGTGAGGTGACACGAGGCTGGATCCAGGTGGTTGTTACCACCTCTCTTCGGGAGGGGCACTTCCCCGCCGCACTTAAAGCGGCGGTGGTGAGACCCCTCCTGAAGAAGCCATCTCTGGATCCAGCTGTTCTTAACAACTATCGACCAGTCTCCAACCTCCCTTTTGTAGGGAAGGTTGTCGAGAAGGTGGTGGCCTTCCAGCTCCAACGGTCCTTGGAGGAAGCAAGCTATCTCGACCCCTTCCAGTCGGGCTTCAGACCCGGTTACAGCACAGAAACCGCTTTGGTCGCATTGACCGATGATCTCTGGAGAGCCAGAGACCGAGGCCATCCCTCTATCCTGGTTCTCCTCGACCTCTCGGCGGCTTTCGATACCATCGACCATGGTATCCTTCTGCGACGACTGCGGGAGGTGGGGGTGGGAGGCACTGTTTTGCAGTGGTTCTCCTCCTACCTCTCAGACAGGTCACAGTCGGTGTTAGTGGGGGGGCAGAGATCGACCCCTAGGCCCCTATCATATGGTGTGCTGCAGGGTTCGGTCTTATCCCCCCTACTATTTAACATCTACATGAAACCGCTGGGTGAGATCATTCGGAGGCACGGGATAAAATACCATCAATACGCGGACGATACTCAGCTGTATCTGTCCGCCCCGTGCCAACTCAATGAAGCGGTGGACGTGATGAGCCGGGGTCTTGAGGCCGTTATGGACTGGATGAGGGCTAACAAGCTTGTACTCAACCCAGAAAAGACCGAGTGGCTGTTGTGTTTCCCTCCCAATAATTCGATCAGTGTTCCATCACTCAGGCTGGGGGGGGTCAAACTTTATACCCCTCAGAGAGGGTTCGCAACTTGGGAGTCCTCCTGGATCCACAGCTGACTTTCGACCATCATCTGACGGCTGTGACCAGGGGGGCATTCGCCCAGGTTCGCCTGGTACGCCAGTTGCGACCCTACCTGAATCGGGAGGCCCTCACAACAGTCACTCGGGCCCTTGTGACCTCTAGGCTGAAATACTGCAATGTGCTCTACATGGGGCTGCCCTTGAAGAGCATCCGGCGACTTCAGCTAGTCCAGAACGCGGCCGCGCGAGTGATTGTGGGTGCACCTCGGTTCGCCCACATAACACCTATCCTCCGCGAGCTGCGCTGGCTACCTGTTGATCTCCGGGTGCGCTTCAAGGTACTACTTGTCACTCATAAAGCCCTCCATGATAGTGGATCTGCGTACTTGAGAGACCGCCTCCTGCCAATTACCTCCCTGCGACCAATTAGATCGCATAGATTAGGCCTCCTCCGAGTACCATCTGCCAGTCAGTGTCGACTGGCAACCACACGGAGGAGAGCCTTCTCAGTAGCAGCTCCGACCCTTTGGAACGATCTCCCCGTGGAGATTCGTACCCTCACCACCGTCCAGACCTTCCGCACAGCCCTTAAGACCTGGCTAGCCCGCCAGGCCTGGGGATAAAGATAATCTGTCCCCACCCGGATGATGAATGAATGTTGTTTACTATTTTATCTTTATGTACTATTTTGTGTCTATTGTTTGTACCCTCCCTTCCCCATTTTATGTAAGCCGCCCTGAGTCCCCTCAGGGAAAAGGGCGGCCTATAAATATTAATAAAATCTAAAATCTAAATCTAAAAAAAAAAAAAGACAATCTGTCCAGTTTATCCAAAAGTAATAAAATATAATCCAAAATAGTCATCCTCAGTATTAAATTACCTTTATTTTGACAATTATGCTGTGGAAAGTTCTAAATCATTATTTCCTGAATCTTGGCAATTTCCAGAAATACAGAAGTATCGTCAGCCAAAGTGATCATTGCCTTAAATCTATAAAGAGAATCCTTGCATAGGCATTTGGAGATTCAAGATGTTGTAGGATGTAGTGCAGAGTCCTATTAAGAGCATCATCTGTCGATCTATTTGCTCAGTAGGTACATTGCAAGGGGTCTAACAGCGGATCCTTGATGATTTTCAGGTGGGCCAGCAGTAGTCTTACAAAGGTTTTCATAACTACAAATGTTAGAACAACCTGTCTATCTGTTCCTTGATAGAGGGTTTCTTTGGCACTGGGATGATAGTAGTGTGTTTGAAGCAAGAAGGAACATAGCACATCTCTAGTGATTTATTAAATTATGTGGGTGAAGATGGGGGTCAGTTGGTCAGCACAGGCTTTTAAGCAAGGAGGAGTTACCTGATGTTTTCCTGGCTTTTGTCTGTGAAATAGACCTTCCCCCTACACACATATGTCTTGTGATATGGATTGGCACTGATTACTGAATAATGAAAAAAAAAGCATTGTCCTAGGTCTTAACTGAAATATATGTAAATATTTATTACAATCATATACTTTAATAGATTTTGAAACAAGGGTTGAAATGTATGATGCTTCCAGATTCGTAAATAACCTTTCCCTTTTACAGAATCACTATGTTCCTTGATTTAATGAAACCAGTCATAATAATAATATTGATTGTGGAAAAACCTGCTACATTATTGCTCAGGAAGGCGTTTGCCTTGAAGAGATGTGTATGCTAGCAGAAAACCCAACACATATGCCTTTATCATGGGGGAAAATATAGAAAATAATGATGGAATGAAGAGCTGCAAGAATATTTTAGCTAACATAATCCTAACTATTAGAGAGATTATTAGCTTAGAATTCTTATTCAGTTCTATAGTATTTTTCAACCTGAACATTTCAAAGTTCCATGGATTTTAAGTCTTGACTGGAGAACTACAGTCCACGGTTCTTAAAATTGCTGTAGCCAAGAAACAGTGCAATAGAAACAATGAAAAATATAATATTGATCCTTTGATAGCATTTTTTTCTGAAATCTTCAACCTCGGTTGCATCATCTTTTATTTTGAGTGGTGATATTTATTTTCATCATTCATCAGAGCAGATTGCCATGTATCAATGGAAAGCACCTGAACCAGCTGTCTTGATCCATTTAAATCATTTACCAAAGAAATAAACAGGCTGACATAGGTTACCCTGGTCCCTTATTTATTTTATTTACTCTAATTTTATCTGTGTTCCTGTGTTCTTTTCTAATTGGCATTTGAAAGTATCTCAGAAGTATTAATTTGAATATTTTCCATTAAAATACTGCCAAGAATGGAGAGTAAATGGAGAAAAGGGGAAAGAGGCAGATTTCATAGTGCAAGTAGTTGTATTTATTCTGTGTTCAGTCCCATACTGGGTGAAACATTTACTCTCTGTGTTTTCATCTTTTGTACAATTAGTTAAGAGTCGATTTCAGGGAATGTAATGTCCCTATTTCAGTGTATATATAAATAGCAATATAGGGAACCTCTATGGCTGGCAATTTATTTCTTTTGTAGAGCATCAAATAATGCAACCCTATTTGAAGCATGATCAACTCACCATTAGGAAAATAACTGCTGGCTTCTCAGCTAAAGTAAGACAGCAATTGATAGCTTCAGTGACAAATCACAATACAATAATACTGATTCAGGAAGCAAAATTTGGAACAATTGAATATGCTAACTCTGTTATCCACTCTGCTAGAGAGTCTAACAAGAACTAACAGTATCAAACACCAGCACTAGGAAAAGATACATTTTTTTCCAGATTGATATATGTCATACTTCACCAGTCTGCCTCTCTTCAAAATATAAATGTATATAAATCTCACATGAGAAACGACCTTATATAATGAAAACGCCTAAACCAGTGAGTGAGCATTTTGGTGCCAGACATGTACCGCCATTCACCTGAAAGAAGAAGCACTCCGCAAAAAAGAATTATTATAAGAATTGTATTGAATATACAATGAGGCTGACATTCATGAGAAGATATGCTACTATTTGAATTAAATAGAGACCACAACTTTTTATCACATATTGTTGTAAACCTTCATCCAACACAATGATGTCTATGTCATTTTTCAAAAGGATTTTTGGAACAACTTTTGCTTATTACATTTCCTTCATCTTCTCACTTACACAAACAAAAACATTTTATGTTTAAAGTGAGACATTTGTTAAGTGTATTTTGTTCCCAATTGATAAATTACCTGGTTGTTAAGTGAATCTAGCTTCCCCATTAACTTTGCTTGTCAGGAGGTCGCAAAATCTTTCTATCTATCTATCTATCTATCTATCTATCTATCTATCTATCTATCTATCTATCTATCTATCTTATTTGCCACCCTTCTCGTACTTCATGTAACCCTGAGCAACAATTATGTCACACAAGTTGCTAACTCTGCTACTTTGACAGTAGTATCTGAATCATTGCAATGCCTCCAAAAGAGAATATCTTACTCATAATACAGCAGTTGTTTATTTGCAAGAACAAACAGCCCATTGAAGTCATTTTTTTCCTTGAAATTGTTCCATCATGTAATGGACTTCCCAACCTTGTCCTTAATAGTCTCTTCAGACTTGAAGCTGAAGAAGGATGAAACATGGCATCTATTCCTAGAAGGTTCCCCCAATCCTTTCCATCAATGTAATTTCACAGCACTAAAGCAATCCTCTTTGATGTTGCCTTAATAAGCTACAGATGGGTAAGTAAACAGCGTCTGATATAGCATCAAAGCAGAAATTCCTTTGACACATTTTGATTAGAATCATTTTAAACAAAAGATGGAAAATAGTTTTTAGTAGGAAAATAGTATGTATTAAAACTTACGTTATTTATCTCAAAGGATTGCTACAAAGATATAGAATGGTTTATATTTTAATCAGAGAACATTTGGGTACTTTATTCAAAAAAGCACATACATTCTGTATCTTAAAAGAAAAATATTTATATCAATAAATCCAGTAAGGATTGCACATATTTGCTTCTCTTTCAGTGGAAGTTTTATAAAGACAGAAATATTCCAACATACAAATTATTTTCAGTTAAGTGCTCAAAATTATATGAATATTCTTAGTTTTTGTTAATACTAAATAATTACAGCTTTATTTATTTTTAATTAAATGAATTTCAACTTAAATAATATTGGAATGATTCTATACAAATAGATTTTAGAAATCCTAAACTATCCAGATTTCCTAATTATCATTTATCTCGCACCTAAATCTACAGAATACTTTTACAATAAAAGAAAAATATGAAATTAAACAACAGAATAGAACAAATAACAGAAGAAGGAAAATTAGACAGGTTGCATGAACTTTTGCTCTTCCTACAGTGCACAAGCACAAAGGCAAGTTATTTTCATTTTATATGTAAACTCAGTTTCATTTGTCTGGCAAATAAAATAGAATCAGGTGTTCTGAGGGTGTCAAGGAGGCTGTGGTTTGAAAAAAATATAACAACAGCTATATCGGTTTACAAACAATGGGAGCACACACATATCCAATAGGCAGGAGAAAATATCAGTGTTTGAAACTTCCCATGATATTTGAAATATCACCTAATTTTTTCACATTTACACTATAAATTGTCACATGGTTGTCACCTGGTTGTCACATTCTAACAAAAGAATGTTGTACTGATATACTGCCACTGAGCAGCAATTTGTTTTGGAACGAATAATGTCACTGGGATGTTTGTTATACAAAAGTGTACAAACTGTCTTGCATATTTACCTTTGTTAGCCAAACTTGAAAGCTTTGGGGAATATCTCAACAAATGTGTTAATTATCTCAAGCTGATTCTGAATGGGAGACATGCTAGGAAAGTACCTATTAAAAAAAACATTAACTTTGGATTTTAATTTACTTCTGCACTGAAGAGAATGAAGCATGACACCAATTCATTGCCTTTATAGGTATTCCTAAACTTATGACCCAAAATTTCTGTTGTTAAGTCAGATATTTGTTAAGTAAATTTTGCTGCATATTACAACCTTTCTTGCCTCAGTTGTTAAGGGAAGTGCTGCAATTGATAAGCTCGTAATTTGATTGTTAAATGAATTTGCCTTCCTTATTAACTTTGTTTGTCAGATGGTCACAAAAGGTGATCACATGACTTTGCAATGGCAAAGCAATGGTCATAAATATGAACCAACTGCCAAGTATCTGCATTTTGATCGGATGATCATGGGGATGCTGCAAAGATTGTAACAATGCCCTTGTAATTTTGAAGACATTTGATAGTACCAACTTGGGCCAAACTTCAGAATTTAATACACATTATAGTTAATTTGAATTGGGTCCAAAGATAAGCCTTATAAATAAAAAATAAATACATCAGGAGGGTAATAAATATTGAGGAATGTTCATTATTTATTCATCCCAGTACTTAGCTTAGAAAAGATTAAAGAGAATTGAATAGTTCAAGCATTAAAATAGGGTATTTGAATTCTAATTTCTCTGGAAGGGAGGGAGGGAGGGAGGGAGGGAGGGAGGAAAAGGCAGGAATTGTTTTTTACTCATATTCATAATGCACACAAATATATGCATCACACATTTTTTTCAAATGTATATCAAACTCACTAAAATTATACATGTAGTTTATTATTTATTCTACAACTGCTTGAAGTTACAACAACACTGAACAGAGAGTAGTAATGTCTGGTAGTGGACATTTTTGCCATTACAGTGCACCCACAGTTACACTATTAAAATTCAGTGTGCAGCGTGCACTTCGACTCACCCCACCTGTCTATCTCATTCTCCATCTCTGCTACTTTGATTGCCCTCCAATTTGTCGCCTATCCTTGTTACTCTCCCCACTTTCAGTTGACTGTTGCCATATTTTCCCCTTCATTGCCCAGCCAAAGAAGCTGCTAGTCCCTTAGAAGACCTCTGTATTACTCTCCTTAATGTAGATGCTAAAGAGGAGAGGTGATTTCCTCCATTTTTCCCTTTCCACCAGTCACAGGGGGAAAAAATGAACCACTGCAAAACTTTTCAGTCCCAATCCAGGAACCCAATAACTACTATGATTGATGGTATAGAAAGCCAACAAGAGATTGAGGAGGATTAGCAATAGCAATAGCAATAGCAGTTAGACTTATATACCCCTTCATAGGGTTTTCAGCCCTCTCTAAGCGGTTTACAGAGTCAGCATATCGCCCCCAACAACAATCCGGGTCCTCATTTTACCCACCTCGGAAGGATGGAAGGCTGAGTCAACCCTGAGCCGGTGAGATTTGAACAGCCGAGCTACTGAACTACAGTCAGCTGAAGTAGCCTGCAGTGCTGCATTTAACCACTGTGCCACCTCGGCTCTCGGATTAGGACAGATATAATGTAGGCAACATTACCTAGTTATCATAAGTAACTAACCTAATTATATTTTCCCTGTTTTAGGAAAGGTAACATTTGTATATGAAAAACTCATCTGATCAGTTCAACTATGATAATACTACAGTGAGAATACCATTTAGTTGTCACACAATCACACAAAGTTATCTCTAAATCTTTAAAATGTTCCATAATCCCCTTATCAAGAAAATAAAGGAAATGCATCAATTTATAGAAAACTCTCATGAGCTAATATATATGCATGGATGTATTTTTAGAAAGAAATAGTAGAAATAAATTGGAATATATCTACAAAAGTGGCAAAAATTAACAGGTTGACCATGTGTCTAGTCTTCATTTTTGTTAACCAACCTTTTCCCACTCTTCACCATAGGCAATGTGTCAAGATGTCATTGGGCATAAATGGCATAAATTATGCAATTGATGTCAGTCAAGTGACACAAATGATGCAAAACAAATAATTGCACCATTTGTGAGACAATGTCACAGAATGCACAGAATAACATCCCTTGCAAATACCCACACTGTCAATTCTCCATTCTTTTTCTTTCAATCAAAAATAGAAAATTTTAAATAGAAAATTGTGTTATCCAAATGGAACCCATTATCCCAATCCTATATATCCAAAATGTACCTGAACTGTCATCCCAGTAAGCAATTAATGATGTAGAATCTGAATAGTCTATATGTCCTGGAAGGGAAAAAATAAAGATTAAATGTTGCTTTCACGAAAGGTCCACTTCAGGGCATGCATTTTATTTATATGTAGGTGGAAATTTTTATTCAATGCCTAAGCAGGTACTTCAATACTTAGTCATCACAAATCAAGTTCATGCTGTAGGAACCTTTATCTTCATTTTTCTGTGCACCAAAGTCCTTCCATTAATTACTGTAAGAAGCTGTAAGAACAGAAGCTGTAGAATACAAAGACATGACCTTCAAGCATCATGTTGCCAAGTGTCTCTGCCTTTGAAGATTGCCAAGAGATAATCCAGTGATTGGGAGTTATGGGTTGATAAAGTCCTATTTTTTTAAGGGTTTCATTCTCTTTTCTATCATTACCATCACTTTTTCTCCTCCTACTACTTTCTCCTACTTTTAATTATCTTCCTCCTCCTCCTCCTCCTCCTCCTCCTCCTCCTCCTCCTCCTCCTCCTCCCTCCTCCTCTTCTACTACTATTACTTCCTCCTCCTCCTCCTCCCCCTCCTCCTCCTCCTCCTCCTCCTCCTCCTCTTCTTCTTCTTCTTCTTCTTCTTCTTCTTCCTCACTATTTCTGCTGGAAGGAAGAAGATGGAAATATACAACTGCAGCTTCCCATGTATGAAAAGCTGTAATTTGTATGTGCAGATGGGAATCATACAACTGGCATGTTTTAAACAATTAATGTTAATTAGTAGTTACTAATCTAATACTAACTTGTTTGTAGTACTATTGGAAATCATTTTCTCTTTTTTTAAAACAAACCAATAAGCTCTATGACACTATATTAAATATACTTCATAGAGAGGGAAATTAATTGATACAACAGAAATGATGACATATTATTTTAAATAAATGAACTTCTTCAAGTTCTTTCTAGGATTATAAAAAATATGTACTGTATGTACTGGTTTGCAAATATATCAACTGGTTATCAGCAGTGCTCTTTATTATGAATGTCTCGGTAGGTCAAAATACAGTACTTTAATAATATAAAACAGAAGAGATAAGGTTTTTTTGAATCATATGGAAACAGAGCTCTCAAATAATTGAAGCAGAAAAACCACTGATACAGTAATTTATGGCTCTAATGGTAGTAAATTGTCAGTCAGTGGTCCATCAGAGTTTAAATTCATTCCATTAATTAGCTTAACATCACTTTATTCTAGTACATGAAAATAACAGATTAAAAAATACTTCACTGCCTTTATATTTACATGAATAATAAAATGTCATTATTTTATAGCAATGAATGTCAAAATTGATGTTGGCAACATCTGCTGTTTCATTTCTGATTGGCCCATTAACTCAGATGGGCACAAGAAGGCTTAATTGCTTTCATAATCAAATCTATCATAAAAGTAGTCACCACTTGTGCAAATACATATGTTACAATATTCAAACCTACATTAATTTGAACAGTTGTCTTACAACAGTTATGTTTCCAGGATTCAGGGCCAAATGTCCTTCATCATCAAATGGAAATGTCCTTTCACTTCAAGGGACCCTGTTTTGCTTTAGAGGGATGGAGGATTATATTGACTGAACAGAAGCTTAAACTTCTGCCGAGGTGGCGCAGTGGTTAAATGCAGCACTGCAGGCTACTTCAGCTGACTGCAGTTCTGCAGTTCGGCTGTTCAAATCTCACCGGCTCAAGGTTGACTCAGCCTTCCATCCTTCCGAGGTGGGTAAAATGAGGACCCGGATTGTTGGGGGCGATATGCTGACTCTGTAAACCGCTTAGAGAGGGCTGAAAGCCCTATGAAGCGGTATATAAGTCTAACTGCTATTGCTATTGCTATTGCTAGTTTGCAGCCAAGCCAATGCAAATTTTGTTTTTTCTGGGGAGTTTTCAGAAGTGGTATTCAGCTATATCATACCGGTTCACCCGAACTGGTAATGGAAATCATGGGTGGGCCTGCCCATCAGCCCCGGCTCTATGCCATTCTATTTAGGCACATTTTCAAGCCATTCACATGTGTGCAAATTGCATGAGCAATCATTTGTGCAAGTTGCATGAGCAATCAAAGTGCATGCATGGAAGGCCGAGCGCATGCATGGACAGGCCATGTACGAGCAAAGCAAGTGTGTGCGCATATGCTCACATTTGTGAACTGGTAGGAAAAGTAAGTGAATACCATCCCTGGGTTTTTTCCAATAGCTGTGTACCCTTCCTCAATTATTACCTACTTCCTCTCAGCCATAAAAGAAGCAAATTCCAATAAATTTCAGACATAGAGAACCATCTATAGAGACTTTCCTTTGCTTCTGCTGGAGCATTGGTCTTTCAAGACCAGAATGCTTGAGTATTTATTACTGCATTATTTTAGCTCATCGTTGATTTGAGAAATATATGGTTCATTTGGTCTAAGAAAACAGTACTCCTGTGTTGAAATAAAACAGAGGAACATATTTTAGCAGATTGATCAACTAGCAAGCTAAGCATCTTGTCTCCTTACAAGCTATTCAAACTAGCAATAGAGGGCATGCTTCCAATAAATTAAAGTGGCCAATGGGAATTTAGCAACTCATTTCCCTTGACTATGTTATTCCTATGATTCTCCCTGAGTTATCATATAGCAGTGTTCCAAAGTGTTGGCAACTTTAAGATATTTAGGCTTCAACTCCTACCATTAGCTAGCTAACAGATTAACTGGAGGATTCTGTGATTAAAGTCCACACCAGAAGTGGGTTCCTATCAGTTTGGCCCGGTTTGGCCGAGTAGGTAGTAACTGGTTCTATTGGCGGCACTA
This sequence comes from Thamnophis elegans, assembly GCF_009769535.1. NCBI lineage: Eukaryota > Metazoa > Chordata > Lepidosauria > Squamata > Natricidae > Thamnophis > Thamnophis elegans. The sequence continues at coordinate 31,161,157 of NC_045558.1, forward strand.
TAGGCACTGCTATCTTGCTTTTTGCTTCTGCACCTGTGCAAAAACATTTTTTTCACTACTGCGCATGCATGCATAGTGCACATCAAGGAAGCAAGCGCCCGAAGTGCATCCCTGAGCGAACTGGCAGTAAAATAATCCAGAACCCATCCCTGGTCCACACATCTTAAAGTTGCCAACATTGAGAATCACTCCCCTAGATTTTCTCCATGGAAATGTTCGTGAATAAAAAGGAAGAAAACACTTTCATATGGAACCCCCTAAAACCAACTTCAGGCTGCTTCAGCAGTGGGATGCAGATAAGAAAGGGACAAAGTTATACGAACTTGTCTCTCAAAAATGTAGTAAAGCACCTTAATGCCATGATAAGCAGATTGTTTAGATGAGCCTATAGTATCTGAAAAAAATTGGATCCTATGCTGTCCATAGTTATGAAACTTTACTTCTTATTACCAAATGATTTTTGGCTCTTCAAATTTAATTCTGCAGGGTTAACTACAGGTAGTCCTTGACTTACAACAGTTCACTTAGTGACCTTTCAAATGGCAATGAAAAAAATGACGCAATCATTTCTTACATTTACAACCATTGCAGCATCCCCTATGGTCACATACTCTAAATTCAGAGTATGGCAACTGGCATGTATTTATGACATTTACAGGGTCCTTGGAGTCATGCAGAGGTGGTATTCAGCAGGTTCTGACTAGTTCTGGAGAACTGGTAGCAGAAATTTTGAGTAGTTTGGAAAACCAGTAAATAGCACCTCTGACTGGCCCCGCCCCATCTATTCGCTGCCTCCCGAGTCCCAGCTGATCGGGAGGAAATGGAGATTTTACAGTATCCTTCCCCTGGAGTGGGATGGGAATGGAGATTTTACAATATCCTTTCCTTGCCACATCCATCAAGCCACGCCCACAGAACCAGTAGTAAAAACGTTTGAATCCCATCACTGGAGACATGTGATGACTTTTCTGAACTTCTGACAAGCAAAGTCAATGGAAAAGCGGGATTTACTTAACAACATTATTAATTTAACAGCTGTAGTGATTCATTTAACAACTATGATAAGAAAGATCATAAAAAGGATGAAAAAATTACTTAACAATTAACTTAGCAACAGAAATTTTGGGCTCAATTATGGTGGTAAGTCGAGGACTACCTGTAAAGCAGTTGTATTAATCTAGTCTGGTGAAATGACAAGAAAACCTACAATAAAATGAATAATAGGTTTTTTCCCACAAAAGTTTATACTAAAATAAAGGTTCCACATTCTTTGCAGTTTCACTCCTAAATAAAAGCTGTGGCTCCTCCAGATATTGCTAAATTATGGTTTTAACAGTTTATTTATTAGGTATGATGGGATTACTGCACTGAGAGTTTAATTTCAGCAATATCTGGAGAACAATAGAACTTAACCAATACTGTTTTGGAATACTTACTACCGGTAATCAATTCCAGTCTAAGGGGATAAAGTTTTACTGAATTTTCAAAACTATTTATCATAAAGGAATAAGTCTCTTCAGAAGATTAACACACACACACCCAAATCCACCAAAGGATCCAAAAGAAAGGCTAACCTTATTTCAGATAAATAAAGTAATGTCCTTGTAGAAGGTGACATTCAATATTTCTGCTGAGAACATAATGACAAATCCCCACATAAGAGCTACAATGATCTGAAATAAAGTAATTGTTTTAAGAATTGACAGGCATCACCTTTTTTGTACATATCCTAATATCATCTTCATATGACCCTCATCATTTTATAATTTCGTGCATTATGTTCAAAATACTATAGTTAATCCAGATATTATTCTACAGAAAAATATTCTAATTAAAAAAACATCACTACTTCTTGTACTTTTAACAGAGTGATAGAGACCAGGAAATTCTGTCATTCTTAGCTTTGTGGAAGGAAAGAAGCATAATTCCCCTTAGTAAATGTACCAGCTGTTAAGAGTTTTAAAAATATTAAAATTGAATCTTTAAAAAATAAAGTGTGAATTTGAAATCCTACTTATTATAAAATTTGATTAAATGATCAGTTCAATTGATAGGCAATGAAGCCTCTGAAAACATATGCACAGGTAGTCCTCAACCTATAACCACAATTGAACCCAAAATTTATGTTCCAAAATGAGACATTTGTTAAGTGAATTTTGTCCCATTTTATGACCTTTCCTGCACCAGTTGTTAAATGAATCATTGCAGTTAAATTAGTAACATGGTTGTTCATTGAATCTGGCTTCTCCATTGACTTTGCTGCCATAAGGTCACAAACATTGATTACACGATCCCAGGACATGGCAACAATCATAAATATGAACTAGTTGCCAAGCATCCAAATTTTGATCATGTGACCATGGGGATGCTGCCGTAAATGTGAAAAATGGTCGTAAGTCACTTTTTTCAGTGCCATTGTTTCTTGTAAAACAAACTGTATAACAATAATTGTTTGGGTTCCCAGAAAGAAGAAATGCATTTCATTCATTTAACTGACTGTCTGTACAAGAACTCTTTGAATTGCCGTGTAAACAGTCTCATATACAACTTTTTCTATTGCACAGTGTAAGAAAGCATTTCGGGGATTAAAAACAGGCAGCAACACACAAACATTTTCTCTTACAAATTTGTTTTTCTAAAAAGCTATCCTTTATTACCTCTGTGGGAGAAAATGCCTTAAAAATTGCAAAAAACAAAACAAAAACAAAACTGAAATTTTCTATTCATCTTCCATGCCTTCTCATTTCTTGTGACAAAGACATCTCCGATGTGCTGGAAGATGGGCACTTTCTTTCCCAATTTAATGTTTGAATTTACATAAGTTCTATTTTAGTACCAGCTAAATATAAAATAGCAAGAACAGACCTGAATTTTATCAAAAAAAATTATAACAAATAATAAAGTACAATTATGGATTTCTATCAAGGTTGTAAATTATCGACTTGTTTTTAAGTAGTTGCATATCTTGTACATTCCCTCATTATTCTGTAGCAGTGATGGCGAACCTTTTTTTGGCTCGCGTGCCAAAAGGAAGCTAACGCAGTGGGCCGTGCGCAGGCATGCCACACCCATAATGCAATGGGCGACCCCCCCAGCATGCATGCACACATGACCCCTTTTTTGCATGCTTTTTTCACCCTCCCCAGGCTCCAGGGCTTTATAGGAGCCTGAGGAGGGCGAAAACAGCCCCCTGCCCCCCCCGAGGCCCCTCGGAGGCTTCAGGAGAGCGCAAAAAACTGGCCCTATGGTCAAACTAGAAGTTTGGGACTTCTGTTTTGTACGTAGGCCATTTTCCGTCCTCTGGAGCCTTCAAGAACCTTCAGGAGGCTTCCCTGAAGGCTCCGGATGATGAAAAATGACCCTAGGAGCAAATTGGAAGTTCTGAACTTTTGGTTTGCCCATAGGAGTGGTTTTTTTTCATTCCAGGGGCTTCAGGAAAGCTCCTGAAGTCTCCAGAAGACCTCTGAGGGGCAGGGGAGGCTGTTTTTGCCCTCCTCCTGCTCCTATAAAGTGTGGGGAGGGCGAAAAATGGCCAAAAAGGCTGAAGTCAGCTGGCCAGCACATGCATGCATGCTGGCCAGCTGACAGGGCAACACGTCATGTGCCCTGAGAAATGGCTCCGTGTTCCACCTTTGGCACGCGTGCCATCGGTTCGCCATTCCGTTTCTATGGGATCATTTGTTATATGGCCTATGGAATTTTTACATTAACAACCATAATTACAGAAAAATATATCTACAAAAAGAAAGAGGGTTGATATAATTTGTGCCACACTTGGTTCTTTATTTATAGTCTTTTTAATAAAACATACTTGCTTGTTTTGTGAAGAATGCCTTCTCAGTTCACTAAACATTATCATTCTTAAACTATCCAGAATATTTTATTGATAAGGTGTCAAGAATCATTTAGAGCCATTTACATTCACTGAGGCAATCTGTAAACGTTGCATGTTGATAATATAGAAGATTTCCCGATGGGTTTAAATATCCAAGTAGAAACGGCAATGACACAAGCACGCTTGCTGATCTGATGTTGCTCCACCTAATAGTTTGCCAAAGAGATCCTTTCTCATAGATTCTGTCATTTGGAAACAGACATAATTGGTCAGGCAGTGTGGCTTTATAATACTTCCTTGCACTGCTAAACAGATTTCTGCTACCAATGGACCAGTCCAGTCTCAGCTCATTTATCTCCCAGCTCCTGTTTTCCTGCTGTAGTGACATATTAGCCCTGACATGGCCAAGAAGCTTTAAGTGCAGTAATCATGGATGCCTGGATAGAGTAGGTTTGAAGTAGATGAGTAAAAACACAAAAGAACAGCACCAATTCATTTATTTCATTTTTATTTTATGAAGAGAGAGAAGTATTCTGGTGTGAACTGGAAGACAAGACAATGGATCAGGAATGGTTTGTGTTGCAGTGCAAAGAAATAACATTGTTTGGCAAGTGGTTTCTTGCATGGTAAAACAAATGTTGTCCTCATTGTAGTCCTATGCCTGAAAAAAAATCTTATGTGGTTATAGTATCTTGGGAATATGTTGAGAGAGCTTTGACTTAATGGAGGTTGATTATTTGACAAAAAATGTTTTTTTCCTCGTTATTAATTTGAAACCACCAGAGTTTTTCTTTGTTGGGAGTATTTGATATGAACAGTCTATCTCATTCATCTTATACACTTAGGAATAATGTGTAATTTTCCTTTTTTCTTCTAGTTCAGGCCTATTTTCACAACCCTCCTCTCTGTAAGCCACTAATAGAACACAACGGCTATTTTACCATAATATATTAACTCATTTAACAGTAACCTGGTAAAAATTTTTACCAATGTTTCTGACAGTCTATAATCACACAAACCAAGTAAAACAAGGACAAAAACAAAATTTTCAAACACTTCAGGAAATATGTTCCATCACATTATAGTACAAGAAATTTTTATTCATCATTATCCTTTCCTATTGGCCAGGTACACAGTGGTGAATTTGACTACAGTGCAGGTGGCCAGATTCTGCACAGCAGCACTGGGGAGTCATCACAAAAACATGTCTTCTCCACTATAGTGTTATATAACAATTGTGGCAAACCCATTGCACTGCTTAGTCACTTCCCTTTTAGCATTGAACTTGCAACAGGCCACACAATTTAGGGATTGCAACTATCCTATAGTTAGATCATGTATAATTTACACTGGATTTCATTATAGAGTTTAATTATTTATTATTTCATACTAGAAGTTTTAAGTGTATATTTACTGAGTGGTTTTATTTGTTCTGGTTGCTGGTCTAAGATTGTAATAATAAATTGTTGTTGTTGTTGACTTGTTCAGTGCAGCCAGTCAGTGTTCAGGATATGTTTCAAAATAAATGAGGTGGCTTTGTAAACCACCTATCTTTCCAGAGTTGAGATCAGGTTTCCCATCCTTCTAGATGTATAGATTTCAACTGCCCTAATTTAAGGCAATAACTTTGGCTGAGGAGTTCTATATTTCTGGAAATTGTCAAGATGCAGGAAATACTGATTTAGAACTTTCCACGGTATAATTGTCAAAATAAAGGTAATTTAATACTGAGGATGACTATTTTGGATTATATTTTATTACTTTTGGATAAACTGGGCGGATTGTCTTCCTTTTGATGCTACAAAAGTATATTTATTCTTGGCTTTATATCCCATCTTTGCCTCCGTTCACAGTATGCCCTATGCTAATTTTATTGCCAAAACAAAATCAGGCAGAGATAGTGATTGGTTTAGAATATCAGGTAGATAAGGCAGGCTGTCTTGATATCTACCAATATCAGTTTCCTTAGACTAGCCCAAAGACATTTCATGAGTTGCCATGGAGGCACTTGAATTTTTATTTCCTTGGTTCTAAGACAGCATCCTAATGTCAGCAATCATTTGACTAATAAGGTAAACTACTGTAGAATATAATTCCTGGTGCCTAAAGGTTTAGATAGGTATTTCTTGCAACAGAGCTAGAAAGCCTTTTTTGGAGCAAAAAAAAGCAACTGTGCTGTAGTGCTACCATGTTTCCCTGAAAATAAGAGCAAACCAGAAAATAACTCCTAGCATGATTTTTCCGGCTGCTCATAATATAAGCCCTAACCCCCCAAAATAAGCCCCGGTTAAGCTTGTCAGCCAGATGGATGCATTTAGTACCAATTGCCCCCCAAATAGAACCTAAGCAGAAAATAAACCCTAATGCATCTTCTGGCTCAAAAATTAATATAAGACCCACTCTTATTTTAGGGGGAAACACAGTTTTAGGGGGTAAGCATCTTGGAAGGCGAGGCAAAGAGATGCTGCCTAGGGAACAAAGAAGGGAGGAGATGGCACATAGGGGGTAGTGGGCAAAACAAGATGCTTCGAAGAGACCCTCCCTAATTTCTTTATGTGCAAAGGAGGAGTACAATGCAGGAGATTTTTACTTTCAGACTTGCAAGTTTGAAGTCAGCCGTCCAAAGTAGAATACCCAGAAAACACAAGCAGATAAGCACAACCAGATAATTCTACTTTATTGTAAAGCTACATTAACAGAATCTTATAAATCTGAAAAGTTTGGGCTTTTTTTTAACTCTAACCCATTGCTCCTATCTCGCATATTGGATTTTTTTTCAGTTGCTTCTTCTTTCTCTGGGATACCAAATTCCTAGCCTGCTTGCTTGCCTTCTTAATCCTCTTTTTTTTTTTTTAAGCAAGAAAAGATTTATCTAAGGTCAGAAGTTGAATTGGTGTAATTCAGGGCATCATATTGTCCTTAATGCACTAGCTGTTATAAATTTAAACCAACTGTATGTCTTGACCCTCAAACAGTGGCCCAAGGATACTGTAAGAAGTATGCAAAATAAATATTATGAGTTGTAAGCTCACCAGCTTTCAATAATCTCATTCCATAATAGTCTTTTGTGATTTCCGAACAAAATGACACTGATCATTCTGTATAATAGGAATTGTACTAAAGCATATCAGAATATATTAATTGGGAGAATACATGAAACAGTATGAAAGGGGAAGCTCTTGAAGCTTTCCTGTGAGCTCTCTCTCTTTCCACTTCTCTTCTCTCTATACACCAATGACTGCATCTCAAAAGATCCCTCCATGAAAGTATTGAAGTTTGCAGATGATACAACAGTGATTTGAGATGACGACAAATCTGCATATAGATGGGAGGTTGGACAACTAGCCTTGTGGTGTAACCGGAACAATCGTGAACTAAACACACTCAAAACTGTAGAAATGGTGGTAGACTTTAGGAGAAACCTTCCTATATTACCACCTCTTACAATTCTAGACAACACAGCATCAATAGTAGAGACCTTCAAGTTTCTATGTTCCATCATATTTCAAGACTTAAAATAGACACCTAACATCAAAAAAAAAAAAACTTCATCAAAAAAGCACAATAAAGAATGTTCTTTCTATGCCAACTCAGAAAGCTGAATCTGCCCAAGGAGCTGCTGATTCATTTCTACGGGGGAATCATTGAGTCTGTTATCTGCACTTCTGTAACTGTCTGGTTTGGCTCTGCAACCAAACAGGAACAGACCCAGACTTCAATGGATAATTAGAAGTGCAGAAAAAACAATTGTCTTCCATTGAGGCCCCGTATACTTCAGGTGTCAAAAAGAGGGAAAATATGTGAAAATATCTACAGACCCCTCACATCATGGTCATAAATTGTTTCAACCTCTACCCTCAAAATGATGCTATAGGGCACTGCACACCAGAACAACTAGACACAAGGATAGTTTCCCCCGAATACCATCACTCTGCTAAACAACTAATTCCCACAATACTGTCAAACTATTTACTAAGACTGTATTACTATCTTCTCAACCTTCCTATTACCTATCTCCTCCTATTTATGACTACAACCATGTTGCTTGTATTTTTTACAATTTATATTGTTCTGTTTGTTTCCTAGTATGATTTGATTGCTTATTAGTAAACTATAATTATCACTAAGTATGGTATCTTATGATTCTTGATGAATATATATTTTTTCGTAATCTTTTTCTTTTTCCTTTTATGTACACTGAGAACATATGTACCAAAGAGAAATTCCTTTTGTGTGCAATCATACTTGGCCAATAAAGAATTATATTCTATTGTATTTTAGGTTGCTTCTTTCATCTCTCCAGTTATCCAATCCAGCTAAACCTAAAGGGATACTTTGCTCGAGGAAAAAGGAAATAATTGTTTGAGGGCACACTCGGGCTTAACTCCCTTATCCCTTCAACATTTTGCTCCTTAGACTGAATGATCAAAGAACTTCAGAAGTCAAGGTGGTAGCAATACAAAAGCAGATATCAGTTTGGTTTTGTTCATTTTCTTATCCCCCCCTCCCCGTGAATGTTATCTCTAAAATTCATAATTCTTATATAAATATCTCTCCTATTGGTTCCTTTTCCCCCCAAACAATTTCTCGACATGGGTTTTCTATGGTAGTTTCAGCAATACATATATTTTGTGTGACCTCTTTCTAATAACTATGTAACTGTATTCCAATTGGAAAGATGTTAAAAATAAGCTGTTCATTATATTGCAAAATCTGTACCAAAAAACCCTGCCTTGTGTGCTGCTTATGTACAGTATGTACACATCCATACTCTCTCTGTGTCTGTTTGTCTGTGTGCATGAGCAAAGTTCAAGGTAAAATAAAATGTGACAACAACTAGACCTGTTTAGTTAATGGTTTGATGCTGGATTTTCTGCTGTAAACTAGCCATATCTTCGTTTACTTGTTTCATTGTTCCATATTTTTCTCACAAGTTTATATAACAATTCTATGCGTCTTTTCACACTGCTCATGTGAAATATTACCCACCCATCTTGGAGCTGGCAGAAAACTACACAGACACAAACTTTGCTGTTCACACTCTCTTCTTCTTTTCCCAGTCACTGGTGTCACCCAATCCAGGTTTAGCAGAGACAATTATTTTCAAACATGCAATATTATCCCAGGTTATGGGAAAAGCATGCTGTCAAATACTAAATAATATTGATAAAGGGCATTATGTCTCCAACTTCTGTTTACAAATATTCCATAGTCATCTGGTTTAGGTCTCTCAGAAACAAATTATGAACTTAAATGTTCTGTGACCTGAATCTGCCTGGCTATTCTATATTTCATGAACCAACTGATGATTGAAAAATGTGCTAATATGCAAACATCTTAAAGATGTTTAAATTTGGAGATGTCATTTATTGCATTGTCTGTAAATGTTTCTCAGTGTGCATTTTGTGTGGAGTACTGTAGTTTCAGCACCTTATTCAAAAAAGGCTTGAAGAGAAATTTCACGATTCCAGAAACAGGATTTCAGTGGTATTTATTCCAATTATAAAGGTTGCTCCTAGACTTTCATCCTAAACCAAAAATCCTTAATCTTTTGGGGGCCAACTTGCCTATTCACGAATAGCCATCATGGGAGCATAAGCAGTCACAAACATCTACATAGCAGATGGCAATTGGTAAGGATCAAACTCTTCTTATTCATTTGCTATTGCCTTCTTGTGAAGGTTGGTGTATTTCAAAACTACGTCCTGAGTTGCAGTCCCTAAACCACATTCATTTTTTAAAAATGCTTGTGGGCTCCATGTTTATTTATACAAAATATCTACCATTTCAGTTCTAGGAAGCATGTGAAAGAAGATAATGTTTCAATGGATCTTTGCTTTGCAGCATGCCAGTTTCCCATGTGTATTTTCCACCTAATTTATTTATTTTTGGTTAAAATCTGGCAAGTGCCAGAAAAGAGATCTGTGTTGAAGACAGCGGTCTTAAATCATGTTGCCCATTATAACTATTCCATGACTTAAAAGACTCATGTGGAACATTTTTCCATGATGCTCTCAAGAAAATAATAGTGTTTTCTTTTGACTCCTTAAATCACTTGTACTGGACTTACAATATATTTTAATATTTGCTTTTCTTTTTCACCGCCAGAGCCTAAGAGTGTTCTGTTTTCTTTCAGATATTGGACAACTAGATGCATGTTACATGTTTGCTTCTAGAGGGGGTGGGTAGTAGGAAGATAAAGTATTTTACCTGAATCAGCCTGTTTGGCTTACACTACAGTACTTTTCGTCTGCTTCTCCATATATAGAAGATTTATCTTCCAAACATACTTCTTCTTTTGCTCATTGTCTGATTTTAACTTTTCATTACGTAACTTCCATGCTACTGTGGGATTCAGGGACACGGAAGCCCTACTGTGATAATATAAACAAATATACTAAGTGGCAGTGATGGCAGCTGATATACCCCAGAGTCCTCCAGGCAAGGCTGACTGGAGCATCTTTCTTGAATTAGACAATTTAGATTTGTAAAGTTTCAAAATCTTTTGGATTTTTAGTTTTTTGATATAGAGCCAGTTGTATTATTATTTGTTTCATTAAAACCTTCTCATATCTTTCCATCTCTCTATTGGTTGATTTATTTTTTGGGAAACTTTTGTTTCCAATGAATGTGTGACATCAGTGGTATGGCTCGGTTAACCTGAGGACAGGATAAATTCAACCATCAAGATGAATTTATCCAAACTCTAGTCACTCATTATTGGTCCTTTATTACATAGTAGAACAATACTTTTGACATATGTGCATTATGGCTGAATTTGAAAAAAAGAATTAATACAATCTTACCATACTTATTTAACTGAAAATATTTTATTGTTCTTGTACTGTTATCATTTTTTCTTTTTTTCTCTTATATTATGAGCTATAATATGGTACATTCTACACTATTACTACAGTACTACTAATTCCATTATGTTCTTTCTTTGCCTGTTTCAAGACAGAATGTGTACAGATACTCCTCATTTTATGACCACAATTGAACCCAAAATTTCTGTTGCTAAGTGAGACATTTACTAAGTCAGTTTCGCCTCATTTTATAATCTTTCTTAACACAATTGTTAAGTGAATCACTGCAGTTGTTACATTAGTAACATGAATCTGGCTTTTCCATTGGCTTTGCTTGTCAGAAGTTTGCAAAAGGTGATCACATGGCCCTAGGTCACTGCAACTGTCATAAGTATGAATCAGTTGTCAAGTAAGGCATTTGATAAAGTAGACCAAAGTAGACCAAAGTAGATAAAATAGAAAAATGTGGGTTGGACAGCAACACCACCAGATGGATTTGTAACTGGCTGACCAACCGCACTCAAAGTGTAGTCCTCAATGGAACTGCATCTACATGGAGAGATACAAGGCTCTGTTTTAGGCCCAGTACTCTTAAACATCTTCATCAATAATTTGGGGGGATAAATGGGGAACTCATCAAAGTTGCAAATTACACCAAGCTGGCAGGAATAGCCAACACTCCAGAAGACAGGCTTAAGATATAGAAGGATCTTGACAAACTTGAACATTGGGCACTAGCTAACAGGGATGTGCAGTCAGATGAGGTCGGGCCTCACCAGTGTCATGATGAAAAGAAAAGAAAAATTAAAAGGAAAAAGGCTGAGGTAGTTTCTGCCAGAGTCACAGTAGATGACTCTGCTTAGTGATAACTGCAGGGGGAGGCGAGAGAACTATGGACCTCCTTTGCATAAAGAATTTTTCACCTTTTAACCCTTGCTCAGAATTAAGCAAGGGTTAAAAGGTGAAAAATTCCTTATGCAAAGGAGGCACATGGTTCTCTGCCTCCTGGTCTGGCAGCAGCAACTCTTGCCTAAGTTGCCTTTTTCTTTTTACATTTTCATCATGGCAGACAAGAGGAGAGTTGAAATCCTCTGACACAGCTGGAAATGGTATGTGGGTCCGAGGGAGGGGGCAGGGGGGAAGAATTCAAAATTATTTGTAAGTAATTGTAATTTGTTTTATTATAAGTAATTTGTGTGTGTGTGTGTGTGTGTGTGTGTGTGTGTGTGTGTATGTGTGTGTTTTACCCGTCTCTGCTGGCGCATGGGCTGGCACTTTTTATTTTATTTTTTATTTGATTTGATTTGATTTTATTAATATTTGTAGGCCGCCCTTTTCCCTGAGGGGACTCAGGGCGGCTCACATAAAATCAGGGAGGGGGAATAACAAAACAATGACAAAGACACATATAATAAAAGTAATAAGCAACATACATTCATCATTCGGGAGGGGCGGCTATCCTTGTCCCCAGGCCTGACGGGCTAGTCAGTTCTTAAGGGCTGTGCGGAAGGCCTGGACGGTGGCGAGGGTACGAATCTCCACGGGGAGCTCGTTCCAAAGGGTCGGGGCAACTACTGAGAAGGCCCTCCTCCTTGTGGTTGCCAGCCGGCACTGGCTGGCCGATGGAATACGGAGGAGGCCCAACCTGTGAGATCTAATTGGTCGCAGGGAGGTAATTGGCAGAAGGCGGTCTCTCAAGTATCCGGATCCACTACCATGTAGGGCTTTATGGGTGACTAATAGCACCTTGAAGCGCATCCGGAGATCCACAGGTAGCCAACGCAGCTCGCGGAGGATAGGTGTTATGTGGGTTTATTTTTTTAAGCCGCTGGCTTCCGGCCATACAGTGGGTCCCGTTGTATGGCCAGGGCAGCGGCATGCACTTTAAAGTGCCAGTGGGCTGTATGGCCGGGCCCGGGTGGCAGCATGCACTTTAAAGTGCCAGCACGCCTCCCGGCCATAAAGCAGGACATGTTTTTCTCTATGGCGGGGCAAGGCGGCATGCACTTTAAAGTGCCGGCGTGCCTTCTGGCCATTTAGCAGGACCTGCTGAATGGCCGGAAGGTACACTGGCACTTTAAAGTGCATGCCGCCTCACCCCACCATAGAGCGAAACATGTCCTGCTTTATGGCCGGAAGGCGTGCTGGCACTTTAAAGTGCCACACGCCAGGCAGGGCGAGTCCTGGAAGATGGGCAGGAGATGGCGCAGGCGTCCGGACCCCCTTCTGTCACCGTCCCTGGCAGGCAATCTCCATGCCTGCCGAGTCTGGGCTGCAGGATCTGCGCTGCCTCTTACGGGGGGGGGGAGACAGGAGGAGGAGGAGGTGGGAGCCGCTCCAGAGCCCTAGAAAGGCCGGCAGGCGCCGCTCATGGCCGGCAGGGGGAGCTGGGCTTCCAGGGAGGGGGAGGGCAGAGCAGCCACTGCTGGTTGTGCCTAGGGGTGCGGGGAAGGGGGGCTGGCACATCGGGGTCCAGACTGGGGCATCTGGGGCTGCTGCTTTGCCAATGGAAGGAGCAGTAGGGGCAGCGGAGCCTCTGGACTCTCTTCCCATCTTCGAACTCACTGAATTAGCGGCAGACCCGAAAGCAGCGGGAACTTCTCCCTCATGTTGATGTTTTGCACAAAGATGTTTGCGGCTTGGAAAACAACTTCTGCTGCCCAAGCCAGGCCCGCATGTGGTGGCAGCTGCAAGCTGCGCCCGGCACCCTTTCACAACTCCCTGAGGAGCCACCACCGCTGCTTCACTCCTTGTCTTCAACGCACGTCAGTGCTATTTAATTAAATGAAATTCAATGGTGAAAAGAGTAAGGTTCTACATTTAGACAAGAAAAATGAAATGCACAGGTACAGTATATGTGGTACTTTGCTCAATAGTAGTAACTGTGAGTGGGACCTTGGAATCCTAGTGGACAACCATTTAAATATGAGCCAGCAGTGTGCAGCAGCTGCCAAAAAAGACAACATAGTTCTAGGCTGTATAAACTGAAGAATAGAATCAAGATCACATGAAGAAAAGAGCAACAAAGATGATTAGGGGACTGGAGGCTACAACATATGAAGAATGGTTGCAGGAACTGGGTATGTCTAGTTTAATAGAAAGAAGGACTAGGGGACACAGGATAACAGTGTTCCAATATCTCAGGGGTTGCCCCAAAGAAGAGGGAGTCAAACTATTCTCCAAAACACCTGAGGATAGAACAAGAAGCAATGGGTGGAAACTAATCAAGGAGAGAAGCAACTTAGAAATGAGGAGAAATTTTCTGCCAGTTAGAATAATTAATCGGTGGAGCAACTTGCCTCCAGAAGTTGTGAATGCTCCAACACTGGAAGTCTTTAAGAAAATGTTGGATAACCGTTAGTCTGAAATGGTATAGGGCAGTGATGGCAAACCTTTTTTGGCTGCTGTGCCAAAAGTGAGGGGAGCAGAGGGAGGGAATGTGCGCCAGCATGCCACACTCATAATGCTATGCGCGTGACCCCCACAGCATGGACATATGCATAATCAGCGAATCCCCTCCGCTTTTGCCATGGTTTTTTTCAATTTCCCAAACCTCTAGAGGCTTTCTAGGAACCTGGGGAAGGCAAAAACAGCCTCCCTTGCCTCCTCCAGATGCTCTCTGGAGGCCTCAGGAGCTTCCTTGAAGCCTCCGGAGGGCAAAAAACAGACTTACAGACAGAAGTTCGGGAATGGTGTCCATAGGGCCGGTTGTCCATAGGGCCAATTTTTGACCTCCGAAATCTATCCATTGCCGTGAGAGAGACATTGATGTTGTACTGGAAGCTTTAAAGCAAAAATAGCAAAAGCAGCATTTATGGTATTTCTATCTCAGATCATTTTTTAAGCTTTTAAAAATGCACTTTTATACAAAATGAGTTTTGATTTTTTTTAATGAATGGATAGAATCATCGTTCTCGGCAGGTATATCAGTTTCTCTAGTTGCCTCTCAGTTTGTTTCCTGAAAGCAGAAGAGGGAGAACTTGCCGTTGGTCTCTGTGTGTTAGCCAAGGCATTAAGAATGTATCTATCAAGTACATAACATGCAATAACTAATCCCCCCAAAATCTGATGGTTTCAATATCAAAAAATCAGTAACTTATTATAACTCTGACTTTGAAAAAGTTGAAGTGATAGTATAAGTATAACCTTTATTGTCATTGTACTTAAATACAATGAAATTGGTGGATAGAAGACAAATATAAAATTGAAATGTAGATTATGGTCTAATATCTTAATAAGAATTATACCGGTAAACTGTCATGTGCATGTTTTGAATATTAGGCAGATTTCTGGGGGGGGGGGGGGAAACAACAGCATAAAAATAACTCTTGGCAAGGAGGCACCAACATCACGATGTCACAACGCGTGGTCTCGATACTCTGACACTTTTGCCACTGGACGGTCCTTTGAGACTAAACCGTCCCGTAGAGACAGTGATCAGGAAGACGAAGCCTTGCTGGTCTCAGGGACATCGTAAAGTCCCTGATCGACCCAAGGGAAGCGCTTCAAGCCGGCAGAATTTAGTAACTCTTAGATTGTTTTATATTGTTATTAAATGTTTATTTGTTAACAAATAATTAACTATAATAACAATAATTAAATGATAATGGATACAGCTTAGTGATATATACATGTACTGGCAAACCAGTAAAAGCAATTTGGATGTGAATTGCAAATTGCGATTTGGGAAAAAGACCTATAAATTTTATTAACAATTTTTTATGTAGATCTTGTCATAAAGGTGTAATATTTTTTTCCTTGGGGGGGTCTCACGAGAGGAGACTTTTACTTAAATAATTCACAAAGGTGTAATGTTATTGGAGAATTTTTTGAAATAGCTAATGAATGCCATTATGTGGTTGTGTCTTTAAGTATGAATGAAATGCATGAAAATTATTTGTAACAAATCAACATGATTTCTATGAGATTTAACGAAGGATGATTCTTTTTTGTGTTTTTGTTCAATTAAAATAAAAAAAACTTTTCCAAAAAAACTCTTGGCACCATTCATTTTTATGCCATTTTACATCAAAATACCGTATATACTCGAGTATAGGTCGATCCGAATATAAGCCGAGGCACCTAATTTTACCACAAAAAACTGGAAAAGTTATTGACTCGAGTATAAGCCTAGGGTGGGAAATGCAGCAGCTACCGGTAAATTTCAAAAATAAAAATAGATACCAATAATGTTTTTGAATATTTATTTCAAAGAAAAACAGTAAACTAGCTCTGTAAGTGGAAAAGAGGGTCAATAAAAACAATATGGTATCAACAATAACTTTAAAAGTACAAAAACCTTAGCTCATTCAGCAACCAAGCTAAAACACGAGTTAAAATCCTTCAAAACTCATAGGCTCATAATATACATTCTACCAGTGTCCTGCCTGTGCCCATTGAATATACAGCCTGTCCTGTGTCCATTAATTACAGCCTGCCATTGCCCATTGAATAACATATACAGCCTGCCTGTGCCCATTAAATATACAGTAGCCATTGTAAAAATTTGCTCTGGATAACAAATTATTATCACACAATACCGGTGTATTCAATGAAATACTTCACTCACCTCATCTCCATGCAGTTTAAATTCATCTCCCTGGAACACTAAGTTCTCTTTTTATTTGCTAAACTGTTGGACTCCTACAGTAGCATGCAGCTTCATTTTCAGACTTTGCTCTATTGAATGATGCCAAATAAAACTTAAAAAAGAGGAGATTTCTGCAAAGTTTGTCCAAATGTATGCATGTACAACATACCTGTGTTAAAAATTCTTCTCTGACACACACACACACACACACACACACTTATTTCTTGGTTATCCCAAAGGGCCACAAAAGCATCCCATTGCCACTGTTGCTTTCAGCATGTTACATTCCACCATGGATATCTTTAAAGAAAGAATTTGAAACTAATAAAGGATGTGCTGTCCAATTTCTTAAATGAATTATATTTGGTGTAAATAAAATGAACCCTGAAACAATTACGTTGGCCATTGATGTGTTTGACCCTTCCCTTGGGCTCAGCTTGGTCATCTCCTACAGCTATCAGTCTTTTGCATACGTGGATACCAAAAGAACAGTTTACAGATAATCCTTATTTAGTGAACATAACTGGGACTAGTATCTTGGTCATTAAATGGTTGTTAAATGAAACTGTGACTGGGCTGAGGATCCTATTCAGTTTTCCTTTGCTTTACAGGTCTTTTTCACCATCATTATAGCTGCAAACAAAACAATCACTAAACAAGGCAGCAGATACAAGGGGGTAATTCAGTCCACCTCATCCCTTTGTAAAACACCCCCCACCCCCAGCCGCTCTGTGAAACACCCCCCACCCCCAGCCGCTCCTCAGCCCCACCCGTTCCCAGACACCTGATGAGTCAGCACTACTTTCCCAGATGGGGACAGCGCACCCAACGCTTAGGTAGTCCGAGAAGAAGCGGGGAAGGGCCCCACTTCTTCTTCTTTCCACCCCACCTCCGCAGAAGGAAAACTCAAAGCATCACGGCGATCCCGGGAAAAAGAGGCGAGCCGGGGAGCGGCGGCATTTCTCTCCCTCTCCCTCTCTTTGCCGCGACCTGCCGCCGGCGGGCAACAAGGACGGCCACCCACGCCGCAGATCCACGTCCAGCAGGGAGGAGGAGGAGGGAAACCCACCCACCTGTCAGCCACGGGAGAAAGGAAGTCGGCGAGCGGAGGAAAAGACGGGGGAAAAGGAAGCTCGGCGGGTGAAATGCGGTCCCCGCCAGGATCTCACCTCGCCCTCTTAGCCTCCCCACCCTTGACACACATGCACGCACACGCACCCTCCGCCTAGCCCGCCAGAACATTCCCGGGTGGGAACAGCCGGGGGTGGGGGGAAGAGAGAGAGAGAGAGACGCGATCGCGTTCCCGGCAGTCCAGAGCAGGAGGCGCTTTTTTCCAAAAATAAACACCGTGGATCATCTATCTCAGTGTTTCTCCACCTTGGAGACTTGAAAGTGTGTGGACTTCAACTCCCAGAATTCTGGGAGTTGAAGTCCACATATTTTCAAGTCTTCAAGGTGGAGAAACACTGATCTATCTAATTAATATAATTAGTTATAATTAATTGGGAGGGAAAAGCGCTTGGTGCAAAGAAGGAGTTTCTTTCAACCAGCGGAACCCCCTGGCGCAATCGGGCTGCGATTGGCGGCCGTCCTTGCTACAATCCGCGCCTTGCTCTGATGAGGGGGAAATTAGATTCCGGCTGATGCGGCAGGGGCTGCGCTGGTGGGGACGGGTGGAGGGGATGGGACTTGGAGTCCTACCATCTTGGCGAGTGGGGAGTCTCATCCCACCCCGCCCCGCCCGTCCCCGCCAGCGCAGCCAGGCTGCGATCGGCGGCCGTCCTTGCTACAATCCGCGCCGCCCGCCTCATCAATGGGGTAAAGTCCTTACGTCCAGCTCTGATGCGGGCGTAAGGAAAGTCCTCTCTTTCCCCCTCATCAGAACACAAGCCCGGGAAGCGAGTGGAAGTTCTCTGCGCGACTGAAACGGAAGCCACGGCAGGAGAGTGAGGCTGCTGCCGGCCATTTCACCTCGCGCAGAGAACTTCCACTGGGTCCCGAAATGGAGGAGAAAAAGGGGCGCCCCTTTTTCTCCTCCATTTGGGCAAATTTTTCACTGACTCGAGTATAAGCCGAGGCAGCTTTTTTCAGCCCAAAAAGTGGGCTGAAAAACTCGGCCTATACTCGAGTATATACGGTAGCATCATGAAAATACAATTATTTTGCTTTCATTTGCATTAAACAGCCTATAAAATACTAAAAGAAGTCTCCTTTTTTCTTTCAGATCTTTCTTATGGTTATATTTTATTGTGTTAGAATATAAGAATATGAATATAAGAATATAAGAATATATATATAAGATATATATATCTTATATTTTAACACAATAAGCTCTTTAGTAATGTTTTGTCTCCTGTGCAAATATTGTAACAAGTCTTTTTCTGAGGATATCCTATTTCACTGGGCAAGAACATGCACCATTTCGTGCTATAATTATAGAAGACCTAATTGAAATAGATGTTTTCATACCAAAGCATCACAGAAATATGAAATGACACTTAATTCCTGGGGAGTCAATTAAATTCAAACAATCTAGTTAGAGTTACACTCCATGGATTACTATATATGAACCAATTTTTTAGGAGCATTGCTGAAGAACAGCTAATCTTGTTATCACATTATAAGGTTCTTCATGGAATGACATTTTATAATTACCTGGAGATGAAACTTGATTATTTCATATTTCTTTCATAATAGGGATCAACCGCTGTGGGATTCTCCTACTGATCCATTTATCCATAATATACAAAAATATATTTATTTTTTCCATGTTTATTCCAATTTAAATTTCTACTGTAAGCATTTTTTAAAACTTTACCATCAGTTTACATAATAATTAATGTATACTTTAATCAACTTAGTCAGTCTTTTGAGAAGGTTTAAATAAATTATTGTGTAATGACTGAAGATGCATTGCATTATTTTGTGCCACGGCGGCACAGTGGTTAGAATGCAGTATTGCAGATTAACTCGGCCAATTGCCAGCAGTTTGATTCTCACCAGACTCAAAGCTGACTCAGCCTTCCATCCTTCTGAGATTAGTAAAATCAGGACCCAGATTGTTGGGGGCAATATGCTGACTCTGTAAACAGCTTAGAGAGGGATGTAAAGCACTGTAAAGCGATTTGTAAGTCCAAGTCCTATTGCTATTGTTAGATGGTACATTAGATTCTGGCACGTATTTTATGTTACGTTCTTTTTTATTTTATTTATTAATTTGTATCCTTTAAATTAAATTAAATAGTATTTTATTTATTAATTTTATTTATTAATTGTATCTAAGGGACGTGGTGGCTCAGGGGCTAAGAGGCTGAACTTGTTGATCAGAAAAGTCAGCAGTTCGGAGGTTTGAATCCCTAGCGCCACATAATGGAGTGAGCTCCTATTACTTGTCCCAGCTTCTGCCAACCTAGCAGTTCGAAACCATGTAAAAATGCAAGTAAAAAAAAAATAGGAACCACCTTTGGTGGGAAGGTAACAGTGTTCCATGCACCTTTGGTATTTAGTCATGCTGGCCACATGATCACGGAGATGTATTTGGACAGCGCTGGCTCTTCGGCTTTGAAACAAAGATGATTACCACCCCCTAGAGTCGGGAATGACTAGCACATATGTGAGAGGGAACCTTTACCTTTACCTATCCTGCCTTTATTATTTTTACAAATAACTCAAGGCAATTAAAATATCCAACACATTTTCCTCTTCCTATTTTCCCCACAACAATCTTGTGAGGTGGGTGGGCTGAGAAAGAATGACTGGCCCAAGGTCACCCACCTAAAATTATTGGACATTAAAATTTAGCTGTCTTTTCATTTCTACAGCCAGAAAAATCCAGGTATCTATTATAGAGTAAGGTGACCAGATTTTCAGATTGGTAAAGAGGGACACATTTACCCGGGGGTGGGAGGAGCTTGATTAAAATTTTTATATTTTGTCAAAAGGTCACCCCAGGACACTGAAACTAGCATAAATACGAATCTGTTGCCAAACAAAATTGTGATCACGTGACCATGAGGATGCTGCAATGGTCACTAAGTGTGAAAAATGGTCGCAACCATTGACTTATAAATAGACTAATGTTCTGAAAACCTGACCTAAATTACTATATATTTTAAATAGCTGTAAAGCTATGCTGAAAAAATTGTTTTCAAGGTATTGTGATAAATTCCTCGTTTAAAAAAGAAGGGAATTCTTCATGAACTTAAGGAGAAATGAGAGTATTGGATAGTAAATGGGCAAATAAAATTACCAATCAAACAGAATATTTGCACCTCAGGGTTGAAATGAGATGTTCTCTCCTACTCTTTCCTCTTCCTCTCTTCTCTCTCTGTCTCTCTCATCCTCTTTCTCTTTGTCTCTCTTCTCTTTCTCCTTCTTTTCCATTCTTCCTTCACTTATTCTTTCTTTCTCCCTTCTCTCTCCTCTTCGTCTTTTTCTGTCTCTCATCCTCTTTCTCTTTGTCTCTCTTCTCTTTGTCTCTCCTTCTTTTCCATTCTTCTGTCAGTTTCTCTCTCCTTCTCCCTTCTCTCTCCTTTGTCTCTTTCTCTCTCTCACCCTCTTTCTCTTTGTCTCTCTTCTCTTTCTCCTCCTTTTCCATTCTTCTATCACTTTCTCTCTCCTTCTCCCTTCTCTCTCCTCTTTGTCTCTTTCTCTCTCTCTCTCTTACCATCTTTCTCTTTTTCTTTCTTTCTCTCTTCTTCTTTCCCACTCTTCTATCACTTTCTCTCTCCTCTGTCTCTTTCTGTCTCTCTCCCCTATTTTTTCTTCCTCTCTCCCACTCTTTTATCACTTTCTCTCTACCACCCAACCTGTCCCCATACTTATCTTCGACTGATCATGTTTGCAATAATTTACCTTTTCTAAATAGGTGCAGTTCCCTCGCTCAATCAAACACACACACACACACACACACACACACACACACACACACACACACACACAAAACCATTTTTCTCCAAACTTTGGTCACAGCATGGTTCTGACTTTGGCTGGTGGGAACAGCTTTCTCCTTTCCCTGTCCAGTTTGGTAGCGAGTCTAGCAGAGAGCTGTCCACATCCCCGGTGACCGGGGTGGAGCGGGAGTAGCGAGAAGGCAGGCCCGGCTCTTCTTGGCTTCTGCCTCTCCTTGCAGTATACAAGAAACGGCTCGTAGTCACAGATAAAAAGAGGAGAAAAAGCATCCTCCATTAGCGCTACGCTCCCTCCCTTCCCTACTTCTGCACCCGGACTAGTTTCCCCTCCTGCCTCGGAGGCACCCCGCTCACCATCTGCTGGTGGGCGTCTCCGGCGATACCCTGCTGACGGCGAAAAAAGGCCCAACACCACGCGGAGGGCGGAGAGGAGCAGCGCCATCGTTGCCTTTGCTCTTTCTCCTGCCTTTCCCTCCTGTTGGCCACCAGCCAGAGGAGGTGGAACCGGGGCGTGGGCACAGAAAGGCGGCTGGGAAAGCCACCCTGGACGGCTTTCTCGCACACAGGACGGGCGCAACCTGGGAGACACAGAGAAAGGCGCCCGCTTGCCAGTCCACCCACCCACCCTTGGGCTCCGGGGGCAGCACCTCCCCAGCGCCTTCCTTCGCACCCTGCGGAGTTTCTCGCACACAGGATGGGCGCGACCTGGGAGACACAGGGAAAGGTGCCCGCTCGCCAGTTTGCCCGCCCACCCTTGAGCTCCTGGGGCAGCATCTCCCCAGCGCCTTCCTTTGCGCCCTGCTTAGTTTGTTGCACACAGGACGGGCGCGACCTGGGAGACACAGGGAAAACTCCGCAGGGCGCGAAGGAAGCAGCGCGGCAGCGGCGGAGCTGGGAAGGTGCTGCCCCCAGAGCCCAAGGGTGAGCGGGCTGGCGCGGGCTGGCGAGCGGGCGCCTTTCTCATACACAGGACAGGCGCAACCTTGGAGACACAGGAAAAGGCGCCCGCTCGCCAGTCTGCCCGCCCACCCTTGGGCTCCCGGGGCAGCACCTCCCCAGCGCCTTCCTTCGCGCCTTGCAGAGTTTCTTGCACACAGGACAGGCGCGACCTGGGAGACACAGGGAAAACTCCGCAGGGTGCGAAGGAAGCAGCGCGGCAGTGGCAGAGCTGGAAAGGTGCTGCCCCCGGAGCCCAAGGGTGAGCTGGCTGGCGCGGGCTGGCGAACAGGTGCCTTTCTCGCACACAGGGAAGGGGAGGAGGGCGGCGGCGGCTGTTTCACTAACCCCGTGCAGGTTACTAAAGGCCCTCAGCAGCACCAGCAGCACCAGCAGCAGCCGACGACGACAGCGACCTTGCACAACGGTCTTTGGGGGTGCTGCAGAAGCCCTGCCAAAGCGCCCCTTTCCCAGCTCGGAGCGGGATGAGCAGAGAGCGTAGCCTCGTTTAAAACGACGGCCATGGCCGCTCATTCGCTCCGCCGCTCTTGCGTGGAGGTCTGAGGAGGCAGAGGGGTGGGAGGGGCATGAAGGAACCAGCGCGGTGGCGCTTGGTGAGCAGGTGCCTTTCTCGCATACAGGGAAGGGGAGGAGGGCAGCCACGGCTGTTTCACTAACCCCGCGCAGGTTACTAATTCCCGTTTTACTCACCAGTGAAGCAGCAAAACAAAGCAAACGGCCATGAAGGCTAAATGAAATGGAGACTCCTGTGATTCATGCGGCATGCTAAGCAGACTCCAGCCAATCAGTGAGCTGGCTGGGATGTAAAATTTTAAGCACACCGCGTTTTCCATCCCAGCCAGCTCACTGATTGGCTGGAATCCAGGCCAATCAGTGAGCGGCAGGCTGGGCTGGCTTAGATTTTTAGTGTAGATAGAATAGATGGGGGAACGGAATGATCGAGCTAGCGGCAGCTGATGATGGGCGGGGGAGTCAGCAAGCGCCAAAATAAAGCAGGGGTTTTTGAGAACCGGGCGGGATGCGGGAAAAATGATGAAAAGTTGTGCCTGTCCCACCAGATGTGGGACATCTGGTCACCCTATTATAGAGTTAGACCGTTTGTCTCTGTAGTGCCAGCTAGTTACAGTTTGGATTTTTGCAGTCCTGATATGATAACTCTAACTTAACAGTTGATGCTTAAGACTAGAATATATTCAAAGAATCAAACTTACCAATTATATTAGTCCATAGACTAATATTATTTCTGTTTAAAGTTTCAGCTTTAAGCTTGACATATTTCTAATTTTTAGTGGTCGATTCAAACTTGAAATGAGTGGCATATAAATTGAACAAACAACGATCTAAATTCTCTCTTATATAAACATTGCAGGAATTGTCATTCCTCTCCATTTTTTAAGTGGAGAATAATAACATTTCTATGCTTTTGTTCCAAATCTTTCAATCTGTAAGCAAGCAAAAGTTAGCAGAAAAGAAATGCAAACTTTCAGGAAATCTTTCCCATGACTTAATATTGTTGATTTTTTTTTCATAAATCAGTGAATAACTGAATGTGGAAATAAGCAGCAAATGTAAATATCTAATACTACTAGTTTAAAAGGTGCATTTATTAACACCAGGGACCCAAGACATATCAAAGCAATGATGGAATCAAGCATTAGAACAATTCAGTATTTATCAATGTCTCCAAGCCTGTTTTATGGAATTTCTTTCTGAAATCTTTTATGCAGCTTGGTTACAGCAAAAGAATCATGCCTTCTGCTGAATAAATAGTAAGTATAGTGTCAAAATTAATGATGATTCAAAAGTAAGTTTTGAAATTTTCTTTGTACTGCCGTCTGCTGGACAATTTCTTCTTCTACATTAACAACTTGGCCCTTATCCCATTTTTATTTTAATTGAGCACTAGTGACCCTGGTTATTTCACTTTAATTATAATTCTGGACTATCTAACTTTCAATCCAGGACTAGATGTCACTTCATGTTTCAATTTAATAAGTTTAAACTGGTGATATTTCACCACAGCAACAAAACCTATGTAGTCTACGTTTGAGGCAGCCAGATCTTCTCGACATACGTATGTGTATAAATCAGAAGAACAGAACTATTTTGGGTGATTAAAAAAAGATGCAGGAGCACAGTTGGCTCACTCTTATCTCACCTTCTCTTCTCTACACTACTTCTCTTCCTTATGTTTTTTACAACATCTTCCATGGTGGCAGGAATAGAGAAATTGAGATTTAACATTTTTGCTGTTGTACTAAATTGATCTCTCCCTGGGTGTTCTTAGGTATTCACTGCCACGGATTGATAAGCGGCCAACTTTAATGAACTGTGTGCAAAAGACTGCTGGTGTGACACTGATAAGAGATTCTTCACATTACAACGGTAAGTGAAACCAATAGCAGGATGTCAGTCACTAGGCAACCAGACAGGTGCATCACACAAAGACTTCACTGGGTTGAAAAGATGAAACATCACGAATCATCTTTAATGTTATCTCAGCTAAATAGCAACCTTATCTCTCACATGTAGTTCCAGAAAAAATGCTGCTGCATGGTAACTCTCTAACATGGAGAGATGTATTGCTTGCACCAACACCTATTATGAAGCCCTTGAGGTGAAAATGGTTTGCACACCACTAAAGAATAAACCTTGATCCATTTCGTTGCTTGCGCCTCGCCCCGTAGTTCTCGCTCGAGATTCCAGCTGATTTTCTCCCAAGCAGCGGCTGTGGCCATAAGCACTGTGGAACCTCCTGCTCCAGCCTCCCCCACTCTATTACATTAAGATCCCCACACTTCTCATTCCTGTTGGAAGCACGCAGGCATGTTAGCGAGCAGGCATACAAGGCCCCTCGATGATCTGAGGGGAGCTGGGAGGCGCCAAACTGTACCCAGCTGTTCTCATTCCCTCTGGGCTAAGGGTTTGGTTTAGGTTTGGTTTATTGGATTTATAAGGATGGGACCACCTGAGATGCCACTGGGAGAATGTCCCCTTTGGGTTGCCAGGACAGCAAATTTCAAGGCAAAACGCAGCTGCTGGAATTGCAAGTTAATGCTCTCCAAGAAGCCTGTGCTACTGGGAGAAGCAGAAGCAGCAGCAGCGGGCACCACCCCCGGTATCCAGTGTCCTCCTCAGGATCCTCGAATTATAGCCATTTGCTCATCTCTCCTGAGCTTTTCTTGGGAGGCAAAGTGGGAGGCATCCTTCTGCAGAGCCTCTGGGTGGAAGGCGAGTGAATGGAACAGTGATGGGAGAGGTTTGCCATCCCCAAAGCTAGCTCTTGAGGAAGGAGGCAGAGGTGAGGCCTGGGGCTCACTTCCCTGCCGGACAATGGGGAGGGGGCTTTCTTGCACGCTTTTGGAGAAAGAAAGAAGGTGTGCAAGAAAGCCCCCTCTACTGCCTCTCAGAGGCAGGGCGATTGCTTTGCCAGCCAATCAGTGAGTGGTGGGTGAAGAAAGCATGGTGCAGACAGATGGGGCGAGTGAGCGAGCAGCAACCGGATGGGTGGGGGGAACCGAGAAACGGAGGTAGGTGGGAGAGAGCGTTCCAGTACTGTGCCATCAGACAAATGGATTCCAAAAGGTACACTAAATTTCATGAACGGGTTCTAGTGTACCGATGTGAACCAACTGAAACCCACCCCTGGCCTGGAGACAGAGATTGAGTCAAAGTTACCCAGCTGACTTTTGTACAGCAACCCGCGGCTCTGGTGCCACATGTGGCTCTTTCATCCCTCTGCTGAGGCTCCCTGTCACTCAAAATATGCATCCGAACTGCCAATGTGCGACACCCACCAGCATGTGATTTATTGAACTTTTTGACTCCCAGTAGGCAAACTATGGATAAACCAAGAATAGTTTCAGAAAAAAACAGAATGTTTAATTCAACTATATAAGCTAGTTTTATGACTACTCAGGAAATAGTCAGGTACCAGAAGGATTTGTGGCTCCTGGTGTTTTCTTTTCTGTGGGAAACGGGTCCAAATGGCTCTTTGAGTGTTTAAGGTTGCCGACTCCTGGGTTATACTATAGCCATTACTGTATGTTTTTATGCTTTACTGCATCTTTTTGTAGTTTGAGCTTAAACTAAATTTTTTTATTTTACTAATTTGAAACTAAACAGTAACTTTATTTACCATGTAGGCTAATGGACACTTTGGACTCAAAGTTTGTATCCATTGGGATTGTGATGGTCCAACCCTGTTTCTAGAGGAGCTCAATGTCAAATACATGGAATGGGTTCTTTTATCTGAACCTTAAACCATGTGAGAAGTTGGGCTGAGAAATCATTCAGAATAGCAAATCACCTAATGAGTTTCTATGACCGGAGAAAAATTTAACCCTAGGGTTTTGCGTCCAAGGCTAACACTTTCTCTACTAAGCTTGCAGTTCTCAGAATGTTCTCAAACATACATGGAGGATACCAGGTTGGGGGTGGAGAACTCATCTGCTATAGTGTCATGAAACATCTCCTATTTGAATGGATGAACTTCTTATCTTTAAAGCAGCCTGTTTTTTTACTCTATCACACTCCTTGGCCATAGTTATAGGTCATCTTTGAGTTATAATCACAGTTGAGACCGGAACTTTTGTTGCTACATGATGCAATTGTTAAGCAAGTTATACCCAATTGGTCCTTAAGCAAATGATCATGGTTATTAAATGAATTGTATGGCATTAAGTGAATTCCCCAATTGACTTTGCTTGTTGGAAGTCAGCTGGGAAGTTCACAAATGACAATCACGTGATTCTGCGATGTTGCAATCATTATAAATACATGCCAGTTGCCAAATACCAGAATTCGGATCATGTGATTGCGAAGGTTGTAAGTTGCAACTGGTTGCAAGCACCAGTTGTAAGTCACTATTGTCGGTGTCATCATAAATTTCAATAATTATTATTAAAAAAATGATTGTAAATCAAGGACAACATGTAAAGGGCATTAGACCATGAACCCATGGAAGCTTTATCCCCCAGTTCTTTGCAACGCCATATCAACCTGCTAGTTATATCTTCTAAGGTATGAAAGAGAGAAAGAAAAATTGATTTTTTAACATTTCTGTTTCAGGTTCTGGTTCACAGAAATGTAATTGACAATGCTGTCATTGGAAATATTGGCTGAATATCTACAGCCTGACTGTTTTTAAAGAGGGAAATCATGACCTTTTGAAGCTTATAATCCTTTTTGGCTGTCAAATATAGATATGAAATACAATTTTGGACCCAGCAGCACTACAGAGTAAGTAGGGTTGATATATTTTTTGCTTAAGATGATACAAAAATTCGAAACTGGAACTTAAAGAGGAGATTTCATATTATCCAGGTCCAGAAGTCAAAAAGATGCTCAGAATTCATCCATGTGTACAAGAACACTTAATACAATCACTACCAAAGCCCTTATAGTGGGACTGTGGATTCTTCATAAATAACTATTTCAACTCTGGATTCCAAGAAGGTGCAGGGATTGGTTATACTTTTTAATCCCTTTTTCTGTTTGCAAATATCACTATTTTCAACATAGGCTTATAGAAAGCATTTTGCGAGGCTTATTAAAAAACCACCTCACTATTTTACAAAAGTTTTAGGATTAAACAAATTTTGTTTGCTGTTCAAATCCTTATATTTTAGACACACAGAGAGGAAATGACAGAATTCACACATTGAGATAAGTCCAACAGTGTCCAGAGAATTAAAAAAAAGTCAAGATGTGGTTGTGGCAGCACAATAGCTCTGCTGCTTTTGTACATGCATGAATGATTGACATGTGTACAAAAGAGATGGAGCTGCAAACAAGATGCTATAAGGGTTATTTTATATTTTGTACTCCCTCTATAGATGCTACTGGTTAAATGATGCAGTTTTGTTTTGTTTGGCCTGACATGTTACGTTCACTCAAACATTGTGGTTTGTAAATAAGAATTTATGACTTAATATGTTGAACTCTTGTCAGGTAGTTATGATTTTGTCAATAAATCATAGTTTTTCAACTCTGACTGAGTATAACATGGATTAAGCTCATATATAAATACAGTGAAGTTTTCTATTTATTCCACTATTGTAAAAAGAACTCACAACCAAACTTAAAAGTCCAAGATATGTGTATTTAATACTATATGCTTTAATCAGAGTAATTAAAAGCTCAAAGCCTTATTTATGATCTCTTAGCACCGTGGGTATAAATCAAAATCCTGCCTGTTCAGAATGCCAGAAAAAAAATTGCCATTCAGAAGTTTATTTTTAAATATAACATTTTAAAAAATACAATTTTAGTTTATTTGTTTAGTTCCAAAGACATAATAGTGGGATTTGTAATGAATTGAGAAATATTGTACCTAGGGAGCTTACTTTGTTTCTGCCTGTGAAAATAATAGTTTTTGCTTAGAGGTGACATTCATAAGACCAGTGGTATTGTTTGAGTGACAAATTTATGTACATTGCTTAAGCAATTTAATATAGTGTGTTGAGGTTTGATCTCAGTCATTCACTTGAAAAAAAAAGATGAAAGAAACGAATGAGTCAATGACATTAAATTTAAGGGCTAGAAAATGCATGCATTAATATGCAATGCTCTCCTGGGAATGCTTTCATGTTGGAAAGAAAACCCACAGGCAAGGTGATGGCTTCCAGAAAACAAAGCTATTATGAGAATATGCTTTCCCTCCATGACCAATGTGATCCATTTCTCACTGGCAAAAATATCCCCTAAAATAATCCACAGTCTGATGCTTTTTCTTCATCTAGCTTCCTCCTTCCTAGCTATTAGACAAAGCAGTTTTCAGTCAGTAGGACAAGTGGAACCAGTTTTCATTGCAAATTGTTTCAAAGTGTTGTACCTTGATTTAGTCTGTCTCCTCATCCATCAGTAATACATTACCACCATCCATCACGTGGTTCTATAAATTTAATAAATAAATTCTTGTCCAACTTCAAACATTACCATTCAATAAGCAGAAAAAAAGCTCAGAAGTGATAAGCAGAAGAAGCTGAAGACTGGAGATGGGGAAGAAAGGAGAGGAATCAAAAGTGATTTACATCAACACCATTTGCCATACTTCTCATGCCTTTCTGTTTTTGCAAATGATTATTGCATATACTCTGTTTCCCTGAAAATAAGACCTCCCCGGATAATAAGCCCAACCAGGCTTTTGAGTTTGTGCACTAAAATAAGCTATCCCCCCAAAAATAAGACCTTCCTGAAAATATTGCAACACAGCAGCAGACATGAGGATCAAGCTTGCCACCTCCTGCACCTCAAAAATAATAAGACCCCGAAAATAAGGTCAAGTGCTTATTTCAGGGTCAAAAGAAAACAAGACCCTATCTTATTTTTGGGAAAACACAGTATGAGAAATACGGCAAAATCATGCAGTGCATAATTTTATGCTGCACTGCATAATTCTCTTCCATTTGAAACCTCAGGACTTCCAATTCCCCCACCTCCCCTGAAATGTAGATGATTTATTGGTTATACATTTAATGGGGCATGGTTATTGGTTATACATTTAATGGGGCATGGCAGTAGTAGATTTGTCTAGAAACTCCTTTCAGTTGTTCAAAATCTCATTGCTCAAAAACAATTTAAAGCCAACCTACAGTTATTTTTTCTACCACAATCACTGGAACTCTGAATATAGCATTAGCCAAGACATTCTTCTTTTCATTATCTATCAGGAGAAGACGAGAAGAACTCTCCTATTTCAGGTGAAAAGGTCTTGGAGGAAAAAAAGTGTGGGGAAAAAAGGATGATTAACTGCTCTTGATCATCAAAGCCTTTTCTTTTGGTTTCCATTTAATACAACTATCAAAGAAAACACATCAGAGTCTTTAACACAATTGGAACCCCACAAGAAATTTGGCCCTGAAACTTTAGATATAATTTTTAGTCCTATTAAATTTGAGTGATCTTTTTTTCCGCATACAATATTCCAACCCTAGACAAAATATTTTCTTCTTGTAACAGTTTGTCTGATTTTCTGCAGCTTTCAAATTTTGAAAAAGCCAGTTCAGTTCGGGGTAGGCATCTCTCTGGACATGCCTCTCCAGACACATAATATCTTTAGGGCATTGTAAGGGACTACATGAAGGAGAAGAGTTTAAGAATAGACACCATTCTGGGAAAGTTCAGCTAAACAGACAAGAGATTATTTATTTTACCAGTCAATCAATTTGTATTCTGCCTGCTAATTGAAAACATTCCCAGAGCAGATTACAGCATAAATCTAAAATGAGAACAGTAAAATAATACTAAAGCAGCAATAAAACAAAGTAAAAAGCAACTCTTTTTTAATAGAAAAAAACCCCATCTCTAGATTAAAAATTTAAGTAATGCTTTCTTTCAAATGCTTTTACCTGCTGCTGAAAAGACAGCTATGAGGAACTAGCTAATGCCTCAGGAAACCCCTTTTCATACACTGGATAATGTAACAGAGAAACTCCCCCAAATCAACATTTGTCTAGTTTGGGAATTTGACTTCTAGAAGATGTTCTTTAAAAAAAAATAGTAAGACTAATAGCAGAGTTCTTATGTGAAAAGCTATAGTTAAAGATTAGTTTTTCTAATCTTTGAACCAGTTATGGAAAACTGCATAACACTTTCAATCCCTTGGGTGCATTCTCCCACACCTTAGGATATATTTATGGGATTTATATCCTGAGATCTGCATGCTTTCTATAACTTGCCATGATCAACTGCCTGACCATTAATGTTTTCATACCATTTTCAAACTTAAAATGTGTTATGTCAATACCAAGGAATTTGCTACAATATGGAAGTAAAAGCAGACACACTTTTAATACTGTTCTGCTGGCCGTTACTGAAACCTGGGCACCCAAATTTAAGACAAAATAACAGCAGAATAACATACTAGAATTGGAAGGGACCTTGGAGGTCTTCTAGTCCAACCCCCTGTTCAAAGGAGTGATCCCATATCATTTCAGACAAATAGCTATCCAATCTCTTCTTAAAAGTCACTAGTGATGGAGTACCCACAACTTCTGAACACAAGCCTTTCCACTGATTATTTGTTCTAACTATCAAGAAAATTGATAAGGAAATTGATTAAGGGATTTTTTTCCTTAATTCTAAGTTGGATCTCTCTTTGATAATTTTCCATCCAATACTTCTTGTATTGCCCTCAGGTGAAGAATAGGTTGTTCCTCTCTTTTTTGTGACAGCCTCTTAGATATTGGAAGACTACTATTAAAGATTGGGAGACTGCTCTTACATATTCAAAGTCTGTTATTATATCACTTCTAGTCCTTCTCTTTGTTAGACAAGACATTCCCAGTTCCTGCAACCGTTCTTCATATGTCTTAGCTTCCAATCCTGTTATCATGTGCTGCTTTTCTCTCCCCCTTTTTTCCAGAATCTCAACATCTTCTTTGTATAATAGAATGGAATATTCCAAGTGTGATTTTACCAAATCATTATAAAGTAATATTAACACTTTACATATTCTTCATTCTGTCCCACTGTGATGCAGCCTAGGACTGTATTGGTTCTTTTGGTAGTTGCATATTTAAGTAGCTTGGCTCATATTTAAGTGGTTGTCCTATTTCCCTCTACAGTTACTGCTCTTGACCCAGGGATCACGTATTCTATACTTGTGTATTTGATTTTTCCTACCTAAGATAATTTTTTACCGTTCTTACCAATTTCATTAAAAAAAAAACCAGAGCCCAGTGTTCAACTTTGTCAAAATTCTTCTGGATCTTGAACTTCTTTTCTAACATGTTGGCTATTCCCCGCAGCTTGATATCATCTTCAAATTTGATGAGTTCCCCTTCTATCTCTTCATCTACATTGTTTATGAAGATGTTGAGGAGTATTGGGCCTAAGACAAAGCTTTGAAATACTCAACTCTCTATATAGATGTAGTTCCATTAAGGACTACACATTGAGTGCAGTTGGTCAGCCAATTATGAATTCATCTGGTGGTGATGCTGCCTAACTCACATTTTTCTATTTTACCAAGTAGTAAATTGTGGGTCTACTTTGTCAAATACCTTACTGAAATCCAAATATATTATTCCACAACATTTCACTAGTCCATTAATTTAGTTACTTTGTCAAATAATGCAATAATGTTTGTTTGGCATGATCTGTTTGATGACCCTCTTCATCATATAAAGTAATCCAATGCAAATTGATGTGTAGTGGTGCAGTGATTAGAATGCAGAACTGCAGGCTACCTCTATTGACTGGTGGCTGCCAGCATATTTGGCGGTTGGAGTCTCACTGGTTCAAGGTTGACTCAGCCTTCCATTCTTCCAAGGTCAATAAAATGAGGCCCAGATTGTTGGGGGCAATATGGTGACTCTGTAAACTGCTTAAAGAGGGCTGTAAAGCACTGTGAAATGGCATATATGGTAAGTCTAGGTGCTGTTGCTATAGCTATCCCCTTCTCAGCCAGTTTGCTTCTGCTCATCCACTATATTAGCAATATCAGACACTGATTTAGAGCTTGAAAAGTTTCCTTGAAATCAAATGGCAAAGAAAGATACCTGCATGCAAGTATAAGGATAAGAATACAACATGGGCCTGAAGAGAATAGTATTGTTACAAGATTGAAGAATGAATCATAGAGTCACTGTATGGTTCAATGCAATGTTTCCAATACACAGAAAAATAATGCCGGTTTATCATGAACACTGGACATATATTATCATTGTTGGTCCAGTATCTAGAGATTGATCACATAGTAAATCTTCAGAAAAATTACAAAGGTTTTTAGATATTTAGACGTACAGTATTGATTAATAAAGACCTTCAAATTTCTTATTATATCTAGTAGAAATTGAGTTGCAGAAATATTAAAGAATTGCAAAGTTTGAAATCAACTTGAAGAAAAAACTGTTTTTTTATCTATTTTTATTACATTCAAATAAAAACCACAGGATGCCTTATTATGCCAATCATTGTGATAAAAGCCATTTTTTTGTTCCTTATAGAAGTATTTCTAAAATAGATATCTGGAATATATAAAGCTGGTGTGAGCCACTAAGTATTAGACCATATAAATGAAGAGTGTGATTCATAATCAAATGACGGCATAGTTGTCCACTTTGTGAATGCATCAAAGCAATTCTTAAGTAGAGAATTACTCATAATTGCCCTACGGAAATTAAGTACCTGTTCATACTGAAACCAAAGAATAATGGCCTTTCAGAGGCTAAGCTGTTAGATAATAATAGTAACACATCCCACTTGCAACTTGTCCCATAAAACCAGTGAAAAAGTAAAGAAAACATTGTTATGTAAAGTTTACTATTCGGTTTTTATATATTTTTGATTCTCCAGCTAGTCTGCATTTGAATTTCTGTATCTACTGTACAACAAAGTTTTAAAAGGGTGGAATTCTTCCAGAGAATACGTTTTTTGCATCTCCCAAGACTTCTGCTTGTATTATCAACCTTGGCAACTTTAAAATGTGTGGACTTCAGCTTCTAGAAATCCCGTGCTATCACATCTTTAAGTTGTCAAGGTTGATAAATATTGATTTAAATGAAGCAGGATTAAGCATCTGACCATTTAAATTTTGTTTGGGATACTAGGGCAACTTATCTTCTCACTTGCAAAGAACCAATGAGTCCTTGCTTTTCCTAACTACCATTTTAGCCAAGATATCTCTATGAAATGTTTCTCAAACTTGGCAGTTTGAAGTTAGTGGACTTCAATTATCAAAATTCCCTCAACTCTAGCTATGCCGGCTGGGGAATTATTGGAATTGAAGTCCATGTATCTTCAAGTTGCCAAGGTTGAGAGCATAGCTTTATATTAATCCAGGCACATCCGCTGGCAGATAAAATGAGCCAAAGGTCATCCCCTTCAGAAAGCAACTTAAAGTGGAAGTTTCTTATGGTTTCAATTGATGACCTATCCCTTGACCTTGGCTTGTACCCAGATTTTTTAATGTACTCCCCAGCATAATGAAACTTCAGGAAATGAGGGAACGCCCCCCCTCTTACAGGGGATATTTAATTTAGCTCAGCATTGCAAACTTCTCCCACTCCTAAAATGAGGCTTCTTATGGGAATTTATATTTTCCAGAACCTCATAGCAGAAGACACCAGACTATCATGTACTGGTAAGTGCTACTGTTGGCATCAGTTGATTACCAAAGGCTCAATGTGGTTAAATATTGCCCATGCAGCCTATCAAGAAGTGTCCTTATACTTCAGATACGAAGCAATTTACTGTAGTATAAAATATCTTTGTGTGTTTGAGACCTAGTGGCCAAAAAGGAAATCAATTATTGTAATCTAGAAAAGATTAAATATAAGAATCCTCAACTCTGGCTCCTTTCCAAGATGATTGCCAGTTTGATGTCTACACTTACTGTGGATTCAAATAAAAGGCAGTCTTCCTTATACCCACCTCATTAATAAATACATGGTAGACAAAGGCCATGACAGCATAGGATTTTATTTCCCTCCCTGCACCGGTGAGAGAATACCGCAGCCCGGTAAAAATTTCAGATTTAGGGATGTTGTTTGCTTGGGCTGAATTATGAGGTATGAGTCTCAATCCATAACATGGAGTTGATTAATCCCTCTGTCAGATCAAAATTATGCTTAAAGCCATAATCATAAAATTGAATTGTGAATTTAATGGTATACTTAATTTAAAATCTTAGAAAACCACCTTAGAGCACATTAGACTATGGACTAAATTACTGCTAGTACAGTGTGAAGGCCATAATAAAAGTATCAATTGGAAGCAAATATACCGAACAGATTTCTGTGTTTTTTTTCCAGAGATGGTAAAGGTTCCCCTCGCACATATGTGCTAGTTGTTCCTGACTCTAGGGGGGGGGGGATGTTCAGCTCTGTTTCTAAGATGAGGAGCCAGCGCTGTCCACATGGTCATGTGGCAAGCATGACTAAAAGCTGAAGATGCACTCCCACCAAAGATGGTTCCTATTTTCTACTTGCATTTTTATATGCTTTTGAACTGTTAGGTTGACAGAAGATGGGACACGTAACAGGAGCTCATTCCGTTACACAACATTAGGGATTCGAACTGCCGAACTGCTGACCTTTCTGATCAACAAACTCAGCAATTTAGCCACTGAGCCACTGAGCATATTAAATATTTTGTTTTCAGGCCTCAAATTTATTTATCAAAGAGTTTCTCTTCCCCTATTAACCCCTTTTAAGATTTTCTTGTGGATGCTTTTTGTCAGAGATTTGCAAAAGACACTCTTTTCCACTAACCTAAAGATAGGAAGTTAAATTAATAGGGCAGCCACTAGCATTTCTATATATCACCCTGTTCTTTGTCTCTCAGCATCTGTTGCCTAAGGCAATCACCTCAGTCTGTGTAATGACAGGAACAGTTACTGAACAAGTACCAGAAGAAAATAGAGTTAGAAAAGGACAACAGAGCTCCTAAGAGGACAATTGTTATCTCTCTGAGATAAATACTGATCCGTCTCAAATCATTTCCATTACAAATGATAAGTACAAAGTTCAGCAACGCTTTATGTTTTTACTTCCAGTTAATGAATCAAGCTCTGATGACAGTTTAAATAATGTATGCCTTCCACATGGCTTTGAGAAAATAAGGTTGTACAAATGCAAACTTATTAGTTTAAACATTGCCATGGATTTGAAATGTTTTGTTTTATCTGAAAGTATTTAATTTCTCCCATTTGTCACTATTTAAATCTTTGTAAGATTCCTAATGGAATAAATAAGAGAGGGGTAGTTGTTATATAGTATATAGAGCAACTGTCTGCTGAAAAGTCCAATCTGCTGTCAGCTTGCAAGGTATGAATAAAGGGAAAAATGACCAGCTTTTTAAAATTTATTTTTAACATTTGAGATATAGTATCTATAGGCTGAATAGACTAGCATCACAGATCACCATATTCTGAAGATGATGGTCTTTTGTCTTTTGTAATTAAGCAGTTCACATTGTCTGTCTCTTTGTATGAACAATATAATGGAAATTTCAATTATGAAAAAAAACCTGTTTAACTTCATGTTTTATTTTATTTTTTAAAATAAGACTTATTAAATAAACTAGTGCTACAAATCCTCCCCTGCCAAGTCCCATGCTGTTTTATTAAGGTAGTGGTCGAGGGAAGACCCCCCCCACCCCACTCCTAGAAGAATGAAATAATTTGAGGAATATTAAAAAAGGAAGATTATATTTCTCAAAGGGAGAAATGGAGAAACATGTTTTTAAGAGGCAGAAAGCAACCCCCACTTTCCTTAATAGCTCACAGCAAATATCAGCACTTAAGAAATAAAGAGCTTATTGAAAATTAGACAGCTCTATTCATAGGCAAAGCAAATACTGCAGGCATAAATACATTCAAGACAGGATGTTCTGAAACAAAGGCAGAATAGTATGATTAGTCAAGATCCAACACAGAAAAAAGCAATTAAGCCACAACAGGAATTGCCTAACAGCCTTTCAGAACCCAAGCTCCTTCATTACATCATCTCAGAGCAGACCAAACTTCAACAAAATATAGCTCAGATAAACACCTAGGATTTGCATTTTGCCTATAAAGCCAGTTATAACCCCTTCATGAACCTATGGGAGTCTGACAACAGCCAATAGAATACATATTCTTGCACAGGAACAAGAAGCTCAAGTGCAAAGCTCAAATAAGGTATACAACCCCCCTCACTCTCAACTCCATTGGTCAGCTGCACCAGAACCATGTGCTTGGTGATTCTCTTCATCATTAAACCTTATTTGCAATCAGCCTCCATGTTTCCAGTGTCTTTCTCCCAGCTTGGAACGAAATAAGATGGATATTTCTTCCCATCTCATAGTGATGATGTGGGTGTTCCTGGAAGTGTGTGCCAAGATTATAAACTTCTAGCAGAGTCTACCCAAGCTATGCCAGCAAATCTGGAGAACAACACAGTTGCCAATAATGGGAAGAAGGCAATTTATGGATAAAAGAAAGGAGATGCAAAGGACAGTGTTAACTATTGAACAATAGCAATAGCACTTATACTTATATAATGCTTCACAGTGCTTTACAATTCTCTCTAAGCTTTTAACTGGATCTAATTACAAGGGTGATGGGTAAGGTGACCAGACGTCCCAATTGTGGTGGGACAGTCACAGTTTATAACAATTTGTCCCGTGTCCCGGGGCGTTTTTAAAAAGTCCCGATTTTCTGGCTTCATGTTGAAAGCCCAGTGGATTTGCTTAAGAAATCCTAACTGGGGCAAGACAAAAGACACTCTGTCTAAACTCTTTCTATGTCTCAGTACTTTCATTGAAGATATTAAAACATTAAAGCAAGAAAACGGACCCCCCCCACCCATTTTACTTACTTTTATAAGAAAAGATGACGCAGTACCATAGAGCTCCAGGAAATACTTGGCTAGAGAAGTCGTGAGTGTTCCTTCCTGGATTTTCTGGAGGGGAAGGGCATGGAGGTTGGAGGTCGGCTCGTGTGGAAAAAATGGTAGCAAAGTTTCTTTGAAAAATATTTCCCTGACTAATTTCACCATTTTAATTTGCTCAGTTCTTTGTATTAACATCTACATCATTCTGGATTGACTTGGAGTGCCTGCCTGCTGTTAAGTGAGCTGGGTTTTTTTCTTTTATTTTTTTAATGTATGTTAAAATAATATTTTATTAATTGTGCATAGGATTTTTTAAAATAGTTTTATTCTGTGTGGATTCTTTTTTTAAATTGTCTTAGACTATTTAAAAAAAGATTCTATCCAAAATAAATTGAAGTGAAACCATTTTTTAAAATTCTATGCACAATACTTTGAAATATATTGTGCATAGAATTTTTAAAAAATAGTTTTACTTCAATTTATTCTGTGTGGAATAGTTTAAAATGTTTTACTTCAATTTATTCTGTGTGGATTCTTTTTTTAAATTGTCTTAGACTATTTAAAAAAAGATTCTATCCAAAATACAAAATACCAGCTGCAGTTATTCACTTAAGAACTGTGGCAAGAAAGGTGGTATAGTGACCAAAGTTACAATGGCATTGAAAAAAGTGACTGATGACCATTTTTCACACTTAGCGACCATTTTCACTCTTAGCGACAGTTGCAGCACCCTCATGGTCACGTGATCAAAATTTTGATGTTTGGCAACAGATTCGTATTTATGATGGTTTCAGTGTCCTGGGGTCATTTTAATTGCCTTTTGTGACCTTTGGACAAAGTCAAATGGGGAAACCAGATTCACTTATGTTACTAACTTATCAGCTGCAGTTATTCACTCAAGAACTGTGGCAAGAAAGGTGGTATAGTGACCAAAATTACAATGGCATTGAAAAAAGTGACTGATGACCATTTTTCACACTTAGCGACCATTTTCACACTTAGC
This sequence comes from Thamnophis elegans, assembly GCF_009769535.1. Classification (NCBI taxonomy): domain Eukaryota; kingdom Metazoa; phylum Chordata; class Lepidosauria; order Squamata; family Natricidae; genus Thamnophis; species Thamnophis elegans. The sequence continues at coordinate 31,199,578 of NC_045558.1, forward strand.
GATCGTTGCAGCATCTTCATGGTCACATGATCAAAATTTTGATGTTTGGCAACAGTTACAATTTATATTTGTAAATTGTAGCTATGTTGAAATAAAAAAATATTACAATACTACTTTTGCGTTGTATGAAAATTTTTGTTGCTCCGTATAAAATTTTTAATCAAGCCCCTCTCCCCCCCCCCGGTCAAAGGTGTCCCTCTTTACCAATCTGAAAATCTGATCACCTTAGTGATGGGTAGATTGTTGAAAGATCTGATGGACAAGATTGGAAACTATATGGTTGCTACAAGCTGACCCTGACTTGATGACAGATAATTAGTCAAAAATATATAGAATATTTTATGCCAAGACAGATATCATGAAGGAGCTGAAATCAGTACTGTTTTGAATAGTAACTATAGAAGTTGGTTTGGCTTATTTGTTTGATTTTTGCTCACCCTTTTTTTCAAATAGTTTCTAACATAGAATTATAAGCAAACGAAGAAAAAATTGATTTGGCAAGAGCATAACTTATTAGAACATTGCATACTCTGATGATGTTATAATGAAATATTGATTTTCTTTAATCCCTGATCTATTCATTTGTTATTCAAACACTGTTATGGAATATCACTAAAGTAACATGGAAATAAAATAAAGAAAATTCTATATTCTGAACCAAGCTAACACCAGATTTAACCACTACATGAGCTTTTAGTATAGATATATAACGAATATATTTGGGGAGTAATGAGGTGCACAGATACTGAGGGGATCACAGGGAGGGCATTTTTTCAGGCTGATAAATTAATTTCTTACTTTCCTAATTGACAGTTTGTTTTTCAACTATGATTAATGAATGCTCTATGTGTTCGGTATAGAGCTTTTTCAAAAACAGCCTCTGGCACTTATGTAGCATGATAGAATGTTGCATGCATATCTGGTTTCTATCCCAGGGAGTATTATGTGTTTGCATTGGCATTTTCATTTATATTTGGGGAAATATCCAGATAATTGTATACATACCATTCAGTCTCCCAAAATTCTGACTTGTAATGGGAGTGCTTCTAGATAATGCATCTATTATAACTATAACTGTAACTGTAACTGTAACTGTAACTGTAACTGTAACTGTAACTATAACTATAACTATAACTATAACTATAACTATAACTATAACTATAACTATAACTATAACTATAACTATAACTATAACTATAACTATAACTATAATAATTAATGGAATTTTAGGCCAGGTGATATTTCCCATTTATGTCTTTATTGAGTTTCTCCAATATATATCACTTTTTTCCTAACCAGAAAAAAATCTTAAATGACAGAGATAACAAAAATATTAATATGGAATGGAGCGATAGGCAGTGCAAGTTTCCTTCTGAAAGTAATCATCATCAATGAAACGACACTGAGGATTTTCATAATCTTTGTTTATAAGCAGAGAAGGAATGGAAGAAAAGAGATACTTTTCCAAGACAGCTGAACTGCTTCCCCATACAATCTGCTCTTGTATTTTAAAGAAGTCCTTAATCAACTTTTTGATCATGTAAGGTAACTTTCTATGAGCTCTACTTATATTGAAACCACCAAACTGATTGTTCTGGATCAATTGCCCATCAGGAGAAATCACAAAAGAAAGTTTTAAAAGAGGAGCATCATTTCCCTATTGCCTGGAAGTCCCATTTCATCCTAGCTCTGCCTCTTCTGGAAAATGCACCACATTCATGGAGACATCTCCTGAACTAACTCTCATTTTTCCTAGTTATTCTTTTAAAGAAACAATAGAAGAAACTTAGGGAAACTGAGATCTAAACCGAAAGGCACTAGTGCTCATGCTAGGCACAAAAATGAGCTAAGTAACTTTGGGACAGTCATTCTTTCCTAGCCCTAGGAAGAACACATGGCAAAAAACTTTAAAAATGCTTCTAAGAAAAGTGTATGGACCTCAAGAAGGAATTAGAGTTGATTCAAAGGGTTATAAAACCAATATTGTTAATGTCTGCTGAGAAAATTCCAGTCTATTATTCCTTCATATTTAATTTGGTCCTGAATGAGTTAAATTGTGCCTTATGTTAAGCTAGCATTTCAAACATCATGTTTACAAATGACTATTACATTCCTAAGAGCAAAAGAATCAGGTAGGTGGAGAGAAGCAATCAACCAAATTAGGAGGAAATTTCTAGTGTTTTTCTTCTTATCCAGTCCGCCCCCCCCTCCAAAAAATTCTGACCCAGTTGTTTGTTTGTTCCCTTAGATGTGTCTGAAAATATCTAGCTAAGGTCAAATTATTGCTGCAAAGCTTTAATCTCACATATAATGATTTTTTTCTCCTACAGTATCTGCATTTTATTTTGCGATGATTAATTGTACCTTTCATGAATGACCAGCATTAGATCATGCGCCATTCAGTATTTGAGGGGATACTTGAGGTCACTTATTTTCTTGATCCTTACAGTCTACTTGCTTTTGTACCTTTACAAAGAAGGTTCAATATTCTCTGTCTTCTTCCTAGAGTACATTTCTTCAGTTTTTGTTTCTCAATGTAACAATAAAGCTACTAATCTTCACATTTAATATCCAGAATAGACCACTCCTTATGTTCATAACATTCTGTCTTCAGATTGGACTCAGATTGGATAGTTGCCTCTTTTCAAGGAGTTAGTACTGAGTAAGGTGACCAGACGTCCCGCTTTTGGCGGGACACCCCCGCTTTTCAATGCATTTTCCCGCGTCCCGCCCGCCTTTTTAAAAGGCATGCTTTTTTTGGCGCTCACAGCTCCCGCCCATCAGCTGCTAGCTTGCTGGGCTGGCTCATCGTTCTGTTCTCTATCCTACCGATGAGCCAGCCCAGCAAGCTAGCAGCTGATGGGCGGGAGCTGCGAGCGCCAAAAAAAGTGTGCTTTTTACCTACCTACAAATTTAAGCCAGCCCAGCCTGCCGCTCACTGATTGGATTGGCCTGGACTCCAGCCAATCAGTGAGCTGGCTGGGATGGGAAATTTTCAGCACGCCTGCGCGAGTCTCCATTTCCTTTCACCAAAAGACGAAAGAGGTTGCAGCTGCGCTGACTGGTGAGTATTAAGAGCCGCGAGCGGATGGTGTGAGATCGCCGCCCGGTAGCCGCCAGAAGCCGCTCCCGGCCGTGGGCCCCTGCCCTGCCGCGTCCAGCGTGTCTTCAACAGCAAGCGGGTTGCCCGCCCGCCTAGCTGCGTTGCCCACATGCGCGGGGATTCAAGAAATCTGGCTGGATACTTTGAATCCCCGCGCGTGTGGGCAACGCAGCTAGGCGGGGGAGGGGAGCTTCGCTTGAGATGACCATGCTATGCCCTCCATAGCCTGGTCCTCCCAAGCAGAGCCCGCCTAGCTGCGTTGCCCACACACGCGGGGATTCAAGAAATCCGGCTGGATACTTTGAATCCCCGCGCGTGTGGCCAATGCAGCTATGCGGGGGAGGGGAGCTTCGCTTGAGATGACCATGCTATGCCCTCCATAGCCTGGTCCTCCCAAGCAGAGCCCGCATAGCTGCGTTGTCCACACGCGCGGGGATTCAAGAAATCCGGCTGGATACTTTGAATCCCCGCGCGTGTGGGCAATGCAGCTTATGCGGGGGTGGGGGACTCCGCTTGGGATGCCGGGTCATGCTGTTGAAGACGCGCTGGACGCAGCAGGGCAGGGGCTCGCGGGCGTGAGCAGAGCCAGCCACTGCTCCCAGTTGGGACCGGACGCCCTTAACTTAGCAACCCTGCATTGCTCGTAATCTTGAGGCTCCACGCGAAAGGGCTGAACGTGGAGGAAAGGAAGGCACGTCGGGCATCCAGATCGCAGCGAGGAGAAGGAGGAGGAAGTAAATACAAGTATAATAAATACAAGTATTTATTATACTTGTATTTATTATACTGTGGATTTGGTCTGCATCAACCTGCCGCCTCCCCTCACCAGGCAAATCGCGGTGAAAACTCTGGGTGAGTCTCCGTGGAGAGCTTGGCGGGCAGCTGGCTGGACTTCTAAGAGGTGGGGGGAGGAGCGGCAGCTCCTTGAAATGGAAAAAGGCTTGCTTCCTCCCCCTCCCCCAAATGAGACCGGGCTCCCAGCAGCGATTTGCCATTTGAGAGAGAGAGAGAGAGGGAGGGAGGGGGAGAACGCGAGTGTGTGTATCCCTCCTTCCTTCAGCCCAACACTCTAGCCCGGCTTGGCTCCCGCTTCGTCTCTCCTGCCTCTTCGCTTCTCTGTTCGATTGTTGAAAGTGGGAGCCAAACCGGGTCATTCCTTCCAAGAGGCAAGTTTCCCATTGATTGAATGACTCGCTGCCCTAGACCCTCTGCAGTCCCTCTCGTCTGGCCAGAATGCCAGCAAGAGTGTTGGGCTGAAGGAAGGAGGGATACACACACTCATGTTCTCCCCCTCCCTCCCTCCCTCCCTCCTTTCCCAGCCAGTCCCATGCCTTCTCCCAACCCCCGCCCCGTTCTCTTAGCTGCCCCGTTCTCTTAGCTACGTTCTGCCTTGTGATTGCTGTCTCCAGGCTCTCCTCTCCTATTATCGTGGAAGGTGTCTCATTTGGGGGAGGGGGGGGCAGGCCTTTCTCCATTCAACAGATCCAATATACAGAGTTTTATTTTTTGGCCCTAAAAATATTGTCACTGAGGATGAGAGAAATTTCTTCATCATTGCTATTGGCCTCAAGTAGCAAATAATTAAACATGGTTTTTAGTGTTCTTAGTTAGCGATCTGCTTTTTAACATTACATGGTATCAGTTTCAAGAATGCATGCAATCCTGAAAATTTGTAACAAACTTGTTGAAGGGCCTATGAAATATTTTCTAGTTTAGTGTAGAATAAGTATTCTTAATAAAAGAAAAAGTCATTTTTATTTAATCAATTGCATTCCTGTTTATAATGGCATTAATTAACTAAACTGGAAATAAATCTATGTTTTGCTAGAGTTTTAAAATTAAAAAACCTTACATTTTGTTGCTATTATTTTAATCAGAGTTTTGCCAAGTGAAATTATATAATGGTTCCTCATGTCTCTGTAATTTTCTAAATCTCATCCAGAAGTACCACAGAATCTGGCATTTTCAGCAGAATGATGCTGATGCTAATAAAACATCCTGATTTTTGGTGAAAGGATAGAAAGAGGAAGGAAGGAGGAAGAGAGATCTAAAGTGCAGAAAGACAGAAGGCAGATAGGCAAGAGGAAGGAAGGAAGGAGAAAGAATGGAAAGGAAGGAAGGCTAGAAGGAAGAAAGAGGGAGGGAGGGAGGGAGGGAGGGAGGGAGGGAAGGAAGGTGAAAGGAGGAAGGAAGGAAGGAAGGGTACTTCCACTTGTAGGCCTGGGACTGAATGCAGGAGGAGTCTCTCCATAGGATCAGCTGCTCCTCTGATCATGGTCTATGAAAATGTTACTGCCTGCCTGATGCAAATTTAGACAGATGGTGCTTTGGGCTGCCCCTCAAATCCCCCCTTTACTCCTCCCCCTGTAGAATTCAGCCCCCTGAGTTTTGCCTTTGAGGGGCATGTGTGGTTATGGCGGATGGCAGAGTCAGCTGGAGGTTGAGAGGGGATTGGGGCTTTTGTCCGCCTGTGGAGTTCTCCCCATGGACAGGATGGGATGTTGGCATGAAAGGGATCCGGGCACAATCTCACCTGTTCCAAGTAAAGTTGCCTTTTGTAATTGGCTACTGGTAATCCTCGACTTACGACCAGGATTGATCCCCCAATTTCTGTTGCTAAGGGAGACGTTTGTTAAATGATTTTTGCCTCATTTTGCGACCTTTTATTGCCACGTTAAGTGAATCATGGTGGTTGTTAAGTCAGGAACATGGCTGTTTAGTGACCAAAATTACAATGGCATTGAAAAAAGTGACTGATGACCATTTTTCACACTTAGCGACCATTTTCACACTTAGCGACCGTTGTGGCATCCTCATGGTTACGCGATCAAAATGTTGATGTTTGGCAACAGATTCGTATTTCTGATGATAGTTTGAAATGGTGACAGTATAAATTATTGCTGGTGTAATACTTAACAATGTTTTTTAAGGATTTCTTTTATTTATAGAATACCTTTTTTATTATTTTGGGGGGATTTTTACTTTTAAATTGTTTATAAAATGTATTTACTACAAGAAATGTTCCTTTTTGCAAATGTGATCTTTGCAAATCTTTGTGATGCAATATGTTCAGACTAGGTTTATGTGTCTCAAAGTGGCTGCTATTCTATGGGCAGGCCAGGTTGGTGCAAGGCAGCTTTGCCAGATTTGGTGTGTTTCACCCTCATTGAATTTTATATCGTACAAAGAATGGAAGGAGGAAGGAAGAGAAAAAAGGAGGAAGGGAGTGAGTGAGGAAAGAAGAGGATGGAAGGAGGGAGGAAGGAAGGAAGAGAGGGAAAGAGCAGAAGACAGATAAGGTGAAGGTAGATAAGCAAGAGGAATGAAGGAAGAAGTGAGGAGTCTCGAGGAGGGGGAAAACATTTAGTGACCAAAGTTACAATGGCATTGAAAAAAGTGACTGATGACCATTTTTCACACTTAGCGACCGTTGTGACCATTTTTCACACTTAGCGACCGTTGCAACCATTTTTCACACTTAGCGACCGTTGCGACCATTTTTCACACTTAGCGACCGTTGCAGCATCCTCATGGTCACGTGATCAAAATTTTGTTTGGCAACAGATTCGTATTTATGCTGGTTTCAGTGTCCTGGGGTGACCTTTTGACAAAAATTTTTTTTTTAATCAAGCCCCCCCCCCCCCCCCCCCCCCCCGGTCAAGGGTGTCCCTCTTTTCCAATCTGAAAATCTGGTCACCTTAGTACTGAGTGATAGCACAAGGAAGTACCAATATTCATTAGGGACAATTTTGAGGTGTTCTGGTGACTTATACAAATTAATTAGGTGACATTCATTTTTCATATTTGAAAGTACACAAAAGAATTAACAATTCACTGTTCCTGAATGATGCCCTCCACATTAAGCAGTGTAAATCATAGAATCACATGGTACCTTCATGCACTCTTTGCTATGTTCATCTAGTTCAGGGCTGCCAAACTCCCTGTCGAAAGGCCGGATATGTCACATGCTGGCCATGTCCATGCTCAGTTTAGCAAAGGGAAAAAAGTCCCAATGTGTCACGTAATACCATCATGACAACACAGGTTTGACACCCCGAATCTAGTTTATTCTGCCCACTCTTCACCATCACACATGGACAGTCCCCATTTCAGCCTAAAAGATCACATAAATTTCATAGGGGGAGGGGGGGAAGGTGAACAGAAATTTTAAAATGCACCATTTACAGTTTTCATATTTATGTTTATACTTATATCTGTTATCTTTTACATGTTTGACAAACTAAATAAATAAAATATAAACTGGGGAACAGTTTTTGAGCATTCATTGCAAATGTGTCCTATGACCATAATGTAAATTCTTTCTAGCTGCTACAGCATCTTCATGGCAGAGTCTGTTTTTAACTGGAGCAGAGAGAGAAACACAGATGACCTTTACCTTTTGACAGTTGTGTGTCTGACTAACTAAGGGAAGAATTAAGTTTGAAACCAAGGAAGTTCACTGGACAGTGAAGTCCTTGGTGTTCTATAGGTTTAGTTCAGTTTGGTTCAAATTTTTTTAGAACCTCTTCTGTAGGTGTGGCCTGATTTATGGGAGTGGCCATGTGACCAGGTAGGAGTGGCTTGCCGGCCATGTGACTGGGTGAGAGTGGCTTGCTAGCCTTGTGACTAGGTGGGTGTGGCATAAAATGAGTTTCTCCACATTGTAAAATGTGGAGAAACTCACTTAACAACACTCTTGCTTAGCAACCAAAATGTTGGCTCAGAAACTCTGGCATTTGAAGCACACAAGTCCTAAAGCTGTTAAGTTACCGTATATACTCGAGTATAAGCCGAGTTTTTCAGCCCACTTTTTGGGCTGAAAAAAGCCGGCTCGGCTTATACTCGAGTCTACAACTGGATCCGGCAGTGCTGTTGCCTGTTGGAGGAGGAGGGGATTCCTTCCTGCGAGACCCCGTCCAGAAAAATGAGGGGAGCGGTAGCGGAGCCCCGGGGCTGCTTCTGCTCCATCCGCTGGACTGTTTCCTCGCCTGCCCGCCCGCCCGCCCGCCCGCTCATTCATTCCGTTTCCTAGCCTGCCTGGCCACTCATTCATTCCGTTTCCCTCCCCTGCCTGTCCTCGTTCATTACATTTCCTAGCCTGCCTGGCCACTTATTCGTTTCGTTTCCCTCCCCTGCCTGCCCTCTCGTTCATTCCATTTGCTAGCCTGCCTGGCCACTTATTCGTTCCGTTTCCCTCCCCTGCCTGCCCCCTTGTTCATTCCATTTGCTAGCCTGCCTGGCCACTTATTCGTTTCGTTTCCCTCCCCTGCCTGCCCCCTCGTTCATTCCATTTGCTAGCCTGCCTGGCCACTTATTCGTTTCGTTTCCCTCCCCTGCCTGCCCCCTCGTTCATTCCATTTGCTAGCCTGCCTGGCCACTTATTCGTTTCGTTTCCCTCCCCTGCCTGCCCCCTCGTTCATTCCATTTCCTAGCCTGCCTGGCCACTTATTCGTTCCGTTTCCCTCCCCTGCCTGCCCCCTCGTTCATTCCATTTCCTAGCCTGCCAGGGGAAGGATACTATGAAATCCCCAAATCTCCCCACTCCAGGGGAAGGATACTATGAAATCTACATTCCCCCCCCACTCCAGGGGAAGGATACTATGAAATCCCCCAAATCCTCCCCACTCCAGGGGTAGGATACTATGAAATCCCCCAAATCCTCCCCACTCCAGGGGTAGGATACTATGAAATCCCCCAAATCCTCCCCACTCCAGGGGTAGGATACTATGAAATCCACATTCCCTCCCCACTCCAGGGGAAGGATACTATGAAATCCCCCAAATCCTCCCCACTCCAGGGGTAGGATACTATGAAATCCACATTCCCTCCCCACTCCAGGGGAAGGATACTATGAAATCCCCCAAATCCTCCCCACTCCAGGGGTAGGATACTATGAAATCCACATTCCCTCCCCACTACAGGGGTAGGATACTATGAAATCCCCCAAATCCTCCCCACTCCAGGGGTAGGATACTATGAAATCCACATTCCCTCCCCACTACAGGGGTAGGATACTATGAAATCCCCAAATCCTCCCCACTCCAGGGGAAGGATACTATGAAATCTACATTCCCTCCCCACTCCAGGGGAAGGATACTATGAAATCCCCCAAATCCTCCCCACTCCAGGGGTAGGATACTATGAAATCCACATTCCCTCCCCACTACAGGGGTAGGATACTATGAAATCCCCCAAATCCTCCCCACTCCAGGGGTAGGATACTATGAAATCCACATTCCCTCCCCACTACAGGGGTAGGATACTATGAAATCCCCCAAATCCTCCCCACTCCAGGGGAAGGATACTATGAAATCTACATTCCCTCCCCACTCCAGGGGAAGGATACTATGAAATCCCCCAAATCCTCCCCACTCCAGGGGTAGGATACTATGAAATCCACATTCCCTCCCCACTACAGGGGTAGGATACTATGAAATCCCCCAAATCCTCCCCACTCCAGGGGTAGGATACTATGAAATCCACATTCCCTCCCCACTACAGGGGTAGGATACTATGAAATCCCCAAATCCTCCCCACTCCAGGGGTAGGATACTATGAAATCCACATTCCCTCTCCACTCCAGGGGAAGGATACTATGAAATCCCCCAAATCCTCCCCACTCCAGGGGTAGGATACTATGAAATCCACATTCCCTCCCCACTCCAGGGGAAGGATACTATGAAATCCCCCAATTCCTCCCCACTCCAGGGGAGGAAATAAATATTCAAAAACATTATTGGTATCTATTTTTATTTTTGAAATTTACCGGTAGCTGCTGCATTTCCCATCCTAGGCTTATACTCGAGTGAATAACTTTTCCAGGTTTTTGTGGTAAAATTAGGTGCCTCGGCTTATATTCGGGTCGGCCTATACTCGAGTATATACGGTACAAGGCCCTTGCACCCCTAACGCTTTAGAAAAAAAAACCCCAGGGGTGTTCAAACTTGACAGCTTTAAGACTTGTGGACTTCAACTCCCAGAATTCCTCCTCCAGTCATGTTGGCTCAGGAACTCTGGCATTAAAATGTGCAAGTCTTAAAGCTGTCAAGTTACAAGACCCTTGTACCCATAACCCTTTAGAAAAAAACCCCAGGGGTGTTCAAACTTGACAGCTTTAAGACTTGTGGACTTCAACTCCCAGAATTCCTCCTCTCGCTCTTCATCTTGATGATGTGTGGATGGGTGGTGTGGAGGGAGCTGAAACCGGTTCTAAATGGCACTGTAGATTTCTGTAGATTTCTGGAACCTCTTCTATAGAAGAGGTTAAAACTGGCAGGAACCCACTGCTGGTTTGGTTGTTTGCAGATATTTTGTTACTAGACACACTATATCTTGAAGTCCCCTATAGGTATATGAAGAAATTGGCTAAAGAGGTGGAGATTCCAACTTGATGCTTAATGTTTGATATCTTCTTCCTCATTTTAAAAAGCCCTATGTGAGCCTGTTTTTCCCTGTGTAAGAAGATTCCATTTAGTTGTCTGGTCACCTGCATTACAAGGCACTTACACTGCATTAATCTGGAGTCTGAAATTATTCATGGAAAGCACTAGGCAGCTAAAAAAGTAAGATGTTAGAATTGAAGAAATTCCAGCTTATCTCTTTACACATGTTGACATGCATAAAAAAAGAGACAGCTGTGAAACTTGAGCCAAGGAAGTTTATTGAGGGAAACATCTGAGAAGAAAAATCTACACTACTCTTACCACAGGGCATCACACAGAAAGGAAAGGAGCAGGGGTGGGTTTCAACCGGTTCGCGGCGGTCCCTGCGAACCGGTTGGTCGGCGAACCTGGAAGTAAGTAACTTCTGGGAACAGCGAAGGGCACACCCGCCCGCCCGCGCTCCTTACCCGGTTTTGACAAGTTCTGCGCTTCCACGCATGCGCAGGATGCATATAGCACCTGCGCGATCCTCCAGGAGCAGCTGGAGCATGCGTGCGCCACGCACATGCACACGCGTGTCACACGTGTGCACAAGGACGCCACCGGCCCTGTTCCAACCGAACCAATTGGAACGGGGCGAGAAACCCATCCCTGTAAAGGAGTAAAGAGAATGGAATCTTAACACAGATACCCTTTAACTCAATATTAAACCAAATTGGTTCTTTACTAAACCAAATACTGCTATCTTGTGTATTCATTACAGATTCTATTTGCAATGCTACAAGGTTTTATCTTCTGGTGAGAGATCTCAGCTCTAACTTTCAGAAAGCTGTCATTCCTGAGAGCAAAGGAGAGAATAGAAAGACTTTGAAGCCATTCCATTGGGTAAATACAGCTGCAGGAAGTCTTAATCCCCAAGAGCATTTTGTCTAATTGAGAAAGAAATGCAACAACTGTGAACTTTTCCTTTCCTTCTTGTACATTTTATTTTACAACTGCTAATTTTTTGGATGCCCTTTAAAAGTATTGCAATGTTTGAAGGTGCTCTGAGGCTTCATTCAATGCTTTCAAGGATCAGATGCAGGACTGGTATCTCACACTTGGAAGAGACCCAATAAAATTCAGACAGATCATCATGTTTAGCTAAAGTTGAATCGAGTCAAGGTGACTTCTGTTATACTTCCTTTTTGGGAAGATCTCATAGTATGGCTAACCTAAATAAATAGTGAACGATAATTCAGAGATTCAATGGATTCATAGAATTTTAGAATGCACAGGATCTGAAAGAGAAATTACTTTGTCCAGTAACCCCATCCCTAACTGATAACCATTCAACTGCTCTTTCAATATACTGTATTTTTCAGACTATAAGAGGCATCTTTTTGTCTCCCAAAAGGGTGTGAAAATGTCTGTGCATCTTATAGATCGAATATTGCCAAAGCCTCACCCATCTGCTGGCCATTTTTGGCCTCTGCATGCCCCATTTTCAGGCCTTTTCTCAACCCGTTATCGGGACTTTTTTCAGCCTCTTGTCAAGGCTTTTGGGGGCCATTTTGAGACTTTTTTCAATCCATTTTCAAGGCTTTTTTCGGGCTCTTTTTGAGGCTTTCTTCAGGCCAGGTTTTTTTTTTAAAAAAAAAAAGGGCCTGAAAAAAGCCTCAAAAACAGCCCCCAAAGCCTCAAAAAAAGCCAAAAAGCCTCAAAAACAGGCTGAAAAAAGCCTCAAAAATGGGCTGAATAAAGCCTCAAAACGGGCTGAAAAAAGTCTCAAAAACAGGCTGAAAAAAAGCCTCAAAATGGGGTTTTTTAAAAAGGCCCCCAAAAGGGCTGAAAATGCGACGTGTAGAGGCCAAAAATCTTTTTTTGTTTTGTTTTCTTCTTATAAATTTAGGTGCGTCTTATAATCAGGTGCATTTTATAATCCGAAAAATATGGTAACTACTCCTAGTCATTCAGTTCCATTATTTAATAACTCTTACCCTTTGGAAATTCTGAAATTTGATCCTTTGTTAAATAAGATTCCTGTTTATTGTCCTTCATTCTGGAATGACAGCAAGCAAGCATATCCTGCTTTTTACATGATAACCTTTCATATACTTGAAGATAGCTATAACAGTTCTAGACTGCATAAACAGAGGCATAAAATCAAGATCACATGAAGTGTTAATACCACTTTATAATTCCTTGGTAAGGCCACACTTGCAATACTGCATCCAGTTCTGTATGTAAAAAATGATGTTAAAAATGTGGAGACTCTAGAAAGAGTGCAGAGAACAGCAACAAAGATGATGATGGTACTGGAGGCTAAAATATATAAAAATGGTTGCAGGAACTGGGTATGTCTAGTCTGATGAAAAGAAGGACTAGAGATGACATGATAGCAGTGTTCCAATATCTCAGGGGTTGCCACAAAGAAGGGGGAGTTAAGCTATTCTCCAAGGCACCTAAGGGCAGGACAAGAAGCAATGTGTAGAAACTAGTATAATCAAGGACAGAAGGAACCTAGAATAAGAATTTTTTTGACAGAACTATTAATCAGTGGAAAGCTATGAGTGCTCCAACACTGGAAATTTTAAGATGATATTGGATAATCATTTGTGTAGGGTTTCCCTAAGCAGCGGGTTGGACTAGAAGATCTCCAAGTTCCTTCCAACTCTGTTTTCTATTCTATTCTATTCTATTCTATTCTATTCTATTCTTCTCTTTTGCAGATAAAATTTCCCTGTTTAGGTTATCCTAGGTTTTGTTTCCTGGCCTACTTCACAGACTTTAGGATAAGAGAGAAGCTCCAAAACTTTTCAAACTCCCCTCCCCCAAGAATCGATCTCTTGATGGATTTTTGAGTCAAATCACTGTTCCATGTTTTCATTCAGGTAGAGAATTGTGCTAGAAGAGTAGCACAAGAGTAACTTTACTGTACTGTTAAGCAACTTTGGAGACAGACAAGGGAGATTGTCTTACTCAACCTATGGACATACTTTATGTCCCATAATTAATACATGATTTTAGATATAACAATAATAACTGTGTTTCCGGATTGTCAGTAGTTCTTACTAGCCTGCTGTATATATCGTGCTAACTTAACAATGGCTTAATCATAGCTTTTTAAATATACTATAATTGGCTGGGCTGACAAAAACTTCTAAATCACATATGCTTTATAAATCATAATGCTTGAATTCATTATGCTATATTAAGGTTTAGTGGAATGCTGTCTTTCCAGCCATTTGTTTGCACTGCTACAGTGATTCTGTGGCTAGAAGGTACAGATAAGCAAACTGCAAACCATGACACTGATCTTTCCCAAGATTATTTCCAACAAATAGCTAAATATTGCTTCGAACAAAAATATGACAATTTTATTTGTAAGTCACATTGTGTTCATTTCCATGAAATTGCACTTACCTATACATTTCATATGAATGTGTGGGGGAAAAAATGTGGGTTGTAGCCTTTTATGATTCTCCATAATAGATTGAAATAATGGAGGCCCCCTTTCCCCTCAATGTTGCTTCTGTCAACTCAAATTGGACCATCTGAAAAACAACCCAGATTAGATTGTTTCTAGATTTGGCTGAAGTTTATTTCTAGCTAGGTGTCTATAGGGTTGTAATATAAGGCTTTCAGCTCCATTTTGCTCAAGTGCAATACTGCAGATTATATGTTACTATAAAAAGGCAAATGCATTTTTCCTCAGGAGACCACAATGAATCTTTATGATTACTATAAAGAACAAGCAAAGAGAACTGTTATTAGTAAGCTGAGCTGGTTCAAAATGTACATTGGCAAGGGCTAAGTTATGGAATATTATATTCAGCTCATGTTTTTTTAATAACTGTAAATTCTCAAGAGCATACGCCAGGTAAGATTGATGCCTGTTGATATATTTTAACAAGGCTTGGCTTTGTAAATAACAAACAATATTATAATATTTAGATATATTGCAATTTAGAGAAAAAAAATAACATACAAAAATCATTCAGCAATTGGCTGAAGCTTTAATTCATTCTCCATGTGCATAATGTGGCACTGGCTATAATGGGATTAGGATTTATTGCTTTGCCTTGCATACACAATGACCACTATTTTAGTTTCCTAAATATTTGACAAAAATAAATTGACCATTAACCTACTACTCTTTATTATTAAACCTTTGGTAGGGTAATTAGTATGCACACATATCTCAGGAGCTAGATAATTATTTGTGTATTTTGCTTCTGTTCAATAAAATCCTGTGCTGGCATCCATTCATTTATTTAGACAATTTATATAACCACGCATCTTAACAAAGAGCATATAGAGCGTTAAAACCCACAAAACAATAACACAATTTATAAAAATAGATATATAGAAAAAGAATAATAGAATACATTCCCGGAGTCAAAATTCCACTTTAAGCCATAAGAGTAACTAAATCAGCTAAGAGGACTCATTTAACTTCCCAGCCCAATGTATGTAGAAACAAAAGGATAACACGCCTGGGGCCAGGAACATCTCAAGGAAGATGCTATTTGTAAAGTAGAAAACATAACCCAAGTAACGTAGATGCAGTAGCATAGAAAACATAACCCAAAGGAAGATGAAGTAACATAGAAAACATAACCCAAAGGAAGACACTGAATAATAGAAAGAAGTTGGAGCATGCCAACGCTGCTGGTTTCGGTGAGAGAGTAGAAATCATGAGGGACCATAATCCTGCAAGTAACCTGCTCATGTACTTCATAAGTACTAACTGGCACCTTGAATTATTTTCTGGAAACCCAACAGGAGCCATGCAACTTATGCCAACTAGAAGACCCAAAACTATTTATCTTGCTGCATTTCGGACCAGATTCTCAATATTCTTGAAGAACAGCCACATATAGATCATATTATAATAATCCAACTAGGGAATAATTGAGGCATGAGTTTTTTTTGAGTAGAGATGTCTGATCAAGAAACAGGCACTACTAGAACACTAGGTGAAATTGTGCAGGTGGTCCTTCAGCCACAGCCACCACTTGCTTTTCAATCAAAGCCCTACATGGCATCGCACCTGGGTACCTGAGAGACCGCCTCCTGCCAATTACCTCCCATAGACCGATTAGATCTCACAGGTTAGGTCCTCTCCGGATTCCATCTGCCAGCCAATGTCGGCTGGCGACTTCCCGGGGGAGAGCCTTCTCTGTCGCAGCTCCAGCCCTCTGGAACGACCTTCCCATGGAGATCCGGACCCTTACTACCCTCCCAGCCTTCCGCAAAGCCGTTAAGTCCTGGCTGCTCCAGCAGGCCCGGGGGGCTTTCGAAATATCCAGCCCCACGGAAACTGTGACTGTTGTGGATTTTAAAGTATTGTTTTGTTTATTTATCCCCTCCCTTGTTTATTGTAAGCCACCCGGAGTCCTTCAGGAGTGGGCAGCATACAAGACAAATAAAACTAAACTAAACTAAACTAAACTAACTAATCAAGAGTCACCATTCCAGGAGGTCCCCAAAATGCACATCAATTAATTCTATCAGACAAAATAATTCTGTATATGTATTTGTTCTTCTTTAATTATTAGTATGAAAAGTGCATGTAATTAAGCAATTTTGTGGGAATTATTTATATGTATAATATGTAATTCAAAGATGGGTCTAAAATATACATAGATTGCAGAAACAATAAATTAAGGAGACAAGGTTTAACAGAACAAATATTCAACACTCAGATACTTAAAATCAGAAACCATTTCAATTATTTCCCGCATGTTTTATTCATAGTGTGGACATGCTGTAAAATATTACAAATTACAGGACGGATTGAATTATACCGCAGTACACAGGCAGAGATAATTAACAAATGAAATTCTACAGAAAAAGAAGAACAAAGGGCAAGAAAAGATTGCATTATAAGATTATCAAAATCTTATCTAATATAGTTAAATTAATAAATGCACGCTAAATGTTTCTGTAAGATTAAATGGCAATGTCTTGGGGGCGGAGGGTGGAGGGTTTTGGAGCTATTTTTGGATATTTCTGGTGATTCCACGTTTTAAGCAATTGGTTTACGTTTAGTATTCTGTATTATAAGGACAATCATATTCTCTTGTGCACTGCTTGGAGAGTTCAAGCATGGGTTAAATTAGTCTGCTGGCCCCACACCTCCTGATCCTCCTTAAGGTCATTTTTTAAAAATTCAGTCTGGCCCATAAGGACACAATTGAGGGAGTTCCAGCTGGTTTGTTTTTTTTCCAAATAATTAGGCTTGGACTCTCCAAATTGAGCACAGGTTTGTTGTTTTAGTTTATTATTTTCTGGCTGAAGCAAGGTTAGAGGAACGAGTTGGTGGGGGGTGATTTCCTGTCTTCTGTACTGCAGTCATTGAGTCTGCCTCACGAGGCATAGAGCCGCTGGGAAGTTGCAGCATCACACCATTTGAGTTATCACTGTTTGAGCCCTATTTTTTTCCCTTTCCAAGGCTTGGCAAGCGCAGCAGACTACCACCATTGTCTGCCCACCCCCACTGTGCGCGGCAGTTGTTTTGAAGCCTCCGCTTCGTGCTCTGTTGGGCGATCTCAGCCACGCTGTTCATCTCCGGGGAGGATCGCTGTCTCTGGGTTGCCAGCAATGCCACCTCCACCCAATCTTTGCTGACGAGGCAGTCTCTTTGTTTTGGCCACCATGTGGTCCTTCTTCAGGTCCTCCATCACTTGCCCACGACCTACTGCACAATCTTCACCTCCCGCATGGAACTCAGCACAGCAGAGACAACAGTCTGAGGCCACGCAGCTGGGCTTTCTTAGCTGGGAGACTCAGCGGCGTTTTCCAGCATTTTTGTTCTCCCCTTGGCTTATTCTTCAGCGAGGCTTTCAGCCAGCATTTTTTATCATTTTCCCTCTGCATTAGCTGAGCCTGTCAGGAATGGCAAACAGACAGTCATCCTCTGCATTGGGGCAGCCGGGGCCCTCAGGAGATAGTAGATCAGGCCCATATGGGACCAATACCAGAGGAGGAACAGGATGGCAGCCAAAGGCAAGGCCTCTGGGGAGGTTGCTCAACTGGCCCAGCCACAGGGCAGAGCATACGGGATTCAGATGGAGAGGGCTATCATTGGAGGGGCAGGCTGACACTCTTGATTTGTCCCCTGACAACTCAGTGGTGGGCCCCAGTTCCCTAGGCTGCTCATATCCATTGCAGCCGGACTCACCACCTGAGTCTTATCCTAGGATTTCAGGCCCAGAACCTTCCTTCCCACCTCTTGGGGCTAGGCATTGCCCTAGGGAGAATAGGGACCTCGTGCTTTCTTCGTAATTGCACAAGCCATTTCACAGGACATAGCTGAGGGTCTTTAGCGCAGAGATAGTCACTCAGAAAGCAGGCGCAGGAAGGATCCTGGGTCCTCTAATCTCAGGGTGAGGTATCCATCTCTTAAATCCTCTGTAATCAGTGAGGCTTCTGTAGGAGATGAGCAAGATCAGGATGACCAGGAACGGTCCAAGCATAAAGACCTTCCTCCGGACACCTCAGCCTTCTCGGGGTTGCTTAAACCCACTACATTCAAGTCCATTTTGCATAAGGCTAAAGCCATTATGCAGCTTGGCATGTTTTCCCAGGCAGGACAGAGGCCCCTGGAGAGGTTGCTCCCAATCCCAGGGACAGCATGTTTAAAACTCAGACCCTGACCCAGGAACTGGTTCCTGTCCCTGAACTGTTTATGGAAGTGGTGCAATGCCAGTGGTTCTAGCCAGTATTCTTGGCTGACCCTAGTGGGGGTGACAAGAGACTCTATTCAGTAGTGGCGAACTTTGAAAATGTCTCAAATTACACCACCACCACCCGTAGACCCTCCAGTGGCTTCTTTAACATCTACCATGTTTCCCTGAAAATAAGGCAGGGTCTTATTTTATTTTGACTCACGAAATATGCCTTTGGCCTTATTATAGGGGGAGGGCTTATTATTTTCTGGGACAGGCAAGAAGCGGGGTGCTCCTTTTACCTTTCCAGCTCTGTCACGTTCCTCGCCATTGTGTCCAGGGAAGCCGCTGGTAAAAAAAAAAAAAACTCCTTCTCATGAGTTCAATCAAACTTCTTGAAGTCGCAAGAAGGGTTTTTTTTACCAGGGGCTTCCCTGGACACAATGGCAAGGACTGTAGCGGACCTGGAAAGAGGTGCACCTCACAGCCAAACACCACCCACCTCACCCCAATGGTAAAGGCAGCCTGCCTTGTTCCCTTCCCTGCCGTCCCTTTAGCGAGGCGTGGCAGGTGGGGGGGAGAAGTGAGAAGCATGTCCTAGTGATACTAGAGGCTAATAGCTCTGTAGCATTCCTTGCTCTTTCGTCCAGGGAAGCCCCTTGTAAAAAAACCCTCATGAGTTCAACTTGTGAAGTTTTTTTTACAAGAAGCTTCCATGGACGAAAGGGCAAGGAACACAGCAGAGCTGTCAGTCTCTGGTAACACTAGCACACGTATCTCGCATTCCCCCCCAAACTGCCACCCTCCTCTACATCAGTAAAAGTTGCTAGAAATGAGTCTTTGTGCGACTCCAAACAAATGGGAGAATGGGGGGAGGGAAATGAAGGCAGAAGAAAGAGAGAGAAATTGTGGGCTGGCTGCCGGCAGAGTGTACAACCATAGAGTGTATGTCCAGAGCGGCCACTGCTGTAAGACTTGGCAGCCTACTTCCACAGAAAAAGCCATGTTGGGATGGCGAGTGTAGGCAGAGATGCCCTGTTTCTGCAGGGAGACCTGGGCCAGGGCATCGTGAGGATGCGAAGCATGCTATCGGGGAGCTGAACAGCCATCTAGCAAACCCCCTCTCCAGCTGGGCATGCCACTCACCAACCTAGCGGTATCCCGAAGGCACCAAGCAATGCAAGTGCCTTTGCCCCCTCCACCAGTTCCCATGGCTTGGCGCCTTCAAGATACCACTAGGTTGGTGAGTGGCACTCTGCCTGGCCAGAGGGGGAGTTTGTCCAGGAGGCTTATTTTCAAGGGGGCTTATATTTTTGTCCACCTGAAAAATGTAGCATGGCCTAGTTTCAGGACATGTCGTATTTTCAGGGAAACATGATAATTCAGTTCTTCCAGCCAACCTCATTGAGGGTCTCAAGGCAGAAGATAGGAAGGACAAGACTCACAAGTGGCAGCCTAGGCCATTAAGGCTTCCACTTCTGCCTTCTTTAACAGGGCTTCCATCCTTTGGTTAAAGTTGCCAGCAGATGGCAGTCTAAGTTGCCAGCAGATGACACACATGTCCAACAGGATGTGAATAAGATTATTGCAGTGGCCCAGTATTCAGTTGACACCTCCTTAAATACAGCGAAATTTGCTTCCAGAGTGCTGGAGTCCAATGTGATGTGTTGGTGCTTCCTCTGACTTTGCCATTGGCAGTTGATATGAAATCAAAATGGAAATTGGCTGCTGTTCCCTTTAAAAGTGATAATTTGTTTGTGGAGACCTTAAATTTGGTGCTGGTCGAATCCAAGGACAAGAGGAAGGTTCTCCCCACCAGTAGCAAAAAGCAGGAGAGGAAGAACCAGCCTTATTTTAGGAGGCAGCCCTTTGGGGCATCTGACCTCCTTTCAAGTCACATCTTTCCACAGACCATTTTCCCAGCCTTCCAACCGGTCTCAGGACAGGCAGTCCTTTCAAGATAGGGGCAGGCAGCAGTACCCTTACCACAGGCCAAGCCGAGGAGGGGTCTCCCAAAGGCCCTTCTGTAAGTCCAGTGACCAACAAGGTCTGTCTCCCATCGTGGGGGGGCAGCTCCAGCAGTTAGCCAACCGGTGGGAATTCACCACATTGGACTCTTGGGTCCTACAGATGGTGAGGCAGGGTCTCGCCCTGGAGTTCACCTCCCTTTCCCAAGGAACTTTATTTGCTGTCCCACTCCCTCCTGTCCATCCAAGAGAGAGCTCATGCACAAGGAGGTTCAATATCTCCTGTACATCAATGCAACAGAACCAGTACCTGTAGATCAGGAAAGGAGGGGATTCTACTCCATCCAATTCCTGGTACCGAAGAGCTCGGGGTAGTGTGGGGTGTGTGTGTGAGCAATATTAGATCTAAAGAACCTCAACTACCATGTAACTTACAGGAGGTTCAAAATGCAATCCCTGCAAACCATACTTGCCGGGATAAGGCAGGGGGACCTACTCACATCAGTAGACCTAAGGGAAGCATACCTACACATACCAATTCAGCCTCATCATCAAAGGCTCCTGGGGTTCTTCTACATGGGCCATGCCCTTTGGCCTGTCATTGGCACCCAGGACCTTTCTCCAAAATTCTCTCAGTTGTGGCAGCAGACCTCAGGAGGCAAGTGAGACTCCAGTGTTACCTGGACAACATACCCATTCAGTTGTTGTCCTGGGAACAGAAGCTCTGTGACTACCATGAAAAGTCTTCAAGCCCACGGGTTCTCAGTAAACTTAGAGAAAAGTCACTTGGCCCCAACCACCAGGCTCCATCGCCTAGTCACAGAGATAGATACTCTAACTTGCAGGGTCTACCTGTCACAGGATAGATCAGACAGCCTGAGGACCCTAATTCTCAAGGTGCAGAGAGAAAGGCAGGTTCCAGTACTTTGTCTGTCCCAGTTATTAGGCAAGATGATTTCCTGCATATCAGTGGTTCCCTGGACGAGGCTCCATGCAAGGGAACTCCAGTGGCTCCTGTTGCCACTACAGAGAGCCAACAAAAGCTGCTCCCCGAGATCAATCAGAATTCCCCCAAAGGTGAAGCATTCCCTTTGGTGACAGTTCCACACTCCATGAGGAGTGTGTCCATGATGGCAGCTTGGGCTAC
This sequence comes from Thamnophis elegans, assembly GCF_009769535.1. NCBI lineage: Eukaryota > Metazoa > Chordata > Lepidosauria > Squamata > Natricidae > Thamnophis > Thamnophis elegans. The sequence continues at coordinate 31,220,832 of NC_045558.1, forward strand.
TCATGCAACAATAGAGGACATATGCAGGGCGGCAATATGCTCATTCAACTCTCCATTTGTTCAGAAGTATAAATTGGACATGTTTGCATCAGCTGAATCTTCGTTTTGCAGAAAGATGCTACAGCAAGTTCATTTTGTGGCCGAACCTTTAGCCACTTCTTCTACCTGCCCCTTGGTACAGTTAACTTGGGTATGTCCCATGCTTGGACTCTCCAAGCAGTGACATGAGAATGACTATTGGCTTACCTGAAGGGTCATTATCTGTGTGCTGCGGGAGAGTCCAACCCCGCCCAGGATTCAGGCATACCAGATGTTCTTCATGCCATCTCATCACACCTCTCCAGTTCTAGCAATCATTAAAAAATTGGCCTTAAGGAGAAACAGGAGGCATGGCTAAAGGATTTGAATTCAGTTCTAGGGCAACCAGACTAATTTAACCCATGCTTGGACTCTTCTGCAGCACAGTGAGAATGACCCTTCAGCTAAGCCAATGGTCATTCTGGGACCAATATGCATATTTGGAATTTTTAAATACATGTTATGGGAACTTCATAAAATGGCTGCCCTGATGGGTGTAGCCAAATGCACACATGTGCATACACAAAGAGAGAGTAATGTAGGCAAAGTTATGGTGTGCTGCTGTCCACATCTTTATTTTCTAAAACAATGCCCTCTACCTGAGGACCAGAGGCATTGTCAAACTACAGGAAGGAACAACTGGTTAACCTTGGCTGAGCTCAGAAACTAAGAAGAAGAAGGACTGCTTAGGACATGGATGAAGAACAACAGTCCCTGGGACCTCCAAAAAGGAATTCCAGGTCAAAGGCCTATGCCAGGGGTTTCAAACTCAAGGCCCGGGGGCCAGATCTGGCCCACGGGATACTTAGATCTGGCCTTAAGGGCCACCCTGGAAACTGCAAAGGACTGGCCAGCAGTGCCTCTGCAGAGAAAATGGAGCTAGGGTGGGCTGTGTGCAATCCTCCCGAGCTCTGTTTTGCCTGGCAGAAGTTACAGGAGGCCATTGCAGCCGAAAATGGAGCTCAGGAGCCCGTTTTCACCTGCAGAGCTCTCAGGTCAACACAGGCATGAGTGACATCAAGCTGACCACACCCACCCTGGCCACACCCTCTGCCCCCCCCCCTTGGTCAGACACAACCCTGAGGCAGTCCTCAATGAAGTTGAGTTTGACATCCCTGGCCTATGCTATATAACTATCCTCAATGAAAGAGATATAAAAGACAAAACGTTATGGTTGAGGCTGATTGCTTTAGAATAATAGCTTTAATTAAAATATATTAAAAAATAAAATAAGTTAGGAGAGGGATTTTGTGGATGCCAAGGAAATGTGTTGGCAGGTCCACTTTAGCCTCATGGCTTTGTACTAAGATCTCTGACTCTACTGGACTGGTCTAGCAGGAACTAAGTCATCACCATTTTAACTCTCTCAAAAATTAAAAGATACTGAATAATGAACAGTCTGTCAGCTGCCTCAAAAAAGTGTATTTGTCATTTTCATGGTCAGAAATTAAACTAACATAACAAAATATTTATTAGCATCATAACTAATTCATTTTCTGATTAATAGCCAGCTTCACACTCCTTATAGCAATTGGGTCTGTCAACCTGGGATTTATATTTTTTTAAAAAAATTAATTAAATTTATTCTCCATTTGCTTAGTAATGTCTTAAATTAATCAAGGAAATTTGTTTTGACAACTGTAGCATTTTAAAAAAATCCTGAGATGCTTATATTCCCTGTCTTATATGCAATCATTCTTATTTTCTCAAAAATAGAACATTTCTGTAGAACAATATAATGAAACTTAGACATATCCATTTTATTTACATTAATTTGTTATAAAGTTGGAAAAAGCCATGAATGAGCAAAAGCTAAGAATCTTTGACATCCATAAAAAGCTTAAGACTGATCAGATTCACATTTTTGCTTAACTGTGGTTAAATAAACAAAATACAGTGAATGATTTCACATAACTTACTAAGTCAAGGTCAAACATATCATTAAATGGCTTAGCTTGATTAATGAACCCCATTTTTATCTCTTCCCAGTTCCGTTGCTAGTCAGAACTAGCAATATTTTCTCTTCCAGCTCTGATCTGACAGGAAACAAGGGCAAGACTGTTTATAATGATTATACCGATAGTAACTATGACATTCTAGAAGGGTATCAAACTAGCTGCCTGTTGGGGCAGATGCGTCATGTGCAGGAGAAAACATTGTGATATATCACATGACTCCGCAGGTTTTGCACCCAGTGTTCTAGGCAGAATTGTTTTTTGTTACCCATGCTCACATGAACTTTGGGAAAAACCAGGAACTGTAACCATAAATGTCTTGTGGGGTTCACTGAAAGCTAAAAGTGCACAAGGCAAATTAGAAATGGATATGGTTATTGCCAGAACAAAAAAAAAAAAGGTTTTTTATTTCTTTGCTTTATAACACTTAGCAATAGCACTTAGACTGTAAACCACTTCACAGTGCGCCCTCTCTAAGCAGTTTACAGAGTTAGCATATTGCCCCTAGCAATCTGGGTCCTCATTTTCTCGTTCCCCCCTTTCCCTTGTCTTTTGTGAGCTGCCCGGAGTCCTCCAGGAGTGGGTGGCATACAAGACAAACAAACAAACAAACAAACAAATAAATAAATTTTACCGAAGGATGGAAAGCTGAGTCAACCTTGAGCCGATAACATTTGAACTGTTGAATTGCAGCTAGCAGTCAGCTGTAGCATGCAGTACTGCACTCTAACCACTGTGCCACCGCAGCTCCTATAATCCTGTTATAATAATATTGTTCTTATAATATTGTTCTCTGAGCTCAAGGCTCTGCTGCATTTTTCTTCATTTTAACCTCTTAATAAGCCTATATGTAAGCCCTTCAAGGAAAGCCAGAAAAGAAGTACACGCCATTTGAGTATCGATATTACTTTTATTGTAAGTTTATATGAACAGGATCTTGTGAATTTGAAATCAGTTCTCCCTTCCTTTACTTATCTTTTCAGAGAACGGAAGGATTCATTTTGGGATGTTTCCCACATCCCTTTGGCTTCTGTGACCAGGGGGGCATTTGCCCAGGTTCGCCTGGTCCACCAGTTGCGTTCCTACCTGAACCGGGAGGCTCTCACAACAGTCACTCGTGCCCTTGTGACCTCCAGACTGGATTACTGCAACGTGCTCTACATGGGGCAGCCCTTGAAGAGTATTCGGCAACTCCAGCTTGTCCAGAATGCGGCCGCGCGAGCGATTGTGGGTGCGCCTCGGTTCACCCACGTAACATCTATCCTCCGCGAGCTGCACTGGCTGCCTGTTGATCTCCGGGTACGCTTCAAGGTGCTAGTTGTCACCTACAAAGCCCTTCATGGTATTGGACCTGGGTACTTGAGAGACCGCCTACTGCCAATTACCTCCACTAGACCAATTAGATCCCACATACTAGGCCTCCTCCGAATTCCATCCGCCGGCCAGTGTCGACTGGCGACTACCCGGAGGAGAGCCTTCTCTGTGGCTGCTCCGACCCTCTGGAACGAACTCCCCATGGAGATTCGTACCCTCACCACCCTCCAGGCCTTCCACATAGCCCTTAAAACCTGGCTGTTCCGACAGGCCTGGGGCTAAAGACTTGCTGCCCCACTTCGAATGGTATGATTGTTGTGCTTTTAACTATGTATGGTTTTTTATGTTTTTTGTAACTCTGTTTGTATTTCCCCTCCCTTTTGAGTTGTGAGCCGCCCTGAGTCCCTTCAGGCGGCATACAAATAAATTCAAACAAACAAACAAACAAACAAACAAATACATTTTGCATGGTGGTTGTCTGGTTATAGTTCTTAATCCAGTGTCCCAATTTCCTTATTGAGGCCTGTGATTGGATGAGCTAAACTTGGGTCTTCCCAGATTTTTCCAACACCTGGATCAGTGGTGAAATTCAATTTTTTTTACTACTGGTTCTGTGGGCGTGTCTTGGTGGGCATGGGAGGAGAAGGATACTGCAAAATCTCCATTCCCACCCCACTCCAGGGGAAGGATACTGTGAAATCCCCATTCCTACCCCACTCTGGGGCCAGCCAGAGGTGGTATTTGCTGGTTCTTTGAACTACTCAAAATTTCTGCTATTGGTTCTCCAGAACCTGTCAGAACGTGCTGAATTTCATCCCTGACCTGGATTTGTTGGCTTTCTTAAAACACACTTAATGCTCCCCCCCCCCAGCTCTCTTTCAACTTTATTTAGTTGAAATGCTATTTTTATTTTTAAAAAACACGTTTTACATGTTCAATTTATAAGCCATTTCATTTGCCCAGACCACTCTAGGAATCATACAACATAATAAAAGAATAAATAAGTAGAAAAATAATTAACAAGAAAAATACTATTAATTACTGTTATTATAGAAGAAACCCCAAGAATGATCAGATTATCAAATTCAGGTACCAGTACAATCACAAATCACTCTGTTCCAGGGCTTGCTGAAGAAGCTCCTTTTGAAGGAATTTCCTAAATGACAACAGGGTTTAGGTCACATAGGTTTTCTAGTGTTCTATTTGTAAGACATAGCCATCCTCGAAAAAGGCTTGTCTGCAGGATTCAACAAGGCACCATAATTTGAACAATGGGAATCAGGTGTATATTAATCTACAAGATATGATAGAACAGGAAGTCATAACTGAATAGCCAGTCCAGCAAGTAACCAGCTCCTGAGTAAGAAAAGCTTTATAGATGACCATCCTCCTTGGAAGCTGACTGGCTACTTAAGCATCTCATGGAACAGAGATATTATCTAGGTGAATTATAGTGTACACAGAAGCACTCAGAGGACCTCATTCTGAACCAGGTATAGCTTACTAGTTTTTTTCCAAAGTTGGGTCCTTTGTACATTGCAGTAGTTCAACCATTGATAATATAGTTCAACTATTTTCAATCAGCAGAAAAAGGAGTAGTTGTCGCCCTAGTATCAGCTGTTTGGACACTATACAGGATGACACTGAGATGGCCATGGAGGATCTGAAGGAGATGGTGCGAGACAGAAGGGCATGGAGAATGCTGATCCATACAGTGGCTGAGGGTCAGACACAAGTGAATTGATTTGATTTGAGAGTTTATTTATATGCCGCCCTTTTCCCTGGGGGGACTCAGGGCGGCTTACAACTCAAAGGGGGGGGGAAACAAACATTTAACACGTAAAACAGTACATAATTAAAAGCACAATATTCATACCATTTGGGTGGGTTACAGTCTTTAGCCCCAGGCCTGATGGGATAGCCAGATTTTAAGGGCTGTGCAGAAAGTCTGGAGGGTGGTGAGGGTATGAATCTCCACGGGGAGATCGTTCCATAGGGTCGGAACTGCCACCGAGAAGGCTCTCCTCCGCGTAGTTGCCAGTCGGCATTGACCGGCAGATGGAACTCGGAGGAAGCCTAATCTATGGGATTTAATTGGTCGCGTGGAGGTGATTGGCAGTAGGCGGTCTCTCAAGTACCCAGATCCACTACCATGAAGGGCTTTATGGGTGACAAGTAGCATCTTGAAGCGTATCCGGAGATCGACAGGTAGTCAGTGCAGCTCGCGGAGGATAGGTGTTATGTGGGTGAAGCGAGGTGCACCTCGCAGCCGCATTCTGGACTAGCTGAAGTCGCCGAATACTCTTCAAGGGCAGCCCCATGTAGAGCACATTGCAGTATTCCAGCCTAGAGGTCACAAGGGCACGAGTGACTGTTGTGAGAGCCTCCCGGTTCAGGTAGGGGCGCAACTGGTGCACCAGGCGAACCTGGGCAAATGCCCCCCTGGTCACAGCTGACAAATGGTGTTCAAAAGTCAGCTGTGGGTCCAGGAGGACTCCCAAGTTGCGGACCCTGTCTGAGGGGTGTAGTGTTTGACCCCCCAGCCTGAGAGATGGAACACTTGCCAAATTAGTGGGAGGGAAACACAACAGCCACTCGGTCTTATCTGGGTTGAGCACAAGTTTGTTAGCCCTCATCCAGTCCCTAACAGCTTCAAGGCCCTGGTTCATCACGTCCACCGCTTCATTGAGTTGGCACGGGGCGGACAGATACAACTGAGTATCGTCCGCATACTGGTGGTATTTTATCCCGTGCCGCCGAATGATCTCGCCCAGCGGTTTCATGTAGATGTTGAAAAGTAGGGGGGACAAGACCGAACCCTGCGGCACCCCATATGTTAGGGGCCTAGGGGTCGATCTCTGCCCTCCAACTAACACCGACTGCGACCTGTCCGAGAGGTAAGAGGAGAACCACCGCAAAACAGTGCCTCCCACCCCCACCTCCCGCAGTCGTCACAGAAGGATACCAATTGCTGATGATGACAAGTTCAACTATGGCATGAATGACCATCAGTGGGGCCTCCCAATCCAGGAAGGGGTATAATAAGCATAAAAGATGGATCTTTGCCAAAGACAATTGCTACCTGCTCTTCCATCAAGATTGAATCAAGGAGAACCCCCCCCAAATCCCACCCCATTTTTGTCCAGGGAAGTGCTACACCATTAAGAGTTAAAGTTGGAAAGTACACAGAAATGCAGCTTCCATGAATGCACATCCCTTCAATCTTGATGATTTGAATGTGAGCCTCTCCAGCCATCCCATAGCAGCCCCCAGGCACTGAAATAGAGTCGCAACAGCATCATTGACTCAAGCATGACTACTACAAACATCTGAGATGATGGGTGTGATCCCAGGCCTCTAGTCCAGAAGTGGGTTGCTCCCAGTTCAGACCGGTTCGGGAGAACCAGTAGTGGTAATTTGGTGTGAGTCACTGAATCAGTAGTGATGGCTGGCTGGCCACGTCGCCAAACCAATTCGCTCTGACGCTCGCCCTGCCTCATCTTCGCCACGTGCATCCACACAACTGCCTCCTAGTGCCTACATATAGGTAAGCAGCATGGACTGCTCAGGGAGACCGAGGCTTCACAACCACCGCCTCCTAAATGGGATTGAGCCTCCCAGCCTCCTCGATGCATGCAGGCAGGAGGCGGCAGTTTCATTTGCTGCCTGCAAACTCCGGGGGGAGGAGGGAGCAGCCAAGTGAGCATGCCAGGATCTGCAGCCTGCCCCTAATCTGCAGTTTACTCATGAGCAGAATGCTTGGCAGCTGACAGATTGCTGGCTTGCTCGTTCGGCTGTGGCCACCCCCCCTAGAGCTCACAGGCAGCGAACAAAGCCACACTCTTTGGACTCTCCAGTTCTCCTGTGTTCAGCTCGACGTGGCTCAGGCTGTTGCTTTTGGGGCCTTTTTAAAAAAAAGTTTTACAGCATTATTTTATTTTTCTGAAATATAAATTTATCTGAAACATAAATTTGCCAAGCCACGCCTACAAAATAAGCCACGTCCAGAGAACCAGTAGTAGAAAAAATTGAAACCCCCCCCCCCCGCTCTAGTCCTCAACACCTTTATATCAAATTAGGCCAGTGGGATTACTGTCTTGACATCTCACCCCACCAGACCTGATCAGCAGTTAAATTAACTGCCCAGGCCTCATGATAGAACAGCTGCCTTCAAGACTAGAAATATATTCTTTTACCCTCTCCAAACAGAACAGCAATCATGCGAGGCTACTAGAATCCAGATGGTTAATCAACAGCAACTGCGGAAGGATTACAAAAAAAGGAAAGAAGAGTCTACAATTATATAATTGTGCCTTCAATGGTATTATAATGAATTAAAATTACACAATAGTAATTTCCTATATTTCAGAAATGTTCATAATATTTTCTGTATATAATAAGGTAATAAATTATAGCTTCCAGTAAATTCAAATAGTTCAGATTCTCATATTTAGGAAACTGTGCAGCATTCATTTTTTGGAGAGATTTTTGTATTCATCCAGTTCTTTGGTCAACGAAATTTGCTTCCTTGTTCCTATTGAGAATAAAATACAGGTTGAGTCATTTTCAGGGATAATTTGATCATATTAATTTAGATGTTAAAATGTTGGGCAGAACTTCTCTGAGTGATCATAAGCAATTTGGGATGATTTATCAAACAAGGGGAGATTAACAGTGTTAAGACAAAGATCACTATTACAATTCACTCCCATTCTGCCTGGACAAGCCAAGAACTGGCTTAGACAAGCAAAATGCAGAACAAATTTATTGGGAGCTTCCAATTTGCACACTTGTCATTGCACTAGTGTCAGTGTTTAAAAGCATTTGAATCACACCTTTCTTCCTCTTCAAAACTATTTCAAAGTAACCCTTATACCCGTGATGACAAATCTATGGCACATGTGCCACAGATGGCAGGGGGAGCCATATTTGCCGGCATGTGAACCAACTGCTTTTTCAGCCTTCTGGAGGGCCGGGGGAAGCCATTTTTCACCCTCACCAGGCTTCAAGAAAACTTCCGGAGTCCTGGGAGGGCAAAAAAACAGGCCAATCAAAAGTTTAAATTTCCAGTTGGCCCATTGGGCATGTTTTTTTATCCTCCTCAGGCTCTGTAGGCTTTCATGAAGCCTAAGGAGGGCAAAAATAACTCCCCCCAGCCCCATAGAGGCCCCCTGGAAGCCGGAAATGGATTATTCCCAAATTTGCAGTTTGCCTGTTAGGCCTATTTTTCGCCCTCCCCAGGATTCAGGAAAGCATCTAGAGCCCTGGGAGGATGAAAAACGGGCTCAACAGGCCAATCAGAAGTTTGGAAATGATCTGTTTCCAGCTTCTGGAGGATCTCCGGGGGCCCGACGGAGCCGTTTTCACCCTCCCCAGCCTCCAGAGCCTGGGGAGGGTGACCCACCCATATGAGGGGGTCAAGCATGCATGTGCGGGGCAGGGGTCACGTGTGCATGTGCAGGTGGGTGGGGTGCAATGAATTATGGGTGTGGGGTGCAATGAATTATGGGTGTGATAGCACACACACGCACAATTTTGGCACACCTTTACAAAAAGGTTAGTCCTCACTGTCTTATATCATAAAAATAATCTTGTAATAATAACAAAGTTTAGGAGACTTTCTAATTTTACATTTTTCCATTTTGAACTACTAAACTACCCAAATATTTTCTTGGTGTCTCGTTTCAAGGTAGTCCTTTATAAAAGCAAAGATATTTCAGCTGCATTACAATTCTTTACACTTCGCTTTCCTTCAATACCCCTCACCTTTCTTAATAGTCCCAACATCCTACATGGGGGGAAGAAAGTGCTAGAAAATCAGATTCATTTAGCCTGCCTGTAGGAAAAGCATATTCATCACCTATGCTATAACAGATTCATGTCCAATGAATATTTTATGAATATTGACAGAAAAGCTTACACTCTGCTTTTTGACACTGCCCTGTGAGGGCCACCAGTATGGATTTTATAATACTTGAAACATTTTTTTTGGGGGGGGGGGGTTAGTATTTTTGCACTGTCTAACTAGCATGGCTTTTTTGTATTTAAAATTTTCTTCTCCAAATGTACTGCCAATAATTTGCCATAAACCTAAACTTTTAGAAAACCAGAAATGACAGTAAAACAATGTCTTGCAGTTAAAAGCTTTGTTTTCAGCTTTTCGCAGGCCTCCATGAATAAAACTAATATTTGGCCCAGCGTTAGAAAGCATAGAGTATATCTGAGCCACACCCATTCTGACATTTTTCTCTTAAAAATGTTTCTTTTTTATTCCGAATGCAGTGCTCTTTTCTATGGCTATGCAAATTATCGGGTGGGTCAATTCTTATGACGTAGCTGGCAGATTATTATTTCTAAATCAATCAACTTTTACTTTGAAGTTTTCTATTGTGCAAATATTAAAAGTAAAGTAGGCTATTTTTCCAGGTTCCCCACCCTCCATGTCATTGGGAGATTCCACTTTATTAAAGAACTCTGATAAATTGCTTTTAAATGATCTTCCAATTTGGTTGCTTATTCAAAAAATTAAGCTGAATCTACAGTCAGATTTGGCCATCACCTGGTCACCCCCCCCCCAAAGCAATAGGAAAGACACCTGACACCTACTTCTCCTGCACGTCCTGAGACAGGATTTTTCTGTGACAAAGTTGTTATTATTGCCACCACAGCCAGTGTAGGTGAACCTCTCACATGTTTTTGTCCTAGTATTGTAATAAAAGCGAGAGACTGAAGCTGAACATGATCCTTCTTCTTTTGGACTGTAACAAAATGAAGGAGCAGCTTTAAAAGAAAAAAGAAAAAAAATATCATTAGTATATGATATGCTTTAAATATAGAATTAAAACAACAACACCCACTTTGGACATGAGCAATTTTAAAAAAATCATTTTTGTTAATTAACTAACCATAAACATCAGTGCAATAAATTGAACTAAATTTGCAATTGAAATTTTGGCTCACTGCTCCTTTTATATTCAGATGGGACATTCCCGTGCTACAGAAAGGGAGAAACTTCAGTTACAACTTTGCAACTGCTAAAAGGTTAAGTACCTCATATAAAGCAAAGTATATATAGTGATTCCAGTCATTCATGTAATTCAAGGAAACACACCTCATATACATCTCCCAATCTCGCCTTCATTCTGAAAAAAGTAGTAACTAGTTAAGAAATTTTTTCTAGCAACAGAATACCATGATCTCTCTTGGAAAGGGGAAATAGTTGAAATTTCTATTCTTCCTGATGGTTTATATGGAAAGACATTTCAGATGTATCTCAAAATAAAAAAAGTGAATTCAGTACAGTTCATTTGCTAGAAATATCTGAAAATGTGAGGGAGAAATGTAATGCTAGTGGTAAAAATTATCTGTGCAAACATTCCAAAGAGGTGATTTACAAATCACATCAGGGAAATTAAAACATGTCTCACATAATTGTTAAAGAAGTCATAATCTTTGCTAGATGTTTTAGAACTTGTATTTGTTTGCATGCACATATACATGTGCATAGATATGCTTCTTTTGGTACTGCTAGGAAACCAAACTGAATACAAGTTTGAGTATCTGTGCAGTTTGCCTGCAACTCAAGGCAACTCAAATCCATACTCAAAAACCTTTTAAGCAGCCATTAGCCCTGCAAAGAATACATCTGCTTAGCAGAATAACAGAGTTGGAAGGGACTTTGAGGTCTTCTAATCCAACCCCCCGTTCAAGCAGAAGACCCTATACTATTTCAGATAAATGATTGTCCAATCTCTTCTTTAAAACCTCAAGTGTTGGAGCACTTACAATTTCGGGAGGCAAGTCATTCCATTAATTAATTGTTCTTTAATACTCTGAAGATATGCTTTCTTTGCCTTAATATGTTTATGAAACATCTTTTTACTATTCTTTCTTTAACTTTTGTGAAAATCAGTATGTTTATTTTATAAACCAGAATGTCAGACATAAATTTTTTTTAAAAAATCAGGAATTTTTTGGAACAGCTAAAATGATAGGCTGAATGGATATTTCTAAAGATTGGTTTCCGTTCATTTAGCCCTTATAATATGGGTCAAAACTAGCTAAGGATAAGACTAGAAGCAGATAGAAGTTGATTTGTTCTTAGAAGGAGAAATCATTACTTCAAGAAAATAGACTACTGCATTCGACCGGAAGTTCTCCAGCTGGACAGATGAGGGGGATGTGAGCTCTGAAGAGTCTCACATGAACTCTGTCTGACAAACCAATTCCGAGTTCCTTTTTGGATCATAACCCCCTTGGGGGGGGGGTGTTTGAAGAAGGGGCAGCATTTCATCGGATCCAGAGGGAGTGCAACAGGTCCCTCGTAGGTCGGAGATTTGCTCTCTGAATCGCAGTAGGGGTGACAGCATGGCAACATTGCTGCACAAGAAGCTGGCTTCCAGCCAAAGCTACTGAGCAGGAACATGCAGGACGAGATGGAAGCCTGATAAGAAGATCTAATTAACCGACAGTTATAAATCAGAACTTGGAAAAGGCAAATAACCTTGAGAGTATAAATAATATTAATGGACAGATCTGGATTTTGGCAAAAAGAAAGAAAGAATGGGAAAAATGGAGGGTTGAAACACTAGCCCAAAAAGAGCCATTTGCTTGAAATAATTTGGACAGAAAAGGAGAAAGTAGAGAATTGACAAACGCACTCAAATACAAACTCTAAATTTGGTTTTGGATTTGAAAAGATTGTGTTTTTAAAAGACACTAGGAGGTTGAAATGGAAACCAAAACATACTGAAGAGATTTGTCTCATTTGAATTTCTTCTAACACATCTTAAGCAACTCCAATTAATGAGAGGTAGAATGTAATAAAGGGAAAAAATCAAGAAGAAAGCACTATTTTCTCACTGGTAACCTAATCTTGCCTGTGAATGGGGAGCGAAACTCTGAGCAGGAAGATTTAATTAACCAATTGCAATAAATCAGAAAAGCAGGAGGCAAAGAGAAGCATACCAGAGTTTGGATATATGCAAGTTTGTTCCAATTAAGATATTTTGAGCAACTATAACCAACAAGTGGTAGAAGGAGCAGAAGAGCCAATAACTGTTTTTGGGAATTGATGGTAAGATGAATTGATGTAAACATATAATAATATGATATGATATTGGTTTTGTAATAATATACATGTGATTATATATTATGAAAATGAAAAAATAAAAAAAAATTATACATAAAAAAGAAAGTAGACTACTGCTTCAAAATTTCTCAAGGCGAAAATAAAGCACAGTGTTTTCAAAAGATAACAAGTGGATGGGACAGACTTATTTACAAGTATTTATGATAGGTGATTTGACAGTGTATACATATATAGCAGAATCAGATATGGAAACATCCTTTTCCTCTTATGAAAACCATTTCTATTTGCCAAGGTGTGAACAACTAATGTCACAGATCTTCCCCATCCAAACCCCCAAAGTGTTGGGTTAAAGCATAGTTAAAGCATCTCTCACTTTAGTTGCAAGAAGAAATAATTTTGTTTATCTCATTCCCAAAAGATATAAGACAGGATTTGTTTGAGATAACAGAAGAAAGGGCTAAATTTAGAAAAGTGGCTGTTTGGAGAGATACATTATATTATCATTCAAAATGATAACAGAGATGAAGGAAACAATATACCCAGTGGTAGGATTCAAATAATTTAACAACTGATTCTCTGCCCTAATGACCAGCTGGGTGGGCGGGCCTTGATGGTCATGTGACTGGGTGGGAGTGGCCAACTCAACATCATTTACATTATTGGAGCTTCGCCTTAGATGTTACAATGTAATAAGGATTAACTGGAGAGGAAGTTTCTGGGAGCAGGGCAATAAATATTAGGCTAGAAACAACATCAGAATGTTTCCTTCCTGCCTTCTTTACAGCATTAGTCCTGTAAAGTGGGGAAAAAAACAAAATAAGATTTCTTCCAACAACCGGTTCTCCAAACTGCTTAGAGGGTTAACAACCGGTTCTCCCGACTAGGTGTGAACTGGCTGAATCTTATCACTGAACATACCTTTATTATCTTAATTACTATAGAAACCTTTTGAATGGTCAGAGCAAGCCACATACAGAGGTAAAGTTAAGGGAATAAATTCTTCTGTCTGGCTCTTCTTACACTTCCTATATTGTTGTCTTCCTTTTATTTTATTAATAATAAAATGTTAATTACTTCTTCTTGGCAAACAGAAGTCCATGCAGGTGGCTGGGCTGTCAAATCGGTTTTCGTTTCCAAAACATCCTCCGTAATAAAACTTTTCACATCTCATCGTTCTGAGGTTAAAGAAATATCTTGCAATGTAACCTCGGCATATTCCTGGCTCACTTTCCAGCCTGCATATTTTTGGCACTTCTAAAATAAAAACAAACTCAAGGAAGATATTGAACATTAAACCAGCCCTATGAACTTTTAAATCTTGTATAGAATTTAATTAGTAATCTAGGAAATCCAAAGGACATTGGTGTGCAGTTAGTCACTAGTCACTGTAACCTGTTGCTTCCTCAACCCTTCCTTTCTATCAGCTGAAAAATTTGAGCATTATTTTCTTAGAAATAAAATAACATGTTTCATATCCATGTTCATCCCTAACAGATTCACATGGCAAAACAACCCACTCAGTTTTCTGAATAACTGACTTGATTACTGAATACTCTATCCTTATTGTTTCATTACATCTTGTCTTGCTCAGTTTGTCACTGAAGAAATCCTTTCTCAGGTGCCACTCTCAGAGACATAAAAAGTATTCTCAAATTTCCATTTTGCTCCTCTTCTCTAAGCTATATATGCTTCTTTAGTCTTTCTTCACAATTCCTACCATTGGTCATCTTTGTTTTCTCTTTTCACAGTTTACACTAGAAGTACGAATCTTTTTTAATATCAGAAGCAAATAGGGGGATGGTTGAGCATGCTTTAAAAATGAACGGGACATAGCAGTGATGGCACAAGAGGAAGATGAACAACATTTTCAGCTATGGGAAAAGTTTATTCCAGTGCATAATAAGCATACTTCTGTCATTAAGGCTGAGTAAAAATGTGGGGCCTCTCATCTAACGGAAATCCAGAAGAGAGAGATATTTATTTTCTCTTATTGGCTGACTTACTACTCAGTAGCCTTTGATTCTGTTGAACTTATCAACTATAAATGCTGCAGTCTAAGAAAACTGAAGGAAAGTGAAGTAGGGAAAACTGGATTGATGCATGTGTTGTGGCCCGCCAGCAGCCAGCAGAGCTGGCAGCAGATTTGGATAGTGAGAAGGATGGGGAGAAACATGGGCCAGTCCTGGAGTCTGAGGAAGGGTTAGATGAGAGCTCTGTGTTGGAAGCAGAAAGGGGGCCAGAGCCATATGCCAGTTATCAGCTGGCTTCAGAGTCAGACATCAGTGAGGTAGACAAACAGCTGGAGCCTGTTCCCAGCGTGCGCATGTGCAGAATTGCCAGATGAAGGGAACAGCTAACGGGGTCGACTTGGGAGTAAGGCGACAGGTGGGCAATGAATGGCCCCTCCCAGAGGAAATGAAAGAGGAGTGAAAGGGAAGTGGAGTTTGCAGGAGACATTAGTTCATTTAATTGGTTTGTGACTCTCTGAAACTCCTTTCCAAGTTTTGCAGATATCGGCCTGTCAGCTCTCCAAGCCAGAAAAGGTCTGTGACTGTAAATCATCCCTCGAAAGACTTTTCTGGATGTGAATGAACAGAATTCACAGTAAATTAATAAAAGGGTTTTTTGTTGGGACAAGGGGTTTGCTTCATGATCTTGGGAAGCCTAGGTCAGAACAGCATATGGCAGATTAGCCTAGATCATACAATGGCTTGAATAATAAATTATTTATCAAAAGACTAAACAACACAATAAGTCGGAATAAAATAGTCTAAGCATCTTAAGATATGCATGTAAACTTTATAAAACACATTTAACTGTTAATTCCTAATCAAGGTAACCTAATTGTAGGATAATACATATAAGGTTTCAAACTTGGACTTATTTTTTTATCAGATTAATAAATTAAACATGAATTATAAAAGTAAACAAAAGAAACGTTTCAATAATAACAATTATTGAAAGTAAACAAAAGAAACGTTTCAATAATAACAATTAAATCCACACTTGCTTTGAGAACTGAAATTTTAATAATAACATACTTTTGATCCATTTGCATTTTTCTGAACACTCTGTAAAATCTAAGAAATTGTTGTCGTTCCCTTGGCAGCCCCCATATGTAAACTCCTTGCAGGTTTGTGAGTATCTATCATAATACCACCTGAAATGTATGGCCCGACAGGGTCCTACAAGGGGTGGCTGCAAGCAGATATCCGCAATCCCTGCCAGAAAAAGAGAAACAAAATAAACGAGACAAGCAACTCTGATACAAATCTTAGATCTTGAGAATAAAACACAATTAAGAAATTTAAAAAATGTGCTTTAAAATCCAAATGTTACAAACACTTCATTAGCAGCATAACAACTAGATTTCAAATAATAAAAATTTAAAAAAATATCATCCTCAATCAGAAAAAAAGAGAAAGAAGGCATTTCTTTGAAACTTTTTTTATTCAGCCTTTGCACCTGATTTCAAAACATTTCTGTAAGAAAATATGTCCTGCTTGTTCATAGTTTTTCAAAACTAATTTAATTTAAAATTTAATTTAAAATTCACTTAATTTCAGTCTATTAATCTGAGCACATTTGTTTGGGGAATTGAATCGGTTGCATGATCACTCCTTCTCCAAGAATTTGATATTTTGCTACTCCTTCTACAAGTGATGGGCGAGAATGAGGGCTAATCCTTAGGTGCATACATAAACCTTGATTGCCACCAACAATCAATAAATAATTAGTTAGCAATTCAGAGGGATGCCCTGGTTCATGGAGAAAGGGGGAAAATAGAGGAAAAGGTGAAAAATTCCTTTTAGTTTAGCACTATAGAGCCTAAAAAAGCTGGGTAATCACTAAATGCTGCTGAGTATCTGAATAAAGTATTCTAAAAGAGGAATATCAAGACCCAACAGGTTTTTCCTATCTTAAATCACCAGTCCCCTATTAGGGCCACGCAGGTTCTTCCTTGAAGCCTAATTTTAGGGAAGTTAATTGGAGCCGGGTATCTCACCGGAGCAAACCTAAACCCGCGATCTGCATGTCTACAGTCTAAGCTCCGCCGTGGGCAGCAAGAGGGAAGCACGCGAAGCGGCGTGGCGAAGGGACACTTATCTAGCGAGAACTCCGTTCAGATTCCCCGGGGGGGAGAACGAAGTCCAGCTTGAGCGCAGCGACTCCTCTTTTTCCATTTCCTTTCAAGAGAGCGAAGGCGAGAGGCTCCCCACATCGATTACCTGTCAGTGGGGTTTCCTGGGCACACGCCCTCTCTAGGAGTAGCAGCAGCAGCAGCGAGCACATCAAAAGGACGCAAGGGCTAGCCATGGTTCGCACTTCGCAACCAAAAGCAACCCAGACACCCGCGAGCGAGCCCCAAACAATGCTGGCTCTCTTCGGAACCCTCGCGCGACTCTTTATTGAAATCCTTGTTCCCTCCCTCCCTCCTCCTCCTGCTGGGCAACACTCCAAACTCAGCCCGGGAATACATCGGCCGAGGCCGGGTGATTCATGCTGTGATCAAGGAACAAGGCACATCTCTCTCCGGGGTTGAAACGGGAAGGACCACCCGCCTGCCTCCTTCTTGACGTTTCTCGAAGTGGTTCTCTCATCAGAGGAGTAATGTTTAGAAAGAGCGGGATGAGCCGTGCTGGACAACTTAAGTAGGAAGCTAGAGAGATGGAGAAGGAGAAGCCCACACAAGGAGATCTATGAATGAAATTAGCATAACGCTGGAAAAACCAGAGACTAAAACGGGGGAAGTAGTGGTAGATTGAATACCACCTGAAGTTGGTCCAAGAAGTGACTTTACCCATGGCTGAATATTTGCATAACTCATCAAGAGGCTGCTAACCTACGATATGTTACTACAGTTACAAGAAACGTCCTTCTGGGTTCAGCTCCAAGTGGGGAAAAAGGCATTGAAAAACTAGGCTGCTTGTAAAGATGATTTTAATGATGGACAGGATCACATGGTTTGAGTTCCTGGGGGGAAAAGGTGATCACATGCTTCAAGATGTTGGGTGAAGAGGCTTGCTGAGAGTTCCTGAGTTTTTTGTACTCTGTTCGGCCCCACCTCTATTTCCTGTTCCTGTGTAAAAAATGTATTCTGATTGGTTGTCAGACTCACATGGGACCATGCAGGGGAAACTCTCTAGACTGTATTTTTGAGTCCATGTTTGGTTGAGCATTGCTTCTTCCCAGATGCCCTGTGGTGAGATGGGTAAATGGCTAATACTGTCATGCCTTAATCCCATCACCCTGGAGCTGAAAGGGGGAGATCTCTGTTATGTAGAATTGATTGGCCCAGGATTTTTAATGGCCCATTGATAAATGTGGGAGCTATTAAGAGTGAGTTTGTTTCCTGCCGAAAAACATGTTTCTCCTTTTCTGATCCAGGGAAATCTAATATTCTGCCTTTTCAATATTTCCCAGGATATTTCATTTTTCTAGGAGAAGGGTGGGTTTTAATTTCCTACACTACTTCAACACAACATACAGCAAGAGAATGGCTTTCTCTAGATCACGAAGCTAAACAGCCTTGATGTAGAAAAGAGTAATTGGATGAGGGCCCTAGATTGGAGGCCAGACTGGGTAGTTGAAAAAAAATATGGTAAGAAGGCTATAACAAATGCCACAAGAAGCAACATGAGCAATAATATAAAATCACCAGGCATCAAGTTCAGTTTAAAAGATCTTTTAATAACCCATCCACCCCCAATACCTAATCATGAAGCTAATGGAAAACTAAAATTGGGGTGGGTTGCTATGAAAGGTGTTTTCCAACCTGATGTTTCAAACTTTTATTTTTACTGCATTGTATGTAGTGTGCTCTAGTCAGAATGAGCATAACCATGATGATTTGGGTGATGGCAATTATAGTTCAATATATTGGAAAACTCCTGTTCATAGAAAGTTATGTTATGTCCTCCTTTACAGGCTTGTACCAGAAATTTAGGTTGTGATCAACCATTGAGCTGCAGCCTTTGGATCAGAAATATCACTACAGGTTGTCCTCAACTTACAACAGTTCATTTGGTGACCGTTCAAAATTACAACATCACTGAAAAACTGACTTATGACCATTTTTCACATTTATAACCATGGCAACATTCCCATCAAAATTCAGACAGTTGGCAACTGAGTCACATTTGTTACAGTTACCATGTCCCGTGGTCATATCTTTTACGCCCTTTGGACAAGCAAAGTAAACAGGGAAGGCAGATTCATTTAACAATCATGTAGCTAACTTAATAAGTGTCATAATTCATTTAACAACTGTGCAAGAAAGGTTGTAAAATGATATAAAACTCACTTAACAAATGTCGTGCTTAGCAACATAAATTTTGGGCTCAGTTGTGATCGTAAGTCATTTAACACTTTTGAAACTGTATTTTGATGCATGTCTGGTCTGGATAAAAGAGTGGGTGAACCTCCAGAATAAGAGACTGGTTGATTTAGAAGGTCATGAATTACAGTTTGGATGGCACGGTTATTTTTGCTATGACAATGTTAAAGTTAATATTGATTTCACCAATCACTTTGCTAGATGTACCATACTAAGAGTTTCCAATAAATGTAAAACAAGGTTTTCTGTGAAGTTGCCTCTTTGGGTGTCCCCCAGTAAGCTTTTTTAAAGAAAATAAATGGTGGCAAAGCAGGACTGATAGACTTATGATAAAACAATATCTTTCAATACCCTCAAGTCAAGGGAAGAGTTAGAATTAGAAGGCCGTGCTTACTATTGGTTCACAAACCAACAACTGAAAGAAAGATTTAAACTAGATAAAAAGAGTTATGGGTGTGACTTTGTTAAACATGAATTGGAAATCTTATTGTGTGGTAGTGATGAATATATTATTGCTAAGATTCATAAAACATTATTGAAACTTAATTTGGAAAATAAACATGTAAAACATTGTATGATGATTATATGGGCAAGGAACTTTGGATATAATGTGATGGTTGAACAATGGGAGAATATGTGGATGAAAGGTTTAAAATTCATACTAAATTATAATTTAAAAAAAAGATAAATGTATCACTAGTATTTAACACCAGACAAGTTATAAGTGTATAAAGATATTTCAAACGAATGTTGGAAATGTACCGGTAAAAGTAAAGAATGGATCCTTTACCATTTATGGTGGATATGTGATAAAGCAAAGAAATCTTGAAGCAAGATTCATATCTTAATACACAAAATTCTTAAAGTGAAGATGAAGATGAAACCAGAAATTTTTCTTTTCTTAATGGAAAAAGACTCTTAATGGAATTCTGATCTTATGTGTGTCGATGGCAGCAAGACTACTGCATGCACAAAAATGGAAGGACATTTTGATTCCCTCCACGGATGAATGGCTACAGAAGCTGATGGAGTTGGCAGAGATTGCTAAATTGACAGTTTTGGTCAAAGAAAAAAATATAAGTACTTTTGTTTCTACTTGGACATTGCTTCTGGATTTTGTGCTTGGGGTAGAAAAAAAATGAAACTTTTATTTTGGGTTTTACTGATTAAATTTATTTGAAGTAATAGAAATGGTTACTTTATACTATTCTGGAAAATAAAAAGTTAATGCCTTATTCTACTGCAACAGAGAGTAGGAAATCAATGCCTTTTTTCTTCCCCCTCCCTCTTCCTCACTTTTCTCTTCCCCTTCCCTTCCCCTCTGTGTACCACAATTTGCTCTTTTTTTTGTATTTTATTCTATAAATTAATAAACCCAGGTGCCCCCATGTTACACTCCTTTTAGGCGGCCTGCACTGGTTACCGGTTGTCTTCCGGGTGCGATTCAAGGTACTAATTATGACCTTTAAAGCGCTCCATGGCTTAGGCCCAGGGTACCTGCGAGAGCACATACTGCCACCAGTAGCCTCCCATTGTCCAGTGCGATCCCTCAGAGTTGGCCTCCTCAGGGTGCCATCAGCCGGACAGTATCGGCTAGTGACCCCCAGGGGGAGAGCCTTCTCTATGGCAGCGCCTTCCCTCTGGAATGAGCTGCCCCCAGGGCTTCGTATAATCCCCGACCTCCGGTCCTTCCAACGCGCCCTAAAAAGTTGGCTTTTCTAGCAAGCCGGCCTGGCCTGAACAAAACAAAATAAATTATTGGTCATTGTTAATTTTAATTCGAATTATTTTTTAAAAAAATGTTATTGTCAATTCTTATTGGGTTTGGGATATTCTATTTAATTTTTTTAACTTTTGTATTATGTGTTTCTTTTAATGTTGTATGCCGCCCTGAGTCCTTGGGAGAAGGGCGGCATATAAATCTAATAAACATAAACCTATAAATTAATAAAAAAATTCATCCAGAATTCTGATTGTAAGTTGATGACTACCTATACTGTCTTGAGGCATTGTAGGCATTGTATTTCATGGCCTTTTAAAATCTTGCCACACCCATATGTTTTTGTTTATATAATAGGTATATCAATTGTTGGCATTGGATTAAATGGCTCTTGTCCACTGAGTGTAGTAACAAATTAAAGTCTTTAGATACTATAATAAGTTTTGAGCAGACTGCAATATTCTGATTTTCCCCCTTTAGTTTTAACACTGTTGGAAAAAAATCAACATAATTAAAAAGACTTTTACCAACTTTAAACACTGCCAAAAGTGTGGCAAAAGCCTGTGGTAACTGAGCAACTTATTTAAAGATTATGGGATCCTTGATCTCTCATTTAAGGATTTCTGAAACATTATTAGGATGAAAGCTTTATAGATATTTTGATGGATCTCATTCCATAGGGCAGGAAATATTCTGAGCCTTTAAGACACTTTTCCACTTGCATTTACAGTAGCAAAGGATGTCCTAGCAACATATTTTTTCTGCCATGACATTATCTCCATCTTACTTCTTGACCATTAATTTCAATTGTCTTTGGAAAAATCTTTTTAAATATCTGCATTTTCCTCTAGCTTGGACACTACTTACAGCACCTTCAAAGTGTATAAAATATGTTGGGCTTGCCCCCCTATTATCTTGCAAGGAGCCCAACAGATTGCCAGTGTCTTCCTAAAGGCAGGAATGCATCTGTAGTGAGAGTAACAAAATTCATACTAGTTATTTGCCAGTTCAGGATTAAGTGGATAGGACTTCAACTCAGCAGAGAGTCCTATAGAGTTTCATCCAGAAGCAATTCCATGGATTGTGTACCAGGATTCAAACTGCACAAGAGTTCAACTTATGCTTTGATAATTAGTACTTGGGGGGATTATCTAGGAAAGGTAAAATGTTGGCTAGATTGGTAATTTATAAAGAATCTTCAAAGAAGACATTGGCAAGCTGCTAGTTTTATAACACTGCCAAATATTGCATAGATATAGTTCTCAAAGAACGCTTATTTTAAATCCAGTGCCTCATGGAATTAATTAAGTTAACCTTGAGGTTAGACTGCAATATGGATTATGCGCTTGATCTGGTTTTACAAGTTCCACTGCTAAATAATTTGGTGTGTATGTTAATTTTCAAGTTAACTTTTTTAAAACTCATGGTGACTGCCTGAACAAGTACTAAAGCAGGGTTCACCAACCTTTTGTACCTCAGGGACCATTAAATTCATAATGTTAAGTCCCACGTACCACTAATATAATCTGCCTAATGACTGGGTGGGTGGGTGTGGCAAGGACTGGGTGGCCATGGCAACTGGGTGTCACACACGTCGAGGGGGGCCTTGCCAGCCTCTACTCACCACTCACCTGCTCACCCAGGGTCCTTAGGGCCCCAATAGGAAGCAGTTGCTGGAGCTGAGCAGTCACCATGAAAAAGATTTGGCAAAACAGCTAGCTCACTTCAAATTGGATTGACTGAGAAGGAGGCTCGACTATGAACATAGGCTTTCCAAGCAGACGGAAGACTTGCAGGAGTGTAAGGCCAGATACTGGCATCTGGAGGCTCTGTGGGCTGAAATGGTCAGCCAGTTCCAAGCCATGATGCTGTCCTACTGGAATAAGGTCCTCCGACTCTTTGCCACCAGTGGTACTTACCTCCAACCTTCACCCAAAGCCCCACACCAGGAGGTTGAAGCAGACCCCGAGTTGGAATTTCTGCCCCACTCCAACCTGCACAAAAAAACCCAGAAGGGGGAGGCATTCTGCAGCAATACAAGCATTTATTGCATGTATCCGGCCCAGGGGGCGTAGTTTGAGATTCCTGATTTAGTGCAATATAAAAAATGCAAATAATTTTTCTGCAGACCACCAAAATTTTCTTGCAGACCACCAGTGGTCCACAGACAACTAGTTGATGACAGCTGTATGAAAGTACCAAGTAGTAATTATCAAAATATAAGTCAAACTTTTGTGCGGTATGAATCCTGGTTGACAATCCATGGAATTGCTTCTGGATGAAACTCTTCACAGTGTTTTTTTTTTAAAGATGGTCAGAAATGATTTACCATTGCTTGCTTCCTAGGCTGAGAGAGAAGAACTGGCCCAAGATCACCCAGCTGGCTTCATGTCTAAGGCCGGACTAGAACTCACAACCTCCTGGTTTCTAGCCTGATGCCTTAACCACTACAACAAACTGGTGCTAAGTAATAATAGTAATCATTGTTGTATCAGATGATGATGTAGAGGTCACCCTACTCCAGTATAACCCTGTGTTTATAGTTAAAAACAGAAAACAACAAGAGAAAAATTAAAGCATCCAGACAACCACGTCCCGTATGCCTAAAAACAAACCAACACAGACAGGGCTCCACAAGCATACTATCTGAACCCTGGGAGACCAGCTGTTCTTTAAGACTTCTAAAATATAAGTATGGGATCCTTTCATATCTTATTCCATAAGGAAAGGCATCACTACCAAAAAGGCATATTTTGGGGGTCCTGACTGATTCTTTGATTAACAGGATCCAAAGTTGTCAGTGTAGATATATTCATGAACTGGAATAGAGCTTAGTAACAAGGTCAGTCAATGGGAGCTGAAACATTTTGGAGCCTGGGAATGACTTAGCTCTGCAGCTCCGAGTCTGTTGAGCTCTAAAATAGTCTGCTGTTCTCAACTGAAACTGAAACTGTTCTCTCCTCTGCCTATCTTTGCTTGTATTTGCTACCATATTTGAAAAACCACTATATATGCCTTATGTGTTATCATGTATACAAAGAAATTTTGAATCTTGCCGAATCAGTTACCTGTGTGTACTTTCTGGATGTGTTTACTGCTGCAAACTCTAAAAAAAAGTGCACTGACTACAGTGTTCCAATCTCACCGAGTGGGAAGAAACCATTGGAACAATTTAGATCCCCAAATAACCTGACCCTATGCCATTAATTTATTTCTGCTTTCATAATAACCATTTCTGCTTGGAAGTTTTCCTACCCAAAAACTAACCAAGAAACTAAGAGTTTTTCAATCTGAAATTGTTTTTCCTCCTCCACCAAAATTTTTGAATGTGTCTTACTATATGAATATGGTATAATTATATCACTGTCTAGCCTGCAGATGTTAGGGCTAACCTGCAAGACCAGCTTGCCCACTGTAATGGCTACTTAGCATTTTTTTAAAGACAGGAATACATGACATTATCCTTTTCATCATCCAGCCTACCAGAAAGGCAACTTACAACCATCTTTTCCTGGTGCAACAAAAGTAGTATTCTGTGAATTGTGTTGGCTTACTTATCATTATCCAACGTGTGCAGTGTGCTTCATTTCATTGCAGGCAAACACCTCTATTCCAGTTGGCTACTGTGTACTGTAGTAAGGCATGACTCCTGCCTTCTGGTCCCAGTACTGCCCACAACAACCTTCCATCCAAATAACCAAGGAGTATTAAAAAACGGTTTTTTTTAATTAAAAAAAACCACACCAATTCATGCTATTCTGGAACCAAACTTTTTATTTTTCCTTAGCCACATTTGACAAAGTACTGCTACTTTCCTTTTCAAGGGACAGCAAAAATAGTAAAATTGATATTTTATTTACTAGTCAAGGAGGTGTAGAGAAACAGGACAGTACAATAGTTATAAATTGATATTTATTTATTTTTATTTTTTTTAGACTTATATACCGCTTCATAGGGCTTTCAGCCCTCTCTAAGCGGTTTACAGAGTCAGCATATTGCCCCCAACAATCCGGGTCCTCATTTTACCCACCTCGGAAGGATGGAAGGCTGAGTCAACCTCGAGCCTGGTGGGATTTGAACAGCCGAACTGCTGAACTGCAGTCAGCTGAAGTAGCCTGCAGTGCTGCATTTAACCACTGCGCCACCTTGGCTCTGGGCAGGCTGCTGAAGCACAAGAACTCTGGATCAAGAATGTTTAAGATGCATTCCTAGCTAATTTACAGATAGGAAAAAAAGGAGATGAAGGTCTCATGCTGATTTAGCTTGATGACCTTAGCCCAGTCATTCTCTCTCACTCCAACTCACCCACATGATTGTTGTTGTGGGAAAATAAGAGAAAAAGACGTATTTCAGGGGTGTCAAACTCAACGCCCAGAAGCTGGCCTGTGGGGTGCTTATACCTGGCTCATGGTGGTGCCCTGGAAACAGTAAAGGAGCAGCCTGTGGTGCTCTGTCAGGGAAAATGGAGCTCGGGAAATCCGCATGTGGCTTTCCCAAGCTCTGTTTTCACTGCCAGAGTATTGCAGGAGGCCGTCACAGCTAAAAATGGAGCTCAAGAGCCTGTTTTCACTGGCAGAGTGCTCAGGCCACCACAGGCGCCCCCAATATGAGTGATGTCGAGCTGGCCATGCCCACTCCAGCTATCCCCACCCCAGCCCCCCGAGGCCAAACAGAATCCTGATGCAGTCCTCAATGAAATCATGTTTGATACCCCTGATGTATTTGATATGTTTGTTATTTTGAGCTATAAAAATACTAAAGGCTGAATGCACACAAACAAACTGTAACTTTAAGCATCTAATCAAAGGACCAATAAATACATTTTAATAGTTATTAATATTTTATTATATCTTTCATTTGATACTTACTTTGTGCTGCTTTTCAAAGTGTCTGATTTAACTCATCAAAGCTACTGTTATGAGAATTCTACAGTCAACCACGATGAATAAGAAACCCACAGAGACAACATATTGCAATGTGCAATATGCCTGTGTGTGGATTAAATAAAGTCCTTAAATCTTCTCTATTGGGCATGGAGTCCCTCAAAGAAGACACGTCCAGAAGCTGCTCTGGCTTTTCAAAGCATTATATCCTTGGGAGAAGGTAGGGAAATAATTCCTACCTGATGCTGTATTTATCTGAAAGTCCAGTTCGCAAATAGTCTGTCCTTTTTACTTGCATCTCACTTCTATTATTCTAATCTATGCAATTTGCTTGTAATTCAGTGTGGATGCCAACTCAGAAAGTTAAATGGAATAAGTTGTTTCCTGTAAACATAGCCATGGAGCAGTGGTGGGATTCAATTTTTTTTGCTACCTGTTCTGTGGGTGTGGCATGGCTTGGTGGGCATGGCTTGGTGGGCCTAGGAGAGGAAGGATAGTGTAAAATCTCCATTCCCTCCCCACTCTAGGGGAACGTTACTGCAAAATCCCCATTTCCTCCCGATCAGCTGGGACTCAGGAGGCAGAGAATGGATGTGGACGGGGCCAGTCAGAAGTGGTATTTACCGGTTCTCCGAACTACTCAAAATTTCCTCTACCATTTCTCCAGAACTGGTCAGAACCTGCTGCTTACCACCTCTGCAATGGAGGGATTATCTTCTTTTATTTAGTAAAATAGTAGTAATTTAAAATAATTTAGTAGTGGCATTCTAACACTCATCTTAATGTGGGGAACAATGGAGAAAGGACGAGCTATGGTTTCACAGCTTCATGAAATTGCACTCTCTAATGGTATTTGTACCACACATTAAACTAAAATGTTGTTCTCTGGTCTATTCTGTAAGTGATGTGCAAGCTTAACCCAACCTTTGGGTTAATTCAGCAAATTATAGTTAATTTGCATGTTGTAAATTGTAGCAATATTGTCTGGATATCTCTGGATATTAAAATAATATTGGCCATAAGGAAAAAGATATATATTTCCTTTAGAGAAGGGGTGTCAAACTCGGGGCATCATGTCGTCACATGACGTATAATGACTTTCCCCCCTTCGCTAAACCAGGGTGTATCCGGGCCGCAAGTTTGATACCCCTACTTTAAAGTCATTGGAAACTGCCTTATTCCAAATTACAGCTATTTTCCTATGGAGTTTTCCACTGACCTAAGTTTTTTGTATATATATATTTTCATAATACAAGTTCCTGGGATTATTCAGTGAAGGTTCCAGGGCTAGTTGAAATAAACAGTGAGAAAGAGGACACAAACCTGCAAACAATTTATGCAAACAATAACAAAAAAATTGGAATCAGCATTTTGGATATTGTAAATACAAAACAAGACATCTTTATATAACTTGGTCAAAGTGAAGTGTGGGAAATGCAGAACCATCCCATATATGCCTTCTTAGAAGTAAGTCTATGGCATTCCATGGGGCACTCACTTAAATGAACTTCCATCTAAATGAGTAATACAGGACATGTGCGTAGAGGGACAAGCTTTTTTGTATGCTTGCCTTTCCCTATTTTCCCATGTTAGTTTTCCAAACACCCCCATTGTTTAGGTTCTCCAGCTTGGCACAGGGAAACAGCCAGATGTTTCCTTAGCAAATCTGTTTCCTGTGGAACTCTCACCATGGTTGGTATTTCCATTGTAACAAAAGGAGAGGCACACATCCTGCCTCTAATAGCTTTCTTCTCTTCACTCTGCCACTCCTCACAACTCATTTCATGCTCTCTTCATGGATAGAAGACATTTTACACTCAAACGTCTTTGCGTAGTGTGAACAGGTGTGCCAATCCCAGATTAAATTTTTCAAGTGGTTTTTTTGCCCCCACTTGGTGACAACTCTTCTATAGCTGAGCAGTTCAAGATTCCATGTAGCAGGAACGGATTCTTTTTGTGTCTGTGTTTTCTCTTAAGAGCTATTTTAGCAAATTTGGGCATGGCATGAAGGCACATGAAGGAAGGTTGGCTGGCTTTCCATGAATGTGGAAGGCCTCATTTTGGTTTGAAGCAATAAAAACTAGAAGGGGAGGGGGCAATTTTTGTGGCATATAGATTTGGACAAATACTGCTGATGAATTAAAATCCTTCAAATAGTTAGTAGGAGCTTGAGAGAACTGGCTGCAGAAGCAGCAGCTACTGTAGAGAAATCAGGAAGAATTCATGCAAAAAGTAAGGATTTTCCTACGTCAGCTGTATTCTCATAATCTTATTTTACTTTCTTACACACATACATGCACATAGAGTGGGAGAGAGAGAGAAAAAAACCCCTCTCATACTTTCTTTTTGTCCAACCCCAGCAATGCCAGCAATCAACATAGATGACCTAAGTGAGAAGGATAAATTGAAAATGGAAGTAGAACAACTCCGAAAAGAAGTCAAATTGGAAAGGCAACCTGTAAGTAGTTCACCCTAATGATTTTACCTCTTGAGTTCTGAAAAATGTTTTAAGAACAGGATTTCAGTGTTTTCAATGGTTGTGTGTATGTTGTGGGGGGACGGGACTGTTTTGCAATGTATTTCATATGGGTTATAAATGCATTGAGGATTGAGTTGCTCCACTTAAGGAAGCAAATATTTTCTCCTGGTAGATTTATTGCACATTTTCTTTTGAGAACACTGTATACAGGATTTTATAGACTAAGAAAATGTTTCCCTCTCCCTGACCTCCAATCTCTCTCAAGCAAAGTGAATAGAGATTATAGTTTATCTTATATTCCATTGTTAAAAGGATCAGCCTGATGTCACTCAAAAGTTCTTAAAATTTACAGTGGCAGGTTTGTTTAGCTTTTAGAAGTATTATAAGTATTCTCATTATTATTATTTTTCATATCAGAGGTACATTTGATATACAAGTTGTTTTTTGTCCTCTTATTTTTATTGATGCCTGATAATTTTTTTTTAAAAAAATCACCTGATAAATGATCAGTTAATGATAAGTGGATCTTGCAACAATACATAACTGGGTGGATTGCTCATTTTTACTCTCCTAATTAATTTCCTCTCTCATTTCCTCTATTTCTAACCATTTCTTACTGTATTCTCTGTAGTCAGATAATAAGCTGTGCCCAATGAAAACAATTAACCTTCGTTGAAATTATTCTTTTGTGAGTTGTTCTTTTTTTTTTTTTTTAAATTAAGCCATGTGTAATGAGAAGCCAAGCTGGTGGACCAATTTAATATATTATTATATTTCATAAGCAAGAATGGGACTTTTAGCATTTTCTTTCTTTGGACACTAAAATGCCAAGGACTGTCTCTGCTGGTAATAGCATTTTCATCCTTATGGGACTGTTTTGTTTATCCAAAAATAGTTATAGCTGATTTATCATATTTTACACTCTAGAATGGGACTTTTTGAGGGGGGGGGGGCAAAATGCCTTGAGCTCTTTTTACTGATTCTCATTGCCTTTTCCCTACCTGTAACCCCAACCACAGCCTGGGAATGACTGTAGAGAACGTCTGTTTAACATTCGTGGCAAAATGGATGACACAAACACAGCTTAAACAAAACCCATAATTATCACGAAAGGAAAGAAGTGTGAACAGGATAATTATGGGTTGTAGAAGCAGAGAGTTAATTTTGGGATGTTTTATAGCTTAAATATAAGACTTAACGGGCCAAGTTATAAAACAGCATGGAAGAAATGAATGGTCAAAGGGGGAGGGAGTATTCTAAGCCGTATTCAGAATTGTGATTGCCACGCTAGATAATTTCCATGACATAAAAATGAGGCTTTTACCTGACTAGGGAAATTGTTTCCAGAAATCTGGACAACTGTGTATTTCCTGAACACATAATAAAGTGGATAAATATAGCATCACTAGTGCATTAGCAGAAATGGCAAATTTATAAAATTACCTCAATGGTAATGTAAGTACCAGGACGTATTAAATATATGTTAACATTATGTAATATTAGTGCTGTTTTTGAATGATACATGATTGCTGATACTGTATTTACAGAGATAGCCATAATTCCAAATTTAAAAAAATCTGCTTTATGTTAAGATAATATAGATTCTATTTTTCAAATTAAAAGTAACACATTTATCTTCACAATGTATTATACGTTTATTTTAAATATTATTTTGATTTGATTTATACTTATCTGTTCTTCTCCAGAAGAAACCTTAATCTTACTTTTCCTTCTCTCCTCTCTCTCCATAGCCAAATCTTTAAAAATATCAAAAATGAAATTTAAACATCTACAAACAATATATAAACATATAACAATAAACATTTTAAAAGCAGCCGTTTGATTTTGGAATATTATTCCATAAATTCCTATGTTAACTGACATTTATTGTTTATGTAAACAGAGTAAAGTATGTCTTTAAGCATTGTCTAAAAAATGTTTGGGAGCATAGATCTCCTCTAATTGGGGAGACTTTTTCATTGAGAGGAGTTTTAATTGGCTTTGAAATAAAGCACTTTGGAGATTTTATCTCTGATATCATCCAATGTATTCAGTAGTTCACCTGGGAAGGCCTACTTACGGTTCCCAAAGGTTGGTTCAACTCAAAATATGATGGCCTGGATTACAGCCTAACAATGATACAACTCAAATACTGCAATGTATTTTCCATAAATTCAAAAGTGCAACATGCTAAGTCAGATGGCTAAAAGGAACAACATAATATAGACGCCAAAATATTGCACTAACTGGCAAGTTAACATTTCTCTTTTTTCCCCTAAACAGGTGAACATACTTCCAAACAAAAGTGCTAAACTGTAGCTTTATATTCTAAGAATGCCTGCATAATCTATTGGTGCCCAGATTAATTACTAAAATGCCTGACATTGGGTACCTACCTAATCTAAAATTTGGTACCAAATTTAGATGGGAGAAGCAGAAAGGCTTCTCCTAAATGTTTTTAATAAAAATATCTTATAAAAACAATGACAGTCTGATACTTCATACTTAAATATGAAAGCAGACAATACTTGTCTTTTTTTGTTAATTATGGATTTTAAGAGAAGAAATAGAACTATATACAAATACTTTCTACAATAAACTATTATAAAACATGTCCTTTAAATTGTTGGTAAATCCTGAATGTATTGTTTCACCCTGTGTAAAATAAATACAATTCTGCTAGTCCTGATCAAATAACTATTTTCCCTTAGCTTTTTGAACAAATTAATTTTCTCAAATACTTTCTGAAGCAGACTCATTACTTCTCAATTTGTTTTCCAAATAAAAGATTATCCAAGCATTTCCACTGATGGATTTGAATTGAACGAAGTTGGTTTAAGGCAACTTCATATGATAAATAGATATCTTAGTTTTAAGTGAAAGTGTTTTAAATAAAATTTTAGAATAGCCATAGTTCATATAAATAATGGTTATACTAGGGCAAAACTTTCTATTCTTCCATTTAATTTCTATTTTATTTAATTATTTAATGACCTGAATTCTGTATGGCACTTCTTGTACTGGAATCATTCATATTATGTACAGCATATATTGTCAACATGCCAAAACAGCATAATTAAAATTTTAACTGGAATGCCTCTACAGAGAGTATTATCCTACTTTTGTATAATCCTTGCTAACAAATTTACGACGTGTAAGTTTCCAAGTCTTCTTTTTTAAATATCAAAAAGTCTTGGACTTTTAATATTTTAGATTACCTTATCACATCTTTGTACCAGTGGTGGGTTGCCAATCTTTTTTCTACCAGTTTGGGCATGTGCAGAAGTGTCCTGATGGGTGGGTGGAGCCTCCTGCCATCGCTACTACTGGTTCGCTCAATCCAGGGAGAACCTGGAGCAACCCACCTCTGCTTTGTTTGCCCTATGACTTTCACCTTTCCTAAATCATAATGCTAAATATTGCATTATACTGTATATCTCTTGTTGGCAAAAATGATTAGCATGAAATGTATCCCCATTGCTAATTTATATTCTGGTTCTGTTGGCTTTATCAATGCCACTAATTATTGCCAGGCCCCTGAATTCCTACAAAGGTAATTGGCGAGAAACCTTATAGACTGTGCTTGTATGAAAAAATACTGCTTACTTCCATCCTTACAGAACAGTAAGAGAGTTTTATTCAGCACATGGGGAAAAAGAATGCTGTTCATTTTATTATGCAATAATTAATTACAAACATTATGCAAGCTATTCTGGGATACATTATTTCAGTGTTTTTCAACCACTGTGCCGCGGCACACTAGTGTGCCGTGACATAGTGTAAGGTGTGCCGTGGGAAAATTACTTTATATATAGTCAATATAGGCACAGAGTTAAATTTTTTTAACATTTTCTAATGGTGGTGTGCCTCGTGATTTTTTTCATGAAAAAAGTGTGCCTTTGCACAAAAAAGGTTGAAAAACACTGCATTATTTCATACATACCCAGTATGCCAGTGGTGGGTTCCGGATCCCGTTGCAACCGGTACGGTGCAACCGGGCGTCCACCACATGAACGTGTGTACTTACCGCCCATGATGCTCCACGATGCCTCTGTGATGCTCTAGTTGCTCAGCCGAGCGTCACTCAGGTGCCATATGCTCTGTGTGCGTAAGCCCTGAAAACCTCAAATACCGGTAAGGAGCGTGGGCAGGTGGGCCCTCCGGAGTAAGTACCAGAATGGTACTGGTGCTCCCAGCAAGCACCGGTACACCCATATTGGGGCGTACTGGTCATAACCCACCAATGCAGTATGCATATGTTATGCTTCTTATGGTACATAACAAATCCTTCTTCTCTCCCTTAGTTTCAAAAACTCTGCATATCTTTCCTATCTCTATAAAAAAAATTTAAATGTGTTTTTCTCTTATTTTCCTTAAGGTGTCTAAGTGTTCTGAAGAAATTAAAAATTATATTGAAGAAAGATCGGGAGAAGACCCTCTAGTTAAAGGCATTCCTGAAGAGAGGAACCCTTTTAAAGAGAAAGGAGGGTGTGTAATTGCATAGAAGAATACAGATAATTTTGAAACTGGGAAAAATAAACTACCATAGTATACAGCTAGTTTAATTTAAAGCTCAGGAATCTTACTGTGCAAATTAAGAGGTTTTTTTTTTAAAAAAAGCAAGAAAATAAATGATTGTTTTGCTATTTCCTGAAACATATTATCATATTACCATATTATTAAATTTCTTTCAAGAGGCTGTTTTGTATTCTTAATTTCTTGCATTCGCTGATTGAAATTATTATTAACCACAGTATAATTTTGGCAAAAAAAAATCTTAATGAAACAATATGACAACCTCCCTTCTGAATATAGGATTTTAGTACAAATGTCCTCATGTCAATGAATATATGCAATGAAATTTCATTTTACTGTATGCCTATTAGTGTACATTTAAAGTGACAATAAAGTTATTCTAAGTCTCTAAGTCTAGATTGTTAATCTCCAATTCTCATTAGCCTTCACGATTGGTCCTGCAAAATCTAATTCAGCAACAACTGGAAGATCATAGATTTTGCCTGCTCCTAAAACAAGTCCTCAACTTACAACCATTGTTTAGGAACTATTACAACAGCACTAAAAAGGTGATTTACAATCAATCTGGTCCATCCT
This sequence comes from Thamnophis elegans, assembly GCF_009769535.1. Lineage (NCBI taxonomy): Eukaryota > Metazoa > Chordata > Lepidosauria > Squamata > Natricidae > Thamnophis > Thamnophis elegans. The sequence goes on from NC_045558.1 coordinate 31,253,801, forward strand.
TATAACCATTGCAGCATCTTCCTAGTCAAAATTCCAACAGCCTATATTTTCAACTGTGGTAGTGCCCCAGGATCATATGATCATTGTTTATGACTTTCCCAGATGACTTCTCACAAGCAGAGTCAATGAGGGAAGCCAGATTCACTTAGCAATCACGATTCATTTAACAACTGCAGTGATTCACAATTATGGAAAACAAAAAAGAGTGTAAAACTGTATATGCTTCACTTCACAATCACTGTGCTCCACAACACAAATTCTGGTCCCGGTTGAAGTTATAAGTTGAGTATCTAGAAGTAGTATTGTCCAAATCTAAATGAACACAAGTAATATATTTATTAATGCTACAGTTTTACATCTGAAGTACATTTTTGAGATGGATGATAAAGTTTGGTCAATTGGTTCCCAACTTAGCAAGAGAAAAGAGACTTTTGGATAATGGGATTCTTGAGAGTTTTCAAGCTTCTCATAGTGCCTCAACAATTCAAAATATATTCTGACTATGATGGAGACTAGCTCTGTTCTTAAATAAGCAGCAAGTATATTGGGGGAGACTCTAAAATCTACCTAATGAAATGGTTTTGGAGTACTTCCAATGGACCATAACCTTCTAGTCCCAGTCTCAGATTTCAGTTTTATATAACATCTGGGTTACCACCTTGCTTTAAAATATAGGGTTAAAAGTTTGGTGGAATAGAGTGATTTTGTTGGCTGCTTCTTAAAAAAATACTAAGAGGGAAGGATTGGATAGAAACCTAGGGTTAAAGTTCCAAAATATGGTTATCACACTCCTTTAATCTCTGATTAAGAGAAACTTGTAACATTCTTTTTGCATACCTAAAGTCAGGAACAACTAGCCCCCTAGAGTCGGGAATGACTAGCACATATGTGCAAGGAGAACTGTTATCTTTATATATACATATACATCAGGGATGGGTTCCTGCCAGTTCTAACCTCTTCTATAGAAGAGGTTCCATAAATCTACAGTGCCATTTAGAACAAGTTCCAGCTCCCTCCCGCCTCCCGTCCACACATCATCAAGATGAAGAGCAAGAGGAGGAATTCTGGGAGTTGAAGTCCACAAGTCTTAAAGCTATCAAGTTTGAACATCCCTGGGTTTTTTTTTTCCTAAAGGATTAGGAGTGCAAGGGTTTTGTAACTTGACAACTTTAAGACTTGTACACTTCAATACCAGAGTTCCTGTGTCAACATGACTGGAATTCTGGGAGTTGAAGTCCACAAGTCTTAAAGCTGTCAAATTTGAACACCCCTGGGAGTTTTTTTCCTAAAGGGTTAGAGGTGCAAGGATCTTGTAACTTGACAGCTTTATGACTTGTACACTTTAATGCCAGAGTTCCTGAGCCAACATGACTGGAGGAGGAATTCTGGGAGTTGAAGTCCACAAGTCTTAAAGCTGTCAAGTTTGAACACCCCTGGGGTTTTTTTCCCTAAAGGGTTAGAGGTGCAAGGGTCTTGTAACTTGACAACTTTAAGACTTGCACACTTTATTGCCAGAGTTCCTGAGCCAACATGACTGGAGGAGGAATTCTGGGAGTTGAAGTCCACAAGTCTTAAAGCTGTCAAGTTTGAACACCCCTGGGGTTTTTTCCCTAAAGGGTTATAGGTGCAAGGGTCTTGTAACTTGACAGCTTTAAGACTTGCATACTTTAATGCCAGAGTTCCTGAGCCAACATGACTGGAGGAGGAATTCTGGGAGTTAAAATCCACAAGTCTTAAAGCTGTCAATTTGAACACCCCTGGATTTTTTTTCTAAAGGGTTAGGGGTGCAAGGGTCTTGTAACTTGACAGCTTCAAATGCCAGAGTTTCTGAGCCAACATTTTGGTTGCTAAGCAAGAGCGTTAAGTGAGTTTCACCACATTTTACAAGTTGGCCACACCCACACAGTCACATGTCTGGCAAGCCACTCTCACAATGCAGACCACACCTACAGAAGAGGTTCTAAAAATTTTTTAAACACACACACACACACACACACACACACACACACACACAAATATAGTATTTAGGCTTCTGAATTAAAATTGTAGCTATAAAAGCAACTTATGCTATTGAGATGAAGCAGTCCATTACTCCCATAATATCCATCCTAGTTATAATTTATAGACATTGTAGCATAACTGGAAGGCATCAGGCTGGGTGATACTGATTAACCCTTTTATCAATTCATTACACACGTGTTTAAACTGCAGTGTTTAATTTGAACTTAAAAAAAAACATTCTTTTTAGCAGAATCCAAAGTTGGCAGATAGTTAATAAAGCAGATTTCCTGTAAAATTCTAGGAATGGAGACTATCAAGACGTGAATTACGAAGAACAACTATGAAGACCCTGGGGGGGGGGGGGAGTTAAATCAATTTTTTAAAACTTCCTATTTAAAGTCAGTGGAGTTCAGTGCTCTTATCAAATTCCAAGCTTTGGTTGACCGATCCACATCCACTTTTCACGATTTTTGGAAATTTAACACACACACAAACACACACCCTTCAGGAAAATTCGAACACTTGTGTCCTATTTTACTTCTTTCTGAGAGATGCTTATATAATAGGGTAATCCTCCGCTGTCAGTGACTGTTCTGCAGATCTCTACATCAGCAATTGTGGAGTGTTTTAAAGACCCAGCGCAGAATAACTACTCCTTAGTAGCAAAACATCTGCAGGCGGGGCTTATCCGCCGCTTTCGAACGATAGCGCATGCGCCGGTCGTGCACACTACCCAATAAGCATGGCGTCCCCTCGGAGCTCTCTCTTGAGTGCCAAAGTGTTAATGAAGTTATTAAAACTACCGTTACGACGTTTTGTTGGCGTTTCAATTGGACGCTTTCTACAAAGATGTTCGCTTAATCCGAGCCATTGCTCTTATAGTAGTGGTGCCCCGTCCGGAAGTCATTTATTATACACCGCAGATCATTTTGCTTTAAGAGCGTCTCTGAGAAAGGTACTTTTTTATTAATTAGCTCTATGTGGAAGGCAAAACTAGCTTTTATCCTTTTACCCACTTCTTTGGTTATAGGGACGTCTCAGGGGACAGAACCTGGAATTAGATTTCTCCGTCGTCAGATCGCCTCAAGATCGCTTGGTGGAAAAAGTTTTGAAGTTTGTCAACTTTGGAGTCACACAAATCGCCCGTTTCACTCACTCGGAATTTTATTATTCTTCCGTCATATTGGTGGAGAGATTCAGATTTAAAAAGGCAAAATGCTACATCTCAGTGGGAACTTATAATATTGTGTGGTAATTCTTGTTATTCCTCCCTCCCCCGCAATAACCTTGCAAGTATAGATATGTCTTTCTGAGACACTGCAAAGGCTCTTTGAATCCCAGTTGTTTAAGTAATACTTCATACGATTGTTACAAATATTCATTATTATATACTGCAGAATATAGTATTAAGTGAAACATCTCTATTCTGAGTTGCCTTTTAAAATATTTGCAGAAAAAAAGAATTTAACTCTAAGATTTGTAATTTGGATTGTTGGGCAAATGTCAGTGCTGCTTCTGACTTTTTCATAATTATTAGACTTTTGCAAAAATTACTTTTAGCTCTAAGGGGGTCATTCCCACAACTAAATTAAAGTGATATCCACCCAAATTTGAGGTAGCAGAAAATGATAATCATCTAAAATTCGCTTTCCCCATTCCTATTTTGCCACAGGTATTCCTTGCAATGGAAGAGTTAATTCCCATTTGACCTTTCAACTGCTCTTCTTGGAATTTGCTTACTATTTGCAAGTTATTTTTAAATACCTTATGGCTTTGTTGCTCTTCTAAAAATGGTAAAATTGCATTCAAAGTCAGTCTAGCAAAAGCTGATAGGCACCAATGTACTCTGCAGTACAGGAATGACAGGCTCTTCCTGTCCCCCCTGCTTCATCTCACAGCTCCTGTTACTTTGCTGTTTAGCCACTGTTGACTTCAGTGATCCTCAATGTTTTGGACACCAGGAACTGGTTGTGTGGAGAGAGGTTTTTCCAGGGACCGGAAAGAGTATGGTTTTATGTGCTGCCTGCGTCCTGCAGATGGGACTTTGCTTGTTTGTGCATACCAGTTGCTGGCATGCCAGGCCCTGGACCGGGGGTTGGAACCCCTCATTTACGTCTCTGACCAGAGATTGGGCTAAAGAGAGGCCCCAGATTGGAAATGATCTCCTGCTTCCTAGAGCAGACAGTGTTGAAGGATAGAACTTAGGGGCTGGAACAGAGGACGTTGTAGTGAGGCCAATAGAAGTTAAATATTTAGTTACAATTTTTTTTTTTTTAGTAAGCATTTTTATTAATTAAAACCTGACTGCTTTAGAAGAATTGGGGCAGCATAATGACTCATTAGTTAAGATGCTAGTCTTAACATCTGTAAAGCCAACAGGTCAGGTTCAAAATTTGAGCACCACGAGATGGGTTGAGCTCCCATTACCCCAGTAGTGCCAACCTAACCATTTGAAAGTATGCAAGTGTGAGTAGGTAAATAGGTATCACTTCAGTGGGAAGGTTAATGCATACTGTATTTTCATGATGGCCACATGATGATGGAAGCATCTCCCAGACAACAAAGGCTCGCTCAGTTGAGAATAAGAGATGAGCACCATCCCCTTGAGCTGGACATTAGTAGACAGGGCGAACCTTTAAAACCTTAGAAGAATTAAAAATACTAATATGCAACCAATATTAATTCATTTAATACCAAAGTGTGGAAAAGTCCCTATGTTTGCTAATATTGGCTTATACAGTAATGCCATTTAATATAGTGTTTTTTAAACTTGGCAACTTTAAAATGTGGAAGTTTGAGCAACACAAATGTAATGCATCTGTATTTAGAAGTAACTTTGATGAGTTAAATGGATCAACTTCAGTGGTGAAATTCTTTTTTTTTATTACCAATTCTGTGTGTGTGACTTGGCGGGCGTGGCAGGGGAAGGATACTGAAAAATCTCCATTCCCTCCCCACTCCTAGAGGAAAGATACTGCAAAATCTCTATTCCCACCTTACTCTGGGGCCAGCCAGAGGTGTTATTTGCTGGTTCTCTGAACTACTCAAAATTCCCGCTACTGGTTTTCCAGATTTTGTCAGAACCTGCTGAATTTCACCCCTGGTCTTCTTCCTATGTGACGAAATACATGATTACAATCTTAAAATATTTAATGTATTTTTTTAAAAACCTAGGAAGTGGGGTGAACCCCTTTCCCCCAACTTACACTTGTTTTGAGGAATACGTTTAATAAGTGACAAATGTGAGATGGGCAATTATACCAAGCAAATATTTTTTTTTTAAAAAAAAAAACAGTCTAGCATCTTTCCCCTCAGCCTTCTGTTATGTTCATATGTTTTGTCTCTTAGTAGTAGAAAATTCTAGAAAAAAGCTTCTGCATATTGACTAATTGACCTGGAAAGAACCATTTGTTTGAAAATTAGATCAATTCAATATGTACTTAATATTTTTACCTGAACAAAATGTTTCCGTTTAGGCTGCATAGTTGTAATACCGGTATTTGGTGTATTTAGTTAAATTGTTGCACATGCTGCTTAGCCTTCTTCACACATTAAAGAGGTGCCTTGTTCTAATGTAGCTTTCACTACTCAAGGATAGAAAGGCAACAGTTGCTTCATTTGGAAACAATGTCAAAGATGTGTAGAAAGTTGTGTTCTGCATGTCAGTAGTTGAAGTAATGGCAGTAGTTGTAAACTGGACTAGAAATGAAATCAAACCAAATAACAGTTATTGTTCAAGAGTTTATTATATATCCATTATTACTCACTGATTATTGAATATAAGATGTGATTGTTACTTTCTTTTTATTAAAAATGATTTGAGCATTATATTACATAATCAAAGTGAATTTATTAAGGATTACAGACTTAGTTTATTAAGGATTTCTCTATCACATTTTTTATTAAAGTTTTTTTTATTTTTTATTTTCAAAACAAACACAACACATAACATCTTCCTTTTTTATATACTGTAGAAAGTGTATCAGTTGGTTACAAAAGACTTTCGTGCATCTCTTTCACAGTCATCAAGCATATTCATATTAACGCAAGTATTTTAACTCAGATATTTATACATGTTAACGTCATCAAACCTCCATTTTCATTTGACTATAGTTGTTTAAATGTCCATCATAAAATATACCAAGGTTTAATACATAACCACATACTGGCATTTCATTTACTATTTCTAAAATCCTCCAATGACATTAAATCCTTATATCCTATTCTAGTTAAACATCCATAATATTTAATAACAAAGTTTTCTATTCTTCTTTCCAAATCACTGTTTATAATTTAAATCCCATTTCCTTATATTGTACCCATACATATATATACGTTATTATCATTATCCCTCCTTTATTTGACTATATCCTGCATCATATCATTTTCCCCCCTAGTAATCAAAACTTAATTGAGTCGAACTTAATTCTTTTACTATTATTATTATTATTATACAATTGTATCACAGCGGCCAGTTGTTTCGCCGGATTTGGCATTGGTTACTAGTCGGGCCCCACCCAGGGGCCTAGGACGTCATAACGTATTTTCGTAATATGCGTGCAGATCCAAATTGCATTTGACTGATGGTGATTTTGTCAATTTTTAACTGATTTAAATGTAATTCCAGTGCTTTTGGAATAGCACCCAGTGTGCCAATTACCACTGGAATTACCACTGCTGGTTTGTGCCATAGTCGTTGAATTTCAATTTTTAAGTCCTGGTATTTTGCAATTTTTTCATGTTCCTTCTCAGCTACCCTGCTATCACCTGGTATTGCAATGTCTATGATTGTGACCTTATTTTTCTCAACCAGTGTGATGTCTGGTGTATTATGCGCCAGTATTTTGTCTGTTTGTATGCGAAAATCCCACAAGATCTTGACCATCTGATTTTCGGTGACTTTTTCAGGCTGATGTTCCCACCAGTTTGTTGCTGTTTTAATATTATAATTTTTGCACAAATTCCAATGGATCATTTGTGCTACTGAATTGTGCTGCAATTTATAATCAGTCTGTGCGATTTTTTTACAGCAGCTGAGTATGTGATCAACAGTTTCATCAGCTTCTTTGCAAAGTCTGCATTTGGCATCATCAGAGGATTTTTCAATTTTGGCCTTAATGCATTTGTGCGGATAGCTTGTTCTTGCGCAGCCAGGATTAGTGACTCTGTTTCTTTCTTTTCTTTTTCTTTTTTATAAATTATTTTTATTTTTTGTTACATAGACAACAATGGTAAAGGGAGAGGATGGAAAGAAAAAAAGGGGGGGGGAGGGAAAACCCATCTTCACATACAATATGTCGTTTAATCACAGGTGCATCCCTACTAAGTTTATACATCCCGTATCTCTCTATTGTATATTTAATAAGCACCACAATAAGCTACGGTTTAAAAAACAAAAAACAACAAAATAAAACAAGGGAGAGAGGAAGAAAAAAAAAGGGTGGGGGAAGGGGGGGAGGCCAAAAAGGACAAAAAAAAAGGTTCAAGAAGGAAAGGGGGGGGGAAGGGTGGGGGGAGGGGGGGAGGCCAAAAAGGACAAAAAAAGGTCCAAGAAGGAAAGGGAAAAAAACAAAACAAAAACAAAAACAAAAAAGAAAAAAAAAACCATCATCACATGCAGCATGTCGTTTGATTACGGTTGTTTTAACATCTACATCTTCAAATAATGTTTACCATCTCAGATATTTCCTCTAATGTAACTAAAGGTCTCATTTTCCTTCTACCATATATATTCAGTTAACATTAGCATTGTTTTCCCCCAGAGAATATACTTCTATTCATTGTTAATCTTGCATTTCATACCTTCAAACAGAGATCTTATTCCTTCATTGTTCAGCAAGGCATCGCTGTCTATATATACCAGTTTTCATTTGTTCCCCTATTAGAATTGCCTTATCAGCAGCGAAATATCATTATAATAAATTCTTAACCTTATACATTATATCACCAGACCTTATATTAGTACTTCCTTATATCATTGTTGAATTATTTCACAGCATAATTATATCATCATTTACTTTTTCCAATTAGGGCATAAGTGTATCATTTTTCATTTCCAAAATTTTGTTTTTTTTCCCTTAGCCATTGATAAAACAAGTCCCATATCTTATAAAATTGTTCATCCTCTTGCTCTCTAATTTCAAATGTCAATTTACTCATTTCGGCACAGTCCATTATTTTTCGAATGATTTCTTCCTCTTTTGGTATTGTTTCATTTTTCCAGTTTTTTGCAAATACAATTCTGGCTGCTGTTACAACATTTACAATCAAATATTTTAAGTCTTTGTTGTAGGTTTCTGGTAAAATTCCCAATAAAAAGACCTCTGGTTTAAAGTCTATTTGTTTGTGTATCATTTTCTCCAACCACATGTGGATTTTAGTCCAGTATCTTTTAGCTTCAGTGCAAGTCCACCACATGTGGTAGTATGAGCCAGGTATCTGGTGACATTTCCAACACTTTTCTGATTTATTCTTGAACATTCTTGCGATTCTGGTCGTGGGTAGATGCCACCTGTAAAACATCTTATACAAGTTTTCTCTATATGCAGTAGACATTGTCATTTTGTAATTTTGAGACCACAATTTCTGCCAATTCTCTAAATCAATCCCATACTTAAAAATTTTCCCCCAAGCAATCATAGTTTCTTTAACTTGTTCTTCATGCAATTTAAACTCCAATAAATATCCATATAGTTTTTTAATTACTTTTTCATCGGTACCTGTTAGAATTCTGTCTAGCTCAGTCATTTTATTATAGAGACCTTTAGTTTTTCTATCTTCATTATATCTAGATTGTATCTGTACATATGAATACCAGTTCATTTCCATCCCTTCTTGCTTCAACTCTTGACTAGATTTGAGCTCACCCTCTGCATTCAATAATTCTATATATCTAACTGTTTGTTCCTTTTTATGTATTATCGGATACGAGAATGCTTCAATTGTTGATGTCCAGACTGGAATTTTTAAATAATGTAATTTTTTAATCTTTTCCCAATTTAACAACAACGCCTCCCTTATATAATGTCTTCTAAAATAACCATGTGGTTTAGTTCCCTTATACCATAAGAAAGCATGCCATCCCAACAGCAAATCATGACCTTCTACGTTCAATAATCTAGAGTTTTTTTAATGATATCCACTCCTTAATCCACATCAGGTTTGCTGCCTGATAGTATAGCTCCCAATCGGGTAAACCAAAACCTCCTCTTGATCTAACATCTTGTAGTAATTTAAGCTTTATTCTAGCTTTTTTCCCTTGCCAAATAAATTTCAAAACTATTTTATTTAAGTCTAGGAAAAAATCCTTACCCAGTCTAATTGGGATTGTCTGAAACAGATATAGAATTCTAGGTAGAATGTTCATTTTAATTGTGGAAATTCTTCCCATCATTGATAAATGCAAGTTTCCCCATTTCTCCAAATCGATTGCTATTTGTCGTTTTAATCTGGTATAATTATCCTCTTTAAGAGTGCTACATCTAGGTGATAAATGTATCCCCAAATATTTAATCTTACTTGTGTTTTGAATCTGCAACATTTCTGACAACTGATCCTCTTGTGTAGCTGGGATATTCTTTGTCATGATCTTTGTTTTATCTTTGTTTATTTTCAAGCCTGCTACTTCTCCATATTCCTCTATTCTTTCTAACAATTTGGGTGTGGTTTCTAATGGATCTTCAAGAATGAAAACTAAGTCGTCTGCGAACGCTTGCAGTTTATACTCTTCTCTCTTAATTTTCATTCCTCTTATTTCTTCTTCTTCTCTGATCTTTCTATTTAAGACCTCTAGTGTTAGGACAAAGAGTAGCGGTGATAGTGGGCAGCCTTGTCTTGTACCTCTCTTTATTTCAATCGGTTCTGTTAGTTCTCCATTTACCATTATCTTTGCTGCTTGTTTCTGGTATATCGTTCGTATACTTTGAGTGAATTTCTTGCCAAAGTTCATCTGCTCCAGTTGCAAAAACATAAACTGCCAATTCACATTATCAAAGGCCTTCTGCGCATCGAGGAACATCAGTGCCAATTGTTTTTCTGGGTGGGCCTCATAGTATTCCAAGGTATTCAAAATTATTCTCATTGTCTTTGATTTGTCTTTTAGGTAAAAAGCCATTTTGATCTGAATGGATGAAGCCATTTAAGTATTTTTTAAGTCTCTCAGCTAGTATAGATGCAAATAGCTTGTAGTCTGAGTTTAATAAAGAAATTGGTCTATAATTCTTGATTTGTGTTGAATCAGTCTCTTCCTTGGGTAGTAATGTGATATACGCTTCTGACCATGACTTCGGTATTTGGTTCTCAGTCATCACTTCATTCATGACTTGTAAGAGTGGGAGGGTCAATATTTCTTCAAATGTTCTGTAGAATTCCATGGGTAGACCATCTGGTCCTGGGGCTTTCCCATTATTTTGTTTTTTAAGTGCCTCTGTTAGTTCCATCATTGTTATTTTTCTTTCTAGCATTGTTCTAGTTTCATCTGGTACCTGGGGGAGATTGGCATCTTGTAGATACTTTTTGACTCGTCCCTCCTCCACCTTCTCTTGTTCATAGAGTTTAACGTAGTAATCATGTATAATTTTTTTTTTCGGTATTTCCATATTGAATTTCTCCTTGTTTGTCTCTTAGTTGTAGTATTTTCTTTGTTTCTCTCTCTTTTTTCATCTTATATGCTAACCACCTGCCTGGTTTGTTCGCATTTTCAAAATAATTCTGTTTGGCACCTCTAATTTTTTGTGCCAGTTCTTCCTTTTCTAATAGGTCCATTTTGTGTTTAATTATGTCCATCTTTATTTTAACATCTTTTTTTTGTGGTGCTCTCTGTAGGTCTCTTTCAAGTATTTTATAGTCATTGTCTAAGGCTTTATGCATTTGTCTTTTTTTTGAGTTTCTCTTCCTTGTGTAGTCTATTGTCAAACCTCTGATAACAGCCTTCATTGTGTCCCAGAGATTCTGCAACGACGTATCTTCTTTCCTATTTTCTTTAAAAAAAAGGACTAGCTCTTTTTCCATTTTTTGTACAAACTCTTTTTCTTTCAATATAGTGTTATTTAGTGTCCATCTAGATCTTGCCCTTTGTCCTTTCCATTTAATTAAAATTGGATTGTGGTCCGCCCAGGTGCTAGCTTCGATCTCAATTTCTTTTATGTTGGAGCTCAACTCCGCTGAAACCCATATCATATCTATTCTAGAGAGTGAAGAATGTCTATTTGAGTAGAAGGTATATTGTTCTTTTTTAACGTTTCTTTCTCTCCATATATCTTTTAAATTTAGTTCATCTGTCATCCTAAAAAAAGATTTCGGCAGAGGCTTCCTATTTAATTTTTTTGTTTTATGTGTTTTATAGTCCATATTTTGATTCACAATGCCATTAAAGTCTCCCATCATACAAATATCAGCATAGTCTAGTTCCAAAACTTTTTTGTGTAGTTTTTTGTAGAATTCATCTTGTTTTTCATTAGGGGCGTAGATTCCAATTAGGAGTGTCTTTTTGGTATCCATAATTTCCACCATCAAAATTCTTCCCTCTTCCTCTGCGTATACTACTTTTGTTGGGATGTTGCCTTTAATATAGAAGACCACTCCTCTTTTCTTACAATTTGCCAATGATGAAAACATTTTCCCAAGCTTTGGTTGAGTTAGTAAATGTTCATATTTCTTTTGAATATGTACTTCTTGCAGACAGATTATGTCAAGTTGTAACTTCTCTAATTTATGGAATACTTTCTTCCTTTTAGTTACCGAATTGAGTCCATTAATGTTAATTGTAATCATTTTTCTTTCTTCCATGTTTATACTTTATATACAGGGTTTATCGCTCTAGTGGATCTAGGTTCTCGTTTTTCTTTGCGGCTCCCATTCCCTATCTCCCCTTCTTTCTCACTTCCACCTACTGCTCCTTCTATTTTTTCGGTCGCGGTTACAGGTGGTTCCAGTATTTGTATCACTGCATCGTCTTTCCCAGCTTTCTCCGCCGTTTTTCTAAAGTATTCTTCGTAGAAAGCTTCTGCCTTCTCAGTTGTATCTATCCTGTGTCTTTGTCCTTGCCAAGTACATAATAAACCTTCCGGTATGAGCCATCTGTAGTTAACACCTTTTTTTTATCAATACTTTGGTCAGAAATTGATATTCTCTTCTCTTCTCTCTCACCTCTCTTGGGATTTGTTTGAGTACTACAATCTCCTTTCCTTTATATTCTAATTTTCTATCTCTCATTTTCTGTAGGATTTGTGATTTAATTGTTTTCTTAGTAAATCTTACATGCACTTCCCTTGGAAGAGCATTTCTCATTGCATACCTTGTGTATACTCTAAAAGTCTCATCGATTGTTTCTTTTATTTGGTCCTGGGACATCCCCAGAACATCTATCAAAATATTTGAAATTATCTGAACTAAGTCCTCTCCTTTTTCTTCTTCTATGTTTTGGAATCTTAAAAAAAATTCAGACCTGTCCATCTCCCATCTTAATATTCCACTGCTCTCTCTTTCTACATCACTTAGTCTGATCTCTAGCTTTTCAGTTTTCTTCTCTCCTTCTTGAATCTTATTTTCAATTTTTTGAATCCTATTTTCATATTTCAGCATCCAGTTGTGTATACTTTCTACTTTTCCTTCCATATTATCAACTTTTTGCACTATGCTTTGATTTTGTTGTTCCATTGCCTCCATTTTTTTTACAAGGGTATCGTTTCCTGCTTGCATTTTCTGCATAATTTGTATAAGTGTTTCAAAGTTGGCTTCCTTCTCTTTTTCCTGATGGGACATCATCTATGTTGTCCTCTGGCCTCCCGCAGGTGAGGGGGCAGGGGTTGATGTAAAGCCAGAGGCAACTGCTTTTCTACTCATAGCCAATTAGTATTAGAGGGTGGAGGGTTATAAGTATAGTGGATTAAGTACGTAAAGTACACAGAGGAGGGGGGGAGATAAGAAAGGGGGGAAAGAGAAAGGGAAGGAAAAGAGAGAAGGGAGAGAAAAGGAAGGAAAGAAGAGGAAACTTTTTTTTTGTTTCAAGGATGAAATGCAGTAGAGTGCAATAAAATATATATATATAAGTAAGAGAGTATGAAATAGTAATTAAAAAAAAAGGAAGATACCCCCCCTCCAAAAAGGGGAGAAGGGGTGCTTCAGTTACAAGTGAGAAAAGAAAGAAGCAGAAAAAATGTAAATAGTCAAGAGGTGATCCAAAGGTTAAAAAGAATAATCAAAACAGAGAAGAAAAAAAAATGTAAAAGATCAAAAGGTCGATGGTGATGATCAAAAAAGAAAAACTCGGTGTCGATATCTCCACAGCCGGTAATATGAGAATGGTGTTGGGAGATGAAAGGATGCCAACAAGCTAAAACAAATGATTTTTTCCGGACTCTTTCCCCCCCCCCCCTAAGATAAGAGTCTCTTCAAGGTCACACTCAGCTTTGCTGTTTTATCTCACAGTTTCCCAGCTGCGTAAACACGTAAGTCAAGTGCATTACAGGGGGGATTTTAATAACAAAGTTCGAGTCCACAAGATGGCAGTGTTGGCTTGTAGTTTGTAATTTACAGCTTGTTTTAGTCCGTTCCGTTTGTTAATTACTAATTGTTAAAAAAAAAGACAAACATCAAAAGGGCTAAAAGGCAACGAAGAAAAACAAACCAAAAAAAAAACAAAACAGATCTTCAAAGCACTTTAAGTTTAAGATTTAGTGCCCCAATAGATTCAAAGTTAAAGGTGTCGACAACAAAGAGAAGGAACGCAAAAAGCCGATTCAAATTACAGGAAAGTCCAGCCCGGCTTCCAGGAATTAAAAAAAAGGAACAGAAAAATAAACTTCCAAATGGCAAACATTTATCACCGCCGCTTTTCTCACTTATCAGCCTTATTTTAAACTAAGTTTCCAAATTTAGGGTGTTCTCTTTCCAACAAAAAAAAGGATTTAAAACTCACATCAAACGACATGCTCATATTCAGCTCTCTCTCTGGGTCTTTGCAGTTGTAGTCGGCATTGAGCCGATCCGGAAGTCACTGGATTAGGAAGGCTTTCCTTAGGTTCCCAGAGATTTTGCGAACATCTCTGGGACCACTGGAGTTCCTCCCACGTCACTGTCTCTTCGGGACAGCTTAGATTCAAAAGAATCCTCCAAAAAAGACTCCGGTATAGATGGTCATTCAGGAAATGCCTGAAAGTCCGTCTTCTCACTGCTAAGCCCCGCCTTCTCCCCTCGACTCTGTTTGTGCGGATAGCTTGTTCTTGCGCAGCCAGGATTAGTGACTCTGTTTCTTTCTTTAATGTACCTGTTGTTAACCATAACCAAGTTTGTTCACTGTCCACTTTATCTTTTTTATTATTATTATTATTATTATTATTATTATTATTACTATTATTATTATTATTATTATTATTATTATTATTATTATTATTATTATTATACAATTGTATCACAGCGGCCAGTTGTTTCGCCGGATTTGGCATTGGTTACTAGTCGGGCCCCACCCAGGGGCCTAGGACGTCGTAACGTATTTTCGTAATATGCGTGCAGATCCAAGCAGTGCGGCTTTTTGCATTTGACTGATATTGATTTTGTCAATTTTTAACTGTTTTAAATGTAATTCCAGTGCTTTTGGAATAGCACCCAGTGTGCCAATTACCACTGGAATTATCACTGCTGGTTTGTGCCATAGTCGTTGAATTTCGATTTTTAAGTCCTGGTATCTTGCGATTTTTTCATGTTCCTTCTCGGCGACCCTGCTATCACCTGGTATTGCGATGTCTATGATTGTGACCTTATTTTTCTCAACCAGTGTGATGTCTGGTGTATTATGCGCCAGTATTTTGTCGGTTTGTATACGGAAATCCCACAAGATCTTGACCATCTGATTTTCGGTGACCTTTTCAGGCTGATGTTCCCACCAGTTTGTTGCTGTTTTAATATTATAATTTTTGCACAAATTCCAATGGATCATTTGTGCTACTGAATTGTGCTGCAATTTATAATCAGTCTGTGCGATTTTTTTACAGCAGCTGAGTATGTGATCAACAGTTTCATCAGCTTCTTTGCAAAGTCTGCATTTGGCATCATCAGAGGATTTTTCGATTTTGGCCTTAATGGCATTTGTGCGGATAGCTTGTTCTTGCGCAGCCAGGATTAGTGACTCTGTTTCTTTCTTTAATGTACCTGTTGTTAACCATAACCAAGTTTGTTCACTGTCCACTTTATCTTTTATTTTTTCCAGAAATTGGCCATGCAGTGCTTTGTTCTGCCAACTCTCCATTCTTGATTTTATCACATCTTTTCTGTATTCTTGTTTCGTCTGTTGGGCCTTCAGTAGATTTTTGTTCTTTACTTCGATTAATAGATGTTCTTGATTTTCTTTTAAATAATCAGCCAGTCCATGTTTTCATTATTATTATTATTATTATTATTATTATTATTATTATTATTAACCTTTATATATAATCCAAAAGGGTTTCTAATCTTCCTTTCATGGGTACCATTCAATATTCATATCCAGTTATTACTTATCATAACACTACACATTGTATACATTATTATCATTATCAATTATTTATTTAACTATATCTAGATTTCCCCTCCATTTAATTCCTCTTTCAGTATTCCACTCTTTCTGTTTTCAGAAGCAAATAAATCACCATAAATATCAGCAATTTTAATTTCTTTATATTCATTTTCCTCTTCAATTTTTTGGATTTTAACCACCACTTTTTCCATTTGATAAACATCTTCAACTTCTCCATCATATTTTACTGTTAGATGCACTAAGTAATCCAACTTCTTCTCTATCTTCTCATTTGTATTTAATAATTTCTGTATTTCTGAGAATATATTTTGCAGATTTAAAACTTCTTTCTGGTGTTGAAATTGTGCCATGATTTCCAATTGACACTGCTATTCTAGCTTAGAAGGTTTTAGCAGAATTAAGTATCACAATAACATTTCACTTTTCTCTGGTTAAAAATCTACTTCAAAGGAACATCTCTATGATTTTCTTCTTCTTCTTATCACTCTGTATAAACAAGCTGTGAATCCCTGAAGTGCCAAGGCAGGATAATCAGTGAAAAAAATATTTTGTTTCCAATACACAAACATCTAGCTTCCAAGTAGCAGCCTTACAATGTTACCATTTCTTTGTTTCTTTTTATATCTTTTTGTATTTCAAGTTTTAAAAAAAGGTCCAATTCTTAAATGAGTTAGAAAAACACCCACAGTAATGAAAGAGGAGAGTTTTAGTCTAGAGATTACAGAGAATAGTAAATATATATATATATATATATATATATATATATATATATATATATATATATATATATATATGAAGGAAACTTAATCCGTTCATTTTAAAAGGCTTGCATAAATTCCATCTGTAAAAATAGCATTTAAAAAGTAAGATAACCAACTGTTCAAAACCAGTCCAAATTTAATTCCGCCACTTATTTCTTTTGTTCTCCAATTTAAATTGATTTTAAGTTTTTTTATAGGCAGTCACTTTTAAAACAGTAAAAATTCCTCACCAGCTGAAAACACTTTCTCTTTCCACATCCTTCCGTTTTTGGGCCACCCCTGACTTCATCAGCCATTTGGCTGGATTTTTTGTCACTGGCTTGAAGAACTTATCTTGGATCAATCAGAGACTTTGTGATGTTCCTGTGATCAGCAAGATGTATTCTTCCTGTTCACTGTTTCTATGGGATGGTTTAGGTCCGTTTGGACCATCCAGAGGCAAAAGTGTCAGAGCATTGAGATCACATGTCGTGTTGTTGCGACTTTAGGTCCTCTCTATCACATTTTTTTGTTCACTAATTCTTTCACAATAGTAGGATATTTAATTTAACATAGTTCTGTTGTGTCTGCACCAATATCTAGGATTACAAAGAAAAGATGCATTTTTGTAAAAAAATAATAATCCTGTTTTAAGTATCAGTGATCATATTTGTAGTTAAAATTATAAATATAATTTTTTTACTTAGGTTTGAATTTTATTCTGCTTCTTTTGTTTCAGAATAGCAGGTGAGGATAATGTATGCTATAGATATGGCCAGTGAATTGATTATATGATGTAAAATTTTGAATTACCTAACCAATTGGCTATTTTGGGATTGCTTTTTTGGTCAGAGAATGAAACACATACCAGCTATTTTTTAAATGATTTCACACAATTATGTTATATTTATAGTTATAGTTATATTGCTATTACATATCCATAGAAGCAATACTGGCATTATTAAGAATGTGGTTAACAAAAGATAGGTTGGGATAAATTAGGTAAAAAACATACAGGATTGTTGCTCCTTTTAAATTGATGATGCACTGAATTAATCCTAATAAAAAAAAACAATTCTAGAAAACTGGGTTTTCATATTGTGGGCAAATCAGTATAAATTGTTTGGCATAGTGTGGATTATTTTATTTTAGCTTATCCAATAAACCACACTTAAAATAAACCCCAATATTTTAAGGGAAATACTGGGAAAGGTTATTATTAATTACTAGGTAACTATTTTAGCTGTTCCAACATATGCCTGAACATTTCTGTTTTAAATTATATTTGCCATGATCAATATTTGTTTTTTGAGGGGGATGGTGTTTTAGAATCTCTTGCGAGAAAAAGTAACAAAGTCTTGTTACAATTAATCAGAACTGTTTGTCCTCTTATGTTATCTCCTCTGAACATAGAGATAGTGATGTATCTTCCTAAAATATCAGTGTAGCTATTATACACTGTAATCTTAGTGCTAGGGATACTATATGCAGTTCATCATTCTGCAATTCCAATAAATAATAAAATAGGATATTTAGTTATTGAAGGAAATATTTCAATCAACAAAGGATGGTTGGAATCAAATGAAAAAAATGTTGTTTTAATCTGTAGTTTCTTGAATGGACAAGTGAATGTTTGAGCCAGTGTTGAAATTTTAATAATTGATTGTATGTTGTGGACACTCTGAAGAATAGTAGCTACTGGGGAGTCTTTGCCATTCACTAATGTATGTGCCATGATGGACACGGGAAATCATAGGAAGCCTCTTTACAGGAGCCATACTAGTGAGGTTAATCCACTGCACCTCCACTAAATTTTCAGGTTGTTTGTTCTCTACCACTCTGGTTTATTTAAAGTTTTTTTTTTTACAAATTATGTTATTGTAGCATCAAACATAACCTTTAAACAAATGAGGGGGGGGACCTATGTGGGATCCAAGGATGTTCCTGTAAAAAAAAAAAATTTGATGCTGCTACTTTGCTTATGAGTAGTCCAGCTTGTTATTTATTTTTCATAAATAATCTAAAAAGAAATATAATTAAATTGTACAGCAAACCTGGCCTGGAAATAAACACTAATGTCACTGGGGAGACCAGGATCACAGAATGTTTCTTTACATTCAATTTTCTAAACAAATAAATACTTCCTCCTGTGGAAATAAAGCAATAATGAAACCCATATCATAGTAAGATAGACATTTTGTGAACTTTGTATCTCCCTCAACCGGGGAAGAGCAGCAGGAGATGGAAGAGGAGGAGCAGGGGGGCGGAAAGAGAGAAGAGGAGGAAGAGATGGAAGAGGAGGAAGAAGAGCAGAGGGAGGAGAGGCAGTGGAGGAGGAATAATCCTGAGCTTTTTTGGATGTCAGCTTTGAAAAACCTCAACCAGCAAAATTATTGGAATGCTTTGCACAATCCATCTATGTTTACATTATGTTTGTTTGTTTGTTTGTTTGTTTCACTTTATTTGTATGCTGCCCTTTTCCCTGGGGGGGGACTCAGGGCGGCTCACAGTTCAAAAGGGGTGGGGGAAGGACAAACAATTTACAACATAAAAGCACTACATCATTTAAGAACTCAACAGTCACACAATTCGAGTAGGGGTTAGAGTCTTTAACCCCAGGCCAGCCGGGATAGCCAGATTTTAAGTGCGGCGCGGAAGGTCTGGAGGGTGGTGAGGGTCCGGATCTCCACGGGGAGTTCGTTCCAGAGGGTCGGAGCAGCCACCGAGAAGGCTCTCCTCCGAGTAGTTGCCAGTCTACACTGGCTGGCTGATGGAATTCGGAGGAGGCCTAATCTATGCGATCTTATCGGTCTAGTGGAGGTGATTGGCAGTAGGCGGTCTCTCAAGTACCCAGATCCAATACCATGAAGGGCTTTGTAGGTGACAAGTAGCACCTTGAAAGCGCATGTTTCAATGAGGAACAGAACTTGAAATTTGTTTAAGGCTTAGGGTTAGGGTAAGATATGTAGCAGTAATTAAGAAAGTCACATTTTCATAAAGTTCCTTTATCTTGATTATTACAATGAAAGAGGATTAGATTAAAGCAGGGCTGTCAAACTCAAGGCCCGCAGGCCAGATATGGCTCACAGGTTGCTTAAATCCAGCCCTTGGGGCTAGGTTGGAAATATCAAAGGCCTGCCCTGCAGTGCCTCTGTTGGGCAAAACGGGCCATGTGCGTCCCCCCCTGTGGCCCATTTTGGCCATTCAGGAACCTTGGGAGACCGAAAATGGGCCATATAGGGGCCTCGGGCCACATGTTACATATGTGAATGTTTCAGTGGATTTTAAAGGAAGGGGCCTCTCTATCTATAAAGCTCTCCAGCTTCTCAGTAACAAAACCTTTTTCCTCTTAATTTTAATAGAGTGCTTTAATACAGATGATTTCATAATTGACTTCACCTGCTCCCTCATATTTTCAGTTATATAAATGAATGACATTAACCATTAAACTGCTTATTGAGTTCATTATTAGAAACATTAACACAATAACTGCACTTAGAATCATTCCTTGAGTTCATAAAACATAGAATATTTAAAGTGATAATGTTAATAAAATATATTTTATAAGTGGTTATTAGTATAAGTTAATGAAAGAATGGGTAAGACATTTTGTATTGTTGCTTCTGCTATATTATCATTCATTGATCTTAATTTTAGTTTTTACAAGGCTTTTTACATTATTCTTAAAGAATTCTGGTAGGATATGTTCTTTGATATTTTTCTTCCACAGATTATTTTGTCATAAAAAGAAATTAGCTTTCCAGACACAGAAGAACTGTAGTAGTAATATAACTTAAATGAGCTCTTATTTTTCTCAGAGAGTCAGAAATACTAAAACATGCAGACACACTTAATGATACAAAATCTTGTATTCTACAAATTCACTGGCCACTTACTATATAGTTGCCAAAGTAGTATTCTCAATTGTGAATAGTACTTGAAATATTCTTTAGTAAAACTTCTCAATCATGCAGTCTTTAAATAAATCCTTGCAAATTGCTGCTGAGAATGCAGAGTTTGAATTGCAAGCATAAATATTGTTTACAATCAATAGCATCTATTAATAAATTAAAGGCTAAACTTGTAAGAAAATGTTTCCATTTTTTAAAAAAAAAACTATTTTAATTCTAGCCTAAAATATGACCCACACCAGGGACTAGTTTTAGATAATGTATTTTAAAACCACAAAGGAGGATTACTCCATATTTTGGGAGAAAGGGGGGAACATTTAATTGTGGTTTGTGGAGATGTAGGAGAATTATCCGGGTTTCTTATAATTTGTCTTTTTATCTAATTTCCTTGTTTCCTTATAATTCCAATATATCTGGAGACGGACACATAGTTCAGCTTGGAAAAGGTTGAGCAAACTAGCTAGCTAACTAGCTAGCTAGAGATGTCTCTAAACATTGAATTCCAACATTGAATTCTTATCAACTTTCTACACACAGATACGTCCTGTTCAGTGTTTTCGGATCATTATTTTATGTATTTTCCTGTCTGTGTTTCATATCACAGCTGGCCAGTGATGGGAAGTACATATTACAATGACACCAGGGCATGGAACCAGTGTTGTTAGACTTTAGGAAAAAGGAAGTCAGACATTAACCTACTCTTTTTGTGTAATCTTTTCTCTAAATCTCTCCTTAACAGCTTGTTCCTTCCATCCTTTCTTCTCCTATTTTCCCCTTTCATGTCTTCCCTGAAGTCAGCTCTCAGTTTGTTTACAGAGAGGACCAAAAACAATATGAAATATCCACAAAGCTGGATCATAGCAAATGGTACATAAGAATACCATAGTTGATAATAACAAGAGGTTTAGAAAATTAGCAGCATCCTATTTCCTAATCTATAGGGACACGGTGGTTCAGTGGCTAAGATGCTGAGTTTGTCAATCAGAAAGGTCAGCAGTTTGAATCCCTAGCACCGCGTAATGGAGTGAGCTCCCATTACATGTCCGAGTTTCTGCCAACCTAGCAGTTCAAAACCACATAAAAATGCAAGTAAAAAAATAGGGATCACCTTTGGTGGGAAGTTAATAGCATTCTGTGACTAAATAGTCATGCTGGCCACATGACTTCAGACCACGCTGGCTCTTCAGCTTAGAAACAGAGATGAGCACTGTCCCCTAGAATCAGGAAAGACTAGCATGTATGTGCAAGGGGAACTTTTACCTTTACCTATTTCCCAATCTGCCATAGGCCATCAAACCATGCAAACAGAACAGTTTTGGTATCATGTCCTACATAAAACCTCTGAAATAGGTTCCAAAAATCAAGCTCGCTAAATGTGTCTAGAGTTGTGAAGCCACTACTTTCTTGATCTTTCTTACCCAGCAATGGAATATTTGTGATTCACCTATAATTAAGCAAGATCTCTGGATCAAGGGAAGGACCTTTTCAAGAGTGGTTTTACAACTTCCTCTTTGAAGCAGGTAGGGACATATCCTGCATTTTAATAATCCTAAATTACTTCTCAAGAATGGACCTGTTCCAATCTGGCTGATTTAGTCATCCAAGAAGCACAGTAATCAAGCAATCAGGTGACAATGTCCTTCAAACCAGACAGAAAAATTGAGCCACTGCTTATTGAGCAATCTCAATATGGGTATTGAAATTTTGACTTGAGAAAGAGAGATTGTTGTACAATTAGAACACTCAAGTTTTCCCTACATTGTCACAGTTATACAAATGCAGTTACAAATAGTATACTCCAAACTGAGAGATGATTAAATGGAAATTCTGATTAGTGAGATGAAATTCCTATAGATTTACCTATGGATATCATTCTTGTTCACCTACAAGATCCAATCAATTGCATCATAAAGTAGCACAATTGACACAGCTAGGAAGATTATCCTTTTAGTTTGTCTTCACAATATCTCAGCACTTTCACCCAAGATTAAATTGTGGATAATAGACATTTTATCAACCAATGGTATAAATTATTTCTTGATTTGATTCCAGCATCTTCTGAAATAAACTATGTCCTTTTTTCATCTTGTGCAATTTTGTATATCATTTAAAGATAAAATATTAAACAATTTTTAAGCTTCATGTCACTAAGTATCTATTTAGATTTGAATGAAGAATTCCGAAATCTAAAACATTATAGTTAATCTATTGTTGGCATTAAAATACCCTGATAGGATTGGTAACCAAATCTTCCATTCAGTTAATTCTAGTTTAAGTTGGTTTTGAGCTGGGTTAAGACCATCAAATCAATTGGAATTAGTAAACCCATTATTGCATTAAAGCAGCATTCCACCCTATGGTTTTAGATTCTGACTGCCTTATATTGGCTGAAGATGATGGTAATAGTAGTCCAGCAGAGCTGGAGAGCTTCTGTTTAGGAAAGCATGGAATAAATTACGCTAATGCCTGTATTAGAATAATATTTGCCCTATTGTTGTAATATCACCCTGTAATCTTTTCCAATTTTCATCCTTCCCTTACTTTCCATTGCAGATTATTGACAATGAAATCAATCAATTTGTGGACAAATGGGAAGAAGAGGGACAATTTCCAGCACACCAAGTTTTTAAAACACTTGGGAACTCTGGATTTCTTGGAATAGACAAGCCAACCGGTGAGAAAGGAACATACTTTAATAATTGCCTGTAATTTAGAAAGCATGTTTAATATTTGGCTGAAGCATTTAGAGTCTGGTCTTTCTAAGTGCATTCTAATTATAACATTGAATGGACTGGAATACAAAATCCAGCAAATACAATTTTTCTTAAATCTAAAGCAGGTTTTATGTGGAACATGTTTTGAATATGGTACTAGAACTTGTTTTTTACTTGAGCTGTCAAACTGTATAAACTTCATACTTCAGAAACTTCTTTAATAAATAATTCTACTTGCTGCTTTAATTAAGTGATTTAAATGCATTTGTTTTTAACTTAACTGTTCAATGTTCTATGTTATAAAAGTATGTTTTTAAAGTGACTAAGGACTATTTGTTATGAACCTTTGCAAAGTATACAAGAAATAAAAGTCCTAAAGATATACAAACTGAAAAGTCTTACAACCTGAAAATTGTACCAGCATATTATTAAACTGACTGTTGCAAGTGACTGGTGTCCATTATCTGGCATTACTATCTCATTTGCATAATAGTATTTGCAGCCGAAAAGCATATTGAATCATCATTGGGCTGTTTTGGAGAGGCTTCTGTCTCATCAAGTAATTTCTGCAAATATTAAAGTATTCTAAGTTCCAAGTACAGCACTGTCTTTCACTTAGGGATGGATACAACTGGATGTACTACAAAAGAATGGTGTGGTTAATAATGCACAGGTTTAGTTGAATATGTCCAACAATGTTAGTGGTTTTATTGTTGAGCAGATCTTGAAGCAATAGAGGGTGTGTTATCACCATGAAATTGTTCTTTTTCTACTTAAAACCAGCTAACCGTGGAAGCCAGCTTTCTTAAACATTTGGTTTCCTTAATAGAAGCTTTGAATGTGTGGTAGAACAGTTTTTATGTACAGTTGGGTTGTTGATGATTAAGTTTAATTATATTACATACTCACTTTTTGTTGGTCAAATATTCTGCTTTGGATTGCTGCTGTCTTAAGTAGGAATCAAGCTAAAATTCCGAAAAAAGCTAATTTTGAAGATTTTGAATGCCATAGCTGCTGAAAGATAATTCTAGTCACTTAGAAAATATGGGATTCACTGAGAATTGTGATCAAACAAGACATTGAAGCAGTCTTCAAATTTTATTGATTTATATATGCTTATAGTCAATTTTAAGAGACACAGTGGCTCACTGGCTAAGACGCTGAGCTTGTTGATCGAAAAGTCTGCAATTCGAATCCCTAGCACCGCGTAACAGAGTAAGCTCCCGTTACTTGTCCCAGCTTCTGCCAACCTAGCAGTTCGAAAGCATGTAAAAATGCAAGTAGAAAAGATAGGAACCACCTTTGATGGGAAGGTAATAGTGCTGTGTGCACCTTCAGCATTTAGTCATAGCGGCCACATGACCACGGAGACGTCTTTGGACAGCGCTGGCTCTTCGGCTTTGAAACAGAGAGGAGCACCGCCCCACTCCTTTTAAAATCTCTTCTCATGGACTGTTTACAGTATTAAAAATGCTTTACTTTAGACTTTTTCATAAATATTCTTTTTTCTTATACCTAATGCTGTATTAATGCAGCATCTTTGAAAAGCAAATAGGGGTTAATTGCATACTTCAAATTTTGCTTTGAATAGTCAAAAATGAGAATTTTTATGAATGCATGTTATTAAATTATAGAACAAAATGGAACAAAAGCTTAGTAATAATGTATTTTTGTCTCTTCTGCCATTTTGGAAGGAAAGTGCACAAGTTTTATGTAAGTTTTATTTTGAAGCTATTCCAGATCTTACTGAGTTGCCATTATAGTATAGCATTTATTTTCAAGTATAGTGGAATATGTCAACATTTTATTCTTATATTCAGGTTCTGCAGCACTTAATGGACATCAATTAACCTTTAAAAAATACTAGAAGGTCAAAAATAACTAGGAACTCTTAGATCAAGCCCTTGAAAATGAACCATGACCAAGAAAACAAAATCCACATTAAGCTTCATTAATTATATTCAGTATATGTATCTGTTAATATAAGGGATTAGAATATAGAAACTTGGAAACTAAATACAAATACTGTATTTTTTGGAGTATAAGACACACCTTTCCCCCCCAAAAAAAGAGGCTGAAAATTTTGGTGTGTCTTATATACTGAATGTAGTCCCATCCCATCCCACCAGAGGCCAAAAATGTGAGGCATGGAGGCAGCGAGAGTCTGTGGCAATCCCTGCAGCATGGAACGTCTGATTGGAGGTATTCCAGCAGTGCAATCCACCCACCAATCAGCTGTCCTGAATCAGGCTGTAGTAAGTGCTGAAGCTGACCTAGCTGGTCAGAGTTTGCAGCAGCAATCACATTCAGAAAGCACAGTAACTGGTTCAGCAGGATTCAAAATAATAATAATATACAATACAATACCAAAAGCAGGTTTTCCAAGATAGCAGTAAATACAAGCAAAACACAAGCAGTTTCACTTTCAGTTCTCTGCTAAGCCAGACTTCTTCCTGTCTCCTCCTTGCTCACACAGCAAATTTCAAAGTCCAAATAGCCCTAATTGCTGACTTAGTTGCTATGCCTATTTATTGGCTGACTTTGTTACCATGTGTCAGCTGAATACCATGGATGCTGGTAGGCAGAGGCAGAATTTTTCTTCTTATTTTTCTCCCAAAAATTAAGGTGTGCCTTATACTTGGAGTATCTTATATTCTGAAAAATACAGAGTATTTTTATGACTGACTACATTGTGCTCAAAATTTGCCTGGTTAATGGGGCAGTTAAATGGGTTTACCTCATTTTACAACACTTTTGTCATAGTTGTTAAGTGAATATCTGCAGTTGTTAAGTGAATCATGTGTTTGTTAAGCAAATCTGGCTCCCCCCCCCCAATTGACTCTGCTTGTTGGAAGCCAGCTGTGATTGAATGATCTTGGGTTAATGCAGATGACTATGGGGATCCTGCAGTGTTCCTAAGTGTGAACACTTGTCATAAGACATCCCCCCCCACCAGAGATGTTGTCCTTTTGAACAGTCACTAAACAAGCTGCTTTAATTTTTGAACTTTGGTTGTCTACTCTAGCCCCATTCAATAATGACCAATTCTGTGATGAATAACATATACTTGTGGTTATTTAATAAGGTAACTGTACAGAACTAATCTTGGGATTCATGTTTTTCTTTCCAAATGTAGAATCAGATAGATGCATCCTTTTAATTTGAGGAAACAGAATATAAATCTTCTGAATGATTGTTAGATCAAAAATAATTTTTATTAAAACAGGCTGTAGAGAAGGACATAAAAAATTCCATGAACCACTACCACGTTTCCCCAAAAATAAGACAGGGTCTTATTTTCTTTTGACCCCCAAAATAAGCACTTGGAAATAAGCACTTTATTTTTGGGGAGATCTTATTATTTTGGGGGTGCAGGAGACGGTGAGCCTGGTCACCTCATGGCTGTTGCTGTGTTGCATTTTTTGGGGGGGAGAGGGCTTATTTTAGCATGTGTGCTCAAAAGCCCAATTAGGCTTATTATCCTTATTATCTTATTTTCAGGGAAACAGAGTATCTTCGCATAAGGGCAGTTTTGTAAAATGCTTTTCTGCACCATGAGTGCAGTGCATTGTTTGGGTTGAACCAGTCTTCATTAATTGCTCATTATTTACCTCTTTTGCTTTTATTATTCAGAGATAGATACATGGTAACAAATATATGCAACATCTTGTAAAGGCAGTCCTCAACTTACAACAGTTCATTTGGTGACTGTTCAAAGTTACACCAGCATTGAAAAAAGGGAGTTATGACCCTTTTTCTAAGTTACAATCTTTGCAACATTCCCATGATTATGTAATAAAAATTAAGATGCTTGGCAACTGGTTCATACTTATGAATGTTGCTATGTCCCAAGCTCATGTGATAACAATTTGTGACCTTCTGACAATCAAAATCAATGGGGAAGCCAGAATCCCTTAACAACAGAGTTACTAACTTATCAACTGCAGTGATTCATTTATAAACTGAGGCAAGAAAAAGGGGCAAAACTCACTTAACAAACATCTCACTTAACAACAGAAATTTTGGGCTCAGTTATAATTGTAAGTTGAGATCAATTTATATTGTTGAATTTTTTTTTGAATGAGT
Source organism: Thamnophis elegans (assembly GCF_009769535.1). Lineage (NCBI taxonomy): Eukaryota > Metazoa > Chordata > Lepidosauria > Squamata > Natricidae > Thamnophis > Thamnophis elegans. The sequence continues at coordinate 31,280,763 of NC_045558.1, forward strand.
TTCATTCTTTGAAATGCCTTTGTACAGGGGTATCAAGGCCTGCAGACCGGATTCGTCCCATGGGGTGCTTAAATCTGACCTGTGGTGCATGCTAGGAAATAGCAAAGGACTGGTCCACAGTGCCCATGGCAGCCAAAATGGGGCATGGGGGTGGGCTGCACGTGGCAAAGAGGCCGGCAAAGTCTCCCTTCTGTGCCCCATTTTTGCATGCAAAGTGCTTCAGAAGGCAATCCAGGCCAAAAAGGAGCCATGTAGAGGCTGCACACGGCCCCCCATGCCCCGTTTTGGCCGGCAGGGTGCTGCAGGAAGCCATCCATTCCATCTTCTCCTCCTCCCATCTGGCCCATAGAGGACAACTATAATGCTGATCCAGCCATCCCAACAAATCCAGTTTGACAACCCTGCCTTTGTGGGAATACTCAGTGTAATTTGTACTCAATGTAGTTAATGTTAAATTTGGGTTTATCATAAAATCCTTTAGGATTTAGCATCTTACTTAAAAATCCATTACCTTTCTCTCACATTCTCACCTTCAAAACCTGTCCTATTATTTCTTGTTAGGAAAAGAAAAGTGGGAAAGATAGTATTTTCAAAGAAATTTGAAAATTACCAGATGCCCAGGAGTTTAATTCTCAGTTCAAAATCCTTTCCTTTTTATTTTTTATTTCATGGTACTTAGAATATATTTTACTGGTAAGGATTAAAAATAAACTTTAGAATGCTGACGCACTATGAACCAAATAACTTGGAATACACACTTTTAAAATATTTTTTCTTGAATTTGTCAGAAATGATATATAAAGGGTTGGGTTGAGTTGGGTTTGATGTGGTGTGGTTTTACCCAAAAATTTGACCCAAACTATGTAATACTGAAATACAAGCTTTAGTTCATTTCCTGGATTCAGTAGTGTGTTTGGATATTGTTTTGTTTTACGACCAGAGTTTTATTATTCTGTGTAAATTGGCAGAACAAGTTTTTACTAAGGAAAAGCCAAGTGAAGCAATTTGCAGATATCATTGTCTATTGCCTATAGCCAGGTTTTTCCTCTGGTTTCAGTACCAGAAGTCAATAAGAAGTCATAAGTTAATTTTAGAACCATGGTTCACCGATTTGAATACACAGACAATCTTCACAAGACACTGAATTTCAATTGTAGGCAACATTGAGCATAAAGTGCAGGCATGCGATGTATCTGCCGAACTTAATGTGTTCTTTAGGAATTTTCCATTTGTTCAGCTGGACAAGTCCTGATCCGGCCAGCTGTTGAATTCAGATGTTTATTATGGTTTAGTTCTGTAGCCTTATTTACTTAACCTCTTGGAAGAAGAAAATTACATTCTGCTGTATCATTTATTTTATTATTATTTTTTCCCTATCTCCTCCTCTTTGTTTTTTCTTCTTCTTCTGAACTGCTATTTTTTATTCTGCCTCTTCAAGGTTTTTGGGGGGAGTAAAATGTTGTACATCAAGTTTTTAACGTTTTTATTTATTCATGAGGGTGTAATTGTCTGTGGACTTTGATATATGATAGACAATTTTCAGGGAAGCACTTGTGCATGGAAAGCAGCTTGAGAGTCAGCTGTAATCCATTAGAAATGGGTCTTTCCAAAGGAGCATTATTAACTTGTCAATCAAGATAACTTTGTTTTAAACACTTTATATTTTTTTAAATATGATTTTCCAATTTTCCACCAATTTAAAAAGTTTGAAAGTTCACCCCTCCACAGACACTTAAAATTTTCACAGGTATTTAAAGGTGTTTTGGACATTCATTAACCAACCAACCATTAAATAAATGTAAGTTTGTGTTTCTGAGCAAAAATATGGATGGACCTGGAATATTTGAACAATTACTATAAGAGGAGAGGGGAATATATAAAATAATTAATGTTTTTCTAAGGCAACCTACATTACTGTAAAATGTCTCTAAGTGCTGTTAGGCCAGTCTTTCATATTTTAATTTGATATACTACCTTTTTGCTATGTGCTTTATACAAGTACCTAGTACAATCCTTCTTTTCAATTTATGTTCAAAAGTATTTTTTAATAAATTTATTGCTTTTCTTATTTAAGTTTTAATATACCAAGTACCTGTAATATTTTCTAATTATTAAGTTAAGTATATTTAATATAAATTAATATTTCAAAAGACTTTAGTAAATTTCTAAAAGTATAATGTTGATACAACTTTTCATAGAATTCATGTGTCTTAAAATGATTCCTCACATACCATATCTTCTTCTTCAGTATAATTCATTCTGCAGTATAAAACCTTTCTACATTCTAGGTAGCCTGAAACAAATGTTTGAATTAAATAATGCTTGTCAACAATTTTTTCATTATGTGCATTTGCTTTTCCACATAACCACAACATTCACTAGATATTTCATTCAACAGTGAACAAGCTTCTTAAAGTTGTGAAAACTACATTTGTCTTTTCAGCCAGATTCTGTCCACCCCTTCCTTCATTTGAGTCAAACAGATGCTCAAAAAAGTTTTTCTCAGCTTTGAGAAAAGGTGAAAATTGCATTGTGCCCAGTTTTTATTATATGGCAGATGGAATATAATGATGAGATCTGACTTTGTAATTGCCATTTGGGTAGCCTGAAAAGTGTGAGACCAGGTTTTAGCACATTACAACAATTTCTTTCTTTCTTGGGCTTCCTTTCTTCTACGTAATAATTGTTCCAAAGTTTTGAATATTTTAATTTAGCTCTTTGAGTTGATATCAGTACCATATTCAGGGAAATCCATATGAATAGCATAACTTCTGATTCCAAAAACTGGAACTTCCTTTGAGTGATCTGATTGTCCTTAATTTATCACCCTTCTCATGTGAAACTTAACAGTTGCTGTCATAGTTTGTTCATTTCTTGATTACTTAAATGAACTCTTCCTGGTTTACCATCTTTATCTTTGTCAGCCCAGCCGTGCACAGTAGTCATGTCATCACAATCATAACCATAAGCAATCTGTATTCAGGGTGAATGTGAGGAATTTTAGTTGGAGGAACTTTTTTCACAAGCAAAATTCAGCCACTACATATTGCTTAGAGTGCTGGATGCACTCTGTTCCATTCCATGAATAACAATACAATCTTTTCTCCCAGTAACTTCCTATCAGCTGAAATGAAAGAACAGATGTTCAAAAACTGTGTCATAGTTTCTAACATATCAGAACTGCAATCTGTTGATGACATGAGATTGAAAATATTATTTAATATTCAGTCCACAAATGGACACACACACACACACACACACACACACAAATACATATGCACAAACACATGCTTAAAATTTTATATATATTTAAAATAGGTATTTATAAGCTTAGTTATATC